>NC_136068.1:1827106483-1827710119 GCF_964261635.1 Lissotriton helveticus | reverse complement strand
TGGTGCAATGAGCAAGGGACTCACATCTGAGTATACCCTTCCACGCTTAGGGTGGACAAATTATTTAACTACAAGGGGTGGTGATGGACAGAGTTTCTGAATTAAGCAGAATACTCTCACCCAGTCAAGAGATCAGGGCTAGATCCAACACCGTTTTTAGCTCACTGCACCATCCCAGTTCAGAACCTGGCTATATGCAAATTAGTCTGTTCCTGTCCCAGTGCATGATGGGAACAGGGCAAACCAAACTACCAAGCCAATTCTTACACTGGGAAGGAAACAAGCTTCCGGGGACCGGTTTCTGGCATTTCAGCCGTCGTCGGCCCGGCTTGCTTGAATCCTGATGGTGCAATGAGCAAGGGACTCACATCTGAGTATACCCTTCCACGCTTAGGGTGGACAAATTATTTAACAACAAGGGGTGGTGATGGACAGAGTTTCTGAATTAAGCAGAATACTCTCACCCAGTCAAGAGATCAGGGCTAGATCCAGCACCGTTTTTTAGCTCACTGCACCATCCCAGTTCAGAACCTGGCTATATGCAAATTAGTCTGTTCCTGTCCCAGTGCATGATGGGAACAGGGCAAACCAAACTACCAAGCCAATTCTTACACTGGGAAGGAAACAAGCTTTGGGGGACCGGTTTCTGGCATTTCAGCCGTCGTCGGCCCGGCTTGCTTGAATCCTGATGGTGCAATGAGCAAGGGACTCACATCTGAGTATACCCTTCCACGCTTAGGGTGGACAAATTATTTAACAACAAGGGGTGGTGATGGACAGAGTTTCTGAATTAAGCAGAATACTCTCACCCAGTCAAGAGATCAGGGCTAGATCCAACACCGTTTTTTAGCTCACTGCACCATCCCAGTTCAGAACCTGGCTATATGCAAATTAGTCTGTTCCTGTCCCAGTGCATGATGGGAACAGGGCAAACCAAACTACCAAGCCAATTTTTACACTGGGAAGGAAACAAGCTTCCGGGGACCGGTTTCTGGCATTTCAGCCGTCGTCGGCCCGGCTTGCTTGAATCCTGATGGTGCAATGAGCAAGGGACTCACATCTGAGTATACCCTTCCACGCTTAGGGTGGACAAATTATTTAAGAACAAGGGGTGGTGATGGACAGAGTTTCTGAATTAAGCAGAATACTCTCACCCAGTCAAGAGATCAGGGCTAGATCCAACACCGTTTTTTAGCTCACTGCACCATCCCAGTTCAGAACCTGGCTATATGCAAATTAGTCTGTTCCTGTCCCAGTGCATGATGGGAACAGGGCAAACCAAACTACCAAGCCAATTCTTACACTGGGAAGGAAACAAGCTTCCGGGGACCGGTTTCTGGCATTTCAGCCGTCGTCGGCCCGGCTTGCTTGAATCCTGATGGTGCAATGAGCAAGGGACTCACATCTGAGTATACCCTTCCACGCTTAGGGTGGACAAATTATTTAACAACAAGGGGTGGTGATGGACAGAGTTTCTGAATTAAGCAGAATACTCTCACCCAGTCAAGAGATCAGGGCTAGATCCAACAACGTTTTTTAGCTCACTGCACCATCCCAGTTCAGAACCTGGCTATATGCAAATTAGTCTGTTCCTGTCCCAGTGCATGATGGGAACAGGGCAAACCAAACTACCAAGCCAATTCTTACACTGGGAAGGAAACAAGCTTCCGGGGACCGGTTTCTGGCATTTCAGCCGTCGTCGGCCCGGCTTGCTTGAATCCTGATGGTGCAATGAGCAAGGGACTCACATCTGAGTATACCCTTCCACGCTTAGGGTGGACAAATTATTTAACAACAAGGGGTGGTGATGGACAGAGTTTCTGAATTAAGCAGAATACTCTCACCCAGTCAAGAGATCAGGGCTAGATCCAGCACCGTTTTTTAGCTCACTGCACCATCCCAGTTCAGAACCTGGCTATATGCAAATTAGTCTGTTCCTGTCCCAGTGCATGATGGGAACAGGGCAAACCAAACTACCAAGCCAATTCTTACACTGGGAAGGAAACAAGCTTCGGGGGACCGGTTTCTGGCATTTCAGCCGTCGTCGGCCCGGCTTGCTTGAATCCTGATGGTGCAATGAGCAAGGGACTCAGATCTGAGTATACCCTTCCACGCTTAGGGTGGACAAATTATTTAACAACAAGGGGTGGTGATGGACAGAGTTTCTGAATTAAGCAGAATACTCTCACCCAGTCAAGAGATCAGGGCTAGATCCAACACCGTTTTTTAGCTCACTGCACCATCCCAGTTCAGAACCTGGCTATATGCAAATTAGTATGTGCCTGTCCCAGTGCATGATGGGAACAGGGCAAACCAAACTACCAAGCCAATTCTTACACTGGGAAGGAAACAAGCTTCCGGGGACCAGTTTCTGGCATTTCAGCTGTCGTCGGCCCGGCTTGCTTGAATCCTGATGGTGCAATGAGCAAGGGACTCACATCTGAGTATACCCTCCCACGCTTAGGGTGGACAAATTATTTAACAACAAGGGGTGGTGATGGACAGAGTTTCTGAATTAAGCAGAATACTCTCACCCAGTCAAGAGATCAGGGCTAGATCCAACACCGTTTTTTAGCTCACTGCACCATCCCAGTTCAGAACCTGGCTATATGCAAATTAGTCTGTTCCTGTCCCAGTGCATGATGGGAACAGGGCAAACCAAACTACCAAGCCAATTCTTACACTGAGAAGGAAACAAGCTTCCGGGGACCGGTTTCTGGCATTTCAGCCGTCGTCGGCCCGGCTTGCTTGAATCCTGATGGTGCAATGAGCAAGGGACTCACATCTGAGTATACCCTTCCACGCTTAGGGTGGACAAATTATTTAACAACAAGGGGTGGTGATGGACAGAGTTTCTGAATTAAGCAGAATACTCTCACCCAGTCAAGAGATCAGGGCTAGATCCAACACCGTTTTTTAGCTCACTGCACCATCCCAGTTCAGAACCTGGGTATATGCAAATTAGTCTGTTCCTGTCCCAGTGCATGATGGGACAGGGCAAACCAAACTACCAAGCCAATTCTTACACTGGGAAGGAAACAAGCTTCCGGGGACCGGTTTCTGTCATTTCAGCCGTCGTCGGCCCGGCTTGCTTGAATCCTGATGGTGCAATGAGCAAGGGACTCACATCTGAGTATACCCTTCCACGATTAGGGTGGACAAATTATTTAACAACAAGGGGTGGTGATGGACAGAGTTTCTGAATTAAGCAGAATACTCTCACCCAGTCAAGAGATCAGGGCTAGATCCAACACCGTTTTTTAGCTCACTGCACCATCCCAGTTCAGAACCTGGCTATATGCAAATTAGTCTGTTCCTGTCCCAGTGCATGATGGGAACAGGGCAAACCAAACTACCAAGCCAATTCTTACACTGGGAAGGAAACAAGCTTCCGGGGACCGGTTTCTGGCATTTCAGCCGTCGTCGGCCCGGCTTGCTTGAATCCTGATGGTGCAATGAGCAAGGGACTCGCATCTGAGTATACCCTTCCACGCTAGGGTGGACAAATTATTTAACAACAAGGGGTGGTGATGGACAGAGTTTCTGAATTAAGCAGAATACTCTCACCCAGTCAAGAGATCAGGGCTAGATCCAACACCGTTTTTTAGCTCACTGCACCATCCCAGTTCAGAACCTGGCTATATGCAAATGAGTCTGTTCCTGTCCCAGTGCATGATGGGAACAGGGCAAACCAAACTACCAAGCCAATTCTTACACTGGGAAGGAAACAAGCTTCCGGGGACCGGTTTCTGGCATTTCAGCCGTCGTCGGCCCGGCTTGCTTGAATCCTGATGGTGCAATGAGCAAGGGACTCACATCTGAGTATACCCTTCCACGCTTGGGGTGGACAAATTATTTAACAACAAGGGGTGGTGATGGACAGAGTTTCTGAATTAAGCAGAATACTCTCACCCAGTCAAGAGATCAGGGCTAGATCCAACACCGTTTTTTAGCTCACTGCACCATCCCAGTTCAGAACCTGGCTATATGCAAATTAGTCTGTTCCTGTCCCAGTGCATGATGGGAACAGGGCAAAGCAAACTACCAAGCCAATTCTTACACTGGGAAGGAAACACGCTTCCAGGGACCGGTTTCTGGCATTTCAGCCGTCGTCGGCTCGGCTTGCTTGAATCCTGATGGTGGAATGAGCAAGGGACTCACATCTGAGTATACCCTTTCACGCTTAGGGTGGACAAATTATTTAACAACAAGGGGTGGTGATGGACAGAGTTTCTGAATTAAGCAGAATACTCTCACCCAGTCAAGAGATCAGGGCTAGATCCAACACCGTTTTTTAGCTCACTGCACCATCCCAGTTCAGAACCTGGCTATATGCAAATTAGTCTGTTCCTGTCCCAGTGCATGATGGGAACAGGGCAAACCAAACTACCAAGCCAATTCTTACACTGGGAAGGAAACAAGCTTCCGGGGACCGGTTTCTGGCATTTCAGCCGTCGTCGGCCCGGCTTGCTTGAATCCTGATGGTGCAATGAGCAAGGGACTCACATCTGAGTATACCCTTCCACGCTTAGGGTGGACAAATTATTTAACAACAAGGGGTGGTGATGGACAGAGTTTCTGAATTAAGCAGAATACTCTCACCCAGTCAAGAGATCAGGTCTAGATCCAACACCGTTTTTTAGCTCACTGCACCATCCCAGTTCAGAACCTGGCTATATGCAAATTAGTCTGTTCCTGTCCCAGTGCATGATGGGAACAGGGCAAACCAAACTACCAAGCCAATTCTTACACTGGGAAGGAAACAAGCTTCCGGGGACCGGTTTCTGGCATTTCAGCCGTCGTCGGCCCGGCTTGCTTGAATCCTGATGGTGCAATGAGCAAGGGACTCACATCTGAGTATACCCTTCCACGCTTAGGGTGGACAAATTATTTAACAACAAGGGGTGGTGATGGACAGAGTTTCTGAATTAAGCAGAATACTCTCACCCAGTCAAGAGATCAGGGCTAGATCCAACACCGTTTTTAGCTCACTGCACCATCCCAGTTCAGAACCTGGCTATATGCAAATTAGTCTGTTCCTGTCCCAGTGCATGATGGGAACAGGGCAAACCAAACTACCAAGCCAATTCTTACACTGGGAAGGAAACAAGCTTCCGGGGACCGGTTTCTGGCATTTCAGCCGTCGTCGGCCCGGCTTGCTTGAATCCTGATGGTGCAATGAGCAAGGGACTCACATCTGAGTATACCCTTCCACGCTTAGGGTGGACAAATTATTTAACAACAAGGGGTGGTGATGGACAGAGTTTCTGAATTAAGCAGAATACTCTCACCCAGTCAAGAGATCAGGGCTAGATCCAACACCGTTTTAAAGCTCACTGCACCATCCCAGTTCAGAAGCTGGGTATATGCAAATTAGTCTGTTCCTGTCCTAGTGCATGATGGGACAGGGCAAACCAAACTACCAAGCCAATTCTTACACTGGGAAGGAAACAAGCTTCTGGGGACCGGTTTCTGGCATTTCAGCCGTCGTCGGCCCGGCTTGCTTGAATCCTGATGGTGCAATGAGCAAGGGACTCACATCTGAGTATACCCTTCCACGATTAGGGTGGACAAATTCTTTAACAACAAGGGGTGGTGATGGACAGAGTTTCTGAATTAAGCAGAATACTCTCACCCAGTCAAGAGATCAGGGCTAGATCCAACACCGTTTTTTAGCTCACTGCACCATCCCAGTTCAGAACCTGGCTATATGCAAATTAGTCTGTTCCTGTCCCAGTGCATGATGGGAACAGGGCAAACCAAAGTACCAAGCCAATTCTTACACTGGGAAGGAAACAAGCTTCCGGGGACCGGTTTCTGGCATTTCAGCCGTCGTCGGCCCGGCTTGCTTGAATCCTGATGGTGCAATGAGCAAGGGACTCGCATCTGAGTATACCCTTCCACGCTAGGGTGGACAAATTATTTAACAACAAGGGGTGGTGATGGACAGAGTTTCTGAATTAAGCAGAATACTCTCACCCAGTCAAGAGATCAGGGCTAGATCCAACACCGTTTTTTAGCTCACTGCACCATCCCAGTTCAGAACCTGGCTATATGCAAATTAGTCTGTTCCTGTCCCAGTGCATGATGGGAACAGGGCAAACCAAACTACCAAGCCAATTCTTACAATGGGAAGGAAACAAGCTTCCGGGGACCGGTTTCTGGCATTTCAGCCGTCGTCGGCCCGGCTTGCTTGAATCCTGATGGTGCAATGAGCAAGGGACTCACATCTGAGTATACCCTTCCACGCTTGGGGTGGACAAATTATTTAACAACAAGGGGTGGTGATGGACAGAGTTTCTGAATTAAGCAGAATACTCTCACCCAGTCAAGAGATCAGGGCTAGATCCAACACCGTTTTTTAGCTCACTGCACCATCCCAGTTCAGAACCTGGCTATATGCAAATTCGTCTGTTCCTGTCCCAGTGCATGATGGGAACAGGGCAAACCAAACTACCAAGCCAATTCTTACACTGAGAAGGAAACAAGCTTCCGGGGACCGGTTTCTGGCATTTCAGCCGTCGTCGGCCCGGCTTGCTTGAATCCTGATGGTGCAATGAGCAAGGGACTCACATCTGAGTATACCCTTCCACGCTTAGGGTGGACAAATTATTTAACAACAAGGGGTGGTGATGGACAGAGTTTCTGAATTAAGCAGAATACTCTCACCCAGTCAAGAGATCAGGGCTAGATCCAACACCGTTTTTTAGCTCACTGGCACTGCACCATCCCAGTTCATAGCCAGGTTCTGAGCTGGGATGGGGCAGTGAGCTAAATAACGGTGATGCATCAAGCCCTGATCTTTGGACTGGGTAAGAGTGGTCTGCTTAATTCAGACACTCTGTTCATCACCACCCCCTTTTTCTGAATCATTTTGTCCACCATAAGCGTGGAAGGGTATACTCAGACATGAGTCCCTTGCTCACTGCTCCATCAGGATTCAAGCAAGCCGGGCCGACGACGCCTGAAATGGCAGAAACTGGTCCCCGGAAGCTTGTCTCCTTTCTGGTGAAGAATTGGCTTGGTAGTTTGGTCTGCCCTGATCCCATGATGCACTGGGCCAGGGACAGACTAATTTGCATATAGCCAGGTTCTGAGCTGGGATGGGGCAGTGAGCTAAATAACGGTGATGGATCAAGCCCTGATCTTTGGACTGGGTAAGAGTGGTCTGCTTAATTCAGACACTCTGTTCATCACCACCCCCTTTTTCTGAATCATTTTGTCCACCATAAGCGTGGAAGGGTATACTCAGACATGAGTCCCTTGCTCACTGCTCCATCAGGATTCAAGCAAGCCGGGCCGACGACGCCTGAAATGGCAGAAACCGGTCCCCGGAAGCTTGTCTCCTTTCTGGTGAAGAATTGGCTTGGTAGTTTGGTCTGCCCTGTTCCCATGATGCACTGGGCCAGGGACAGACTAATTTGCACATAGCCAGGTTCTGAGCTGGGATGGGGCAGTGAGCTAAATAACGGTGATGGATAAAGCCCTGATCTTTGGACTGGGTAAGAGTGGTCTGCTTAATTCAGACACTCTGTTCATCACCACCCCCTTTTCTGAATCATTTTGTCCACCATAAGCGTGGAAGGGTATACTCATACATGAGTCCCTTGCTCACTGCTCCATCAGGATTCAAGCAAGCCGGGCCGACGACGCCTGAAACGGCAGAAACCGGTCCCCGGAAGCTTGTCTCCTTTCTGGTGAAGAATTGGCTTGGTAGTTTGGTCTGCCCTGTTCCCATGATGCACTGGGCCAGGGACAGACTAATTTGCATATAGCCAGGTTCTGAGCTGGGATGGGGCAGTGAGCTAAATAACGGTGATGGATCAAGCCCTGATCTTTGGACTGGGTAAGAGTGGTCTGCTTAATTCAGACACTCTGTTCATCACCACCCCCTTTTCTGAATCATTTTGTCCACCATAAGCGTGGAAGGGTATACTCAGACATGAGTCCCTTGCTCACTGCTCCATCAGGATTCAAGCAAGCCGGGCCGACGACGCCTGAAATGGCAGAAACCGGTCCCCGGGAGCTTGTCTCCTTTCTGGTGAAGAATTGGCTTGGTAGTTTGGTCTGCCCTGTTCCCATGATGCACTGGGCCAGGGACAGACTCATTTGCATATAGCCAGGTTCTGAGCTGGGATGGGGCAGTGAGCTAAATAACAGTGATGGATCAAGCCCTGATCTTTGGACTGGGTAAGAGTGGTCTGCTTAATACAGACACTCTGTTCATCACCACCCCCTTTTCTGAATCATTTTGTCCACCATAAGCGTGGAAGGGTATACTCAGACATGAGTCCCTTGCTCACTGCTCCATCAGGATTCAAGCAAGCCGGGCCGACGACGCCTGAAATGGCAGAAACCGGTCCCCGGAAGCTTGTCTCCTTTCTGGTGAAGAATTGGCTTGGTAGTTTGGTCTGCCCTGTTCTCATGATGCACTGGGCCAGGGACAGACTAATTTGTATATAGCCAGGTTCTGAGCTCGGATGGGGCAGTGAGCTAAATAATGGTGATGGATCAAGCCCTGATCTTTGGACTGGGTAAGAGTGGTCTGCTTAATTCAGACACTCTGTTCATCACCACCCCCTTTTCTGAATCATTTTGTCCACCATAAGCGTGGAAGGGTATACTCAGACATGAGTCCCTTGCTCACTGCTCCATCAGGATTCAAGCAAGCCGGGCCGACGACGCCTGAAATGGCAGAAACCGGTCCCCGGAAGCTTGTCTCCTTTCTGGTGAAGAATTGGCTTGGTAGTTTGGTCTGCCCTGTTCCCATGATGCACTGGGCCAGGGACAGACTAATTTGCATATAGCCAGGTTCTGAGCTGGGATGAGGCAGTGAGCTAAATAACGGTGATGGATCAAGCCCTGATCTTTGGACTGGGTAAGAGTGGTCTGCTTAATTCAGACACTCTGTTCATCACCACCCCCTTTTCTGAATCATTTTGTCCACCATAAGCGTGTAAGGGTATACTCAGACATGAGTCCCTTGCTCACTGCTCCATCAGGATTCAAGCAAGCCGGGCCGACGACGCCTGAAATGGCAGAAACTGGTCCCCGGAAGCTTGTCTCCTTTCTGGTGAAGAATTGGCTTGGTAGTTTGGTCTGCCCTGTTCCCATGATGCACTGGGCCAGGGACAGACTAATTTGCATATAGCCAGGTTCTGAGCTGGGATGGGGCAGTGAGCTAAATAACGGTGATGGATCAAGCCCTGATCTTTGGACTGGGTAAGAGTGGTCTGCTTAATTCAGACACTCTGTTCATCACCACCCCCTTTTCTGAACCATTTTGTCCACCATAAGCGTGGAAGGGTATACTCAGACATGAGTCCCTTGCTCACTGCTCCATCAGGATTCAAGCAAGCCGGGCCGACGACGCCTGAAATGGCAGAAACCGGTCCCCGGAAGCTTGTCTCTTTTCTGGTGAAGAATTTTGCTTGGTAGTTTGGTCTGCCCTGTTCCCATGATGCACTGGGCACAGGAACAGACTAATTTGCATATAGCCAGGTTCTGAGCTGGGATGGGGCAGTGAGCTAAATAACGGTGATGGATCAAGCCCTGATCTTTGGACTGGGTAAGAGTGGTCTGCTTAATTCAGACACTCTGTTCATCACCACCCCCTTTCCTGAATCATTTTGTCCACCATAAGCGTGGAAGGGTATCCTCAGACATGAGTCCCTTGCTCACTGCTCCATCAGGATTCAAGCAAGCCGGGCCGACGACGCCTGAAATGGCAGAAACCGGTCCCCGGAAGCTTGTCTCCTTTCTGGTGAAGAATTGGCTTGGTAGTTTGGTCTGCCCTGTTCCCATGATGCACTGGGCCAGGGTCAGACTAATTTGCATATAGCCAGGTTCTGAGCTGGGATGGGGCAGTGAGCTAAATAACGGTGATGGATCAAGCCCTGATCTTTGGACTGGGTAAGAGTGGTCTGCTTAATTCAGACACTCTGTTCATCACCACCCCCTTTTCTGAATCATTTTGTCCACCATAAGCGTGGAAGGGTATACTCAGACATGAGTCCCTTGCTCACTGCTCCATCAGGATTCAAGCAAGCCGGGCCGACGACGCCTGAAATGGCAGAAACCGGTCCCTGGAAGCTTGTCTCCTTTCTGGTGAAGAATTGGCTTGGTAGTTTGTTCTGCCCTGTTCCCATGATGCACTGGGCCAGGGACAGACTAATTTGCATATAGCCAGGTTCTGAGCTGGGATGGGGCAGTGAGCTAAATAACGGTGATGGATCAAGCCCTGATCTTTGGACTGGGTAAGAGTGGTCTGCTTAATTCAGACACTCTGTTCATCACCACCCCCTTTTCTGAATCATTTTGTCCACCATAAGCGTGGAAGGGTATACTCAGACATGAGTCCCTTGCTCACTGCTCCATCAGGATTCAAGCAAGCCGGGCCGACGACGCCTGAAATGGCAGAAACCGGTCCCCGGAAGCTTGTCTCCTTTCTGGTGAAGAATTGGCTTGGTAGTTTGGTCTGCTCTGTTCCCATGATGCACTGGGCCAGGGACAGACTAATTTGCATATAGCCAGGTTCTGAGCTGGTATGGGGCAGTGAGCTAAATAACGGTGATGGATCAAGCCCTGATCTTTGGACTGGGTAAGAGTGGTCTGCTTAATTCAGACACTCTGTTCATCACCACCCCCTTTTCTGAATCATTTTGTCCACCATAAGCGTGGAAGGGTATACTCAGACATGAGTCCCTTGCTCACTGCTCCATCAGGATTCAAGCAAGCCGGGCCGACGATGCCTGAAATGGCAGAAACCGGTCCCCGGAAGCTTGTCTCCTTTCTGGTGAAGAATTGGCTTGGTAGTTTGGTCTGCCCTGTTCCCATGATGCACTGGGCCAGGGACAGACTAATTTGCATATAGCCAGGTTCTGAGCTGGGATGGGGCAGTGAGCTAAATAACGGTGATGGATCAAGCCCTGATCTTTGGACTGGGTAAGAGTGGTCTGCTTAATTCAGACACTCTGTTTATCACCACCCCCTTTTCTGAATCATTTTGTCCACCATAAGCGTGGAAGGGTATACTCAGACATGAGTCCCTTGCTCACTGCTCCATCAGGATTCAAGCAAGCCGGGCCGACGACGCCTGAAATGGCAGAAACCGGTCCCCGGAAGCTTGTCTCCTTTCTGGTGAAGAATTGGCTTGGTAGTTTGGTCTGCCCTGTTCTCATGATGCACTGGGCCAGGGACAGACTAATTTGCATATAGCCAGGTTCTGAGCTGGGATGAGGCAGTGAGCTAAATAACGGTGATGGATCAAGCCCTGATCTTTGGACTGGGTAAGAGTGGTCTGCTTAATTCAGACACTCTGTTCATCACCACCCCCTTTTCTGAATCATTTTGTCCACCATAAGCGTGTAAGGGTATACTCAGACATGAGTCCCTTGCTCACTGCTCCATCAGGATTCAAGCAAGCCGGGCCGACGACGCCTGAAATGGCAGAAACTGGTCCCCGGAAGCTTGTCTCCTTTCTGGTGAAGAATTGGCTTGGTAGTTTGGTCTGCCCTGTTCCCATGATGCACTGGGCCAGGGACAGACTAATTTGCATATAGCCAGGTTCTGAGCTGGGATGGGGCAGTGAGCTAAATAACGGTGATGGATCAAGCCCTGATCTTTGGACTGGGTAAGAGTGGTCTGCTTAATTCAGACACTCTGTTCATCACCACCCCCTTTTCTGAACCATTTTGTCCACCATAAGCGTGGAAGGGTATACTCAGACATGAGTCCCTTGCTCACTGCTCCATCAGGATTCAAGCAAGCCGGGCCGACGACGCCTGAAATGGCAGAAACCGGTCCCCGGAAGCTTGTCTCTTTTCTGGTGAAGAATTTTGCTTGGTAGTTTGGTCTGCCCTGTTCCCATGATGCACTGGGCACAGGAACAGACTAATTTGCATATAGCCAGGTTCTGAGCTGGGATGGGGCAGTGAGCTAAATAACGGTGATGGATCAAGCCCTGATCTTTGGACTGGGTAAGAGTGGTCTGCTTAATTCAGACACTCTGTTCATCACCACCCCCTTTCCTGAATCATTTTGTCCACCATAAGCGTGGAAGGGTATCCTCAGACATGAGTCCCTTGCTCACTGCTCCATCAGGATTCAAGCAAGCCGGGCCGACGACGCCTGAAATGGCAGAAACCGGTCCCCGGAAGCTTGTCTCCTTTCTGGTGAAGAATTGGCTTGGTAGTTTGGTCTGCCCTGTTCCCATGATGCACTGGGCCAGGGTCAGACTAATTTGCATATAGCCAGGTTCTGAGCTGGGATGGGGCAGTGAGCTAAATAACGGTGATGGATCAAGCCCTGATCTTTGGACTGGGTAAGAGTGGTCTGCTTAATTCAGACACTCTGTTCATCACCACCCCCTTTTCTGAATCATTTTGTCCACCATAAGCGTGGAAGGGTATACTCAGACATGAGTCCCTTGCTCACTGCTCCATCAGGATTCAAGCAAGCCGGGCCGACGACGCCTGAAATGGCAGAAACCGGTCCCTGGAAGCTTGTCTCCTTTCTGGTGAAGAATTGGCTTGGTAGTTTGTTCTGCCCTGTTCCCATGATGCACTGGGCCAGGGACAGACTAATTTGCATATAGCCAGGTTCTGAGCTGGGATGGGGCAGTGAGCTAAATAACGGTGATGGATCAAGCCCTGATCTTTGGACTGGGTAAGAGTGGTCTGCTTAATTCAGACACTCTGTTCATCACCACCCCCTTTTCTGAATCATTTTGTCCACCATAAGCGTGGAAGGGTATACTCAGACATGAGTCCCTTGCTCACTGCTCCATCAGGATTCAAGCAAGCCGGGCCGACGACGCCTGAAATGGCAGAAACCGGTCCCCGGAAGCTTGTCTCCTTTCTGGTGAAGAATTGGCTTGGTAGTTTGGTCTGCTCTGTTCCCATGATGCACTGGGCCAGGGACAGACTAATTTGCATATAGCCAGGTTCTGAGCTGGTATGGGGCAGTGAGCTAAATAACGGTGATGGATCAAGCCCTGATCTTTGGACTGGGTAAGAGTGGTCTGCTTAATTCAGACACTCTGTTCATCACCACCCCCTTTTCTGAATCATTTTGTCCACCATAAGCGTGGAAGGGTATACTCAGACATGAGTCCCTTGCTCACTGCTCCATCAGGATTCAAGCAAGCCGGGCCGACGATGCCTGAAATGGCAGAAACCGGTCCCCGGAAGCTTGTCTCCTTTCTGGTGAAGAATTGGCTTGGTAGTTTGGTCTGCCCTGTTCCCATGATGCACTGGGCCAGGGACAGACTAATTTGCATATAGCCAGGTTCTGAGCTGGGATGGGGCAGTGAGCTAAATAACGGTGATGGATCAAGCCCTGATCTTTGGACTGGGTAAGAGTGGTCTGCTTAATTCAGACACTCTGTTTATCACCACCCCCTTTTCTGAATCATTTTGTCCACCATAAGCGTGGAAGGGTATACTCAGACATGAGTCCCTTGCTCACTGCTCCATCAGGATTCAAGCAAGCCGGGCCGACGACGCCTGAAATGGCAGAAACCGGTCCCCGGAAGCTTGTCTCCTTTCTGGTGAAGAATTGGCTTGGTAGTTTGGTCTGCCCTGTTCTCATGATGCACTGGGCCAGGGACAGACTAATTTGCATATAGCCAGGTTCTGAGCTGGGATGGGGCAGTGAGCTAAATAATGGTGATGGATCAAGCCCTGATCTTTGGACTGGGTAAGAGTGGTCTGCTTAATTCAGACACTCTGTTCATCACCACCCCCTTTCCTGAATCATTTTGTCCACCATAAGCGTGGAAGGGTATACTCAGACATGAGTCCCTTGCTCACTGCTCCATCAGGATTCAAGCAAGCCGGGCCGACGACGCCTGAAATGGCAGAAACCGGTCCCCGGAAGCTTGTCTCCTTTCTGGTGAAGAATTGGCTTGGTAGTTTGGTCTGCCCTGTTCCCATGATGCACTGGGCCAGGGTCAAACTAATTTGCATATAGCCAGGTTCTGAGCTGGGATGGGGCAGTGAGCTAAATAACGGTGATGGATCAAGCCCTGATCTTTGGACTGGGTAAGAGTGGTCTGCTTAATTCAGACACTCTGTTCATCACCACCCCTTTTTCTGAATAATTTTGTCCACCATAAGCGTGGAAGGGTATACTCAGACATGAGTCCCTTGCTCACTGCTCCATCAGGATTCAAGCAAGCCGGGCCGACGATGCCTGAAATGGCAGAAACCGGTCCCTGGAAGCTTGTCTCCTTTCTGGTGAAGAATTGGCTTGGTAGTTTGGTCTGCCCTGTTCCCATGATGCACTGGGCCAGGGACAGACTAATTTGCATATAGCCAGGTTCTGAGCTGGGATGGGGCAGTGAGCTAAATAACGGTGATGGATCAAGCCCTGATCTTTGGACTGGGTAAGAGTGGTCTGCTTAATTCAGACACTCTGTTCATCACCACCCCCTTTTCTGAATCATTTTGTCCACCATAAGCGTGGAAGGGTATACTCAGACATGAGTCCCTTGCTCACTGCTCCATCAGGATTCAAGCAAGCCGGGCCGACGACGCCTGAAATGGCAGAAACCGGTCCCCGGAAGCTTGTCTCCTTTCTGGTGAAGAATTGGCTTGGTAGTTTGGTCTGCCCTGTTCCCATGATGCACTGGGCCAGGGACAGACTAATTTGCATATAGCCAGGTTCTGAGCTGGTATGGGGCAGTGAGCTAAATAACGGTGATGGATCAAGCCCTGATCTTTGGACTGGGTAAGAGTGGTCTGCTTAATTCAGACACTCTGTTCATCACCACCCCCTTTTCTGAATCATTTTGTCCACCATAAGCGTGGAAGGGTATACTCAGACATGAGTCCCTTGCTCACTGCTCCATCAGGATTCAAGCAAGCCGGGCCGACGATGCCTGAAATGGCAGAAACCGGTCCCCGGAAGCTTGTCTCCTTTCTGGTGAAGAATTGGCTTGGTAGTTTGGTCTGCCCTGTTCCCATGATGCACTGGGCCAGGGACAGACTAATTTGCATATAGCCAGGTTCTGAGCTGGGATGGGGCAGTGAGCTAAATAACGGTGATGGATCAAGCCCTGATCTTTGGACTGGGTAAGAGTGGTCTGCTTAATTCAGACACTCTGTTCATCACCACCCCCTTCTCTGAATCATTTTGTCCACCATAAGCGTGGAAGGGTATACTCAGACATGAGTCCCTTGCTCACTGCTCCATCAGGATTCAAGCAAGCCGGGCCGACGACGCCTGAAATGGCAGAAACCGGTGCCCGGAAGCTTGTCTCCTTTCTGGTGAAGAATTGGCTTGGTAGTTTGGTCTGCCCTGTTCCCATGATGCACTGGGCCAGGGACAGACTAATTGGCATATAGCCAGATTCTGAGCTGGGATGGGGCAGTGAGCTAAATAACGGTGATGGATCAAGCCCTGATCTTTGGACTGGGTAAGAGTGGTCTGCTTAATTCAGACACTCTGTTCATCACCACCCCCTTTTCTGAATCCTTTTGTCCACCATAAGCGTGGAAGGGTATACTCAGACATGAGTCCCTTGCTCACTGCTCCATCAGGATTCAAGCAAGCCGGGCCGACGATGCCTGAAATGGCAGAAACCGGTCCCCGGAAGCTTGTCTCCTTTCTGGTGAAGAATTGGCTTGGTAGTTTGGTCTGCCCTGTTCCCATGATGCACTGGGCCAGGGACAGACTAATTGGCATATAGCCAGGTTCTGAGCTGGGATGGGGCAGTGAGCTAAATAACGGTGATGGATCAAGCCCTGATCTTTGGACTGGGTAAGAGTGGTCTGCTTAATTCAGACACTCTGTTCATCACCACCCCCTTTTCTGAATCATTTTGTCCACCATAAACGTGGAAGGGTATACTCAGACATGAGTCCCTTGCTCACTGCTCCATCAGGATTCAAGCAAGCCGGGCCGACGACGCCTGAAATGGCAGAAACCGGTCCCCGGAAGCTTGTCTCCTTTCTGGTGAAGAATTGGCTTGGTAGTTTGGTCTGCCCTGTTCCCATGATGCACTGGGCCAGGGACAGACTAATTTGCATATAGCCAGGTTCTGAGCTGGGATGGGGCAGTGAGCTAAATAACGGTGATGGATCAAGCCCTGATCTTTGGACTGGGTAAGAGTGGTCTGCTTAATTCAGACACCCTGTTCATCACCACCCCCTTTTCTGAATCCTTTTGTCCACCATAAGCGTGGAAGGGTATACTCAGACATGAGTCCCTTGCTCACTGCTCCATCAGGATTCAAGCAAGCCGGGCCGACGATGCCTGAAATGGCAGAAACCGGTCCCCGGAAGCTTGTCTCCTTTCTGGTGAAGAATTGGCTTGGTAGTTTGGTCTGCCCTGTTCCCATGATGCACTGGGCCAGGGACAGACTAATTGGCATATAGCCAGGTTCTGAGCTGGGATGGGGCAGTGAGCTAAATAACGGTGATGGATCAAGCCCTGATCTTTGGACTGGGTAAGAGTGGTCTGCTTAATTCAGACACTCTGTTCATCACCACCCCCTTTTCTGAATCATTTTGTCCACCATAAACGTGGAAGGGTATACTCAGACATGAGTCCCTTGCTCACTGCTCCATCAGGATTCAAGCAAGCCGGGCCGACGACGCCTGAAATGGCAGAAACCGGTCCCCGGAAGCTTGTCTCCTTTCTGGTGAAGAATTGGCTTGGTAGTTTGGTCTGCCCTGTTCCCATGATGCACTGGGCCAGGGACAGACTAATTTGCATATAGCCAGGTTCTGAGCTGGGATGGGGCAGTGAGCTAAATAACGGTGATGGATCAAGCCCTGATCTTTGGACTGGGTAAGAGTGGTCTGCTTAATTCAGACACCCTGTTCATCACCACCCCCTTTTCTGAATCATTTTGTCCACCATAAGCGTGGAAGGGTATACTCAGACATGAGTCCCTTGCTCACTGCTCCATCAGGATTCAAGCAAGCCGGGCCGATGACGCCTGAAATGGCAGTAACCGGTCCCCGGAAGCTTGTCTCCTTTCTGGTGAAGAATTGGCTTGGTAGTTTGGTCTGCCCTGTTCCCATGATGCACTGGGCCAGGGACAGACTAATTTGCATATAGCCAGGTTCTGAGCTGGGATGGGGCAGTGAGCTAAATAACGGTGATGGATCAAGCCCTGATCTTTGGACTGGGTAAGAGTGGTCTGCTTAATTCAGACACTCTGTTCATCACCACCGCCTTTTCTGAATCACCTAATCTCCTGCAGGCATGGTCTGTTGCCTCTCGTTCAGGGTGCCCACTGCCCTCCCCTGAGTCCTCGGCTGTTCTTCCCTGCCGCGCACTCGGTCTGTCTGTCCTGGGGAATAGGTGTTGCTGCTCCTGCTGGCTGGTCACTCTCCAGTGAGCTCAGGGCTCCTGTACCACCTGTGGCTGCTGCCTGCAGCTGGAACACGGCATGTGTGACTTGCACCAGGCCCTTGGCCACATTCTGGCAACAGTGTGCCATCTCATGCTGCATGCTAACACAGTGATGTGCCAGCAGTGACGTGGCAGTGGACAGGCGGTTCACAGCTCTGGTGTATATGTCCAGCCGGCTGCGAAGAGGTTGTCTCTCCTCTGCGCCTGGCTGCCCTGTCTCTCCTCATCTCTGTGAACAATCCTTCTAGTGCACCTGTCATGCCCATGAAGCCATCCCTCATTTGGGTCATATTGTTGTTATGTGCGTCAAACTGGCGCTGAATTGACTTTAATGCCTTTGCTTGCAGGGGCTGGACTTTTAGCATATTGCCTTCAAGCCCTGCAAACACTGTCTTCACCTACGGCAGCTGTGCTGGTGGACGGCTGTGCCCTGCGCCTGGATGACATTCCTGAACTAGGACAGACAGCAGACTGTGCTGTGTGCTGTGCTGCATGCTGGCCCTGGACTGGCTGATCTTCTCTACTTGTGTCCTGTGGACCTGCCTCCAGCAGTGGGAGTGGTGGCACTATGAGGCGCTGTCTGCATGGCACAGGGATTGCTGCTCTGCCTTCCTCCTGCTCCTCTTGCCCTGACTGGTTTTCAGGGTGAGAAGCATCCTCCTCTTCTGCAAGTGATTCCTGTGTTTCAGGTGGTGCTGTGAATGTAAATGTACACATTAATTTGGTTTCCTGCCTCGCTTTGGTTATGCAATACAGTTTTCAGATTTTGAGTTACATGAGTACTATCTGCCTGTTTAATGCCTTTCCTGAAATACCTGATTCTACCTTGCTGGGTCTCACTGATCCACTGTTTGATGCATGTGACTACATCTCCAATAATGCATTGCTGGGTGTGCTTGTTAACATGTAATGGAGTTGCATTAATGTTTAGTGCCTGGGTCTTTCCTAAGTGTGTGAGTGATGTGGTGATGTATCAGGGGAGTAATAGCATGCTTCTTACCTTGCCTGGTGTTTGGGGGTTCGGAGCTGTCCAGGTCAGCCACGCCACTGACACTCTCCGGCTGAAGGGTGCCCTCCACCAACTCCTCAAGAGGCGTAGAATCAGTTGCAGTGGATGGTCCCCCACCAGTCTTCTTTGCTTCAGCCAATCTTGTTGCCACCTTTTCCTTGGATCTTTCCCTGAGGTCTTCTACGGTGCGGTGGGTCACGCCGATGGCATTCACCTTCTCCTGTATTTCACTCGATTTTTCTTTTGCATGCCTCTTGCACATGTAGGGATTGCTTCCCAAAGAGGAGCTCATGGCTGACTGCCATTTCCTGTATGAGCACCTCCAGTTCCCTCTCACTGAACTCTTGCTTCCTCTTTCTTACATTCTCCTCCTGCTGCTTCTCTATCTCCTGTGTATCCGTTTCTCCTACTCCCAGTTGCAGTGCACAGGGCTCTCACTCTCCTCCCAGCTTCTCACTAAGGTGCTGGCAATCAGGTGCAGCAAGGGCAGTCACACTTCCTGGTTGTGATGTCATCAAGCTGCACCTGAATGGGCAATTCTCAGATTTGCGATTCCTTATTGCGATTTTGCAAATAAGGAATCGCAAAATAGGTATTCGCATTAATGCTCTGCAAATTTTTTGGAATTGATAACATTTTGTAATTTTTTTCATTTACATCAGGTTTTGCGATTCTCAAAATGAGATTCGCTAAAAATCTGTGAAGAAAATACCCGACGTAGAGGGGAAGCAGCGCAAGTGAAACACCCAGTGTAAGATCTCAGTGTGCCCAAAGTCAGCCAATGAGTGAGTGGAGACTGTGAACAAAGAAAAAGTTCTGAAAATGTTATTGAAAGTGTCACCTCCAACCCAAATTTCACCAGAGAATATCAGAACTTACCGCTCCATGCCACTGGGGTGGAGTGGCCAGAAGAGTCATGCTTGCTCCCTTCGACGTTGAATTATGCTGAGTAGCACCAGGAGATTGGAGCCAAGCAGCACCCCCAGATACGTTATTGGTTGGACCTCATTGACTCAGGAAGCAAAGGCCCACATGGCCGGTGCGCGGCACTGGGGAAGCCGATATTTTTGAAGGTGGACTGCAACGAGCCCTGTCATGTCTACGGGCAATGTCTAAATCATTGGAAACAGCAGGTTAAGGCGTCAGTGTACCCGGTCCGCCATGTGCCGCCATCTTGACTTGTCCATCATTGGAGAAGGAAATGTAGATTTAAGCTCCATTTTTCTGTCCTTCACTGCCTATCTTCAACTGCAAACCGGTTATCACCCTGCGAGTGATCCGTACCCGGGGCTTCAAGCATGGTAAAATAGCTGGGACACATCGCAAAACATGGAGGGATCAACGATGCTGCTCTGGCTTCGAGCCACGCCCCCATTAATGTGCACCTTCTGATCCTCATTCACTTGCCAATGACAGAGTATGAGCAATCCTTGCTGGAGTGCCTGCAGAAGGGGCGATGCCACAGTTACTACCATCACTGCACTCCACAAGCATGTGTGTGATGAAGAGATGTGTTGGCAAGGATTAAACTGACCACAGTTAAGTTCACGCGTTTATGCCATGAGATGCGAGTCCAATAATCCCATTTGTGCAAAAAGCAAATTGGTCCTTGTTTCCATATCCACAGCATGTCATGTAATTTCCTATGTTGGCATCAACAGGCCAAAGGCCATGTGAGCTCCTTTCTATTGATATCAACAGTATGCTAATGAATGGTTTTAAAACTTGAAAAATTCTTCCTCTTTTTTGGTCACTGAATGTTAAGCAAGGAAGTAGTAGGGTGTTCTTCCACTGCCACTACCTGCCCTCTAGTAACATCACAAGAGGCCCTGGCCCTGGCCTCCAACTGTAGTGAGAAAAGTCCATTCTGGGCTCTGCCAGTGATGCTGAAACAATTTTCAATGTGAGATGCTGCAGTCAATGTTACATTAGAGAAGCATAGGTACCTCTCAAAAAGAACAAGTGTTGCAAATGAGCCACACCTATTCAGCAGGATAGGGGTGACGCTATAATATATAGATGGTGTTACAATTAGAAGCGTGCTGTTGCAAATATATTACTAAAGAATATTGTGGTAGTACACTGTCATTTACAGACAGCACATTTTCCATTGACATGGGCACTTTTTTGGGGGAATGAATTTTTATTTTTGAACTGAACAAGCAGTACAGTACAATTTTGCATGAGATATCCACAAAGACTTAATCTCAAACAGTTACGTATATTTTTCTGCCATCACCAGGTCGTTTCCCCCGCCTTTCCCCGGGATTCACTTAAACCAGTATTCTCCACCAGTGCCTTTTCTCTACGGTTGTGGGTACGCACATGGAGCTTGGGAACATTGGTGTCCAGGCCTCAACAATGAAAACTAGGGCATCACTTCATTGGGCCCCCGAGTCAGGGACCCTTGTGTGGTATGTGCCACGGACTGTTGCATGTTACCACCCATGTCAAGTCCGAAGTGTCATCTCCATGGGTCCCAGATTTTGTGGAATTTCTTGTGGCACCCTCTGCTGAGGTATGTGGTCTGCTCGGCTTTCATGTACAGGTCCATACCCCTCGCTCATTCCCGAATGGTCGGTTCATCTGCCACCCCTCATCTTGTGGCTATGTCTCTTTTACCTACCACCAGCCCCAGGGAAGCAAAGCTCAATTGTGTTCTGGTGATGTCAACTTTGCTTGGTATCCCAAGTATCCAGAACCCTGGGTTCCATCGGCAACGTCACCCTCAGGACAGTTCCTAGTAGTCCCACTAACTGCCCCCATAATGGCTGAAGTTCAGGACACGCCCAAACCGTGTGAAAGAATTTGCTGCTGGCCGTGGCACAGGCCAGGCAAAGTGGAGACTCCGCCCTCCCCATCTTGTGCAGTCTGCCTCTTTCATAGTATGTCTGATGTTATGTTATGTTATGTTACATCTGCTTATATAGCACGGCGGCTGCCCCAGCGAAGGGGCGTCCCGGCGCTGGACTAGACAGGAGAGAGCACAACATACAGACAGGCTATCAGGTCAACTTAGCAAAACAGGTGGGTCTTTAATGCCTTTCTGAAGGCTAGAAGGTCATTTATACTTCGGATCCACAGTGGTAGCGCGTTCCATAGTTTGGCAGCCATGTATTGAAAGGAGCGTCCTCCAGTGCGGGTGAGTCTGACACGGGGAATCATGACCAGATTTTGTCCTTCTGATCTGAGAGCTCTATTCGGAGTGTACTGCGTTATGAGATGACATAGCATGGGAGGTGAGGATTTTTTTAGAATCTTAAAGGCCAAGCACAGGGCCTTGAAATTAATTCTCTTTTCCACCGGTAACCAGTGCAGTTTTGCCAAGGTCTTGGTTACAGACTCGAACCGGGGAAGCCCTGTTAGGGCCCGCGCTGCCGCGTTTTGGACACGCTGCAGACGTTTTTTTTCCGCTTGGTTAGCTCCCAGAAGTAGGGAGTTAGCATAGTCTAAGCGGGAAAAAATAGTGGCTTGGATAATTACCTGATGTGTAGAGGGGTCGAAAATTTTTAATATAGGTCGTAGGTTACGCAGGATACCGAAGCTTGTGGCAGCTACTTTTTTTGTGTGGCCAACAAAACTCAAGGTTGAGTCGAACCACACCCCCAAGTTTTTTACCTCTGTTTTGGGGTTAGGGGGGGGCCAAGAGTATCGGGCCACCAGTCTTTTCCCCAAGTTTCGGCATTTTTTCCTACTATTAACACCTCCGTTTTGTCAGCGTTAAGTTGTAAATAATTGGCCGTCAGCCACTCAGTTACTGCAGTGAGGCCGTGCTTGAAATTCAGTGCTCCTGTTCCGTTGTCATCACTCAATGTTACCACCAGCTGAGTATCGTCAGCGTATGACACGATGGAAAGGTCCCGCCTTTTGGCGATCTCAGCTAGTGGTTGAACATATAGATTAAAGAGTGTCGGGCTGAGCGCTGAGCCCTGAGGTACTCCCTGCATTATGTTACACTTTTTAGAGACAAATGGAGGAGTAGCTACCTGAAAAGATCTGTCTGACAGAAATGCTTTAAACCAGGCTAGAGCTGCGCTCTTTACCCCTGCTGCCTCCAGTCTGTACAGAAGCACCTCGTGGGAGACCGTATCAAAGGCAGCGCTGAGGTCGAGCAGGATCAGCGCTGCCGTTTGACCAGAATCTCTGATGGATCTGAGATGTTCTGTAACATTAAGAAGTGCCGTCTCCGTGCTGTGATCTGCACGGAAACCATGCTGGGAGGCGTCCAAGATGTTATTGGCATAGAGGTGTGCCGTAAGGATGGTATTTACGTAGGACTCAGTGATCTTGGCCGGCCATGGCAGCAGAGATATGGGCCTATAGTTTTCAGGTTTTGTCGGATCTAAATTTGTTTTTTTGATTATGGGATTCACCCATGCCTGCTTCCATTTTATGGGGATTTTTGATGTTGTCAATGATGTATTAATAATGCCTCTTAGTGGTTCAAGTACTGTGGAATCTACTTTCCTGAATTGCTCAGGTTTTAGGGGGTCGAGGGGAGAACCTGATTTGACTTTTTGACAAAATCCGTCAAAGACCTCCTGACTTAGCTCCGGGATGTTAGTAAGTTCAGATATAGTTTCTGTTTTGAGAGGGCTGAGCACAGGCTTTGCGGGGAAAACATTATAGATTTTTTCAATATTTTCCACAAAAAACAAAGCCAGTTTATCACAGAACATCTGTGATGCAGAGATGTTAACTTCTGGTTTTTTTGGGTTCAGATCTTTCAGGATTTTAAAAATGATTTTGGAGGGATTAGAACTTACATTGATTTCGTTGGCATAGAAAGTAGCACGGGTTTTACGGATTTGGCTGTGATACTTTTTCTGAATTTTTAAGTCGGGTCATATCGTTTCCTCCATTTACGTTCGGCTATTTTACAGCTTTTTTTCAGGGCTAATAGCTCTTCGTCAAACCAAGGGCTTGACTCCTTAGCGCGTGCTTGAATCCAGGAAGTAGGAATCAATATATCCAGGGCCTGAGTTATCCAATTACAGTAATTTTCGTAACATAGGTTAGTGTCGTCAGAGTGGGGTAACGGGAGTTTTTTTATCAGATTGGCAAAATCTTCCAATCGTAGTTTCCTCCAAGGCCTCTTATACATCTTGTGTATTGGCCTGGGCTGAGATTTAGCCTGGTTGGGGATGGACATAATAGTTAGCATGTGATCCGTCCATGTCATAGGTATAGGCAAGGACACCACAGCTTCTTCTATGTTAGTAAAAATGGGGTCTAGGAGATGACCTCCAGTATGCGTTGCTCCCTGGACCATCTGTCTAAGTTGAAACCCTGCTAGATCTGCAAGCAGATTAGTTATTTTTGACTCATTGCTGCAGTCAAAGTGTATGTTCAGGTCTCCGAGAATATTGAAATTCGCTGTTCCGGCTGCCAATGAACAGACTGTCTCTAATAGTGCTTTTACAAAGTTGCTTTCACTTCCCGGCGGTCTGTAGATTAGAATGCCTGAGAAGGATAGGTGTGGGTTTATTTTAATGGTGTAGCGAGCGCTCTCGCAGCCTGCAATTTGTAGCTTAATGAAAGTACACTCAAAATGGGATTTGGTCATTACCGCTATCCCACCTCCTCTAGTTTGTCTGTTTAGGGAGTGGATAGTGTAGCCTGTAGGAGTGACCAGGTTAGCTACCGATGTTATCTCGTCTTGCATCCAAGTTTCAGTAATGAATAGAATGTCAAGAGAGTGGTCAATAACTAAGTCATGTATTTGTGAATAATGTTTTCCAAGAGATCTTACATTCAGTTGTGCAATTCTTACAGAGTCAAGTGCTGATGTAGTCAGAGGAGGTTGAGGGGGAGATATATGTGGGAGTAAATATCCACACGCACAACGAATGCCACTTTGCACCAAATGGGGATCAGTTTTATTACAGGTCAAGTGTATGGTGTTAAGGCCCATCAGCTGCGCCTGAGTGTGGACAAGCTTGGTTACCTCGATTTGGTCAGGGTCCCTGGCGAATGGCGACATCCTGGCGCGGACGGGCGCAGACTGGCTTCTCTTAGGCGCGTCTTCGGTGCGCCCTTCGTGCGCCCGCTGCGCTCCCTCGCCCTTGCCGGTAAATATACTGCCGGCTGTCTAGGTTGGGGCAGAGCAACTAGACCGCTCACCCAACCAAGATGGCGGTTCAGGTTGGGACTATCAGGAAGTGAGTGAGTGGCTCAGAAAAATCGGGCTGTCCCCGGAGTCTCCCTCCACTTCGAACAGTCAGCTGCTGACTGGCGGTGGAACGAGGAGTCTGCGGGTGCCGAGTCAACTCAGGGGTAGGGTGTATGCAGTATTAAAATCACAGCATAGGAACACAAACACAATTATAATTAAAATCTATACAAATGTTTAAAATGATTCGCCCAGTGAATGATAGCTCCAATTCAGCCCCTGAGACGATTTAAAGTGCAGTTTAAAGTTAAAAAATTATAGAGCTGCAAATCTGGCCGGAGAGCGATAAAGTATGTCCCGCTTCTCCGCCTAGTCTTCCATCAATGCGCTCCCTCGCCGTTGCCGGTAAATATACTGCCGGCTGTCTAGGTTGGGGCGGAGCAACTAGACCGCTCACCCAACCACGATGGCGGTTCAGGTTGGGACTATCAGGAAGTGATTGATTGGCTCAGAAAAATCGGGCTGTCCCTGGAGTCTCCCTCCACTTCGAACAGTCAGCTGCTGACAGGCGGTGCAACAAGGAGACTGCGGGTGCCGAGTCAACTCAGGGGTAGGGTGTATGCAGTATTAAAATCACAGCATAGGAACACAAACACAAGTATAATTAAAATCTATACAAATGTTCAAAATGATTCGCCCAGTGAATGATAGCTCCAATTCAGCCCCTGAGACGATTTAAAGTGCAGTTTAAAGTAAAAAAATTATAGAGCTGCAAATCTGGCCGGAGAGCGATAAAGTATGTCCCACTTCTCCGCCTAGTCTTCCATCAATCGTAGTATCTTCAACTGAATTAGCTGGAGTCTCGCCTTTATAGCGACTTCCCTGGGGTACAATAACGCCGCCTCCCAGTCTATGTCTTCCATGGCCCCCACTTCTCTCTCCCACCGTGACCGAAGTCCCACCAGCCCATCGGGAATATTGTTGTTTATGGTTCTGTATGTAAATGAAACCGCCTTGTGGGCAAGTTCCTCTTGTAGGAGTCTACCCTCCAGAGTCTCATATTCCGAAAGTTGGTCACACAGAACATTTCCCGGCTGCCAAGCATAGCGCAGTTGCGGGTATTTAAGGAATTGGGAGTCGTTCATATTATATGCTTGCTGAAGCTTTGCTCATGTTTTGAGATCCCCTTTCTCAACTATGTCTCCTATCGTGGAGATCCCAGGCCTCGAACCTCGTGAGCTTGCGTAATTCCCTGAATCGAATCCCCTGTCAGAGTGGAGTGGTTTTCGTCACCCTTCCTGTCCAGCCCAGAGTCTTGGTCGCCCTTGTCGACGCCGCCAGGGTCACCTGAGTAGCGGGCAGTAGGCGAGAACCACCCTTCCCTCTGTTTAGATAGTGCAGGTGTGTATGGGGTAGCATTACCTCCCTTTCAAGCCAGTACGTAGGGTGTTCTCTCTGTTTGTGTATCCATTCGTTTATGGGTATCAAGTGAGACACCCAATAGGAGGCCTCAAAGTCGGGGAGGGTGATCCCTCCATTGTATGGATTGCATTGCAGTTTTTTAAGTGCAATTCTAGGGTGACCCCCTTGCCACAGTAGTGTTCGGAGTTTGGCAGCAATCTCTGTAAAGACTGCATGGGAAAGGTGGTGGTACGAGTTCTGGAGGGCGTAGAGAAGTAGCAGGGTAATCATTTTAAAAATGGCTGCATGGCCAAGTAGGGTAAGGGGGAGGTCTCTCCACCGTTCCACGTCCGACTTAAAATTACTGAGGACCGATCCTAAATTTTCCCTTCTACACACCTCCCAATTATGAGTGATGAAGATGCCCAGGTATTTAAAGCCTCTTTGCACCACTCAAAGGTCTCCTGGTAAGGGCCGGTCTATTTGCGCAGTGGTCGGGCAGAAAAGTGTGGACTTGCTCCAATTTATTTTATATCCCGAGTAGCTGCCATAATCAGTGATCAGTTCAAATAGGGCCGGCATGGTTGTTGCCGGGTGGGAGATGTACATCAAGATTTCATCGGCATAAAGAGAGATCTTCTCCTCCTCGGTGTCTGTATGTATGTTTATTTGTTTAGCATAGTTATTTAAAACCATCGCTATAAAAATCCGTATTAGCACAATTATCACATCAAAAAAGACGAAACTGGAAAAATACACTGTCATTTTTCAAAAGGAAAGATCTGTACATTTAAAAACGGTCTTATTACTACCAATGTTAAGTTTCTTTCTAAAATATAAAAATAAAAAGATTAAGACAGGAGGTGCTAAACCAGCGGACAAAAAAAGTCAGTAATAAGTTTTTGGATGGGAGGGGCAGGAAGCGCAGTAGCCGGGGAGGGTAATAAGAAATTAGCCAAGAGTCTCACAAACTTTCCGACCCTAGCAAGCGCTTGAATGTCTGTAGAGGTAAAACACAGAGATGTAGCCTCCCAGCATGACCTGGTGCCCCATTTTAGAAATAAAGGTTTTAATAAATGCCTTCTGGGGGCGTCCATGGCAGGGCAACAACACAGAAGGTGCGGCCATGATTCCTTATGGTATGAGCACAGTCTGCAGCCCCCCCCTCCTTTAAAGGGGCCCATCTGTAAGAGGCCGTAGAGCACAGGCCTAAAAGGCGCGTAAACATTATATTTGTCCGTGCAACTGCGTATATTTGTCCGTGTGTGCAATATTGAAACCACGGATGGAGTGGTGCACTCGTACCGCGCATGCCAGGGGTTCGATGGTAAGTGCAAAAAAGAAGAGGGGAAAGGGGGCATCCTTGACATGTTCCCCTCTTGATAGAAAAGGGCGCCAAGCATCGTCCGTTAACTCGCACCGCGACAATCAGCAAATGGGCACTAAATTTGCACAGATATTCCATTTTACTGATTAGACTATATAAGCGCGCCAACAATAGTGTGTAAAAATTGGGTTTCAGCGAATATTTGTCATCTGTGCATCACCAAGTGTCTTGACTTCTTTCCATTCTATTTATATATTTGTTTCCATACCATTTCAGAATTAGAAAAATCAAATTTTTTTGTGGTTTCCTAATTGTTTATTTATTTTGAAATATTTATTTAGTTATAGAAATGTAAATGTTGTATTTTAGAAGAAAACGGTATCATGCAGCCTTTCCTTTCACGCCAACAAGATTGTCAGACAGTTCACTTTACAAAATCCTAAAACTTTGTAATAAGAGAAAGTTAAATAACAGTTCAAAGAATACGCTGTAATTTGCCAAAAGACTGGATTGACATTTGACCTCTGTCTTTGAATGCAAGGCAAACGTGACAAGATAAAAACAACATTTAAAGCCATCTTTAATGCTCGGTCACCTTCAGAACTCCAGCATGGTTGCTTTGGGGTTGTCCAGCACCCCTACTTCCAGTGCCTCTGTGCACCTACACGACTGTTCCTGGTGGGTGCTTGAATGTAAGTGAGTATTGTTTCATGAGCCAGCATTGATAAGCATGGTCCAATAACACCCACAGCTAGCTACCTGCGGTCATTCACTAAACTGTGTTACTGCCACGCCCCCTATGGGGTTGGTTTATGACTTGCCCAGTATCTGTGATACCAATGCAGCTGTTTCGTACACTTTGTGACGCTACATGTGTGTGAGGTGTCTGCCAACCATCTTTTTCTTCATGCCTCATGAGGCCTCCCGATAGGTTTTCAGATAAACAAATAAATAATTGGCCAATAATGGATATGTTACCAGATTCAGTGTTTAATCCCCCTTCTTTCATCAAACCCAAGCACTGGCATAAAGGGATCACATGTTGGAGTGGGGCTGACAATGAGTGAAGCTGTGCCCGTCAGTGCCAGATCCACTCTCCCTTCCACAAGATGGCGGTCAGTTTCTCGCAACATTGACCGAGATGCTGTGGCCACTCACTGTCCTATTGTGAGTAAGTAACAAGAACATTAGTACTGAGTGACGCGGGACCACACGTTGAAGGGAGTCTAATGGTGCAGCCCACCAGCAAATCTACTTTCCTCAATACAGTATGGCGGTCAGTTTCTCACAATATTTACCAAGATGGTGTGACCGCTCACTGTTATATTGAATAAGCATTAAAACATTAGTGTTGAGTGACACAGTACCACAAGTTGAAGGGAGTCTGACGGTGCAGCCCACCAGCAGATCCACTTAGCTCTCTACAAGATGGCAGCCAGTTTCTCAGTAGTAGCCATTGCCTTCATTGTATTTGGGCCCGATTCACAGAACTAATTTAAGATAAAATCCTAGACTTACTACCATTTTGGTATTCACAGAAGGCACTTACTCATTTCGGTATTCACAGAAGTTAGGACTCCTAACTTTAGGACTCCTAAATGCCTTCTGTGAATACCAAAAGTCTTAAAGGTAGGAGTTTTCTCTGTTTAGGAGAAGTATAGTTAGGACTCCTAACTTTAGGACTCCTAAATGCCTTCTGTGAATACCAAAAGTCTTAAAAATAGGATTTTTCTCAGTTTAGGAGTAGTAAAGTTAGGAGTCCTAACTTTACTACTCCTAAACTGAGAAAAATCCAAACTTTAAGACTTTCGGTATTCACAGTAGGCATTTAGGAGTCCAAAAGTTAGGACTCCTAACTTTTGTGAATACGGAAATGAGTAAGTGCCTTCTGTGAATGCCGAAATGAATAAGTGCCTTCTGTGAATACCAAAATGGTAGTAAGTTTAGGATTTTGTCTTAAGTTAGTTGCGTGAATCGGGCCCAGAGTGAATGAGGGCCTGCTTAAAGAGCACAGCCTTGAGTGAGTGAAGGCAAGCCCTTCCAGTTTCACTATCGAGTGCAGATCCCTTTCAGTTATATTAAATAGATGCTTCTTATGAGAAGAGGACGTTATTGGGTAATTGTTGCATGCACACGCACTTGGCTTCCTGCTGCGGCTTCCTCGTTCAAAGAAAGCCCAGCTAGCCCTGATGAGAAATGGGGAACTGAGATGAACGAGTCATTTGGTGGCTGACCATGTCTGACCTCAGTGCTACCTCTCACACAGTGTTACTTCCGGCAAGAGTGTTGAAATTGCACCTTTTTCAAAACTTAAACGATTTGCTGGGCGACAAGTAAGACCACATGGGTCTTTCACGAACCTTGTCTGCCCTCTACTTACATGTATTTGTAATTCACAGCTGCAGTTTATTGGAGAAAAACAATGTAGGCACTCAGCAGATTTTTTGAGACAGAGGTATTTAATGTCTCTGTAAGTGACATATCATCCATTTTCAGATAAGAAGAGGGTTTCACCAACCTCTAGTGTCCTACAGAGACACAAAAATGCCACTTTCTCGCCTACTGCGGACAGTAGAAACTGCTCATATCAGGGCCTCTTAAGACGCACCATGGAAGCCATGTTTAACAGTACCATAAACTAGGCTTCCATTGCATACAGGCCAACATTTTAAAAGAGGAAAGTGGAGATCAAAAAAATTATAATATTCAGGAGAATGTAGGGGCATATTATCAAGAACGGCGTTAAAATTATCGCCGCTTTAGTGGCAGAAAACTGTCACCAAAGCGGCGATATTGGGCTTGATAATATGCCCTTGTGATTTCCCATTGAAGCCCATGTTGTGGTGTGAACCTGGGCTTCTATTGGAATTCACAAGGGCATATTATCAAGCCCATTATCGCCCCTTTAGCACCAGTTTCCTGCTGCTAAAGCGGCGATAACTTTAACGCCGTTCTTGATAATATGCCCCTTATTTCTCTCATTGGCTTTAATTGGAAGATAGGCAATTTCGAGCAGGAGACAGCACAAATTAAATTATTTTGGGCTTTAGAAATCGGGTGTTTCGTGCCTGAATCGTGTCTATTGCCATGTATGCCGTTGCCATAGTGATGGGAGTGGGGTTGCATCAGAAGACAAGGAATATTGCCCATTGTAAATCTGGGAAAGCCCATACCACAATGGCTGCCTATGTGTTTAGGAGATCCCTTGAGAGAGGCATAGATATTGCAAAGCTAAGGAGCTGGTGCATACCCCATCAAGCACCATGGTAAACTGGCTGAGACAGAAGTATCATTTTTTTTACATCAGACTAATGACTGGAAAACTCTTTAAGTCAATGATTTCTTCCAGTACATAATTAGATCCGGTATAGCGGCACTTAATTCAGTGGTGGCTGGCAATCTTTGAAAGTGGTAAGACAAGCAAAGCGCCCTACCACTTCCCAAAAAACAAAATAAAGCACCCTTCCCTCCAAAATCCCATAATTAAACTCCCCTCCCAAAAGCCCAAAATAATTTACTCCCTCCTTCCAAAAGCCTATACATAGCAACCCCTCCCTTTACCCAAAATAACACAAACATTTTAAATAAATAAAAGTTAAATTGAGCTTACTGGCTGCCGCACACTGTCCGCTCATCCTCAGTGAAACTGCAATATGCTGTGGAGCTTCCCTAACCAATCCTGGACTTGCTCTCATTCTGTATGAGAGAAGAGCCAGTATTAGATGGAACGGGTTGGTCAGACGCTCCTTCAGGCCCTGGAGGCTTATGCTTGCTCTTTACCCAGCTGTGTAAGACAGCTGAGTGGAGAACTGCAAAGTGCGCCTGTCAGGCTGGCCGTCTCAAGATGGCCTGACAAACTGATATGTAAGTTTTGGTCTGGACTCTGGAGTCTCTCCCTATTTGTCAACAGCAGCACTTATGTAAATGTAAATGTAGTTGAGCATATATAGCGCACAGCTACCCGCAGTGGGTTTCCCGGCGCTTGCTTAGGGAACCCTTCCTGGTATTCCCCTGTGAGATAGCAGGGTATCCACAAGGTGAAAGTCAGGCATCCCGCCGCGAGGGGCCGTTGTGGAGATTAAGCAAGCTATTCCAGAGTCGCAGAGTGTGAACCCGTGAGTCGAGGAGGCACCGGGGCGAGAATTATCGAGTCCGTGGAATTTTTAGCCCAAGACCCGCCGAGGCGGGGAATTGAACCCTGGTCCAGGACCGATCTCAGCTTCCGGGTCTGCTGCCTCTAACCCCTGAGCCACACTTCTCCACTTATGACAGTGTGCCTTATGGTAGAGCTGTTTATTTAATTTAGAGATGAGCACAACAACAATTGTTTATTAAATAAATATGCATAAAAAATGACTAATACCTGCCAATCCATTCATATAGCTTTGAGGGCCTGGAATATTCTGAATTGTCACACTTGTAGGAGTGTGTTGGTTAGTAGTTGCGTTGGTTCTGTCATTGGCAGCGCTGGCAGGGGAAATGAGAGGTGCAAGTGAAAGAGCGCTGGGCCTTACAATGTAATCTCTCCGTCAAGTTGTTAAAGATTTTTCCACATTGGTCGTATGGACCTTTGTTGGTTGACGTGAAGCTTGGAAAGGGAGAAGACATCAATAATACATTTTAATCTTGTGAAGCCAACGTGACTTCACAATAAGGACCAAGAATCGCCAAATATAGGTAAAGGGTTTTATTTTGGCTTACCAATCAATCCAATATGCATGCAAACCTAAAGTAATTTCAGTAAGTACAGCAATAAAGCAAATAACCTGAAATATCTCAGTAGGTTGAGGCACGATAGAATGAGACATAGAATTGTGATAACCACATCAATAAAGAAACACATTAAAGCAAACCGGTGTTTCATAAAGAAACTTCCCCTCTCTCTTTTAAACATAGGCCAATTATAGGCTCGTCTATTAAGGATCTCTATTCAGGGAGAGCATAGAAGGTGTCAGCATAATCAGACTTCAGTAGAAGTCTTGGGAAAATGTAAATAAATGTTTAGTATAAAACTTGAAATTTGCAAGGTTAAGGCAAGCCGAGTACTCTATGCCTATCAAAGTCTAACGGGAATATCAGTATCTTCCAACTGTGAGAACACACATTTAAAAGTAACAGGAGATTCAGAAACATCCTTATCTCCTTTCACACCACCAGGAGACAACCAAATTGAATATGCTGGCAAAGCAAAATGCATTTCAGGGCTAAGTTTAACTGAGCATTTATAATGCATTTCCAATACCTGGTCATACATGTGCACATTTGACTTGAAGAATATATGTAAAGCGTGAGTACAAGAAAAAATGTTCACATATGCAAATATAATTTGAAGTGTAAATGTAAAAACATGAATAATTAATGCATGCTTATATGTTTAAACTGAACGTTACAGTATACATATATACATTTCTAATCCCTAAAATGATTGTATTTCATTAATGCATTTAAATGCTTCACACATGTTAAGGAAGTTAAGGCACACAGTGAATATTGTCAAATGTAAATATATCATTGCATATCCATGACCTATAAGGGTGGATCCCCGCAAGCTGCCGTGACCTCCTGATAAGGGCCCTAGCACTTATTCTTTCACAAATGAAGCACTGATTTCTTCAAATGGTGCAGTTATGAAGGGAACCTGAGAATCATGGGAACACAAGCACAGAGGCAGGTTGGATATTCCTTTACTTGGAAGACGAAGCGTTGCTGATTGAGAAAGAAAGCATTAAGGGTTTTCACTTTATGATGCAGAAGGGACAGAGTGCCCATGGCGCCTGAAGCAGAATCTGAAGAACAGCAAACATTTTAATTGAAATATAAAACACCTTGATACCTGGCAGGTAGCACACGGTGCCCTGGAGGAAATAAAACATTCCCATAAATGAATAGTCCTTACATGGTGCACTGCACACAGTGCTCACTGGGCACAGTAGGCATCCGTTCCCAGGCCTCATTCTCTATTACCACTTACAACATTGGCACAGGGAACTGCAAATAACCATACAAGTAGCACAACAGCCCAGAGTATTGATTCTGAGAATGGATGTTGGTCCTTTGTGTTCAAATTCAAAGCTTGAAACTGCAATAGAGTAAATAGCTTGTAAGAAAACAACCCTGTACAGTCCCCAACAATACATATGTAATCACAACTACCATTATAGACTGACATGTTGGAAATAGTGGCTCTTCTTTACTCCTGGGCATGCTCTACTCATACGAGTTGGAAGTGGTGCCTTGGGGCTTCCATCAACTCCCGGGTACGCTTCTCTGTCGTATGCTTGGGGACTTGTACAAGTTGAAAGCGGTGCCTGGGGGATCCCATCTACTCCCGGGTGCGCTGCTCCGTCATAAACTTGTAGACACGTACAAGTTGGAAGCTGTGCCTGAGGGCTCCCGCCTACCCCCGGGGTGTGCTTAGCCACCTTATCCTTGGGGACTCATACAAGCTGGTAGCCATGCCTGGGTGCACTCCTCTGTAGCTCTGTAGTATACTCGGGGACTCATACAAGACGTAAGCCGTGCATTGGGGCTCTTGCCTACCCCCAGGTGCTCTCCTCTGTAGTCTGCTCGGGGACTCAAACAAGCTAGAAGCTATGCCTCTGGGCTCCCGTCTAGCCCCAAGCGTGCTCCTCTTTAGTATGCTCGTGACTCGATCAAGCTGGAATGTGTGTCTCTGGGCTCCCGCCTAGCCCCAAGTGTGCTCCTCTTTAGTGTGCTCGGGACTCGAACAAGCTGGAAGCTGTGTCTGGGGGCTCTCGTCTACTACCGTGTGCACTCCTCTGTCGTATGCTCGGGGGCTGGTAAAAGCTGAAAGCTGTGACTAGGGGCTCTCACCTACACCCGGGTGCGCTCCTCTGTCGTATGCTTGGGGACTCGTACAAGTTGGAAGCGGTGCCTGGGGGCTCTCTCCTACCCCTGGGTGCGCTCCTCTGTCGTATGCTTGGGGACTCGTACAAGTTGGAAGCGGTGCCTGGGGGCTCTCTCCTACCCCTGGGTGCGCTCTTCTGTAGTATGCTTGGGGACTCGTACAAGTTGGAAGCGGTGCCTGGGGGCTCTCTCCTACCCCTGGGTGCGCTCTTCTGTAGTATGCTTGGGGACTCGTACAAGTTGGAAGCGGTGCCTGGGGGCTCTCTCCTACCCCTGGGTGCGCTCTTCTGTAGTATGCTTGGGGACTCGTACAAGTTGGAAGCGGTGCCTGGGGGCTCTCTCCTACCCCTGGGTGCGCTCTTCTGTAGTATGCTTGGGGACTCGTACAAGTTGGAAGCGGTGCCTGGGGGCTCTCTCCTACCCCTGGGTGCGCTCTTCTGTAGTATGCTTGGGGACTCGTACAAGTTGGAAGCGGTGCCTTGGGGATCCCACCTACTCAAACTGGAAGCCATGCCTGGGGACGCTTGCCTACCCCCGAGTGCACTCCTCTGTCGTATCCTCGGGGGCTGGTAAAATCTGAAAGCTGTGACTAGGGGCTCTCACCTACACCCTGGTGCGCTCCTCTGTCGTATGCTTGGGGACTCGTACAAGCTGAAAGTGGTGCCTGGGGGCTCTCTCCTACCCCTGGGTGAGCTCCTCTGTCGTATGCTTGGGGACTTGTACAAGCTGAAAGTGGTGCCTGGGGGCTCTCTCCTACCCCTGGGTGAGCTCCTCTGTCGTATGCTTGGGGACTCGTACAAGCTGAAAGTGGTGCTTGGGGGCTCTCTCCTACCCCTGGGTGAGCTCCTCTGTAGTATGCTTGGGGACTTGTACAAGTTGGAAGTGGTGCCTTGGGGATCCCACCTACTCAAGCTGGAAGCAGTGCCTGAGGTCTCTCGCCTACTCCCTGGTGTGTTCCTCTGTAGTATGCTTGGGGACTCCTACAAGTTGGGGGCAAACCTGCAAAAAAATACACAGGGGATTTTTTTCAAGCCCCTTGCGCCACTTTTGCGTCATTTTTAACATGGGAAAAGTGACGTACGGGTGTCTCAAGGGGCAGTAAATAGGCCCCACAGATCCAAAGAATTGTAAAGGCCCGTGGACTGCATAAGGTAAAGGGGCTGATTCATAATGGTTAATTCAGTCATAATAATACGTTTATGATTACATTGACATTTTTTATGCCTCCCATGAATCTAAACCAAAATTACTGGAGGATGTAAGTGCTAATACGGTGCGGAAGACTGAGTAAGTCCTGCCAAGATTCATATTCGAGTGTTACAATGTAATGCCTTTTTCCTTTGATGAGAACTGAACTCACAGAGCCATTCAGTTCCCCGGGGGGTTTATAGAACAGAGGGGTGGATTCTGGTGCTCCAGCACCCCATGTATATTTTAATATCAAAATAACCTGCTTTACATTATGTATTAGTGCAGAAAATACAGATGGATAAACTATCTGGCTGTGCTGTGTATTCTCGACGCTCAGCTTACCCAAACTTAACAGTAAAACTACAATGTGTGCTTGCTGGAAAGTAAAGACACACACACACGTTCATCACTGCTCTACCTGTGTCTGGGGCTTTGTAGACAGACATGGACACATTACCTCGACATCAGTGCTTAATTTAATCACTTCCATGCGTTGGACGGTCCCCGGCCATTTGATGTCACAGTGGGTGTGTGCGGAGGACGGCTGGGGGCCGACCGATCTGCGCACGTGTCAGATTTCCCCGCACTGCGGCCGGATGTCCGCCACGGCGAAGCGGTTAAGCCGGTAGTTTCTGGTGCTTGGCACCGGCACTTATCTCTCAACACTGGCTCTTATGCAGGGGCGGCTACTCCGTAATGGCAGAGGAGCATCCAGCGGCACTCGAGCAGGTAAGAGTAGAGTAGGAGGGGGTAATTCGACAGACAACGGAAGACTGAAAATAAAAAAATAAAAATCTATTCTGTCATCTGTTGACATCCCCCTGCCCGCCCCACCGCGCTTATCTTCACGGACTGATGGGGGAGCGTCACCCCAGCATCAGAGTCCATCAAAAAGAAAATATATATTATTACAATAATATCAATTTATTTTTAGGTGAGGGGCTCTGGCTGAAGGTGCCTGCGGGGCGGGGCCGGGCAATGACAGGTAGGAGTGGTGGGCACGTAGAAGTCCAGTGGCCGGCCAAACAGACATGCGCACTTCTATTTATTCTATTTCTCCAACCCAGATGTGGTCACAGTCGGGTTGGAAAAAGATGAAGGCTCCGAGTCAGTGTCAGAGCAGCAGACCAGGCCGCTCAGACCAATCCTGGCGCTACTCTCATAGCATGAGAAGAGTATCTGGATTGGCTGGGTGGCCTGTGCCTTCCCAGAGACTGCTGGGAGTGAAGCACCGAGGCGGCCGTCAGGGCAGCGAGTGATACGTTTTAAAGAAAATATTTTATTTTTACCCTCAATCCCACTGTCCTCCCCTCCTCCCTTCTGCCGCCCCACGTTCATTGTGTGGCCGCCACTGCTCTTACAATAGTCTACCTGCCGCATGGTGGTGCTGTTTGTCTAATTCTGAGATGAGCACAACAGTTGTTTAATCATTCAATAAACTTCTGAAATGAATATGATCTGCTGCCCACGCCATTCTTATACCTTTAGGTTATGTGAAATTGTTTGACAGAGTCGTGACTGCTGCGCTTATTTATTTGGATTTTACCATGAATGTGGAGGAAGGCAGCTGCAGAACCTGGGAGGCTGCGTCTTCCTCCCCCCACTGGCCTTGTAATTATGGGGGCTGTGGGGGTACTAAGGAGCGTCTCAGATGAGAACTAGCATTTATATCATTGTTCTAACCGTGCTGTGCTTTAACCCCTTGTTAGAAGCGGCTGTCTCTAGTTGGCAGAGGTATACACTTCTGACAAATAGGGACACACCTTTTCTAGTCAGGGCAAGGGGATCACACACTTAGATAACCCCTGCTCACCCCCTTGGTAGCTTGGCAAAGCAGACAGGCTTATCTCAGAGGCAGTGCGTTAAGCATTTATGACCACATACAGTAATAAAGTGAATACACTACAAATGGACACGACACAGTAGTATTATAAAAATAAGGATTTTTATATAAGGCTTAGCACAAGACCAAATAACGACAAAAATATACCACAGTCTTAATAAATACTCTTGGAAGGAAAAATAATAGTTCAAGTACGGTTTCTTCTTAGCACAAAGTCTTTAGTATCAAAAGCAACTCTTCTTCTTTAAAACACAGTTCTTGGCAACAATGTAACCCACACGGGAGTCACACGACGTCGAGGCAAAGTTAATCCAAAGGTTCGGCGTCGACCGCGAGGAGCGCTACGTCGAGCCCGGAGTCGCACAGACCCCAACAACACAGTACCTTGGAAAAGTGAAGCACTCGATGATCAGCGGCGTCGAGATGTCCGGCGTCGCGTCTTCGGCGTCGATCGGGCCTCGGAGTCGGGGCGATCTGCAGCGGCGTCGACCGAAGTCAGGCAGGAGCAGCGCTCACGAGATGAAGCAGGATACGGCGTCGTCGATGTCGATGTTGCAAGAGTGAGCAGCGCTCACGGCGTCGAGAGGGCTCGAGGTCGATGCGATCAGTGGCGGCGTCGACACAGGGTCACTTGGAGCTGGAGCCGAACTCGCTACTCACTGGCGTCGCTACTGGCGTCGATCGGGCCCGGCGGCCGGCGTCGAGGAAGCGGGACACTGGAGCCGTTACTCACGATGTCGAGCTGGATTCGGCGGCGTCCGTCGGCGTCGAGATTGCTGGATTCTTTCAGAGGTGCTGGATTCACAAGTTCCAGCAAACAGCACTTTAAGCAGATGAAGTCCTTTAGCCCTGTGACTTCAACAGGAGGCTGGCACTCTTCCAGCCCTTGGAGATTTTCTTAGCAAAGTTTGAGAGTACACACACAGTTCCTCTCTCCTGGTTCCTTGGCAAAAATAAAGAAGCAATGCAGGATTCCCCCAACAAACAGCACTCTGGCAGAAGGGGTAGGCAGTCCTTGGATCAGCAGGCTTCTTGTCCTTGGTTCAGGTTTCCTTGTCAGAAGTGATCTAAATTCTTGGTTCAGGGGTCCTTCTCTTATACCCCTTTTTGGCTTTGATCCCTTTGTCCATGCAGGGGAATTTCCCCCCATCTTGGGTTTGTTGTGGGTGTTGCCAGGCCTAGGCACCTGGCCTATTCACTGGGCAGGGCAGAGTCTTCAGCCGCCCATCAGGAGCGGAGCCAGCATTGTCACTGGCAGGGGCAGGGCCATCAGTTGCCCGGCAGGAGGTGGGCTAGGAAAGTCCCAGGCAAGCACAGAGTCATCAGTCGCCTGGCAGGGGGCGGAGCCAACATTGTATCAGGCAGGGCAGGCTATCAGGAGCTACTCTTCCCCTACTCTCAATGCAAATGCCCCACTCATCCCACACTGACTCATTCAGACCTCTGGAGCCACCCAGCTCCTGTCACACGCACACCAGAACCAGCAGAGACCGGTAGACAGTTAGACAAGAAAATAGCTACTTTCTAAAAGTGCTATTTTCAAACACAGAGTCTAAAAACCATCCACCCAAACGGATGCGTTATTAAACCCTGAGTTCAGGGATACCAAACTCGACATTGCACCATGCTCCCCGAGCCCGCTAGGATTATAGCATTAATAATCCTGGCAGCCCATTCTAACTCATGGAGAGCAGGTTACCTTACAATAGTGAAAAACGAATTTGGCTGTAATTCACTATTAGGACATGCCAACCTTGTCAGGCTTGTCCTACCTTATGCTTACAATGCACCCTGCCCGTGGGCCTACCATAGGGGTGACTAACATGAAGTTAAGGGAAGGTTTTAGGGACTGGCAAGTAGGTGTACTGGCGCAGTCCTCGTGACAGTCAGACTGCACGTGGTCTAGCAATGGTAGACCTTCAGACATACTTTTACTAGGCCGCTCTTGTGGGTGGCACAACACGTGCTGCAAGCCCACGAGCAGTATTTGTATTTACAAGCCCTGGCACTCCTGGTGCACTCTACTAGGGACTGACAGTAAACCAAATGAGCCAAACATGGAAGTCAATCAATACAGCAATTTCACATAGGGAGCACTTGCACTGTGGCACTGATCAGCAGTGGCACAGTGCCCAAAGCATATACCAGCAAAAACATCGTAAACAGAGGAGGCAAACAGAAAAAATGGAGGAGAGACTCATGCCAATGATGCCAGGTCTAACACCTTTCACTGCGGCGGCTATTCCGCCGCAGTGCTAAGAGGGCGGGCGGAAGAGCGGCAGGCGCATGCTGGTGACGGAACCGCTCCATCACCAGCGTCGGTTGCGCTGTGCTTATGACGGAGCGGTTCCATCATGGCCCGCCCCGCTCAATAGAACGCTCAGCGCAGGCGCGGAATCCGCGCCGCGCAGGCGTGCTAGGCGGGCCATGACGGAACCGCTCCGTCATCAGCACAGCGCGACCGCGGCTGATGACGGAGCGGTTCCGTCATCAGCAGGGGAGGGGTTAACAATGAGGTCCAAACCACGGATGCATCTTTACAATCCATTCCTTTTCCATGCAAGTCGTTACAATGATTTGCCTTAAGGAAGGTTTAGTTGGATTGATGTTGGACTTTTAAGACCAACATTTTCCCCACTGTTGCGCAGAAGGAGTTGGAACAGTAATTTATACTATACCAAAGTCCAGCGATTTCCCTAAGGCAAGTAGTTGTAACAACTTGCGTTGTAAAGATGCATTTGTGGCTCAAACTGCATTGTTATGGCAGGCGTGGCAAGTACCAGCGTGATTCCAACATACAACTGTCTCTGACACAGTTTGATGCAGGAGAGAGACGAGATATGCTGCCTGCTGAGGCTGTGCTCCTATTTCTCTGCTTGCCTAGAGCTGGGGAGGAGTTCCAAGGCGGCCGTCTACGGGGCTGCTGAAGCACCCTTTAGGGATGGGCTTTTGAAGTTTGAAAGCGGGGGTGGCTCTGGGCTTGTGAGGCACCTGAGGGGGTCTTCAGTGACAAGGAGATTAAGGTGAGAGCAGGTGTCTTCTGGCTGCAGAGCACCTGGGGAGACGTTTGCTGACATATTTGAGCACGCGGGTCTTGAGGCAATTATTGTGCCTCTTACATAGGGCAGTTACATGTTTTATTTATACAAGCTAATGCTGATTAACAAGAGGATTAAAAACACTGGAAGGAGGTGGATCAGTCCAATATTTCTGGATTCCTTCAAAAGATGTACACATTATCTGAAGGGGAAGGAGGTGTTTTAGGTCTCGCAGACCTATCGCTGGAGCACGTATGCGCTCCTCGCACTGCGAGGCTTATTGTGATTGAGATGATTTCGGAAGGGGACTTTAAGCCACACCCATCATTCCTATTGGCTGGCGTCATCATTTATGTTAAATGCTGTCCTCTGATTGAAAGTGAGGCTTCTTGGTTATCGCCCTGTCTCCTTTTGGGAAGGCCCATCCGGACTGGATCTTTTGCTTGAGGTGACATGGTCTCCTTCAATTATTAGGTCTGTAAGCACTTTTTTTTTCGTTTTGCTTTTGCAAAGTCAGCCACGAGTTTATTTTTGTATTGCGCTTTCACTGTAACTGCTATTGTTAAAGTGAAAGCGCGATGCAAAAATAACCACGCGGCTGCATTCGCGCATTGGTGACAGCTTTTTTTTGGTGGGCAGCGCAGCAGCTTGCTCCATATTGTCGTTGCACGTATTTATTTATATATTTAATAACATGCCAATTCTTAGTAAAGTACGTTTATTGCCGCAGCTTGCTCCATATTGCCGTCACGCATATTTATTTATTTATTAACATGCAGGTTCTTAGTGAAGTACGTTTATTTTGCCAGAGCACGTGTTACAGTTGCGTGACAACTGAACCCTATCTTCCCTTTTATAAAATGCTTCCAACCGGCATGCTCTTTTCGTGAGGCTCCCCAAAGTGAAAACTAAATGCCTCGTAGAAACAATGCAGTAATTTTCACCATTAATTACAAGTGGCCCAGTCAAGCACTGGTGTGCGGGGTAGGGGCCCTATTTGAATAACTTGAAACTAAGGATGTGGCGTAACGAGAGCTGCCAACTTTGAAATTAGGGTCGAGTTCGCACTATATAGAACTGCAAAAAAACACTTTTAACTAAGAACGAACATATATACCCCCTCCCGCTAAACACCCTGCGGCTTTGGGACTGGCTAACCATGTTAGAGTCTTGGCATCTTCTGGTTTTGTGCAAATCACTTAAAACTCTCCACACCCCACAAACCTACCCCACACCCAAAAAAGCCAAGCATTTGCATAGCCAATAGGTGTATAAGTATTTAGTTATGCAGCAGGTCCCAAAGGCGAGACCTATTGGCTATGCCATTGCTTGTTGTTATATCTGGGCATGTTGAGAAGCTAGGGGACTGGGTCTCAATGTCGGGTTGGGAGCACAGCAATGACCTACTCCATTTGAATGCGTAGGTAATACAACCGGAGGCGTGAATGAAAGGTTCACTACCAGGAATAACAGGAAGGTAGAAAGATAGGCTGGTTAGAAAGGTAAGGAGGGGTAGAGGTAGGCATGGTGGTGAGGGGAGAAACAGATGCATGCTAGGAGAGCGCTGTGAAGGAGGGAGGCGAAATGGAAAGTGGCACTGAAAGGTGAGTCGGGTAAAGCCGGTAGTGAGGGAAATAGAATGGTAGCGAGGGGTGAAGGGTAGAGAAAGAAGTGAGGTGTAGAAGAAAAGATTCAGGTGCAGAGACAGGTAAATCAAAGATGGAGAGGGGAGAATAAAGCAGTCGTAGAATGAGAGAGGGCCAGGTAGAGAGAGGGAGAGGTGTGTCAGAGACAGGTAGAGACAGCTGGGGAAAAGTGAACAATAAAGACTGAGGTAGACAGGTGAGGTAGAGGGGTGAGTTGATATAAAGGAAGTGCAGAGATGTATCAGAGAGATGTTACTGAAGAGGAAAAGAAATAGAGGTATTGAGAAAGGAGTAAGGTACTAAATGAAATAATGGGGTGAACAGAGGTAGAACGAGTGGAAGGGGAGAGACCTCATAGAAGATGACTGACAGGGTAAAGTGAGTGATCAGGCAGTGAGTGTGAGGAGTGGAATACAGAGGGATATGTGGCAGTAAGCGCGAGGTGTGGGGTACAGAGGGATATAAGGCAGTGAGCGTAAGGTGTGGGGTAAGCACGCAAGCACACCACAGGAAGCAGTGACAAGCAATGGTGACTGCAAGAGCACAGCTGGGAATTGACATGGGAGACTGCTGCAGAACCAGCACTCATGGACTGCTTAACCAAAAGGAAAAAAAGCAGGTCAAGTAAGCAGTGGAAAGGCACAAGTAATAAGGCCGTGCCACCAAGGGAGAGAGGGTAGAAGAGGAAGTCAAAGCTATACCAGGCAACAAATTAAAAGCATGGCAATGTGCGACAGTAAAGACCGATTGTCAGCAATGAGAAGGTGCTAGGCCGCTGCAAGGTCACCAGGTCTTCCACAGCCAGGCGAGATCTAATATGCAGCTTGCTGACAGCCATAACCTTCACTACAGTGTTAACCGTGTTAATAAACGTAGTGCTTCAAATTTCTCTACAACCATTGTATGAATAAGTAGGGACATGGGGTACCTGCTTACAGAACAGTAGGCTGGAAGAATTGATTGTCTTGTGATGCTCAGAGACATTATGCTGTTCCAGAAATAGCGTCACTTACTGGTACACCTTTCCTGCGAGTATTGATCTATACAGACAAAACAAACGTGCCGCAAATCTTGAGAAAAAGCACGAGCCAGCTGCAGCCTGCAAGCGATTTTCTTTTCAAATGAGCGGGGTGGGAACAGAAGCTACGGGGACAGGTACAAGGGTCAGCAGGAGACACCCAAAAAAATGAAGGCGAAAGCAACATTTAGGGGCCCATTATGATAGCGGGCAGATTTCCCCCGCCAGGCTGACGGTGGCCACCGCCAGCCTGGCGGGGGCAATCCGCCCGCCATCCACTCTCGTTTCCCCCCCCCGCCATATAAGTATGGCCGGGGGACCTCGGCGGACGGAAAGACCATCCGCCGCTTTTCCGCCCCGGTCGTCTTGCGGCGGGGTGGAAAAGGAATAATATGGTGGCGGTGTCTATCAGATAATGATGGGCATTTGGCAGTGCCTTTCCGTGGCGGCTATGCCGCCACGAAAAGGCAGGCGGACTTCACTCTGGGGGCCCCGTGCGGGCCCCCAGAGTGAAGGAGAGTAGGGGGGTGCACACGGGGGGTACCTGTGGTACCCCCCTTCATTTGCATTTACAAAGCAGGTGCCTGCCGCTTTGTAAATGCAAATGTGAAAGTGCTTTTTCTGCATTGTGGCGGGCGGTGCTGAGATCACTGCCCGCCACAATGCTTAACATGCAGGATGTGTCCGCCACTGTGGCGGGCACATCCTAATACCACCCCCGGGACCCCCGCCCTTATGGCGGGCGGTCCAGAGCCCCGCTAGGATGACGGGCGGACTAAGTCCGCCCGTCATCATAATGACCCCCTAAGTAAGGGCGTGGTGCAGTCATTGAGGTATGCAAAGGGATAGAGAAGGGCACAGGTACACGAGTGGACAGCTTGATTCCAAGCAGTGGAAGCAGAGATGCCAGTTTTTTTCTTCTTTATCTTACTCATGGTTTGTTTTATTATGAAAGTGTTGCATACGGTCTCATATTACCACCCATCCGGCCCTCTGTTCTTCAAAGTGCAGATGCTGCCTAAAATCAAATGTCTGGTTCCAAATACATTCTGTGTCACCACGGAAGAGTCTTGTGCAAATCGATCTGTTCCACCTGGGCACCCCTCATTAGCTGTGCATGGTGACTGCACAGCTAGAAGTGAGATATGATGTGAGCTTAGATGGAGCGTTCAGAATCCGAGCTCATCAGGTACATCAGACGCTGCCTGTTTTGAGTTTGTATGGAATGGAGTGAAGGGTGTTGAATGGAGTAAAGAGTTTCAGAGTGCTAAAAGGGCATTTTAAGATTCTCACTGCCCTGTACTCCGATTACACATGCCCCTGGCTTTGAGATTAGTTGTGACAGCTGGAGGCAGAGGCTGCGCCTGTTGGAGTCGTCTGTTAAGGCAGGAGGTGGTGCTATGTGAGCCCTGAGAGAATTGGAAGGTAGAGGCAACCCTAAGTTACTATCTTGGGAGGAGGAAGAAAGACATTCAAATGTTTGTGTGCAGTTTCACCTACATTGCGGAAAACCCTGTACTTTATAATGGCCACTGATCTTTTTGCTAAATAAATCCAGTTTCAACAGTAACATCTGTTTTGACTTAAACAATTTTTTTCTATGATTATTTAAATAGCTTGTAAATGAGTGATTATGACCGTTACATCCTTTAGGAAATCAAGTTTTATTGGCCTACACTTAATTCCTGAATCAATCGGGCTCCTAAATGTAGTTACGTTATCTTCATAACAAGTCATCCAAACCTCTAAATTCAGACATAATTCACTGTATTAAGGACATTCTAATCTTGTTGTGGGGTCTTTCACTAACTAACCTAACTAATTCCAAAGTATGTTATTAATAATGTCCGTTTCTGAGGATAAACGCATTTATTTGGGTTTGTTTTAGTGAATGGTGCTTGTGGATGTCATCGTTCCCGAGTCTTTTGGTGAGATTTGGGTCAAGTTTGTGCTATATAAAACTCTGTAAAATAAAAAATAAAAAAATAAAAATATTAGACTTGGTTATTCAGCGCGGTTATGGAATTGTCAGCTTTGCGATTGGTTGAGCTAGTAGTTCGATATGCAGGTGCCATGCTTCAGGAATGGAGTTTTGTTTCTTGAATGATGTAAGTGGCATCTGGCGAGGTCATTGATGGCACATTTAGATTCAGAACCCTTCTTCACATTAGGCATTTGACCCATTCATTCCGTAAACACTTCTGTGTATTTCACTAGCAGGATGAATCCATCCAAAGTCATTTATTTCAGTATGTTCCAGAAACTTTATTTCCTCGCTGAAATTGCCAGTTAGTGTAGTTTATTTTGTTGGACCCTGCAGGTCTCCAATGAAATATAAACGCATTGTAATTAAGTAGTTTGGTTTTTAAACCGAGAAAGATATGTGCATGCTTGGCTAAATGAAATATAAACCACGCATTACATTGTAGCATGTATTGAGTTTTCTACGAAATAACTGCAGGGAACGCATTTCAAAGGAGGCAAACGAAAGTAAAAACAAGCACGCGCACCTCAAGCTGAAAGGAGGCAGCAGGGGGAGGGGAGATAGGAGGGGGCCTACACCAGTTTCCTTACTGGTGGAAGCGAGCAGGTGCACCATATGTTTGCAAGTTAATTACAAACATATGGTGTCAAAGCTCGCTCCCTCAAGGGAATCACCAAACGTGCCCGCGTTGCCATTGAAGGCAATGCAACGCGTGCACGTTTTTAGGGCGTAAAGCGAATCGATTTCAAAAGGTATTTTTCCTATGTAGCGCTTGCGCGCTGCGTAGGCGAGACCTAAAAAAAGAAAGTGACCTCATGTGGTGTAACCAGTGCTCATGGAAAGCGCTCCAATACCTTCGGGTTGTGTTCGAGTATTTAAAACTACACAAAACATTGGTTGAATTGGTGTGTGCATCAGGAAGCTATATGAAATCTTGGGCTCATGTGCTCCTAGAAAGGGATGCACGGTGGGCGTTAGTGCACTCCTGCAGTGGCTGCTCTGGTTTTACTCCCTTTCCCCCCTTATCCCCTGTGGCTGTAGACGGTCACACCTCATGCATTCCTTAGCAGCAGCGTTTAGGTGATACAAGCTCACTCTGATCTTTGCTAAACACGATCTCCTCAGGCACATAGCGAACTATACTGCAGTTCAAATTGAGTAACATGTATTTGCATTCCTAGCATACATTGTCATTTAAGAGGTGACAAACCCAGTTTACACGTTCTCATTAATAACTTACAAATAATTAATGATTAAGATTTGATTCTCGAGCTCCATCTGTAACAACTTTTATTGTTTGCTTATCCCTTTGCACGTAGAAACAACACTGCACCCTGTAAACTTACAGCACCATGAAATATGCTCCTTAAAGCCTTGATGAATTTCTGTTGGAGTTTGGGAAAAGATGGAAGTCGTAGAGTTTGAGAAACTGGGGTCCTGTCGCAGTACCCCCCACACTTTATGCTTGTTTTTTTATACAACTTTGACTGAGGTGTACTCGGTCCCTGCTAACCAGGTTCCAAATGCCAGTGTTCTTTCCCTAAAGCTGTACCACAATTAGCACAACTTCTACCCCCTTATAATTCCCTAGTGAATGGTATCCGGGTACTTAGGGCATTGTGACTGAAGAGGGCCCACTAGGGCTGCAGCACAACTTGTGCCAACCTACGGACCCCCCATGCAAATTGTCATTGCAGGCTGCATGTCATGGTGCAGGGAAAACTGAAGAGTCGACATGGCACACATCCCTGTGTACGAACTCACAAAGAGGTCTCTATCAGAGGAATTCTAACCATCCAATTTACCACTCCTACTAATGATATACACAAAAGGCATCTTAATGGTGTCACAAGCTAACATGTGAACGTGAATGTCTTATTAGACTGACAACAGAAAATGAAAGAAGAAGAGGGGGGCATTTGCCCTATAAAGACGAGAACCCTCACTCACCCGAAGGTGACATGCTTCATCATTGGGTTCCCTCTTGCACGCAGTGCCCGCAAGGTGCACTGTGTGGGCTACAACTCTCCTGCCTTTGAAATGCAACCCAGGCATCTCCAGATAGTGGAGGATGCCGACCCCCCTATGGCGGGAGGACAGGCGGGAAAATTTGTTTGATTAGGAGATGGGCACACCTTCAGCCATCACCACCCCTAAGGTGGGTCAGGTGATGTAGACCACACTTTTTAGTTCCATCCATCCTGTTTAAGAAGGAATTCGCTAATCATGGGTCATGGTTGTGCCCAGTCCCCAAAGGAAGTATTCACATAGAGGGTGTAGACACCCTAAAGATGGGGAGCTCATTGAGTTCTATCTGTCACCCCATGTAACAGCCCTGAATTTAGCATTTAGCTGGCACCCCTGGAGCCTGAACTTTAGATTCCTGCTGACCTAAGAAGAAGAAGGACTGAAGAGCCATGAAAGCAGAGAAGAGGAGAAGAAGCAGCTGACTTGGCTCCAGCCCCACCGGCCCATCTGCATGCCTCATCGAGAACTGCACCAAAGTCGACTTGGGTTGCAGCTGTGTTTCCAAAAGCCTGGGAGGACTGTCTGCCTTCGAAAAAGAACCAAGGATCTCCCATGGAGTAGCAGAGCTGCTACCCTGCATCCTGCAGGCACACAAGAACTGCTGCAATGCCTCTGGACTGCGAAAACCCCAACACCAGAAAGCACCACTGCACCCATCGTTCCAAGCCCGAGTTAAAGTGGGACAATGGTGGTAGCGTGGTCCCCAAGCCCAGTAGAGACAAAGCCCACCTTGGGCTTGCCTACTATAGACTTCCCGCTGCAGTCTGCAGCCTCTTTATGCAGGCCCCCCTCAACCGCGACCACTCCCTGTGACAAAAACTCAACGCCTAAGGACACCTCTGTCCCTGTCACCCCTGGGCCCTGGAGAAGAGAACAGAATGTGCCCCCACGTCCCTGGACATTGCATCAGTTGGGCCCCCTTGATGTTTTAGCTCGACTGGTTCCCCAGTCCAAGCTTGCAGCCTCTTTGTGACTCAACCATCTTAAATTGAAGTGAAGGTAGCTCCCGATGCTGTAATTCACCTCTGCACCCAGATGTCTCAGAGCCTCCCAAATTGAACTGTTGGTGCTACCTTGGACCTTGCCCCATACTCACCTTAAGTCCAGAAGATTGGCCCCATAAGTCGTTGTAAAGTACCTGTATGCTGTATGTGTTTTTCCTGTATAGCTTAACATTACGCAAATGAATTTAAATTCTTATTTAAAGTATCAAAAAATCACTTAAAATCTCCTGAGCTAAAAAACACACCTCTGCACCTGAACACCCCGGTGCCTCCAGAAGTGACCGGTTGGTGCTGCCTTGGACCTTGCCCCTTACTCACCTCAAGACCTGGGGAATTGTCCTGTAAGTCGTTGTTAAGTGACTATATGCAGCGCATGTTTCCTCCACAGATTTACATCGATGCGAAGTACTTTAATTACGATTGAAAGTATGAAACAGCTGTTCACTTCAACCCGGCTGTTTTAAACAGTGCTTACCTTTGAACGAAGTTCTTGGTTTTACAAAATATGAATCATTCAAACAATCAATCAATCAATCAATCAATCAGGGATTTACAGAGCGTACTACTCACCTGTGAGGGTCTCAAGGTGCTGGTGTGGGGTGGGGGGTTTCGGGCAGCTCCGAGGTCATCCGAAGAGCCAGGTCTTGAGGTCTTTCCTGAAGGCTTGCAGTGTAGGGCTTCGTCTGATGCTGAGGGGGAGTTTGTTCCAGGTCTTGACTGTGATGTATGAGAAGGATTTGCCCACCGTTCTATCTCTGTGAATGTAGGGGATTTCAGCAAGGGTTAGGTCGGCGGAGTGGAGGTTTCTTTTGGGGGCGTGGAAGAAGATTCTATTGTTGAGGTATTGGGTTCTGGTGTTGTGGAGGGCTTTATAGGCATGTGAGCAGCTTGAAGGTGACTCACTTTTTGAGGGGGAGCCAGTGGAGGTCGCAGAGGGGCTGGGATGTGGTTGTGTCGTGGGATGCTGAGGATGAGTCTGGTTGCAGCGTTCTGGATGGTCTGGAGTTTGCGAAGGAGTGATTTGTTGATTCCGGCGTAGAGAGCATTGCCGCAGTCCAGCCTGCTGGTGATGAGTGTGTGGGTGACGGTCTTCCTAAACTCAGGGAGATCCATTTGAAGGTCTTGCGGAGTCTGAGGAGGGTGTTGAAGCAAGTGGAGGACAAGGCACAGGGTCAGACTGATTTGCATATAGCCATGTCTGAAATGGGGTGGCTGAGTGGGCTAAAGAATGGTGATGGATTAAACCCAGATCAGTTGACTGGGGGTGAGTCTTTGATTTGCTCAAACGCTCCGTCCATCATCCCCTTTTATATCGCTTTGTTCGCCCTAAGTGTGGCAGGGTATGCTCAGATGTGAGTCCCTTGCTCACTTGGCCACTGGATTCAAGATAGCCTGGCTGATGAGGATTATGAATCCGAAACCGGTCCCAGGATGCTTGTTTCCGGTCCATGGAAGACATGGCTTGGCAGTTCGGGCTTGTGGTAAATAAAATATTACCCTGGCATAATTTCTATGCATTAACAATTATCATGCATCAAGTGAGAAGCAGAGTCCGTGGTATCTGAGTTAAAATGGGCTTTATTCCAATAACTCGAGTCAAAGGGAGAATATGTTCCATCATCTCTGAGGTTCAGGAAGAGTCTTCTAACAATTATTTACTGAACATAGTATATATACATTTCTTGTACATAGGCTAAGCAGAGCAAGAAAGAAAATGAGATAAGAACATGTGGGTGTACATGAGGGTGTGTACTTTGATGAGTCATAGGTAGGTGATAGGTAGGTGTCATAGGTGGGTGGGTACTTAGGAGGAGTTTGCATGACTAGCTGGAACTCTGCCCTACTTGTGTGCAACTTGGACATGACGTGCAATTGACGTGTAACTGGGAGGAGAGCTGACTTTCAGTCTAGCAAGAGATCTCTTGTGTCAAGGCGACTTGAGCACGTCTTGTACAATCTGATATGATAGGGGATGTATTATCTGAAGCAAAAGGTTGTTCATCACTAGAAATATAGAAAAAGCATATTTATTCGATCATTGCATGAGCTTTCTATGGGTGCAAGCACTGTTATTCACTTAGATGGAGACAGAATGGCTAGGCCCTATCTCCCTCGGACGGGTTCTGTTTACTTTTCCTCACCGGGCAGGGATGCCACTCTGTACAGCAAACAGATAACTGTTATTCATAATACTGTCTTGGCAGGCTTCTTGCTGACGTGACTGCAGTTTTCAGTGTCAGGAGTCATGAAAACAATATTTCAGAAAGTGGTTTCAGGCTCAACCACAAAAAAGGGTTCAGTACGATATTTATTTAAATGTGCACGATGCATACTGCAAAAACATGGGCCTACACGTTATCTTAACGTTTGGGAGACTTGATGACTTGACTTGCAGGACATGTTTGCAGAGGCCTAGTGATTCAGGCCACTACAGGAAATATGCATGGGTGACATGCACATATATGTAACATAGGGTATATGTAGTGGACATTTTTGGTCAGGCAAAATATCATTTTCCTCATTCCCTCCTTGTCCCCTACATAACCCTTTAGGATACATCTATATTCATGAGACCGTATAGTTCATCATACAGAATCATTTGTTCATCTTTTATCCTTTGTTTACGTGGATGGGGAACACAGGCAGTGGCACACAGGCCGCAAATCGCCGGGCCACACTGCAAACAGAAACAGCAACCAAATATCATAAGTAGGATCATTCCTAGGAAGGACATAACTTTCCATCTCCATGCAGATATTACACCCCAGAACCAACTGGACCAAGTCCATGTGCCTGGGTCTTGATGTATGACATTAGCAATTTTGTGGAGTCTTGTTATTGCTTCGTACACAGATGGTGCATTATCTGGGATGAAAATGCAACAACTAGATCGGATCACTCTACAAGCTCCGCCTCTATCTGCCAGGATGACGTCAAGAACGAGGCGATTTTGTAAAACGATAAGTCTCATAGCAGATTGCTCCTGGGTTAAGTTCGCCAGGGCAGATGCAGTCACATTTACAACTGTTTCAAGAGTCCTTGTTAACCTGCGTATCAGTTTACTGTTTTGGACGGGACCTATGAAGAAAAAGAATCCTTTGTTGAAATCTGTATATTGCTCCCAAGCTGTTTCAGTCTGATCGATCCCTGCGGAATCTGTCTCTCTCTTTTGTCTAACATGTTCTCGTCGTGAATCTCTATGATAATTTGATGGGGCTAGAAAAACGGGTGGCAATAAGAATGCTATATAACAAGTCCCACCCCAGTCTAAGGGCAGATGTACATAGGCTGTCTGACCACAAATGAAATAGGTATGGCGTGATGTTTTGAAAGAAGAAAGTCCTTTATCGTTAAACTCTACTACAGTGTTACACTCGCTGTGTCCCATATGTACTGAGCCTTTCTTTTTAACACATAGGTCACCTTTTGCTGGCAGGACTGATATAAACGGTGGACCTGTATTTTGCTTGGGCTGAACATTTAACATTATAAAATTAACGGATGCATTTCCCTGTTCGTACTCTTCATTCTCTAAATCGGTTCCCTTTCTTTGGGGGAATCCGTCTTTGTCTGGAAAGCATGCTTCATTCATTACTTTATTCAGGTTTCCATATATTCAGCCACCTGGATAAGCTATGTACCTTCTATCTATTGATGTCATTAAAGCAAACCATGCTCCACATGAACCATTGTGTGAGAACGGTAAAGGGTAGAAGGGCAAGACTCCCTTCGTCTCTTGATAAGGTGGCATTTGGCCACATACCCAGCAATCAGTCGCATTGCTGGTCTGATGAGAATGGTGTAACATTCGAATAAAAGTATTGTTACGTAGTGCAAGTCGATATGACAATTCATGGGGTGGCAGTTCACTGAACGTATGCTCTGCGGTGCTGTTACTGGAAGAGTGTATATGTGAGGAAATGGGAAAGAAAACATGTAGCAATAAACTAACACCAATTATAACAATGCACAGAATGAAAAGGATGATCAAGGTAACTATACATCTACTGCGTAATATCTTGCAGTACTTTTCCTTCTTATCTCTCTTCTTGCTATTCTCATATGTGATCTTATACATGTCAGAAATCAAGTCTAACCGATTCACCACCGGGTGGGCTTAAACAATTAAACTACGTCTGACTTACTAGATCTTAGCTTGGACCTATACTCCTTCTGTGGAGTTTTTTCTAGCAAAGGCGGCACAAAGTCTGTATCGTCTTTTAGTGTCAATGTTTCTCTATAAAAGTTCCAAAGTTCCACAAAAAGTTCCAGTGATGGGCGTGGATCCACCCCTTACGTCCTTCCACCTTCTTCGGCGTCTTCCAACGAGGCTCGAGGGGGCTTGAACGATCAAAGATCCTGAGGAGTCCAAATTCTCCTGGTGCTATGGCATGTTCCTTGACCTGGGTGTTGTCAGGGAAGGCGGCAGCAACCTGTGAATGAAAAGATAGTAGTGCAGACATCAAGGAAGCCAGGTAATCTGTCAGCATATTACTGTCAACATCAGTTAGTTTTTTTAGGCATAGGCGTACCCCACATATATACTTCATAAGGAGATAGGCCTGTTCTGGAATGAGCTACCATACGCATGTAAAAGAGGGCAACCTGCAAGGCCACCATCCAATCCACGCCTTTGTCTGTACAGACCTCAGTAACTTTTGTCTTAATTGTCTGAGTATGTCTTTCTACAAGGCCTGCTGCTTCTGGGTGTCTGACACAATGGAATTTCCATGTATAACCTAACAGAAGGGACACTTGTTTCATTAGTTCAGAGGAGAATGGCTGATCGTTATCTGAATAGATCACATGAGGTAATTCATATCTGGGGAAGTACTGCGCACTAATTGTCTGGCTGTTGTAACAGCAGTATAATCTGGAACTGGATACGCTTCTGTCCATCTAGATAGTGCACACACAACTACTAAGACATACTTGTAACCTCTACATCTGTCCATTTGGATATAATCCATCTGGAGAACTTCAAAAGGGTGGTCAGGAGGATGAAATCCGCCTTGTTCCACCGGAATGCCTTTTCCTGGATTGAACTGGCAATAGATCATACATGTTCGCACTTTCTGCTTCGCTGCTGCATGTAGGTGCTTGTTAAACTAAATATTCTGTAAGCAGTCTATCATTGCCTTCTCTCCTAAGTGTGCGGGACTATGTGTTGGGCTTATGATTACTTGTACCATAGAATCTGAAAGAAACCATGTGCTTTTTCCCTTAGTCATCCAACCTTGGTTAGTCTGGACCCCTCCTTGTTCAGTCCATTTCTTTATCTCATCTGTGGTGGCATGTGTCTGTATGTCGAGTACATCTTGAGTGGGATCCCTGACTGTCATACATGTTGTCAGTAATGGTACCTCTGTCCTTGTCGTGTCTGCTGGTGTCTGGGCTGTCAGTTTAGCTGTTCGGTCTGCCAGGTCATTACCCTGGAAAATGGTGTCTGTAACTTTGGTATGAGCTTTGCATTTCAGGATAGAAATGGCTGTAGGTAAATGTATGGCTTCTAACAGGGCCTGAATAAGCTGGTCATGCTGTATCTTGGCACCATGAGAGGTCAAGAAACCTCTCTCTTGCCACAGGACCCCAAAATCATGAACTACGCCAAAGGCATATTGTGAATCTGTATAAATGTTTACTTTCAAGTGCTTGGCTCTTATGCAGGCTTGTGTCAGAGCGATGAGCTCTGCTGCTTGTACTGACAGGGTGTCTATTTTCTGTATCTCTATGACTTATCAGGTCTTGTCTTGGTTTTGTCACTATATTCATAACTTCCACACAGTCATGTGGTGGTGTATTTACTGTACTTGAGGGCAAAAGTGTTGCAGGATTCAGAATGTTACAACGTCTGATCTCTATGTGTGGCTGAAATAATGTCAGTTCATATCCTGTCAGTCTCGCTACAGTCAAATGTAAAAATAAATAAAAATAAAAAAGCATAAAATGTTTACTGTGACATGGAGTCGCTAAAACTGGCGCGTGACAAAATGCTCTTTTTAATTCCTCAAATGCCAAGGTGTGTTCTTGTGTCCTAGGGAGTACAGTCAGAGTGGCTGCCTCCTGTGTAGTTAACTGTATGAGTGGTTGGCTAGATATGCATACTGGGGAATCCATTGCCTACAGTAAGAAGTAAGGCCAATAAATGGTTATGTTAGCTGTATACCTGGTGTACCCTCCTTGGAAAGCAAGTGTTGTACACCACTTGCTTTTCACAGAAAGTGTAAGACTGTCAGAGATGCAATGTCACAGTCTGGTACTGATCTTGTTGTAATCAGAATGTCGTTTATGTACTGTATCAGTGCTGTGTTGGTAGGCATGTAAACACTGACTAGCGGTCACTTTAACGCTTGACTGCAAATTCTAGGACCCTATGTCATCAATCCAGCAAAAATGAATTACATAAAAATAAATAAATAAATAAAAATGAATTTTCAATCCAAAACCACAATTTTTATTTTGGGGGAACCTCAAACAAACGCCCATGAACCTCTGTAAACCTCTAAGTTAAGTGGAGCCTCGTTCCAAAAGCTCTGCAGTTTATACTAAAATCCTACTCTAAATCTTGGAAAGAGTATGACCATACCACCTACAATATGCTCTCTAAATGTATTTGAATAAAACCAAAGTATTCTTGTCATAGACAGAAGGCCTAGAGCCTCGCCACTCCTCACTCCTTTGAGAAGCAGCCCCTCCCTCTAGAATTATGTTCGCGCTCGGAGTTTTGAATCAATTCCAAGCCGGGCTACACTGTGATCTAAAATTGAATGACTGCCAGATGCTGAACCCATCGCAAGAGCAAGACTCCTGCCAATTATTCTGTTTACACTATTTTAAACTATACATTTGCAAGCGTGACTTATCTGTAAGGAAGAGCAACTATTCGTACACAAGTCAGAGGGGCTGGGGAGGTAACTTCGCTACGAACTCACTCCTTGCTCACCTATCACCTCCCCTCAGAGCCAGGAGCTGGCTCAGTGTCAAACATAACAAATAGGAGACAAGCCTCTCACTCGTCTCTGCTTCACTAAAATTGGGTCGCAGCCAACGCTGAGCTCATTGAAAGAGTCAAGCGTCTGCCAAGTTCCTTAAAGAGTGAGCTGCAAGCCTCCACCCTCTACATGCGAAGGAAGCTAGTGTCAGTCGGAGGAGTGGCCCTCCCTTTACATAAACAAAGGGATCGCGGAAGGAATTGGAGTATGGCCAATATCAACAAGACAGGCAGTGCTCGCTCCAAGAGGGAAAAGCCCTCCCTTTACATAAACATTTACTGGGAGCCAGGCCATCTCGGTCTCGGACGGACTGTCTCAAGGTCGAAAAACACATTCCTTGTACGTCATAACATATCTCTTCCCAGGCCAGAACCATTAGTAAATTAATAAAGACATGTATTTTTCTGTAACTGAGTGACATGCTAGTATTTTAAAATAATTCTGTTACAATGTACTGCTGCTTAAAAACTCCACTTTCTAATAAACACTTTTGTCTAACTAATTCAGCTAGAAGGCAAGACATTTGAAACATGGGCATTTGTTTAGCATGCAAATTACCACACAAAAAGGGACAGTTTGCTTCTGCACACAAGGCTATGCATTTTGTAGTTGAGAGAAAAAAAAAACGAATTATCATGGACTGTTGCGTTGGGACTGTTCTCTGCATATATCAATTGAGGCTTCTCCACTAAATGTTGATCTGAAACCATCTGTGTAAGTATTGCAGCCTGGTGGACATTTAACAGACAGCATGTTCAATGAACACTACTTTTACCGTGCAAGATATTACCTTTCTATCAGCAGCCTGTCAAAGTACATAGGTGAGCCTTGAAACTAAATGAATGCAAATTAAACTAATGTAGGGGACACATAGCAATGCATTAAGATGGTAGTGTATTATAGCTATCAAAAAGGGCCACGTTCATTAATTTACAAATAGCCACTTTCCTAAGTGAGTGGGATAACTGTCACTACGCTATTCTAAAGGGCAGCTTGCATTGGGAAAAATATTCTGTAGGAACATTCCTATTTAAACAAAAAACGCTGTTGCATTACACTAATTTAAAAGCACATTCTAAGATGGGTCTGTTCTATAATTTCTTCTCAACCGTGAAAACATTAAAGCACTCTTTGTGTAAACCCTTATCTCAATCCGACTGGTTTATTTACAAACACATTTGCCAAACACACCCTTCCGCCCAAGCCATAAATCCCCAAAATTCAGCACATCTGGCCATCCACCTCCTCTACCGCTGATCCAACCCCCGGGCCCCTAGCGCACCTGGAACACCCCCAAAATAATTTCTCAATTTTCAGAAATACGCCCATTGGATAACATGGCAAATCGCACCTCCGCACAAAACATGCTTTTTTTCACCACTTCCACAGCTCGGATCCTTTTCAAATTTGGCATCACAGTAGTCCAAGCGATTCCCTAAATCCTCACCAAAAAGCAACCAAATCCCTCCACTGGAATGGGTACGATTCCCGCTCAAAAACACACCCCCTCGCAAACACCAAAAAACGCCAAAATCCCTCAACACCTTGTTAAACAGCATGTTAAAACAAATACTGCCTTCTCAATACAAGATATTAACTCTTTGGCAGCTGAAGCACAATCATTCCCCAAGGACTGCAGTACATGGGAAAGTCATGAACTCATTTCTCCACGTTATCACATAACACATACGCACATCTTCAAAACATTTTCTCCAAGTACTTGAAAGAGATCCAGCTCTCTCCTGCCTAACGTAATGATAACATGCTCTGCACAAAACATAACCACATGGCGCTATTCACAAGCCATATTTACAAGAAACTCAACAAGTCACAGAAATGACCCGCTATTCAAATGACATATTTACAAGGCGCTATTTACAAGGAACTCCACAGTAAACTTATAGCTCTAACTCTAACTCTAGCTAGTTCTTCTGAGAGGACGTGATTCTTTTTCTTTGGCTTTTTCCTCTGCTAGTTTATTTCTCTCTACTTTGTTGAATTCTTTCTCTGTTCTCCTATGTGACTCTTTGCGCCATAACCCAATGGCATCTTTCTGAGAGGGTCTTGACTTTTTTTTTTCAAATGGCGTCTAGCCCATGCTTATTATACATAAAATGACCAGGTGTGTCTCTAGGCGGGATGTTAACTGATTCTTCTAGTATACCTTTCCTGGTCCCTATCTGACGCAACTTTGAAAACAGTGGCATGATGAAATCAACACAATGGAAACACAATACACAAAAAATAGACTGTAACAATCAACAATCATTCACACTAAACAATTTAAACACTGAAACAGATACAGATACAACCTAAACTGATACAGAGAGTTAAACATGTACTTGAAAAACAGTTTGTGCACTGAAAATACAGTACAACCATACCGGTCTCAGAAATGACACACGTCTTTACCGAGACCACGTTTAACCGTGGACCCGTCTTGACCGTTCCCACGTTTTACCGTGGGCCCGTCTTGACCGTGCTCATAAAAATGAGGCACGTCTCTACCGAATTCACAAATAGCGTGAACCCGTCTTGACCGTGCCCACGTTTACCATGGACACGTCTTGACCGTTCTCATTTAAAATGAGCCCGTCTTGAACTTGATGCATTCCCCATAGTGGTACTCACCGGGAAAGCAGAATCTTGAAACTTGAAGGCCTCGGAAACTTGACTTGACTACGCTTGCGCCTTGGAACAGGTGGACCTCTGGAGACCTCGGACCTTGCTCTCTCACGGGCTGGGCTCTGGTTGAGACGATCCGCGTTCCTCACCGCCTTGCATGGATGACTGGTCGCAGTCCGTCCTCCTCCTGGGCCTGAGGGAGTAGCGGGAAATCCCGATGGCGTGCGCACTTTGAAGTCCGTCACGGCTGTAGAACGGGGCAAAGACTAGACCCACAACTCCGGCGAGTGGGGAAAGGGATATGTCCCTGTAAGGGCGCCAAATTATGTGGTAAATAAAATATTACCCTGGCATAATTTCTATGCATTAACAATTATCATGCATCAAGTGAGAAGCAGAGTCCGTGGTATCTGAGTTAAAATGGGCTTTATTCCAATAACTCGAGTCAAAGGGAGAATATGTTCCATCACCTCTGAGGTTCAGGAAGAGTCTTCTAACAATTATTTACTGAACATAGTATATATACATTTCTTGTACATAGGCTAAGCAGAGCAAGAAAGAAAATGAGATAAGAACATGTGGGTGTACATGAGGGTGTGTACTTTGATGAGTCATAGGTAGGTGATAGGTAGGTGTCATAGGTGGGTGGGTACTTAGGAGGAGTTTGCATGACTAGCTGGAACTCTGCCCTACTTGTGTGCAACTTGGACATGACGTGCAATTGACGTGTAACTGGGAGGAGAGCTGACTTTCAGTCTAGCAAGAGATCTCTTGTGTCAAGGCGACTTGAGCACGTCTTGTACAATCTGATATGATAGGGGATGTATTATCTGAAGCAAAAGGTTGTTCATCACTAGAAATATAGAAAAAGCATATTTATTCGATCATTGCATGAGCTTTCTATGGGTGCAAGCACTGTAATTCACTTAGATGGAGACAGAATGGCTAGGCCCTATCTCCCTCGGACGGGTTCTGTTTACTTTTCCTCACCGGGCAGGGAAACCACTCTGTACAGCAAACAGATAACTGTTATTCATAATACTGTCTTGGCAGGCTTCTTGCTGACGTGACTGCAGTTTTCAGTGTCAGGAGTCATGAAAACAATATTTCAGAAAGTGGTTTCAGGCTCAACCACAAAAAAGGGTTCAGTACGATATTTATTTAAATGTGCACGATGCATAATGCAAAAACATGGGCCTACACGTTATCTTAACGTTTGGGAGACTTGATGACTTGACTTGCAGGACATGTTTGCAGAGGCCTAGTGATTCAGGCCACTACGGGAAATATGCATGGGTGACATGCACATATATGTAACATAGGGTATATGTAGTGGACATTTTTGGTCAGGCAAAATATCATTTTCCTCAGGCTGGACTGTTCCCATAAGGCACAGGGTCAGACTGATTTGCATATAGCCATGTCTGAAATGGGGTGGCTGAGTGGGCTAAAGAATGGTGATGGATTAAACCCAGATCAGTTGACTGGGGGTGAGTGTTTGATTTGCTCAAACGCTCCGTCCGTCATCCCCTTTTATCTCGCTTTTTGCGCCCTAAGTGTGGCAGGGTATGCTCAGACGTGAGTCCCTTGCTCACTTGGCCACTGGATTCAAGATAGCCTGGCTGATGAGGATTATGAATCTGAAACCGGTCCCAGGATGCTTGTTTCCGGTCCATGGAAGACATGGCTTGGCAGTTCGGGCTGGACTGTTCCCATAAGGCACAGGGTCAGACTGATTTGCATATAGCCATGTCTGAAATGGGTTGGCTGAGTGGGCTAAAGAATGGTGATGGATTAAACCCAGATCAGTTGACTGGGGGTGAGTGTTTGATTTGCTCAAACGCTCCGTCCATCATCCCCTTTTATATTGCTTTGTTCGCCCTAAGTGTGGCAGGGTATGCTCAGACGTGAGTCCCTTGCTCACTTGGCCACTGGATTCAAGATAGCCTGGCTGACGAGGATTATGAATCCGAAACCGGTCCCAGGATGCTTGTTTCCGGTCCATGGAAGACATGGCTTGGCAGTTCGGGCTGGACTGTTCCCATAAGGCACAGGGTCAGACTGATTTGCATATAGCCATGTCTGAAATGGGGTGGCTGAGTGGGCTAAAGAATGGTGATGGATTAAACCCAGATCAGTTGACTGGGGGTGAGTGTTTGATTTGCTCAAACGCTCCGTCCATCATCCCCTTTTATATCTCTTTGTTCACCCTAAGTGTGGCAGGGTATGCTCAGACGTGAGTCCCTTGCTCACTTGGCCACTGGATTCAAGATAGCCTGGCTGATGAGGATTATGAATCCGAAACCTGTCCCAGGATGCTTGTTTCCGGTCCATGGAAGACATGGCTTGGCAGTTCGGGCTGGACTGTTCCCATAAGGCATAGGGTCAGACTGATTTGCATATAGCCATGTCTGAAATGGGGTGGCTGAGTGGGCTAAAGAATGGTGATGGATTAAACCCAGATCAGTTGACTGGGGGTGAGTGTTTGATTTGCTCAAACGCTCCGTCCATCATCCCCTTTTATATCGCTTTGTTCGCCCTAAGTGTGGCAGGGTATGCTCAGACGTGAGTCCCTTGCTCACTTGGCCACTGGATTCAAGATAGCCTGGCTGATGAGGATTATGAATCCGAAACCGGTCCCAGGATGCTTGTTTCCGGTCCATGGAAGACATGGCTTGGCAGTTCGGGCTGGACTGTTCCCATAAGGCACAGGGTCAGACTGATTTGCATATAACCATGTCTGAAATGGGGTGGCTGAGTGGGCTAAAGAATGGTGATGGATTAAACCCAGATCAGTTGACTGGGGGTGAGTGTTTGATTTGCTCAAACTCTCCGTCCATCATCCCCTTTTATATCGCTTTGTTCGCCCTAAGTGTGGCAGGGTATGCTCAGACGTGAGTCTCTTGCTCACTTAGCCACTGGATTCAAGATAGCCTGGCTGATGAGGATTATGAATCCGAAACCGGTCCCAGGATGCTTGTTTCCGGTCCATGGAAGACATGGCTTGGCAGTTCGGGCTGGACTGTTCCCATAAGGCACAGGGTCAGACTGATTTGCATATAGCCATGTCTGAAATGGGGTGGCTGAGTGGGCTAAAGAATGGTGATGGATTAAACCCAGATCAGTTGACTGGGGTTGAGTGTTTGATTTGCTCAAACGCTCCGTCCATGATCCCCTTTTATATCGCTTTGTTCGCCTTTAGTGTGGCAGGGTATGCTCAGACGTGAGTCCCTTGCTCACTTGGCCACTGGATTCAAGATAGCCTGGCTGATGAGGATTATGAATCCGAAACCGGTCCCAGGATGCTTGTTTCCGGTCCATGGAAGACATGGCTTGGCGGTTCGGGCTGGACTGTTCCCATAATAATTTCAAAAAGGGGGTGGTGATGGACAGAGTATCTGAGTTAATCAGAACACTCCTACCCAGTCAACAGATCAGGGCTTGATCCATCACCGTTTTTAGCTCACTGCACCATCCCAGTTCAGAACCTGGCCATATGCAAATTAGTCTGTCCCTGGCCCAGTGCATCATGGGAACAGGGCAGACCAAACTACCAAGCCAATTCTTCACTGGAAAGGAAACAAGCTTCCGGGGACCGGTTTCTGGCATTACAGCCGTCTTCGGCCCGGCTTGCTTGAATCCTGATGGTGCAGTGAGCAAGGGACTGATGTCTGAGCATACCCTTCCACACTCATGGTGGCCAAAATAATTTCAAAAAGGGGGTGGTGATGGACAGAGTATCTGAGTTAATGAGAACACTCCTACCCAGTCAACAGATCAGGGCTTGATCCATCACCGTTTTTAGCTCACTGCACCATCCCAGTTCAGAACCTGGCTATATGCAAATTAGTCTGTCCCTGGCCCAGTGCATCATGGGAACAGGGCAGACCAAACTACCAAGCCAATTCTTCACTGGAAAGGAAACAAGCTTCCGGGGACCGGTTTCTGGCATTACAGCCGTCTTCGGCCCGGCTTGCTTGAATCCTGATGGTGCAGTGAGCAAGGGACTCATGTCTGAGCATACCCTTCCACACTCATGGTGGCCAAAATAATTTCAAAAAGGGGGTGGTGATGGACAGAGTATCTGAGTTAATCAGAACACTCCTACCCAGTCAACAGATCAGGGCTTGATCCATCACCGTTTTTAGCTCACTGCACCATCCCAGTTCAGAACCTGGCTATATGCAAATTAGTCTGTCCCTGGCCCAGTGCATCATGGGAACAGGGCAGACCAAACTACCAAGCCAATTCTTCATTGGAAAGGAAACAAGCTTCCGGGGACCGGTTTCTGGCATTACAGCCGTCTTCGGCCCGGCTTGCTTGAATCCTGATGGTGCAGTGAGCAAGGGACTCATGTCTGAGCATACCCTTCACACTAATGGTGGCCAAAATAATTTCAAAAAGGGGGTGGTGATGGACAGAGTATCTGAGTTAATCAGAACACTCCTACCCAGTCAACAGATCAGGGCTTGATCCATCACTGTTTTTAGCTCACTGCACCATCCCAGTTCAGAACCTGGCTATATGCAAATTAGTCTGTCCCTGGCCCAGTGCATCATGGGAAAAGGGCAGACCAAACTACCAAGCCAATTCTTCACTGGAAAGGAAACAAGCTTCCGGGGACCGGTTTCTGGCATTACAGCCGTCTTCGGCCCGGCTTGCTTGAATCCTGATGGTGCAGTGAGCAAGGGACTCATGTCTGAGCATACCCTTCCACACTCATGGTGGCCAAAATAATTTCAAAAAGGGGGTGGTGATGGACAGAGTATCTGAGTTAATCAGAACACTCCTACCCAGTCAACAGATCAGGGCTTGATCCATCACCGTTTTTAGCTCACTGCACCATCCCAGTTCAGAACCTGGCTATATGCAAATTAGTCTGTCCCTGGCCCAGTGCATCATGGGAACAGGGCAGACCAAACTACCAAGCCAATTCTTCACTGGAAAGGAAACAAGCTTCCGGGGACCGGTTTCTGGCATTACAGCCGTCTTCGGCCCGGCTTGCTTGAATCCTGATGGTGCAGTGAGCAAGGGACTCATGTCTGAGCATACCCTTCCACACTCATGGTGGCCAAAATAATTTCAAAAAGGGGGTGGTGATGGACAGAGTATCTGAGTTAATCAGAACACTCCTACCCAGTCAACAGATCAGGGCTTGATCCATCACCGTTTTTAGCTCACTGCACCATCCCAGTTCAGAACCTGGCTATATGCAAATTAGTCTGTCCCTGGCCCAGTGCATCATGGGAACAGGGCAGACCAAACTACCAAGCCAATTCTTCACTGGAAAGGAAACAAGCTTCCGGGGACCGGTTTCTGGCATTACAGCCGTCTTCGGCCCGGCTTGCTTGAATCCTGATGGTGCAGTGAGCAAGGGACTCATGTCTGAGCACACCCTTCCACACTCATGGTGGCCAAAATAATTTCAAAAAGGGGGTGGTGATGGACAGAGTATCTGAGTTAATCAGAACACTCCTACCCAGTCAACAGATCAGGGCTTGATCCATCACCGTTTTTAGCTCACTGCACCATCCCAGTGTAAGAATTGGCTTTTGTAGTCTGGTCTGCCCTGTTCCCATGATGCACTGGGCCAGGGAAAGACTAATTTGCATACAGCCAGGTTCTGAAACTGGGATGGTGCAATGAGCTAAAAAACGGTGTTGGATCTAGCCCTGATCTCTTGACTGGGTGAGAGTATTCTGCTTAATTCAGAGACTCTGTCCATCACCACCCCTTGTTGTAAATTATTGGACTGTTCCCATAAGGCACAGGGTCAGACTGATTTGCATATAGCCATGTCTGAAATGGGGTGGCTGAGTGGGCTAAAGAATGGTGATGGATTAAACCCAGATCAGTTGACTGGGGGTGAGTGTTTGATTTGCTCAAACGCTCCGTCCATCATCCCCTTTTATATCGCTTTGTTCACCCTAAGTGTGGCAGGGTATGCTCAGACGTGAGTCCCTTGCTCACTTGGCCACTGGATTCAAGATAGCCTGGCTGATGAGGATTATGAATCCGAAACCGGTCCCAGGATGCTTGTTTCCCGTCCATGGAAGACATGGCTTGGCAGTTCGGGCTGGACTGTTCCCATAAGGCACAGGGTCAGACTGATTTGCATAAAGCCATGTCTGAAATGGGTTGGCTGAGTGGGCTAAAGAATGGTGATGGATTAAACCCAGATCAGTTGACTGGGGGTGAGTGTTTGATTTGCTCAAACGCTCCGTCCATCATCCCCTTTTATATCGCTTTGATCTGTCAGTTCATGGTGAGTGAGGTGTCAAATATGATGTCGAGGTTGTGGGCGTGGTCAGTGGAGGTGTTAGGCTTTCCAGTGGGCCACCAGGTGTCATCTCATGCGGCAGGAGTGGATCCGAGAATGAGACCAGTTTTCTCCGAGTTGAGCTTCAGGCAGCTGCTGCTCATCCAGGATGCAATGTCTTTCTTCCTTCCTGGAAGCTGTGGCTGGTGATGTTGGGTTCCTTCGTGAGGGACAGGATGAGTTGGGTGTCGTCGGCGTATGATGCTATCATGTGTCTGTGTTTTCTGATGATGGTTGCAAGGGGGGGCATGTAGATATTGAAGAGCCTGGGGCTGAGGGAGGTTCCTTGGGGTATACCGCATCTGATCTCTGCGGGTTTGGAGAGGAAGGCCGTGAGTCTTATTCTTTGTGTTCTACTAGAGAGGAAAGAGTGAATCCAGTCTAAGGCAGTTCCCGGTATGCCGGCGTCGTGGAGTCTGGCAGCTAGTGTGTAGTGGGAGACAGTGTCGAAGGCTGCTGAGAAGTCTTGTAGAATGAGGGCTGCAGTGTGGCCTTGATCGAAGAGGGTGCAGATTTCATCTAGGAGGGGGTTCTCAGTGCTGTGGTTGCTGCGGAATCCAGTTTGAGATGGGTCGAGGATGTTATTAATTTCAATGAAGTGCGTTAGCTGGGTGTTGACGATGTTCTCGATGACTTTGACAGTGAAGGGGAGGAGAGAGATGGACCTGTAGTTCTTGAGGTCCGTTGGGTCTGTGGAGGCTTCTTGAGGAGGGGTTTGACTTCGGCATGTTTCCCGTCATCAGGGAACATGCCTGTTTCAGGGACGCGGATTATTGCTCATCTTAGTTCTGGTGCAATGGCAGAGGCGGCCCTCTGGAAGATGTGCGGCAGGCAGGGGTCGGTGGGTGATCCAGAGCGGATGCTGTTCAAAGTCTGTGCAGTGTCTTCTGTGGTTACAGGGGTCCAGGTGAGGAGGGCGGCTGGGTGGCGTAGCTGGTGGATGGTGTTGGGTCGGAGCCTTGGTCTTGGTAGTCTAAGTTATCACAGAGTGTCCTGATCTTGTGATTGAAGAAGGAGCTGAGTTTGTTGCAGAGGTCCTGGGAGGGAGGGACGCCGGTCGTTTCACTGCGGGGTTTAGAGAATTCCTGCATGATGGTGAAGTGTTCTTTGGAGCTGTGGAGTTTGGAGAGGATTCTGTCCTGAATGAAGTTTCTCTTTGTAGATCTAATGAGTTTGTGGTGTGCTGTAGTGGTGGCCCTGTAGTCGGTGTGTGCTTCCAAGGATTTGCTGTTTCTCCATGCTTTCTCTTGTCATCGACACAAGTGATTGGATTCTCGGAGATCCATGGTGAACCAGGTGGCTTTCGTGTTGTGTCATCTGTCGGAGTTCTGGAGAGGGGCGAGCATGTTGGCACAGTCAGCGATCCATTGGTAAAGGTCATTGGCTGCAGTGTTGGAGTCTGTCATGGTAGAGCAGGGGTCTTCAAAGTGTGGGGCGCAACCCCCAGGGGGGCCGTGGAGTGATGGAAAGGGGGTCGCCTAATCCTGGTCACACTTCTGCCCAGGCCCATAAGACTACAATTGATTCAGCCCCCCTCCTCCCCCATAGTGTGTCTCAGCTCGAGCTTCTGTGGGCTCCGCTGGGCTGTGTCTGCAGTCTTACCTCCAGCAGTGCACGCCTGAGTTTTTCACAGGTCTTTCAAGACCATTTGCATCTTTACATAGCTTTTGTAATTTGGATACTGAGGCTTAGTTTTTCCCGCAAGGGAAACAGGCGCAGGCCCCCTCCTCTCTCCCCTCCCCCTGCTGCCTCCTCCTCTCCTCATCATTTTTTTCCCACATTGCGTTTGAGGAGCAATTTAAGCTAAATCTATTTCCCCCATCCTGTAAATGAAGCCTCGCCCTCAGTTCAGCATCAGGGATGTTAAATTAATCTGGCTTCAGAGGGAACTCGAGAAGGCAACCCACACAAGATGCCAGCCACATTCACGAAGACACACCTATGCATAACAAGAAGGCCATGAGCACGTCAGGAGGCCCGAGTGCTGAAAGCCAGGGAAGTCACTCTACTCTCCAGACTGGGGGATGGGCCCTGCTTCCAACAACGGGAAGAAGGACCCTCTGATGCCACGGATCTGACACCCAGAGGGCAGCAAGGGTGGGCTCAGGCGTCTCATCTTAGACTCGGGCTTGGAGCTACTTGAACAATAATAGTTGTAATTTTAACGTGCATCGTACATTTAAATGCACCGGTGTTTCCTTTTACCTGTTGCAATTTGCAGATAATTCCTTCTGTCCACGAGTTTCTACTCAGGAAAAGTGAAAAATATCTCAATCTCTTCACAAGCTTGAGGTTTAAAGCTTTTTGGGGGTTTCTTCTTAACATCCTCACATTGAATGTAAGGGACAGCTCTGAGGAAGGACAGAATGGAAATGCTCAGGTGGAAATGGGATGAGGGAGAGAACTGAATAGGGGACTGGTAGATGGAATGCGTGAAAGGGAAGAAATGGCTAGAGCCAGTGTGATGAGTGTGGGGAGAGGGATGCCTTACTTCCAACTTTGGTAAACACTTAAGAAGCATATTTACGATTTAAGAGAGAAGTGTCTACAGTTCACGCACATGTGAGCATAGAATGCCATTAAGAAAGACACATGCCCCCACAGATCCGGCCTCCACCGGTCACACCAGAATTATTATCACCTATCAAAGAATTTTCAAAGTTTATCAGTTTGTATAAGATACAAAAATAATGCAGTGGACACCTGATTTTTTATAATAAGTCCAAGATAGTAAGAAAGCACCAGGACACATAGAGATGGGGAGGACAGGCGTAGCTTCCATTGGTACAGCAGGTGTAGTGCACCAGAGCCCAGAGACTGAGGGGCACACTGACCCATGATTATTTCTGAATTTCATAATTCAGGCAACAGTCAGTACGTATATTCCCTCCTTTGCACTAGGGCCCATGACACAGTAGCTACGGTTTTGTGCGGTATAACTAAATACTTATAAGGTCCCAAAAGCAAGACCTATTGGCTAAGCCAATGCTTGTTTTTCTAGTTCCAGTACCCCCTGGGCCCCCACTCTACAAATGTAAGGAATAGGCATTTTACATTTACTGCAGTAGTGTGAGAACGCATTTCATAAAAAGAAATATTAAGTAGGGTTGCCAAAAGCAAAATACCAGCCATTTGGTGTTTAAAGAGCCTGCAAAGGCCTCCTCTTGACACTAAATAGGATTGTAAATAAAACCATACGCATTCATTCGTAATTTGACTTTTCTGTCTTTGTTCCCTTTAATTATCAGTCATGGATCATTGAGGCAGCCCTAGAACACAATTAAAAGTGCTTTCTATTTATATTTGCTGTTCGAAGTATGCACAGATGAGTGCTGAAAAATACAGCTTTAGGTGACTGCTTATTTTTGCACCGTCTGGGACATCAAAATAATGAGCAGGCAACCCTAACCATAGGACTGGAAGTGTGTTGCCGGATCAGCATATCATTTATTTCCTCCACCCTCGATCCCTGATTAATGCCATAATAGCAATAGTTTAACTTATATCTGAAACCCTAAGCCACTGTCAATAATATGCTGAGTTACTTCAAGTGTCTGGGAATGCACCCTGCTTTCAGAGAGCTCACTTCTCATTCTCACACTTCACTTTCAAGCTCACCCTGCACTCACAGCGATCACTCTGCATTCACAATGCACTTGCGCTATTCACCCTGTACCTCACCCTGCAGTCACACTACTTATCTGCACTCATGTGACACCTTATTCACCTGCCCACTCACTGCTCAATTTGCAACTCACTCAAACAAGCCCATCATTAACCATGCATTAATTGTCCCACTCTGCACTTACATATGTACCCAAATTCATATGGTCACCTCACTCACCCTGCAGTTACTCCTTTTTCCCTACTCTCACACTGTTGCATCGCTCACCGTGCACTCACATGGTCACTCTTGTCATCTACAGAGTGCAGAGGGTTAATGTGGCTGCTACAAAGAACATGTACTATGTAGATCACAGAACTGAGTGTGAGTAAACTATGAGTAGCGCTATAAATAAAAATTAATGTTTGTCAGAAAGGTGCTACAAAGAGATGAGCTGCATTGTTGTTGAGTGGTAGTGAGGGAATTTATGGAGAAGGAGGAAACTGGGGAGGGGGCACCAAAAAAAGACTGTTGCACCGTGTGTGACCAGTGCTAGGGCCAGGCCTGCCTGGGACTGTAGGCCCCCACGAAGTTTGGGTCAAGTGTCTCCCCTGCTTCTGCCTATTAATATTTTTTTTTACATTTGTTGTGTGCTACTGTTACCAAAAGGTGTCCAGGGGCTAATAGCCATTTGCTGCCTGAAGGCAAATGAGAAACACACAGAAGGGGAAGGCGAACCAGACAAATAGGGTTACTTACAGAACATAGAACCAGGTTCATATATCTATTAAAGGATAATAGATTCTTGGTGGAGAGACGCAAAGGAGGGTGCACTTTCCATAACTGTTCATCTTGCACCAAAACAGCATGACCGACAATTTGTGCCTTCCTGAATTAGGGAACAGAAAGCAGAGTGGCACAGGCCAAGAGGAGCATACAGGTCCAACCAGTGTGCTCGGTGAGGAGAGAAGGGAGGATGAAAAAGTACAGCAAGGGAGTGAGAGAATTCGATTGAAGAGGTCAGGGATGAGGAGAAATGTGAAGGGAAGTGCAGACACGCAAGAAGTGAGTGTGAGGGAAAGTTGGGGGCACAGAGGAGGGATACTGTTAAACTGTGAGAGAAGATAGCTGAGAGATGATCTGTGACCTAAAAAGTAATTTGATGCGACATGGGTGAGGGACAGCAGCGATCGGGGAAGAGAAGGACTACTGGGGTTGGTGCTGAGCAGTGATTAATTTGTAACAAAACATGTGCCAGGGACCTAACCAGTAGGTCACTGCAACTTTAACCACCCACCCATTGCCTTGCCAGTGTGGTCAATGACAATACCTAAGCAACTATAAAAAATAAAAATTATTATGGACCCCTAATTGGTGGCCAAATGATCAGGGCCCCCCCCCCATACCCCCTTCCCCACTCCAAAAACCTGTGTCAAAAATCTTGGCGTTCATCTTGAACAGGCCCTTACTTTGAAGGAGCATGCTGCCCAGACAGCCGGCTCCTGTTTTCATATGCTGGGTTTGCTGTGCCGTATTCTCCCTTTGCTCCCTGATTCGATCCGAAAGACACTGGCCCAGGCACTTATCTTAAGTTGCCTGGATTATTGCAATGATCTGCTGGTCTCTGCCAACGAGGCTGCCCTTGACAGATTGCAGGTTGTTCAGAATATGGCGTCCCGCCTGATCCTCAATGCCCCTCCCAGTACTGCTTCCCGCCCCCTGCTATATCAGCTTTACTGGCTCCCTATACGGGAGCGAGTAAAGTTCAAGATTTACTGTTTTATACATAAGGTCCTGTCCAACTTTGGTCCTACCTAACTTGCCGACAAATTCATTCCTTATACACGTCGGAGGTCACTCCGTTCAGGATCCAGGGGCCAGATGTAGGTAAATCATATTTACCGACTCTTAAATACCGAATTTTACCGATTCGGTATTTAAGAGTCGGTAAATATGAAGGGGGGAGATGTATGTATTTCCAGATGTGGAAATGCCGAATCGTTAAGATTCGGTATTTACCGAATCTGTAAATACCGAATCGGTATTTCCTATTGATTCCTATGGGCTGTGAAGCCCATAGGAATCAATGGGCAATACCGATTCTGTAATTACAGAATCGGTAAATACCGATTTTAGCAAGGGTGCAGGGGGTGTCACTTTGACACCCTCTGGCACCCCAAAAATAGGCATGTGCGCCATGTGGCACACAGACATGCCCTAAGGCAGGGTTCTTCAATCTGTGGGGCGCGCCCCCCTGGGGGGCGCCCCACAGGGGGGGGCTCCACTCCAATCTTCCCTTTGTGCCCGTTCCTTTGTCTGGGTGATTCTCCCAGGAGGGGGCCAATTCACGGAGTCGACAGCTTCGGCTGCGGTCTCCTCTGCTAAAACGAAAGCAAACAAACAGACACGCTTTCAGTTTTAGCAGAGGAGACCCCTTGCCTCCCACTGCAGCTGAATCTGTCAACTCCATGAATTAACCCCCTCCTGGGAGAGTTAGCTCTTCCCAGAAAGGAGAGAAGGTTTCGCAGAGGTTTTGAGGCACGGGCGGGGTGGGCTCTGGCCCAGGACCCCAGCCTTTCAAGGGGGGTGGGAGTGAGGGGGAATTTGGGGGGCGGGAGGCCTTCAGTTATTTGGTGGATGTATGGGTGGGGTGAAGGGTGACATGGTGGATGTGTGGGTGACATGGTGGATGTATGGGTGGGGGGTGGATGGATGAGTGAGGGGATGGATGGTGAGTGAAGGGGTGAATGGATGGTGGGAGAGAGGATGGATGCATGAGTGGAGGGATGGATGGGAGTGGATGGATGTGTGTATGGTTGGAAGGGTAGATGGATGGGTGGAGGGGTGGATGGATCAGTGAAATGGTGGATGGATCGATGGGGGGGTAGATGGTGGACGAGTCGGTGGGTGGATGGATGAGAGTGGTGATGGATGTATTGATGTATTGATGGGTGAAGGGGTGAATGAATGAATGAATGGATGGATGAGTGAAGGGGTGGATGTGGGGATGGATTGGTGATTGAGGAGGCTGGATGGACGGGGGATGGATGGAGGAGTGAAGGGGTGGATGAGTGGTCAATGGATGGATTCCTGAGTGGATGAGTGGATGGATGAGTGGGTGGATGGGTGAAGGGTGGATGGCGGGATGGGTGGCTGGGTGAGGGGGGAATGGAGAGGGAGGGGGAGGATGGATGGGTGGATGGATGAGTGAGGACATGGATGAATGATTGGCAGAGTGGATGGGCAGGTGTGTGCATGGATGGGTGAGGAGAGGAGCATGGAGATGGATGGGTCAGAGAGTGCATGCATGAGTGGGGGGAGGGTGGAGAGCAGGATGGATGGGTGGATGGATGAGTGGGGGTTTGAGTGGGTGGACGGATGAGTGACTGGGTGGATGGATGAGTGGGTGGGGGGATGGCTGGATGGGTGAGAGGGTGGGTGGTTGGATGGATGAGTGAATGGATGAGTGAATGGATGGATGGATGGGTGGAGGAGTGGATGGATGGGTGGAAGAGTGGATGGATGAGTGAAGGAGTGGATGGATGAGTGAAGGAGTGGATGGATGCGTGGGAGGATAGCTTGGGTGAATGGTTGGATGGATGAGTGGGTGGGTGGATGGATGGGTGGAAGAGAGGATGGATTGGTGAGGGGATGGATTGGGTGAAGGGATGGATGGATGGGTGAGGGGGTGGATGGAGGGATGGATGGGTGAGATGATGGATGGAGGGATGGATGGTGGATGGGTTTGCAAGTGGTTGAAGGGGTTTGGATGTGGATGGGGCTCAGATGGAGGGACGGAATGAATGGTGGGGGAGTTGGTGGATGACAAGGTGTACATGATGGATGGGGAGGGTTGTGATGACTTCCTTTGCTTTCTTGGTGCCATGGGAGCTGTGGTTCAGAGTGGAAGGTATTTGAATTGTTTGGCTGCTCCCTTGCGTATGTGTTACTGTTCTGTATTCTATGTGTTCTCATGTGTGGGATCTATGCATCATGCGTGTGACATTTTGCGTGACGTCCAGCTGCTACTTGAATGCGGGCCCCCATGGGCAAGGTCGGGTTCCATTTTTGGGTTCCGCTTGGTGAAGCACCCATGGTGTGGTCCCTATAGTGGGTTCATCACGGCGGTCCTCCCTTTGGTTCACTTGTGCATGGTGCTTTACATCCTACAATGTATTTGTTTATTTGTTGGGGAGTTTGTGAGTATGGGTTCACAGCACTTGCGGTGTTGAAGACTAGATACCGTTCAGGACTGGATGTGGAGCACAGCCTGAGGATGGCAGTGGCAGGGATCCACCCACAGATTGAGAGTCTAGGTGTGGGTGGCCACCGGCACACCCGTCACATTCATGTTGGTGGTGTTATTGTTGATCTGTGTCCTGTGTAAAGCAGGGCATCCTAGTGGGGAGAATTTGCTCACATTTTGTCTTGGAGGATTGTGTTTTGAGCTGTGTGGTACGCCTCTGTCATTTCGCCACACCCACTCACAGGCCTGCAGTTTCCTAGGCACTCTTGTTGTGTTGAGAATTGTTTGCCGGATATGGCCCGTGGTGTGCGTGTGGCAGTCGATCATGTGGTGTGCCGGATTCCCGAGGTTTATGTCGGGTGGTGGGGGGGCCCAACATCTGGGGGAATTCAGCTGGGGGGCTCAACCTGGAAAAGTTTGAACACCTCTGCCCTAAGGGCATGTCTGTCTGTCACATGGCTAGGTGTGCATGCACACATGTGCATGCACACCTGAATTCGGTATTTTAACACCCAATTGAATTGGGTGTTAAAATACCGAATTTGTAGGGCCTTTGGGACTCAGAAGAGTCCCACCTACATCTGAGATTTACCGAATCGGTAAAAATACCGATTCGGTATTTTACAGAATCGGTAAATTTACCGAATCGGTAAATTTACAGATTCTGTAAAATTGTGCCCCTACATGCCAATTCGTAAATACCGGTCGGTAACGGCCGAAATCGGCCGTTACCGACCGGTATTTTGGCTCCTACATCTGGCCCCAAATCCCTACTTGAGGTACCCATAATAAAAAGACCCAGACAGGGTGGGAAGTCTCTATCTTATCTGGGTCCTCACTATTGGAATAAGCTTCCTTTGCAACTGAGACAGTGCACGTATCACCTCCATTTCAGGAAACAGCTCAGGACTTCTCTCTTCTGTTTTTGATTTACAGCAGATAGTCCTCCATATGCTGCCTGTTCAAGAGCAGAGATACACCTTCGAGGGTCGATTCTGGCGCTTTACAAATAAATAAATAAATAACCACTACCAATCATAACACTTGTACAAGTGTGACTATTTCAAGCCCTCAAAGCTCTAAATTACACAGACAGAGCCACCATGTGGCAGACGGTCATAGTGCCAGTGTGCACAATTAGGTGCCAGTGCGGAGCACCGGAAACCACCTGCTCAAATTAAGCACTGGTGCTGAGGTAACAGGGGAGAGGGACATTGGTTCAAGAAGGTGTGGAAGAATAAAGGAGAGATGTGAAAGATGAATGGGGGGGCTGGAGAGGAGTAATATACAAGTAGACAACAATTCTAATGGAGAGACTTGAGGTGAATGAGAAGTGCAGATGGGCACGGGAGGTGACGGGGCCAGAGAGGCCATGAGATAAATGCGAGAGACTGTTAGAGGTGAGGGCAGTGAAAAGACAGAATGGCAAGAGGTGATTAAGGGTGAAGTGAGAAGTTGAATGGGGAGAGTTCAGAAGTTGTAAAAAGGGGTGAAAGAAAATGGCCTGCAAAGTGAGAGAGGGATCTGGGATTGGGAGAGGAGAGGAGAGGAGAGAGGGATGAAAAGGAGGGGTGAGAGGAAAGCAGCATGGGTAAATTCCTTAACTCTGCACAAGTCCTCCAGGGTTTTAAGAGACCCCTGCCGCTCCCGGCCAGGTGAGCTTCTAATGTGGCAGCGCGTATTCCTGTGGAGTGGAAGGCCCATCACAAAGGTTGACTAGACATCGTTCTGATGTTAATTGCTGTATTTTGGTTATAAACTGGTACTGATGGGTGAAATCTTTCCTCAGTGTTACTGTGTACAAAAAATGCCAAAATAATGAAGCGATTCTATCCCAAAATAGCGCGGCATCACATAACATTATTTACATTTTCTTCCCACACAATTTAGTCAAGCCTGTCGTGTAATTTGGTCCTCACCTGCCTCATAATTCCAGTAGCCCTGCCGACAGGTTTAGAAATGTTTGTCAGGAGGGGTCCTTACGACTTAAAATGTTGACATGGGGGGTCTCGCCACCCAAAAATTTGAACACCTCTGTGGTAGAGGGAGGAGTGCATCTGAGGGCAGAGGTGAGGTGCTCTTCGTTGATCTTGCTTCAGTTTCTGAATGGGAGGCATGGCGTAGTTTGTGTGTGGTGGGTTTTGAGAAGAAATAGATGCAATGGTGGTCCTTCCAGAGAGGTTCCGTGGTGTGACTGAAGTGAATGTTGGTTCCTCCATCAAAAATGGGGCTGAGAGGGTGTCCGCCATGTGGGTGGGGGTGGAGACGAGTGGAGATATATGTAAACAGTGCTATTTTTCTTATTTGGTCTCAAATGTATTCTCAAGTGTGTGTCTCATTTATTTCCTCTGAGAACAACAAATGCTTAGCACTACCTTTTGATACAGCCTTACTGCTTGCCCACACTACCACATAAGAGAACGCTAGTATTATCTACTTTTGTCTCTGTGTACCAATCTGGGACTGTCTGGACTGCACAGTGTACTTCATTTTACTGCACTATTTAGAGAGCCAGCTTACTACATAGAGATTCAAGTAAGTGAAGGGTGTAACAGAGTCTACTCAATTCTTTTTCTCGTGTAGAAGTCCAATGGAGAATATTGTCTGTTGCTCGACCTCAGGGGAGGGAAGTTATTGGTAAAGGCCATTTATTTCAAAATGCTTACCTTGCAGCAAGTCATTCCTTTGGTGGCAAAGGACGACTTCCTTGCACCAATCGGCCTTCAGGACGCCTATCTCCACGTCCTTATTTTCAGATGTCAGTAGGTTTCCTGCGCTTCGAAGTCGGCTCTTGTTACTTCCAGTTCCCGGTGCTGCCCATTGGCCTAAAGTGAGCACCAAGGTTGTGTGCCAAAGTTCTGGCTCCAAGGGTGGGCTTGCTATGGCATGAGGGGTTGCCATTCTTCTGTACCTAAATTAATGTCTGCCGTTCTCCTCTACTATGAAGGACATAGTGATTCATGTAGCAAGAGTTGTTACAATTCTGGAATGTCATGGCTGCCTAGTAAACAGAAGGAGTCTCATCTGACTCCAACTCACAACCAAACTTTCATTGGTGCAAGGTTTCCAACCAACGTAGGATTGTTCTTTCTGACAGAGAAAGAGATCAACAAGGTTCACAGCCACTTGTCGCATATAATGATTCCTGACAATCCTTCTGCAGCAGCTTGACTTCAGTTGCAGGGCAACTTTGCAGTGACCATTGGTTTGGTGCCTTGGTTCAGTTTCCACCTACACAGGGTGTTGAGGCATCAGCTGACCCATTGGTCCCCAGTGTCTCAGGACCTGACGTTGAGAATTCCTATAACTGCACTCAGGAGAGAAGAGCTTTTTTGGTGGATTTAGTCCTCCAATATCAGGAGAGGGGTAGCTTAACATCCGTTGACAATGTATGGCAGCTCAGCAGGATGGGGCCTGAATTTTGTCATGAGAGGTCCAGAGTCTCTGGTCAGGGGTATATCAGTTGAGACCCACCAATTGAAGGGAATTGGAGGGGAATCAGCTTTTGCTGCTGGCATTCACACATCTTTTGGTTGGCAGAAGTGTTATTGTGAGGACAGAAACCAACACATCTGAGTTTTATCTCAACAAATGTGGGGCATGACTTCTCCTGCATTGTTGAGGATTTCTGACCAGATCTTTATGTGGGCACAGGACATGATTGTAGATTTGAATGCAATTTACATTGAGGGAAAGCTGAATTTCAGGGCAGACTGACTGAGCAGGTAGATTCCTTTTTCTCATGAGTTCTGCCTGAGCACGCAAGTACTTGTCAGGATCTGTCAGAGGTGGGCTCTTTCTGTGGTGGATTTGTTCACATTGGTACAGAACTGCCCACTCTGTCCTAGTCTAGGAAGAAGGGGAAACAGCTTGGGCAGTGGATGCCCTTTCTTGGTCTTTGCCGGAGGGGGGTGTTGTGTTCTTTTTTTTGTTTAGGAAATTTTTATTAATCATTTGAAAAGTAATACAAAAGACATGTCATAAATAATTAGGAGAAAGTACATGTGAATATAGTATTAAATGACATAAATAATCATAAAGAAGTGCATGAGAAGGAGGGGAAAAGAATAGTGAAAGAGATGATAAGGAAAGAGGGAGAGAAAAGAAAAGAAAGAAGGGGAAGAATAAAAGGAAAAAGAAAAAAGAAAGAGAAGAGCAAGATTTACTACGTGGGATTAATAGCACGCAATAAGGGAGGAGGGTTGGAAGAAAGATATGAGGTGAAGGGAAGCCACAGTATATCAGATTTAAGTTTTAGGGGGACAGAGGTGGCGGATGCAATATATATTCTGTGTTCATCACAAATATAGTTCCACCAAGTGTGGACAGAAGGCTTAGAATTATCCTTCCAACACGATAAAATAACTTTAAATGCAAGAGCAATAAACAGGTCTAATAACTTAGCAGAAGAAGATACAATATCGATATCATCAGTTAAGGAACCTAAAAACACATTCAATAGAGATAATGGGGAGGAGCAAGAAAACATTGGTATGCAGATATTCCATACTTCAGTCCAAAATGATAAAACAGGGGAACAATCGTATAGTTGGTGTTTAAGAGTACCAGGTTCCTTGGAACATGACCAGCATAATGGTGAGGAAACATGAGAAAACGTATGGATACTAACCGGGGTAATAACAACTCTATGCTATATAAACAATAAAGATTGCGTAATACGTGCAGCAACAGATACTTTAAAAAGTTTGGACCATAAACGATCCCACAATGCAACAGATAGGGAGACATCAAGGTCAGTCTCCCATACAGTCTCTACATTTGATTTAGGACGTTCTGAGATATTAGATAACAAAATTGAATAAACAAGAGCAGCTTTAGGTAGTAGAGTAGAAAATAAAGGGTACAGTGGAGTGGTGGTGGTGAAGGAAGAAAAAGAATCAGATGAGGAGAGGGAAGACAAGTGAGATTGAATGAAAGATGTTATAATGGTATATTCAGTAATAAACGATGAAGGCAAATGAAATACATTTTGCAATACTGGGAAGGAAATAAGGGATGAACCAACAAAAAACTGATGTACAAATAGGATACCCTTTTCTTTCCAGTGTTTAAAGTAAAATGATTTGCCTTTGTATCTAAGGAATTTGTTGTACCACACCACAGAAGACAAGAAACACTGAAGAGGGGATAGAGTAGAAGAGAAAACAGTTTGTAATAGAAATCGGGAATATTTCAAAATGGGATATTTGGACAAAAAAGAGCAATTTGACATGAAAACAATATGTTGGAATGAGAAGTCTTTCAAAAGGGAGCGTTCTAGGAGAACCCACTTAGGCACAGGGTTATCCATGAAGTCATAAGCCAAATAAAAGGACTGTTTAATCAAAAAGGCAGAATGGTATGATTTAAAATCAGGAAATCGAACACCACCTTCATGTTTAGGTTGAATTAACTTGTGCAATGCAATTCGTGGATGTTTGTTATTCCACAGAAATTTTATACAAAGAGAATTAATACGTGCAAAATAGGATTTGGGAATTTTAAAAGGGAGCATGGAAACAGTATAGAGAACATGTGGGGTAATCATCATTTTGATGGTATCCAATCTACCCCACCAGGATAGGAATAAGGGGGGCCAAATTTGAAGAAGGGATTGAATTTTCTTAATTAGTGAATCAAAGGTTCAGAGGAGAGGAGTTGGCCTAACGGCTAGGGCGCTCGACCTCGGACCTGGAGGAACTGGGTTCAAGTCTCGGTAACGACGCCAAAACCTCCTGTGATTCTGGGCAAATCACTTAATCTCCCCGTGCCTAAAATGAAAGTAACTGGAAAACGTAAAAATGTAACGTAACTGGAAAAATATGTAAAGCGCTCTGATACCTGATTCGGTTCGGGTCTAGTTCGCGCTATATAAAACTCTGCAAAAAAAAAAAAAGGTTAATTTAATGGTGTCTTCTAGGGAGGAAGAAAACCATATACCAAGGTATTTAATTTTGGAGGGACACCATGCAAAATCAGTATTATTAAACATGTACTGGAAACAGAGTGGATTAAGGGGTAGAACTTCCGTTTTAGATAAATTGAGCTTATAACCTGATACAGAAGAGTACAGACAAACCTCATTCAAAGAATGTGGAAAGGAGGATTCCGGATTGTACATATATATCAGGACATCATCTGAATAGGCAGACAGTTTAGTTTCAGTAGAGGAGAGCTTAAGGCCAGTAATATTAGAATTGGAACGAATTTGTTCTAAGAAAGGCTCAAGACATAAAATAAATAACAAGGGGGAAAGGGGACAGCCTTGTTTTGTGCCTCTAGTCAATGAAAAAAATCTAGAGAATTGGTTGTTAACAAAAATACTGGCACGGGGGGAAGAATAAAGAAGTTTAACCAAGGATATGAAAGATGGACCAAAACCAAACCATTTGAGGGTAAGAAACATGAATTGCCAATTAATACGATCAAAAGCTTTTTCGGCATCCAGGGATAGGGCCGCCAATGGGACTTTAACATTTTTAGTATGCGCAATGACATTGGAAAACAGACAAGCATTATCAGCAGCAAGTCTACCCTTCACAAATCCCACTTGGTCTGTTTTAATTAAATGGGGAATAATAGAATCTAGACGAGAGGCAAGGATTTTAGCAAAGATTTTGCAATCATAATTAATTAAAGATATGGGGCGATAATTTTTACATTGTGAGTGGTCTTTATCAGGTTTGGGAATAATGACAATTAGAGCATCCAAAAAAGACCCAGAGGCTTTTGCATCTGAAATAAATGAATTAAATAATTGAAGGAGTTTAGGTACAAAAAAAGAATGAAAAGAGGAATAAAACTCAACAGGTAAACCATCAGGGCCAGGGGCTTTCGACTTTTTGAGAGAGTTAATGGCTGTAGTAACTTCCTGAATAGTAATTTCCCGTTCCAAGAGAGCAAAGTCCATCGGAAGGGAAGGGGGAGCTGGGAGGCCCTCAAAAAATGTTGTTAAGTCCGCTTCAGAGGGATGTGTATCATCAGAGTATAAGGCTTGGTAATAATTATGAAATACTTCGGCAATGTCTTCATCGGAAGTAACTAATTTATTAAGAGATTCATTAAAGATAGGACCAACAGTTTTACGTTCGGATTTTATTTTTAAATAATTTGCCAACATTTTCCCTGCTTTATTCTGGCCACCATGGAATTTAGATTTAATTTTGAGAAGGGTGTGACAAGCTTCATTGGTGATAATTTTGTTAAGGTCTGTTTTGGCGAGGATTAACTCCTGAAGAGCAGGGGAGGACTTAGAGGAAAAATAGGAATGTTCAAGGCTTTTAATCCTTTTAAGCTGGTCGTCGTATTTTTTTCTATTAAGCTTCTTGTTTTTAGAAACATAGGATATAGTAAATGCTCTAAAAGAAGCCTTAAAAGCATCCCAAGTAACAGGAATGGAGGTGGCAGAGGGATTATTAAAGGAGAAAAACACATTAAAAAATTCCACACTCTGAATGGCATCAGATAAAAGAAAGAATTACATTTCCAACAACTAAATTTAGAGGAAATAAGGGAGAGATCTAGGGTAGTGTATGCAGGAGCATGATCAGAAATAAAAATAGAACCAATAACAGACTTTTGAATGGAGGGCAAAAGAGACTTACTAACCATAATGTAATCAATTCTCGAGCGCGTGTGGTGAACATTAGAAAAAAAAGTATATTCTAGCAAATCCGCGTTGCACATTTTCCAGGAATCGTATAAAGGACGAGAAGCAATGGCAGATTGAAAACTCTTATGGGACTTGTCAGGTTGAAATTTACTGGAGGATAATCTATCTGAAAAAGGGTCTAACCATTGATTAAAATCACCAGCAACGATAAAATCGGGGCAATCTATGGACGAAATCAGAACTTTAATATCTTTCCAAAATTTTGGATCAGGACGGACTGGACCATATATATTAAGCAGTACCATCGTCTTGTTTTGTATGACAATCTTAGCCATTGCCCAACGTCCTTCATCATCAGTATGAGAAGAAACAATCTAAACATTTAAAGCTTTATGAAACAGTATAGCAACCCCTCCCTTATTGTGAACAGCAGGACAAAACACAACCTGGCCCACCCATTGCCTCTTGAGCTTAAGAGATTCAACATCAGAACAATGCGTTTCCTGAAGAAAAACAACCTGTGAATGAAATTTAGATAAGTGAGACAATACCTTTTGACGCTTGACAGGATGACCAAGACCTCGCACGTTCCAAGAGACAAAGTTACACATGGTGGTAGGAGGGGAGGATGGGCGACAAATGGAACAGACACATGGCAAGCAGATCACTACAAAAGGGAAGACAAAAAATACATAAGTAATTGAAAAAGGGGACTCCCAAAACGCTCACAATACCGAGACCAAAGAAACCCACAGATAGAAGAAATGACAACATGAAGAACAAAAATAGAAGTAGAGATCGCTTAGGAATAGAATAGCATTGAAACTGGGAAAAGAAGCAAAGAAACCAAAAAGAAAGAGGGAAAAAGAGAAGAGAGAAAGAGGAAAAATAGATGAGGACAGAAAGAGAAAGAGTGAACAGATCAAGGCACAAAGGCCTGATCGGATAAAAAGAGAGCAACCAAAACATCTGAGGCGAAGATACGCCAGGGAGAGAACTCAACCCATGAGCTACCAAAGAAAAGGACATATACAGAAAGGAAAGACACAAGGATGTGAGAACAAAACCTCAAGAAGCAGATCATGAATAAAGGAAAAGATCAAAAGAGGTCAGAAAGAATAGAAGAGCTACAGTGAAAAGTAGAAAGGAGGAAAAACATTAGTTAGCAGTGTCCATATTGGAAGGAGAGACACTCAGAAGATAAGCGTGGAGTTTTTGCGGATCATCATAAGATCTGGTACGGCCATTATGCGTGATCTTGCAGAAACAAGGATGCAGGATTCCATATTGAATGTTCAGTTGTCGCATTAAAGGTCGAAGATTCAAGAATTCTTTGCGCCGAGCATTCATAGCCGATGAAAGATCCTGTGAGATAAAGATGTTATGACCAGACCACTGGAGACGTCGCTTGATCCTGGCGGCCTTCAGGACAGACATGAACTCTGTGAATTCTAGGAACAGCAGAATGATGCCACGTGGTTTGGAGGAATTGGAATTAATACGGCCAAGACGATGGGCCCTTTGGATATTAAGAAGATGCGACGCTGGTTGAAGATCCAAGAGTTCCTGAAGAAATTTCCGTATAAAGGACACCATGTCGGAACCCTCCAAATTTTCGGGAACACCATAACCGCGCGGATTGTTCCTACGGTTACGGTTTTCCAAATCCTCGGTGTGAAGTTTGAGTTTGTGGATCTCTTGTTCCAATAGTGGAATTTTAGCTGAGACATCTTGAATAATCGCTCACACGCTGTTCCAGATTCAAAACCTTGCCCTCCATGACAACCCAGCGCTCTTCAATTTGCTGAAGTTTTGCATTAGTAGCGGACATAAAAGGTTGGAGACCACGCACCTCTTCAAGAATGGAATCCAAAACAGGATTAGAAGAAGACTCAATGGGGGAAGACGGGTCATTCTTAGGGGATGTATGACGTTACAACGCATACTTTTACTCCGCATACCATTACAACGCGGTATTTACAACGAATACCGTTACAACGCATAGCGCTTTGGGGTGCTGGATAGTGGTAAGTATAATTTACTATTCTAACTCCAGTCCCCGTGGACCCTAGGGAAGGTGTTGGATAGTAAATTAAACTTACCTCTTATCCTAGAGCGCCCCCCAGCGCAATGCGTTGTAATGTCATGCGTTGTAATGCCCGCGTTGTAATGGTAGTGCGGAGTAAAAGTTGCGTCGTAACGGGTGTATACCATTCTTAGGCCTCTTAGGTTTGGTTCCAGTTTGTGACATTTTTGGAGAGATAGAGTTATTTGCCATGGTAATGGAAACCTGTCAAAATGCCCTACACAGGCACGTAGGAAGTTGGTGGGCACTAATAGAGAACAGCAGGATCCAATGTAACTGTAAGGACTGAACTGGCTTAGAGATGCTTAGGCAGTAAGAGGGGCATACAAAGCGTGGCTAAAAAAAGGCGACAAAAAGGAGCAGCCAAAAAACGCACTACCTTTGAGTGATGATACCCTCACGGGATTGAGAATAGCAAAAAGAAAACCAACAATACTGTGTCAATAAAAACCACAGCACATAAAGGGAGAATCTATTAAAGCCAGCACAAGTATAAGGTGATATATCGTAAAGGCAATGTCACTTTAAAGATCTTAGCGCCAGAAGAAGCAAGTGGAGGCAAAATGAAGTCCAAACCTAGCAAGTCTTAAAATGGCGGCCGTGATTTCCTCACATAGTAAAAGAAAAACATTCCCAATATGTAAGCAGGAAGCAAGAGACCATGGGAGGCAAGGGATGTGGACACAAGCAAAAATAAGATCATGTAAGTTCTCCCAAAAACATGTGCATGGGGATAATCAGAAAGAAGCAGAGCACTTCACAGTCAGAAATCCTAAAATGGCGGCCATATTTCCTCAGAGAAACTGTGTTGACAGCAGAAATCGAGAGCCACAATGCATTTGGCACAGGAAAACTGTTAAAGTCTGTTTGAAAAGATAGTAAACATGCCAAAGTATTCCTCCGAAGTTACCAGCATTAGGCAAGGTGAAACGAAGCTTTAGAGCAGATGCAGGAAGACAGTCACAGGATCGGCAAACAAAATGGCGGCCGCCCGAGTTGAGGAGATATTTCAAATTACCGGGACCAATATCCGCGTTCCGCCGCCAGGAGGCACTGCACGGTTGCCTCCTCATGTTCTGCCCACCTTCCGACGTCACTGCAGCCCAAAAAAGCCGTTCGAAAAACGGCAGGAAAGGTCCTCATGGCATCCGCGTTTCCGTCCTGAGCGGAGCTCACGGGAAATCCGTCCTCTCCAGATGCGTGCAAGCCATGCCCCGGGGGGTGTTGTGTTCTAATCTTTGCCTCCTTTCCCTCTACTTCTAAGGTTTTCCATCAAGCCGAGGCAAGATAAATCTGTAGTGATCCTGATAGCTCCAGCTTCTTTTTCTAGTGGTCAAGACTCCACTAGTGTTTCCTTGTCTTTGGGCCGGATCCTTGAGAACCCTCAAGCTGATGGCTCAGACGTTGAAAGGGCAGGTTTAATGGTGATGGGGTTTCTGAGAGTGTTGCTTCCTCCATTCAGCATCAAGGAGGGCTTCCACACTTTCCTCTTATTGAAGGCATTGGTCTTCTTATCAGAAGCTAGATGTAAAGTAATCTAATCCACGTGTAGGATAGAAAAATAACATTTATTTCCAGGAGGGCACAACGCTACAGCTACTCAGTTCACAGGATCAAAAATAACTGTCACCCTAAAGAACCTAGAACCTGGAACACCGTAGTACTCGCAGGTACATAGTTCCAGTTCTAGAGAAATAATTAAATGACAACAATTAAGTATGTAACACTAGAGGCGGAGGTCGTTCGTTTGCCTATCTCGCTCTGAAACTCTGGAACTCATTACATACCAGCCTAAGATTAGACAACAACTTAATGAGCTTCAGAAAACAATTGTAAACCTATCCTAAACATCCATCACTCCAGCTAGGACTGACAGTGCTGGGAAGCCTGTGTCAGGTAGCTATGTGCTCTACTAGATATGTGAATATAATAGAATCCAGGCACTTAGGTCCTCTGTCTTTTAAACTTATTAACGTGTTGGGTTTCCTGCAGGATGGTTTGTGCTGGGATTAAAAGTTTCTACACTTAAAATCCATTGGGCATCAATTACACCCATTAGAGCCTCTTGGGGTAATCTGCAGGATAACTAGGCGCTCATCCAGAGCCGTTTTTAAGGTTTTTCTTAATCACAGGCTCCTGGCTAGACCAGTTTACCCATCTTGGGATCTTTCTTTTGGGTTTGGATGTTTTGAAGAGGGCGTTTTTATAATCTCTTGAAAATATGGATTTGAGGTTACTCACCCTGAAGCCTTTCTTCTTGGTAGCAATTACTTCAGGAAGGTGGCTGGGCGATGTTGGGTTCCTTATTAGTAAGACATCCTTTCTTGATTATTTACGGACAGTGTGACACTTCGTCTTGGTCCTTCACCTGTGCCCAAACCCAGTTCTGTTTTTCACAGGGAGCAGGAAGCCCTTCATCCTGTATTACATCCTAATCCTGCTCCTTCTGATCCTTTTGTTGGATGTGAGGAGGGCTATCCATATTTTCTGGATAGAGTTTCAGATTTTAGGCCTCTGTTTTGTTCATTAATTTTGTTTCTGTCAAAATGGGTTCTAAACCATCCATTCAGACTCTGAGTGGGTGGGTCTGGTTACCTGATAGCATTGTTGCAGGTGGCTAAAAACCATCAAACATTGAATATGGAAGTCTCTGGACCTGACGGTGTTCACATCACTTTCGTTCTTCTGCTTTTTCCTGCATTGAGTTCTATTACAGTATCTTTGTACTCGGACTGTTCTGTGGAAGAGGTGGCTTGTCCGGAGGGGACTCATGTGTCTGATCGGAAGGGGCAAGGATGAGTTTGAAAGACTGGGTTTGACTCACGTATGATGGACACGGGATTTGTTAAACTTATGCTTTAGGAAGGCTGGGCGGTGATTGAAGTTTCCCTCGTAGAGATATATATTTGTTGTCCGATAGATTTCTTGACTTCAAGCTGGGGATTCATGGTTCTGGCGGGGGGGAGGGGCGACCGGGAGCCCGTACGAATATGCCCTCCTCCACTTCTCTTCTCTACTTTGGTAGAATTCTTCTTTTAGAACCTAGTTAGTTGGGGCGACAGGCACGCTGCTACTGGGGGTTAGACGATAGCCGTTTGCAGGGGAGCAGGGTGGGGGGATGGGTTTATTGTTTTCATTTTGTTATCGCCCATATAATTTTTCTCCCTCTCTTTTTTCAATTTTTTTCCTAGTCTTTCATTTACTCGTAATATTGTCGAAATATCCGGACTCTAATCCTTAACTTCTGGTGTCAGGTTGCCATGATTCTCCTGTTGTTTTGATTTATGGGTGAGAGGGTTTTGAGGATCCGCTTCTAAACTGTTTAGCGATTATACTGATGTCAATTTTAATTTTGTGCTTAATAGTACAGACCTCTCGAACAATTCTTTACTGCTCCAAGTCTATCCCGTTTTTGTACCAATTCTCTCCGTTATCATTGGATGTATATATGGCACCGGATATGTCTGTTTATTTTTTGCTTTACAATAATAAAAAGAATTATAAAAAAATAAAAAATTGAATATGGACGTGGGCTACACTTGTCAATGTACAGACAGTATTTACTAATTGTGGCAGAGGCACAAAGACCTTCAACGTACACACCATGGATTGCACCTCAGTCCTACTCAGCCTTTCTCAAATTGCTGCTCAAAGGTGTCTCTTTTTATACACATTTGTACAATGGTTTATTGTAATTATTGAATTTACAGTCCCTAAAATGTACCCGTATATAATCCGTATGGTTTCGGAGGTCTAGGAGCAAGCAGCGACTTTGGTTGCCCCCTATGCTAGTGCATTACCCTTGCGCTGGTTAAAGGGCTTTCAGAATATCCAGAGAGTTATGGATCTCTCAAAGTGGTACGAAGAGGGATGTGAGATGGTGGGGTATTTATTTCAAAATGGTACATTTCTGACTTTTCAGGAAGCACAGGACTGGTTCCAGGTGTCTCTGGGGCAATTCCTGCAGTACGCCAAAATATCATGTACCGTGTGCAAGATGTGGACAACGTTTCCCGATGAACCAAGTGAGTCCAGCAAGCTGGTTATATTGCTGGACCTGGGTTCTAGTCGGGGGCTCATCTCCCGAATCTACACAACACTAAAGGCGGACAGGGGGTCGAACTTGGACAAGATCAGGGCAAGGTGGGACGAGGCTCTGCAAGTTCCGTTGATGGATGGTGAGTAGAGGAGAGCAATGGCACAAGTGGCAGAAGCTACTAGCAACACACGGTTCACATTATTTCAGTTCTATTATCTACACCGCTCATACCTTACCCCCAACTGCGAGCACGTTTCACACCTGGATGGTCTTCCGTATGTCCACGATGTGGCACAGATCCCACAGCGTTTCTACATATGGTCTGTAATTGTCCACCGCTGCAGTTGTACTGGCACCTGGTGGTGTTATCGCTTGGCACAGCTACAGCTATACAGCTATAAAGCACTGTGTTCTGGGAGTGCTTCCGACGCCCAAGAAAGGGACAAGGATGCACTCCTAGGACTGGTGCTAGCGAAATGGAGGATAGCAATCCACTGGATACATTCCAGTCCACCTGTGTGGAAGAAATGGAGAGATGACTTGTGGGAGTGTGGAGTAGCTGAGGAATGTCGCCTCAAAGCAGTACTGACAGATGAGAATGTGGAAGGAGATCTCCTTGAATGGGGGCAAATTTTGACTGAAGTGTCCACAACAGAATATGACGGGGAGACTGTGAGTACACATAGCTTGCCGAGCACTGGATCTGCTTTAACACCTCCTGACACAGCACTACCACATGCATCCTCTCACACCACGAATCCATGACTTTTGAATAAAACATAAGTGTACTGCTAGCTTTTTACCTAGGTTGAAGGTATTGTGCCACCTGTCTGTCGCAACCACCGGGAAGGAGGGAGGGATGGGGTTAGGGATTGGATTCAAGAATAGAATCTGTACTCCCTGATGTGATTATTGTTATTATTATATTATTTGGGATGTTGGTTTAACTGTTTGGAGATGAACAGATCAAAGAAGAACTGTACTGCTGATATAAGCTAGAGTAACTCGTCCTTACGAGTAATGAACCTGTATATATGCAAAAGGCGGACAAACTAGGTGATCTGCCTTGTTTATTTCGAAGGGGCAGTGGCAGTAGGGAGGACGCGCTGTTGTGTGCTTAAGCGTGCTGCGCTTCAGTGCAATTTACAAGCAGCATGTCGCGAGTAATTTTAAAGCGCCCGTTTTTTCTATATTATTTTATCTGGAGTTCTACCTTATCCCCTGTTTTAAAACCCATTCACTTGCACTGTAATTTGGAAAACCCACCGCTCTTTGCGGGTCCTTATCCTTTTCCTTGCCTTCCTGATTCCGACTTTGGCGGCCATCTTGGGGGTAAGTGGGACGCCTTTCCTCACACGGTCTAGTCGTCACAAGGACGCTAGACCTCCTACAAAAGGCGGCCATGCTAACGCACAGTGGGCACGCGCAGCGGGTCCGCCGTCAGTCCGCCGGAGTTACGCCAGAGTTCAGCCCGTCTGTGCCCGTCCGGGCCCAGACGGGCTTAGGGCTAGACACGCTGGCTTTTCCCCCTAAGGTTGGTATAACATATACTAGAAATGATTTGATATCATTACGCCCTTCGGAGGAGGTGCCCTGAAATGTTATCCATAAAAGTGATTTACCTTTTGTAACATGCAGGCGACGCATTAAGGGCCAGAGAGCCATAGGAAATAAGGCCTTACTAATGGCTCTACTGAATTGTAGGTCCCTTCCCAGTCATTCAATCGAAATCAATTCCCTCGTACAAGACCATGAGTTGGATATCTTGTTTTTATCAGAAACCTGGACCACGTCTAGTTCGGGCCCAGATATGGTGCAAGCACTCCCCCCTGGCTATCTAATTTATCATCTAGATAGGCCTATTGGACGAGGAGGTGGTATTGCTATCATTTATAGGGACACGCTGGTCTGTAGAGCCCAGGACGGGCGGGTACGTGACTGTGAGAGTTGTCAATTCTCACTACGGATGTCAGCCACGACCTCCATATCAGGCCTTCTAGTGTATCGCCCACCGCGGTGTGCAGGTAATTTCGGCGGTTCATTGGTGGAAACTGTTACGCTCTTGGCATCGTCGACTGGCAATTTCGTGGCACTTTGACGACCCCGATGACACACTCGCTGTCGACCTGCAGGGTGATTTGAAAGCCTTCTATATGAGGCTAATCAATTCAGGGGCCACGCATTGTAAGGGTCATTTACTGGACCCAGTCTTTCGAACATGGACCGGATTGAAGCCTTGACCCCTGTGGCTGTACCATGGTCAGACCACTTTCTAGTTCCTTTCAATTGGCAGTACGATTCAACCGATGTAACTATTCTTAGGACCCACTCGGTTGACAGGGCTTGGTCCAGGTTACCAGTAGAGCGCTGGATCACTAACCTGGATGCTACTTGCCCACGCCCGGTGTTGGATCCACTAATTGCTGATGTGAACCTGGAAAATTGGCTAAATAGGTCCCTGGACGTCATTCTCCCTAAAAAGAGAATGCCGAAGAGGGAGAAGAGAGTGGGTTCAGCCCCTTGGTACACCCAGATGTTAAGAACTCTTAGGAAAGGCTGCAAAAGGCTAGAAAGGATCTGGAGAAAGGATTGGGGAGCGGCAACTCGGAATGAGTATCGTACGGCAATTAGAGGATATAAAGCCGCTCTCCGGGACGCCAAAGCCAAGTACTATGAGGAGAGAATTGGTAACTCGGCTAACTCGTCTAAAGAGTCCTTCAAGGTCTTTGGAGCCCTTTTGAAAACTTCGGAACCGCCAGTGAGCCATGAGAGTCCTCAAAAGAAATGTAAGGACATGGCTAACTACTTTCAGATGAAAGTAGAAAACATCGTAAGTTCCCTACCACGGCCTGCTCTGGAATCAGATACAGGCGAACAACGAGGTGATGCTCAGAACAAGCTTGACGTCTTTGGTCCAGTGACCATTGACGAAGTTCGCAAGGTCCTAGGGGCCATAAAAAGTGGTTCGCCCAGGGATCCTGTTCCGATGAGATACCTCAAGCAGATAGTAACCACTATTGCTGCACCAGTAACAGATCTTATCAATGCATCTTTGGCGCAGGGAGTGGTTCCACCGAGTTGGAAAAAAGCGGTTGTAAAGGCCCTTCTGAAAAAGCCTGGTCTAGATCCATCGGACCTGGCTAATTTCAGACCGATTTCCTTGCTGCCTGGGTTCAGTAAGATGGCGGAGAAACTGGTAAACAGGCGACTGTCACAGTTCCTGGAGTCCAATGGCTTGCTGCGGATTTCCCAAACGGGTTTCAGGCCGGGCCAAGGCACTGACACTGCCCTTCTGGCAGTCATGGAACAAGCCAGGAGCATTCTGGATTCAGGGGGATCAGTGGCAGTGATCCTCCTGGACCTTAGTGCGGCTTTTGACACCGTCAACCATCAGGTGTTGCTCCAGCGACTGTCAGAGGTAGGCCTGACTGGAATGGCCTTGAAGTGGCTCACGTCATTTCTTCACCAACGAACCTATCAAGTTTGGGAAGGTAGTGCACAATCTGCCCCCATCCCCCTTCAATGTGGTGTGCCTCAGGGCTCCTCCCTGAGCCCCACATTGTTTAATGTCTATATGGCACCATTGGAGGATGTGGTGGCACCACTGGGTATCAAAATCATCAGCTACGCTGATGATACCCAGTTGGTGGTGGCCCTTTCCCAACTGGTGGATCATCCGGATTTGCTGCACTCCTGCTTGTACAAGGTGCATACATGGATGGGCAACTCAGCACTAAAACTGAACGGCTCCAAAACAGAGCTGTTGCTGCTGGGACATGCGGGGCCTTCTTTGCCGATAGGCAGCTGGCCGAGTTGTCTGGGCGACCCTCCAAGCCCCAAAAAGGAGATTAAAAGCCTGGGCGTGTGGCTTGAACAAGATCTGTCTTTCAAGACCCATGCAAAAAAAACTGCCAGAGTCTGCTTCGCTCTGCTCCGATCAGCCTGGAAGATTCTACCCCTTCTCCCTCTGACTTCCAGGAAACTTCTTATCCAGGGTCTGATTGTCTCAAGGTTGGATTATGGCAATGCACTTTTTTTGGGCGCTCCTGAAGCAACGCTCAATAAACTGCAACAAGTGCAGAATGCGGCAGCAAGGCTGCTGATGAATATTCCGAGGAGACAGTCAGCAAAACCGGCACTAAGAGCATTGCATTGGCTTCCGGTACGGAAGAAGATAACATTTAAATCTCTCTGTACGGCTCATAAAACCCTGCATGGGAAGGGTCCTCCCATTTTGGGTAATATGGTGCTCCCTTACAAGGCTATCAGAGCTCTACGCTCTGACCACAAATCGTTGTTACAAGTGCCCAGAGTGAAAAGAGCCCGGACGGGCGGTAGAAGATTCTCGGTGAACGCGGCCAAGTCATGGAACGCGCTGCCTCTGAATTTATGGATAGAGTCAGGTACTATTCAGTTCCGAAAGCTACTCAAGACCCACCTATTCCCCGCTTAATGCTGTTTTTTTACTGTGGCCTCTGAAGCTCCATTCCCTTGGTCATGAACGAGCGCTGGGATGCCCAAGGGTAACCGTGCGCTATACAAGATTCCAAATAATAATAATAATAATATAATCACGGGATATTTTGTTAACAATATTGGAGATTTTTTTATTGTAATTCCCGGAAATGTACATGTGCTTCCTTATCCTGGATGTAATGGAAGCAGTGTTTAATAAAAATAAGTTTAAGAATTTATTTTTTTATTTTACAGATTTAAGACGGAAAAAGCACTCGAAAATCTGTGACTCCACAACCCCGGATTCTGACCCAATCAATTGAGTTTGAGTTTAAAATATTTATAAAGCGCACGTTCACCGGGCGGTTTCATGGCGCTAATTACACACTCCTTATTGCATTCCCGAACAATGCTTAATAGATGAAGCATATATGTGCGTTCATGGTAAATGTAATTTAAGTGAAGTGGGTGCTTTCAGTATTGTGCACCGAAGACCACTGTGTGCTCTGAACTCATTTTCTTCCCTGCACCCATTGTCTAATCAGGCACTTTAAACCACTGTGCGCTCTGGGCTACTTTGATTTTCTACGTCCATTGTCTAATCAGGACACAATCTGTTTGGAAGCACAAAGGGGCTTATTTACAAGCCCCTTGCGCCTCCCTTACAACACTTTTCCAATGTTAAAAATGACGCAAAAGTGGCGCAGGGGGCTTGTAAATCTGCCCCAAAGTGCGTGCCACTGGGCCCGTGCAGCAAAATCAGAAATGCTTTCAAGTTTATTAAGTACGAGTTGGCCTTTAACTGAAAGCCTTTCAAGTTTCCTATTCCATTGTGTCCTCAAGTGGACTTTTCACCTTACTCGTGTCAGTGCAAGATTTGGGCTTAAACTGGTTTTCAACCACAAACAGCTGTCAGCAGGTGTTTATATTTCACATTTCCTACAGCAGCATACAAGGAGACAGGGAAGGGACACCCTCAGCTCGGGTAATCACATAAAAAATTCCCAAAATTAAAATCTTGCTGCACCTGACACTATCACTCACTGTCTTAATATGATCGCATGTATACCTTGCAGAAAAAAAATGCATTTCGTGTCCAAAACTCCTTCGGGGCACAGAACCGGCTAGAACCTTCTAGAACTCCTTAACTTCAGTCAGAAGCGGAAGACCCTCTAGGTACGAGAACTCCTCGTGCAATAGCAGCTACTTCAACTGCTTTCCTCCTCCCAACACACTCTATAGACAGCCCTTGTTGCCTTCGATTGGTACCTCTCTTATACTACATAGTGCTTCACTATAAAGCAAGGTTCCCACTCTGGGGAGATCCATGCATACATACATTCAAACACACATATATGCATACATCATACATACACACATTCTATAGATAGTAGATAGATAGATGATAGATAGATGCATACATATAAGCAAATAAACATACATGCATGCATACATACACACACATATACACATCCATACATACACACATACAAGTATACATACATATGAGAGAGCACAAATCTGAAAAATGTAGAAGTGCCCATATTTACAAGCACGTAGTATTAGTTTAGTGTGGAATATACAAGAGTGTCAACTTATAGAGAGAAAATATATATATGTGTCTAATTAGAGTAGGGATGCATATATCAGTGTGAAAAACTAATGTAGAGGTTTATAGAAATGTTAGAATGATGTTGGAGTCGCACGTTATATGGCGTTGTGAAAAAGAAATGTAACTCTGCAAACCATGGAAATGTGTAGGCCACATGGCACTTCACAAGAAACGAAAGATGCTGCTACACCTTTAAGTAACTTGAGTTCTAATGTCATTTTAATGCAAAGTATTATTAATCATAGAATCGAAATATGTTTTAAATAGATGTGTTACATTATAGTAATGTGTGTTAGTTAAAATACTGTTTAAACAAAGAAATTTAATGTGCAGAGTGCAGAGGCCCGTTTCATGGAATTTTAGTAGGCCTGAATAGATAAAGTCGCTTCTTTGATCTGCATGTGCTCGTTAAGGAGAGGTCGCATAGAGCACGAACGAAAAGTCTGTAACATGGTTTACGACTTTAAGATATGGTGGAAGGCCGGAATTTGGGGCCTACAGAGAAAGTGTCTGTTTGCAGGTGCGAGGGAGCCTAATCAGAAAGTGATGAATAGACTTTTGTTCAAGAGAGCCAGGCACAGGCCTGTAGGAGTCTTCAGGAATTTTAGGGGGTACCCCCTGGTCGGAGAGAAGCCTGGGAAGCAAGGTCAACTTTAATGAAGGGTCCCGAAGAGCACCAGCATGGAATTTGCCGCCAGAATCTACACCACGTGAGAGGCGTCTCCAGGGGCGTTCCTATTGGAAATGTGATTTTGTATTAGGGACAGCACCCCGGGGTGGAGTTAGAGCAGATGATCTGAGGAACCTAAGAGAGCGGATGGGTAGGCAGATAGAGAACAGCAAGACATCAACTTGAATTAGAGACTAAGGGAAGTGTGTGATCTTCTTTGGAAGTCACCACTGCTGACACCTTTTTAGGTAAAGATCTTGTTAAGTAGGGATGTCACTTAGTCTAGTGTAGGGACAGCCTAACCTGTATTTTCCTTTCTGTAAATGACTCTCAAGTTGCAACTCATAGCGATTCTTGCAACTCTCATGGTATTTGAGATATTTTTGATAATTTCCTTTTGCCGATTAAGAGCATTCAGAGAATATCTTTTTATGTTGATACCCGTATATCTTTTGAACCTTATTCTGAGATGTTTGTATCTTCAGATACTTTTGGCTTTAAAATAAACTTTTAAACCTTTTCCAGTGGTAAGTGGTTCTTTAGAGTGGAGTAAGTTCTTTCTTGACTAACCTAGTAGTGGATTGCCTTTTACTCAATGACAGGTACCAACGATTTAGTCGACCTGAATTGGGATCTGGAGTAACAAAAACAGACCATAAATCCCGCGTTAGCAGTTGGTAGCAGAGTGAGGATGGTTATCTTCTTGAGGAAGGTAATCTAGGCTAGGTTAGTTTACCCCAAGGTCCCTATGGCTCGAGAGGTGGCCTGCCGAAGAAGGCGCTGACGGAGAGAGAAAAGCAGCAGTATCGGACGAGAGTGAGTATAACAAGGGTCATGCGTGGACAGATTGCGGTGTTTTGTGTTGTAGCTGTATTGTAATGTCTTGCGGAGTTGAATGCCTGTAGTGTGATTGTGAGAAGGTTGTGAGTGCGCGCAACCTGGTAAAATCTTAAATTCGGGGTAGAGCTTAAGTGGTTCGGGTGTATCGAACATCCAGAGTAATTGTCGACCAGAGTAAGGGGGTCATGAGGTACCATTGATCGCCCGCAGAACCGAGATAGGGGGAGTGCAAGAGTGTATGTGTGAGTAACGGACGCAGGTCGAAAATTACTGTGTGCAAGTAACCTATCAGAGAAGGCGATTGTCTGGGAAAAGACATTTCGTCGGTTAAGGTGACAATTACAGTTAGACTGTGGGCGTACAGTCAGAGAAAAGTGATCGCTTGGTCGGAAGTAATCATTTTTCAGAGTATGAATGGGAAGCATGACGAGCTGAGAAAGGAGGGGAACTGCTGCAAAGGGGGACGAGTGACGTCGACTAGAGCCGCGCTGAGATAGGGCGGTTGGTGTGACGTCAGCTAGAGCCACGCGGAGATAGGCCGGTTAGTGAGATGCCGTGCCGTGATAGGCTATTGAGGTGGATAAGTTGTACCCAGTGAGAGAGGTGACAGGAGAGCAGAGGCTCATGGAAGAGGATGAGGAGAGCGAGTCGGAGGACAACTTGATAAATAGGTTGCTGATAGATAGACCGCCTCCGAACGTTGGGAGAATGGAAGATAGGGGACTCGCAAGGGATGATGGGGCTGCCATAGAGGGGTATGTACCACTCCCTATATCAGAGTGGACACCTGTCAAAGGTGAGGAGGCACCTCAACATAATACAGTACCGAGAGTAGTCAGAAGATTTGTGGTACAGAAGACGCCAACCACTGAGAAGGTTGAGTCTTACGGGTTGCCAGACGCTCTACAAGTACCCGTTACCATAGGTCCTATAGTATCGATTTACAACCCCGAGAGAGACAGAGAGGAAGAACAAATGAGGTTAGATAGAGAGAGAGCTGAAATGGAAAGGAGAAATAACACGACAAATGCCTGGAGGCAATTGCCAGGACCAGAGACGTGGAGCACCCCATTTGATTCAGCAGTGGGTCCCGCAGCAGAACCGGGGGGTCAGAGAGGACCGATGGACCTGAGGGGACCACGGCCGAAATCCTTTAGGGAGCTGAGAGCTGACTTGAGAGAATGGGATGGGTCCACAGAGGCACCAACCAACGGGTCAAGAGCAGGGGCTGAATGGGGAAGTCGAGGCAACGGGACAGTATCTCACTGTGGGGCTAGCGAAAGCAGTCAGGAACGTGAAGGGCAAAATCATGAGAATAGGGGAGTTATACGTCATATTGACGGTGGAAACGGGCAGGAGAGATGTGAGAGAAGTACAAGATGTGGGGAGACGTCTCGTCTCATTCAAAGCGAGGGAGACCAACGGACCCAAGAATACAGAGAGAGGTTTAGATGTACTCACCATGCACCTAATGAGAATGTACAGCACTGGAGTCGTGGGAGCATGGGGAACAGTGAAGGATCTTGTCGTGGGTCGAGAGATCAGAGACCACCGGCAAATGATGAAGAAAGGGGGAATAACGGAATGTCTTACCGTGCACCCAGGGAAACCAGGCAGGATGGGGAATGTGGGACTATGAGGCACAATGGAGTGTTTTATCATCCACCCAGAGAGGACGGAACTGCATGGGACCTGGAGGGGTGGGAGCATGGGAGGACCCCCCGTAACTCGCCTGAGCCTAGACGTAGGACTCGGAGCTGGGATGGGAGAGATGTGAATGGACCCCCTAGAGCTAGCATACTGAAAGCTGCGGTAAAGGCCAAAAGACTCGATGTCACTAGCTTAAAATCTGATCTGGACGAGATAATAGATGGGACGTTGCCATTAGAAAGGATTGACTTGTATGAACAAGATGAGTTACTGTTTATAGCAAAGGATATTACCCGAAAGGCAAGAGCAATTCATGAGAAACTGTCTGGACTGGCAGACAAGTATATGGTAGACTTGTCCAGAACAAAGACGTTACAGAGTTACCATAGGTTGCAGTATTCAGATCAAGACTTAGATGAGAAGAGAACTACAGGATTAAAAACACACATAAGGGAGTTGATAACAGGAATAAGAGCGTGGAGAGATCTGGACAAGTGGGAAGAGAGGTGGTCCAGAAAGGGTACTGTCAGGAGGAGCACGAGTGTGATGTCTCCGGAAGGAAGGGTAATGCAGATGGAGGCATTTCCTTTGAGAGAAATATCGAATGGGAACTATGTACATGTGCCCTGGAGTAGAGGAGATTTAGCTGCATTTACCAACTCATTTCCGAAGTTAAGGGACAATCCAGTTGAGTGGTACAAGCAGGTAGAAAGGTTTGTGAAAATCTCAAAGGTATTGTGGATTGATTTGAACACCTTATTTGACATTGTGGTCCCAGGGGACTTGTGGACAGCATGCAAGACTAGTGTCGAATGGCCAACTGCGGAACCAGAAAGAAATGCTCAGACTAATGGACCGTCAGAGACGGTAATGCTAAAGTATGAGAGGGTAATAACTTGACTGAAGGATAAGGTGCCACCACAAGATATAGATGGGGTAAAAATAGACCGAACGAGACAGGAGCCAAAGGAGACAGTTCATGAGTTTTATGAGAGATTGTTGAAAACATTCAAACAATACAGCGGACTCGATGTAATGGACCCCAAGGATATAGGACAGTTTGTGTCAAAGTTTGTTTTGGGGTTGAGACCTGATATTTGTTTGATGATTCAGCAACATTTAATTTGTTGGCAAAACAGACCATTAGATGAGATTTTGAGGTATGCAAGGTACTGCAGTGACGAAATAGATTCCAAAGCAAAGAAGCTAAAAGAGAAGCTGATGGTAGTGCAGATGCAGTCAGCTGGAAAGGGCGGACAGCAGCAGCAGGGGACGGGGACAATGGGACGGAAATCGAATAATCAGAGTAAGGACAGCGAAGATAACTCAAGACCTAGAATTGACATTGCTACGTTGAAGAAAACGACAAAGTGCCACCAGTGTCATCAGGTGGGACATTGGAGACGCGAGTGTCCCTATAACCCTGAAAACGGAGAACTAGAGGTAGAGGAGGAAGTTCTAGAGGTTCCAGTTCAAGGGGTGACAGTGCCAAGAATCAAGGTGGCCAAAGGGGGGACTTCGGCTCCACAAGCTCAGTTTCCGCAGCCACCAAAGATTTCGACAGGGGGAAAGGTCTTTAGACAAATGCCTCTTTTCGTAGATGAGGAAAAATGTTACTACATTGATCCATTGACTGGACAACGTGTAAGCAAAGAAGAGGACTGTACCCTTGGGGCAGTTCTGGAAGTGGATCAAAGAGGACCATTTGTTGAGGCTGAAGTGGCAGGGTGTCCTACAACGTTCTTGGTGGATACTGGAGCTACTCGATCAACTTTGAGGTCAGCAGTGGTTCCGGATCTACCAATGTCGGGGGAAACAATTCAGGTGGTAGGAGTTGCAAACAAGAGAATGACTAGCCCTTTGACGGAACCAGTGTCAGTGAAAATCGGAAACTACATGAATGAACATCAGTTTGTAGTATGTGATTCAAGTCCTGTGTGTCTGTTAGGAAGGGACTTATTGTGCAAGCTGAACTGTACCATATACTGCACACCTCAGGGAGTAGAGGTAGGGACGACAGATGATGACGCTACTTTAAAAATTGTAAATTCGAGAACATGCATAGAACTGTATCCTACTCTGACTGTGGTGGACCTTCCTTGTTACTTGCGCGAGGCAGTATCATCAGAAGTATGGGATTTTACAGGAGAGGAGATAGGATTGGTCAAAGGGGTAGAACCAGTGAAGATCATAGTGAAACCAAATGTCGATTATCCAAGAACACCACAATACAAGCTGTCCCAAGAGACGATTGCAGGAATAAAACCTGTGATCGATTCTATGATTCAACAGGGAATACTGAAGGAAATCGTGGGAAGTCCATGCAACTCCCCGATTATGGGTTTGCAGAAGCCTAGTGGGAAATTTAGAATAGTACAGGATCTTCGAAAAATTAACAACATTGTTGTTTCATGTTGTCCAGTGGTACCGAATCCATCAGTGATACTGTTTCAAATACCATTCCAAGCTGAGTGGTTCACAGTGATAGATCTGTGTCAGGCTTTCTTTTCAATCCCATTAGACGAAGAGAGCCAGTATCTCTTCGCTTTTAAAATGGAATATCGCGTCTTAACATGGTGTAGAATCCCACAGGGGTTCACAGATAGCCCATGAATCTTTAACCAGCTGTTGAAAAAGAACCTTGAAAGTCTGGTACTGCCCCAGAACTCGGTTCTGGTCCAGTACATAGACGACCTACTTGTTGCGTCAGAAACAGAAGAGGCTTGTAAGATAGATACCATTGCCTTGCTGAACCATTTAGCTGAAAATGGACACAAGGTATCTCCGAGCAAATTGCAGTACTGTCTGACAGAAGTACAGTACCTGGGTCACCGGATAGAAAAAGGAAAGCGCAAGGTGTCACCAGATAGAATAGAGGCAATCATGAAGATGAACTCACCTACAACACAGAGAGAAGTCAGGATGTTTTTAGAAATGGTTGGTTATTGCCGACAGTGGATAGCTAACTTTTCACTGAAAGCAAAACCCTTACAGAAACTGACGCACAAGGAGGTGAGTGATCCGGTACCATGGGACAATGAGTGCTTGATGGCGTTCCTACAGCTGAGAGATGACTTGTGTCGTGCTCCGGCTCTGGGGATGCCGGACTATGAGAAGCCATTCTCCCTCTATTGCTGTGAAAGGGAGGGCTGTGCTTTGTCAGTCTTAGTGCAAGTACATGGAAATGCCCGTTGACCAGTTGCATACTTTTCGGCTACTCTAGATCCTGTAGCCGCAGCGTTGCCCGGATGTCTCAAATCCGTTGCTGCAACAGGTGTCAGCATTGAGCGTTGTGAAAGCATTGTGATGGGACACCAGTTAGTGGTGTATGTACCTCATTCTGTGGAACTGTTAATGACCAGGACCAAGACCCAGCATTTGACTAACAGTAGGCTCACGCGCTATGAGCAAGTTATTCTTGCTGCAGAGAACGTGACCCTTAAGAGGTGCTCTGTCTTAAATCCTGCTACACTGATGCCACTTCCTAATGACATAGAAGGCGAAGACTGTGAAGATCACGATTGCCTTGATGTGACTGAACTATGCACAAAGCCACGACCAGATATTGTGGATGAGCCATTGATCGACCCTGATGAAATTTATTTTGTTGATGGCTCATGTTTAAGAGACGATACTGGTCGGTTGAGAGCAGCTTATGCTGTTTGCACCATTACTGGAGTTGTGGAAACCGCTTGCCTGGAAGGAGTAAACTCCGCTCAGGTAGCAGAAATCATTGCATTGACACGTGCCTGTACAGCAGGCAAGAAAATTAGAGTCTCCATATATACTGATAGCCAATATGGTTTCGGTGTAGTTCATGATTTCGGGCAATTGTGGTCTCAGAGAGGTTTCATGACCTCCTCTGGTTCGCCAATCAGAAACGGAGAATTTGTACGACTGCTGTTAGAAGCATTACAGGGTCCAGCCGCAATCGCGGTTGTAAAATGTGTAGCTCACACGAAAAATACAGATTTTGTGTCACAAGGAAATAGATATGCAGACGAAGTTTCCCGCTATTGTGCGGAGCATGATTATTCTTTCACGAAGGTGGAAGTAGGTGGAGGTCAGGAAAGGACAGAGCTAAGCATGATGTTAGAAACTGTTGATACTTGGGAAGATTTGAAACAAATGCAAGACAATGCACCTGAATCTGAGAAGCAGGCATGGGAAACAGCAGGGTGTGTGAGAAGCGAAATGGACTTTTGGGTTTCAGCAGATGGAAGGGCAGTGTTACCTGAGGAGTTAGCGAGCCCAATGGCACGACAAATACATGGTCCAGTGCATTTGGGAAGGGATGCCATGCTAAGGGTGTTCAGGCAGACTTGGTATTGCCCAAAATGTAGGATTGCAGCAGAAGCAGTTTGTAAGCGATGTGTTACTTGTCAGCAGTTGAACATAGGGAAAATAACACCAGTTACACTGAGTCACATTGGGAGGTCTGGGGGGCCTTTCAACAGAATGCAATTGGATTTTATTGAAATGCCAAAAGTCAACCGCCTTAGGTATGTTCTGGTGGTAGTATGCATATTTTCCAGATGGGTTGAAGCACACCCTACACGCAGGTGTGATACACTCACAGTAGCAAAGTTGTTGCTTAGAGAGTTGATACCGCGCTTCGGGGTGCCTGCCTCTCTGGAATCGGACAGAGGAACACATTTTAACAGCGAAATTGTGAAGATGCTTTGCTCTGCATTGAATATTGATCAGAAATTGCATTGTAGCTACCGACCAGAGGCTTCAGGTATCGTGGAACAGATAAATGGGACACTAAAATGTCGAATTGCTAAAGTATGTTCCTCAACTTCCTTAAGTTGGCCTGATGCTCTTCCTTTGGTCCTTATGAGCATGCGTAGCACACCCGACAGGAGGACAGGTCTCTCTCCACATGAGGTGTTGATGGGGAGGGCAATGAGACTTCCAACTGTCCCCACAACCGCATTACTGAACATTACAGATGACCTGATCCTGGATTACTGCAAGGGGTTGTCTGACGCCATTCATTCTGTGTCTCTTCAGGTACAGGCCGCAGAAGTTCCATCTTCAAGAAATCAGTGCCACGACCTGTGCCCAGGAGACTGGGTGCTGGTGAAGAAGCACGTCCGGAAGAACTGCTTGGACATGCGCTGGAAGGGGCCTTACCAGATCATCTTAACCACGAACACTGCCGTGAAGTGCGGAGGACTGCCAAATTGGATCCACGCTTCCCATACTCGAAGAGTTCCAGCACCTCTTGAAGAAACAGCTCCTCTCACAGACGAAAATCCAGTTGTGGAAGAAGAATCACAGGAGGGGATCAGTCAAGCTGTGGGGGTGTCTGAAGAAGTTGGGAGTGTCACAGAAGACGAAGAAAGGCAGGACGGCAGTGAAACTGAAGTTGCCACTGAAGGAGAAAGCTGTTGTGAAACCAACTCAGAGACAGAACAAATCCAGAGTGATCAAGAACTGAGTGAACGGACAAGAAATAGGAGAACAAGGCGTGGAGCGGCTACCTGGCCTGAAAGAAAAAGGAGGCCAAGCTTGAAGCCAGCTCGAGAGGAAACTCTTGCTCCTATATCCGAAGACTCGGATCCAGAAGAAAGTGCACAAGGACAAGAGCAGGAAGGTCCGAGAAGATCAAGGAGGGTGCGAGTGCCTTGCAGAAGATACGCTACTCCTGAGTGGACTTACCTCGCTACAGATGTCCGAAGGACGCAGAACCGGAAGGGTGAGGGAAGTGACCCTGACCAGAACTGATCCGATCATCACAGTGGAAGTAAGGTTCCTGATACCAGGAGCGGAGGTCGAAAGACTGCTGACACTTAACATCGTCTATCCTCCTCTCCTGAGCGGAATAAGAAGATTGACAGTTGAATTTCCATGTTGCTGTTCAAGGTGTCCAATACTTGAGGGAATCCTTCTTCGTATGGAGATATTTGAGCGAGTAGTGGAAGTTCTTGGAACACGCATAGTTTCGGATTACTAATGATTTTGTAAAGAACTTTTGTAAATACAGATTGAAAGATAACCTAGCGCCGAGTGGAAGAAGAAAAAACTAGGGACTTCCAATTTAGTGGATGGAGAAGGGCTGGGGCTGTCTATTGCTACAGGACTCAGAGACTGTTTTGCGGAGGGGATTTTCAGCTTCCAGGTGTGGTTCGAAAGATTGGAGAAGTAAGAAAAGAGACTTTGCGCTGTGAAAGAAAATTAGAACTACACTGTCTTGAGATCATGGAGGCTGGCAACCCGAACCGCAGGGCAAAATGCATAATATGCACACTTTTAGGGGTAGTGATTTCTCTTATAGTTTTAGTAGTTACTGTATCATATATAGTGGGACATGAAAACGGGTGCACAGACATAATATCGACTCCAAAATATCGTTTGGACAGAATATCGAGGAAAAAATATCGTTTGGACAAAATATCGACTGGACAGAATATCGACAGCCAAAATATCGTTTTTAAGGTAAGTGCAGTAATATCGACTGTAAATAATATAGAAAGTGAAAATATGTAAGTATATACTATAGATAGTAAAATAAATTGTTTTTATTTTTAGGGTTCAGGGTCAGTTTGGGGTTTTTGGGTAAAGGGGTATTTTTAGGGTTCAGGGTCAGTTTTCAGTTTTTGGGTAAAGGGGTATTTTTAGGGTTCAGGGTCAGTTTTCAGTTTTTGGGTAAAGGGGTATTTTTAGGGTTCAGGGTCAGTTTTCAGTTTTTGGGAAAGGGGTATTTTTAGGGTTCAGGGTCAGTTTTCAGTTTTTGGGTAAAGGGGTATTTTTAGGGTTCAGAGTCAGTTTTCAGTTTTTGGGTAAAGGGGTATTTTTAGGGTTCAGGGTCAGTTTTCAGTTTTTGGGTATTATTTTATTATATTTTATTACTATATATATATGTTTAATAAATATGAAATAAAAATATATTTATTTAACTTTCATTAATTATTTAATTATTATAAGTTAATTTAAGTAATTTTAAGTATATTTTAGTAATTAATTATTAATATTAATTTAATTTAACACTGTTTTTAGTAAATACGATATTTTTTACAACTATATTTTTGTAAACGATATTTTGTACTCGATATTTTTGTACTTACCTGTTTGTACATACAAACTCGATATTTTTGCTGTAGATATTTTTTCCTCGATATTTTGGGTAGTCGATATTTTGGTAGTCGATATTCTTTCAGTGATCCATGAAAACGATGTGAAAATAGCAAAGGAAGTAAAAAGTGTACCAACACAAAAGCCTCCTACGGCTGGTAAACAGGGGGACAACACAGCGAAAGAGAAAGCTTTGTTAGATGCTGAGATTAAGAGATTACATGCAGACGAATCACAGGGGAATTTTAAATCAAATGCTTATGCTACATTGCTTTATGAATATATTGATGTCATGGAGGCGAAGAACTGCTATGTTTGTATGCAGTTGCCAGCTTCTGTAGATGAAGGCATCAGATATCACCATCTTCCATTGACCTATGGAATCTCATGTAGTTTATTGCTGAGCATATTTTATGAACGCGAGGGGTTTGAGTATTACTTCTCGAACTTTGATTCGGTATTGCCAGAGGTGCCAAATTATAAACATCTTAATAAGTGGGATTATTACAAGAGTGAAGACAGGTTACAGAAATTTTTCCTTCCATGGAGGACATTAGATACTTCACATGCCCGAAGAAATAATTTGACTTGTAAAGTGTCAGAAATTGAGAAAAAGTTCATAGGGCAGGTGGATGATCGATATAGAAGACAAAAGATCCTGAAAGCTTCAGGACAATGGAAAGCAGATTGGACCCAGGAAGAAAGGGAACACCAAAGAAAGGGTAGCAGTGGTCCAATAGCTTTAGACCGAGAGAAAAGGGGAAGGCTGTGTATACACAGAAGTCAAACATATTATGAGAATGTGTTTGTGGGAGAAGTCAGTTGTGAACATGCTTTCCAATTGGAGTATTACTCCAAAGACGTTCTAAAGGAAATGCAGGTGATTCCAAATGTGTATTTTGTCTGTGGAAGAAATGCATATGTGAAACTACCAGATAATTGGTATGGATCATGTTACTTAGCAATTGTCTTCCCCAAAATATACCATGCAGAGGACTTGGAAACCAAAAAGAGAAGAAAACAAACTAGAAGAAGAAGGGATGTAAGCGCTGAGGAGGTAGTTGGAGATGTGTTTGGTGCTATGTTTCCTATTTTAGGGATAGCACTAAATGATGTTAAGATAAGAAGATTAGCAACAGTTGTAGATAGGTTGTCCGCCAGTACTGCTAGATCTTTAATGTTGGTGGAGGGAGAGATGCAATCGATAAGGGCAATGGTTCTTCAGAATCGACTTGCTCTAGACGTTCTGTTAGCTAAAGAGGGAGGAGTCTGTAAGGCTTTGAAGGTCCAGGAATGTTGCACTTACATTCCAGACAATTCAAAACCTCTAGAAAAGTACATTCGAAACATTACTGAAATACATCAGGAAATAGAGGATTTGACAAAGGTAACAGTGTGGGAAAAAGTAGGTCAAGGAATGGGTAAAGTTGGAGGTTGGTTTGCCAACCTGGGAAAGAATATCATTTGGTACATACTGAAACCTATCATCATAATAGTGATTTGTATAGTCACTTTGTGGGGATTAGTAAGACTGTACAAATGGAATAGAGCAAACAGGTTGCAGAGATCCATGCGAGAGCAGGGAAGGAGATTTGCTGCGATGCAGGAGAATCAGTACAGGAGTCTGAGGGCTTTAGAGGAGATGAAAAGAGGGAATCTTGCAACGACTTCAGTTTGATACTCCATACCTTAGAGAGGGTGTCATGATGATGATGACTACTGGAAGTCATCAAAGGGGGGATTGAGAGAGCACAAATCTGAAAAATGTAGAAGTGCACCATATTTACAAGCACGTAGTATTAGTTTAGTGTGGAATATACAAGAGTGTCAACTTATAGAGAGAAAATATATATATGTGTGTAATTAGAGTAGGGATGCATATATCAGTGTGAAAAACTAATGTAGAGGTTTATAGAAATGTTAGAATGATGTTGGAGTCGCACGTTATATGGCGTTGTGAAAAAGAAATGTAACTCTGCAAACCATGGAAATGTGTAGGCCACATGGCACTTCACAAGAAACGAAAGATGCTGCTACACCTTTAAGTAACTTGAGTTCTAATGTCATTTTAATGCAAAGTATTATTAATCATAGAATCGAAATATGTTTTAAATAGATGTGTTACATTATAGTAATGTGTGTTAGTTAAAATACTGTTTAAACAAAGAAATTTAATGTGCAAGAGTGCAGAGGCCCGTTTCATGGAATTTTAGTAGGCCTGAATAGATAAAGTCGCTTCTTTGATCTGCATGTGCTCGTTAAGGAGAGGTCGCATAGAGCACGAACGAAAAGTCTGTGACATGGTTTACGACGTTAAGATATGGTGGAAGGCCGGAATTTGGGGCCTACAGAGAAAGTGTCTGTTTGCAGGTGCGAGGGAGCCTAATCAGAAAGTGATGAATAGACTTTTGTTCAAGAGAGCCAGGCACAGGCCTGTAGGAGTCTTCAGGAATTTTAGGGGGTACCGCCTGGTCGGAGAGAAGCCTGGGAAGCAAGGTCAACTTTAATGAAGGGTCCCGAAGAGCACCAGCATGGAATTTGCCGCCAGAATCTACACCACGTGAGAGGCGTCTCCAGGGGCGTTCCTATTGGAAATGTGATTTTGTATTAGGGACAGCACCCCGGGGTGGAGTTAGAGCAGATGATCTGAGGAACCTAAGAGAGCAGGTGGGTAGGCAGATAGAGAACAGCAAGACATCAACTTGAATTAGAGACTAAGGGAAGTGTGTGATCTTCTTTGGAAGTCACCACTGCTGACACCTTTTTAGGTAAAGATCTTGTTAAGTAGGGATGTCACTTAGTCTAGTGTAGGGACAGCCTAACCTGTATTTTCCTTTCTGTAAATGACTCTCAAGTTGCAACTCATAGCGATTCTTGCAACTCTCATGGTATTTGAGATATTTTTGATAATTTCCTTTTGCCAATTAAGAGCATTCAGAGAATATCTTTTTATGTTGATACCCGTATATCTTTTGAACCTTATTCTGAGATGTTTGTATCTCCAGATACTTTTGGCTTTAAAATAAACTTTTAAACCTTTTCCAGTGGTAAGTGGTTCTTTAGAGTGGAGTAAGTTCTTTCTTGACTAACCTAGTAGTGGATTGCCTTTTACTCAATGACAGGTACGAACGATTTAGTCGACCTGAATTGGGATCTGGAGTAACAAAAACAGACCAGAAATCCAGCGTTAGCACATACACACGTACATAAACACATACATACTTACATACACACATGCATACATAAATTCGCACATACATTCATACACACATACATACACATGCACATACATGCACCCACACATACATATGCGCACTCATACATGCATACATACATACACACATGCATGCATCCATACATACATACCTACATGCACACATCCATACATACACACATGAATACATGAATACATACACACATACATACATGAACACATGCATACATACAGTTACATACACAAATACATAACTACACACATACACACTACACACACACACATACACACCTGCATACATAAATGCATACATGAACACATACATGCACACAGTTACGTACTCAAATACATACATACACACATCCGCACATGCATACATACAAGTGCGTGACTGGCTGAGTGTTGGGTTTTGGGAGTTGTTATACTTACACAGAAGCCTAGAAGTAGGACACTGTTCTATGGGAACAAAGTAAGGATAGAAACGGGACATGCAAAAAGATGTCACAGCCCTAGCCTCACCCCATTAAATGTAAATTCTTGCCTCGGTAAGGCCATGCACCCCTTCTCCTGCGCAGACTTATAACAACAAAGGAAGCCATTTCTAATCTCAGGTCAGCAGGTGTACTCAGCTGTGTTGTGTCAAAGTGCCTCTTAGCGCTGGACTTTGCCAGGTATACCACAATACATGATGGGAGCAGATGTATGTGTTTCTCTATTGGAAAAAATTATATCACTGCTGCTAAAGCTACTTGTGCTAATGTACATGTGGGTGAGCCAACACATTAACAGGGAGAGCAGAGTAGAACCGAGCCAAGGGGCTAGCTCAAATCTTATAGCCTCTGCACGAGCCGAGCCCTGAAAATATTTGCCATGTAAATCATACAATAAACATCACATAAAATATGATAAAGACCCCTAAAAATGTTATTTTTATTTCTTTCACATGTGGAAGATTTAACATTAATAGGGCACATATAGCACTGTAGCGAGATGTGCTTACTAAAAGTGATAGTTTTGTTCAACTGGTATTCTGGACTCACATGAAAGTGTTTTAATATGTGACAATGAAGAAAAATTAGTTTTTGTAAAATAAAAAACTTTAGGGTAAGATCACAGAATTTAAGAGGGAAACCGCATTTTATCCAGGCTTTCTGGCTTCATTTTGTACAAATCAGCCAATACATGGGTACCTATTTGTCTTTGCTTATGTTAAGGCTTTATTTTGACCTCAGCATCTTTTGAATTAATAGTTCAAAGGTATTGGAGCACCAGTTACATTACATAAGGTCACATACATTATTTATAGGCAGAGGGAGATTTAGGGCCAGATGTACGAACAATTTTAGCATGCACAAACGGGTTAACGACCTGTTTGCGCATGCTAAAATTGCCATGGCCATGTACCAACACAATTTTATGAGTCACAAATGCATTGCGACTCGCAAAAAAGAGTGTTTAGAGACTCGCTATTTGGAAGGGGCGTTCCCTTCCAAATAACGAGTCTCAAACCCATGTACTAATGTTTCGCAACCGCAATTGCGGTAGCACAACACTCGTAATTACCACCTACTTCTAGTAGGTGGTAATGCATTTGCAAATGGGAAGGGGTCCCCAGGGGACACCTTCTCCTTTGCAAATGCCTGCCCTTAATAAATGATCCCGTTTTCCTTTAAGGAACATAGGCTGCATTTGAAAAAAATAACTACTTCATTTAAAAGCAATCTCAGACATGGTGGTCTGCTGAGCCCAGAAGGCCACCCTCCCGGGAGGGCAATCCATTCTCAATGGGGTCGCAAATTGCGAGAGGCTCATTAATATAAATGAGCCTCGCAATTTGCGACCCCATTGGGAATCGCAAACAGTGTTAAACACACTGTTGTACATTTGATTTGTGTCTCGCACTTTGCAACTCACAATTTATCGCAAAGTGCAAGGCGCAACATCAAGTGGTCATACATCTGGCCCTTTGAGATTTGTCCAGAATCACAAGATGTTGATCCAATGCAGAGATCCGGACCTGGTTACCGACTTTTACATTCTGCAGCACAGGGTAGAGAGAAGAAGGCAGCCAGAAGCCTCGTGAAAGCTTGACTTGTTATGGGCTCGAGGTTCCAACAGAATCTCGAGCTGAACCAGAGCCAGGCTTCAGGCTCGAGCCTGGCTCGAGCTTTCAGTTGTCTGCCTACTTCTAGTATAATTTGTGTGTATTTGAGGAAACATGCAACTGTTCTCTAGGGATTCTCTGTTACTCCCCTATGAATTAGTTACAAACAAGCCCAGCTGATGAGCCCTTTACTAGGTTAAAACCGGTCCTGTGTTGCTTTTGTTCTGGTTCATGGAGGACCTGGATTTTAAACTAATTGCCATGTCTTCAACTCCCCTTTTATTACAGATAAGCCACCCCAAGGGAGGGCCCTTGGTAAGCCAAATGGCAGGGTGCGATGTTAGTAAAAGGTAGGATATGTACTTGTCCGAGTTGTGACAAAGAGCGTGTTTCATTTTTCACTACTATGATGCCTCCTTCTCTCATAGGCTAGAATTGGGAATTCCTCAATACACTTTTAAGCTGTAATTCCTGATCAGAGTGGAGTAGCTTTTTCATCATTCAAGTGTTTGGAATTGTCTTCATAAATCCTCTTTATTGGTGAAGTTGGATTTAACATGAATGTTTTAAAAATGCCACTTTTGGAATGTGGACATTTCTCTACTGTTAACTCTTTTGTGCCTTGCAGCCCAGTCCGTCTCCAATACACATCTGGGTTGGGTGACAGCTACACTTTGTGCATTCCCGCTAGACAGCCACAAACACAGGAAAATGAGGCTCATCTGCATTCTGAGCATTCCTGTACATTTATTTGCATTCTGATGGGTCTACCAGGGCAGGGAGGAATGGGAGCTGCTGACACTTACATTTCAATGGATAGTGCTTTTCTGTTTGTTGCCCTGCTGTCTGCTGCTGCCTGTTGCTCCCTGACTCTGTTGAAGGGGATGTATGACGGTACGACGTGTACTTTTACAATACGTACCGTTACCACGCAACGTTTACAACGCAAGTCGTTACAACGACTTGCGTTGGAGGGCGCTGGATAGTAAATTTTTTAATTTACTATTCCAACTCCAGTCCTCGTGGATAGTAGGGAAGGAGTTGGATAGTAAATTAAATTATTTACTATCCTGGAGCGCCCCCCCAGCGCAAGTCGTTGTAACGACTTTCGTTGTAATAGTTGCGTGGTAACAGTACCGCGTTGTAAAAGATTCGTTGTAAAGGATGTTCCCCGCTGAAGGAGAGCTGGACTCTGCCTTCCCTCCAAGTAAACTCCAAGGGCTTGATGGCTTGCCTACTGTTTCTGAAGTCTCCGGGACACAAAAGACTTCCTACAATCCTGCTGGTGCTTCTGGACACTTTCTTCTGTGACTCCTACCCTTGCTGCCTGACATGCCCCATCCAGGCCCTAGGCCTCACAACTAGGTTCTGCAGCTGTTTTGCTACAAAATTGTTACTATTGCGCAAATCAGAATCCTCAGGCTGAACTGGAGAAAGCCCTGCACTGCTCGATGATGACACAGTGCCGATTTGAGGTATCAACCCCGAGACTTGACTTCGGCGCATCACCCCAACTGCAAGGTTCGACGACAATGCAGCACCAATACAAAGTCCCAACAGTGAGGCTTGATTGCGACGTATTGACCTGCTTGCGTAAATCGGAACTGACGCAGTGCCTTCACTGCGTTGGAAAGATCGACGCATTTCCCTGCTTGTTACCAGGAAATGTACTTTGTTCACAGAGACCTGCATGGGTCCTGCAGCCGGCTTCCACCTTTATGTGGTTGGCCCGAACTTTGACTTTGTCCCGGTCCAGTGCAACCTACAACAACCTTTTTAGCGCCACTTGCTTCAAAGCCCTTTACTGCATTTTTTAAAATCAATATCTCACACTGAATTTTTGTCATTTTAGTCTTTTTCTGTTCAGAATATAATAAACGATTTTTCTAATCTGGTGTGGAGTCTTTTGTGGTGTTTTTGCTGTGTTGTTGTATGAGTTATTGCACAAGTACTTTGAAAATCGCCTTCTAAATTAAGCCGGCCTGCTCTGTGCCAAGCTACCAGAGGGTGAGCACAGGATAATTTAGGATTGTGTTGTGACTTACCCCAACTAGGATTGTGGTCCCTACTTGGAAAGATTGCATACTTATGCCAACTAGAGACCCAATTTCTAACAGGCTTCTTGTTTAAAATGTTTATAAACTGTTTTCAACCATTCACCACTAGATGGTAGTGTCATACAATAAATGTTTCATGCCCTAATATCCATACAGCACATATTTGATATTGCTTGTTTTATTATGAATTTTGTACATCAGGAAACAGATCAAATGTCAATAGTGATCTAGTATACACAACCCCGACATTTAAGCAAATCCCACAGTTGCGCAATAGAATTTTGCAGGGTTTAGGAACTCTAAATCGTCGTTTCGAGACAAGGAGAATAGGGAAGTGAAACAAAGCAAACGTTCGGAATTTAAAATTTGGTCCCGGATTTTCAGAATACACTGAATAAATATTCAGATTATCCAAACTCGGGAGGGTTTTGTAATTAATTTAGCAACGTCGCCAATGAGGGATTTAGAGAAATTGTGATTTATGCCGTGAATTTACTCCTCGAAATTACAGGTTAGGAACTGGTTTTGTGCGATTCGCCGATTATTGGTGCATGGCGGAAACGTTAGGAATGCAAGGTTACAAATACAGGGGCAGATTTACAAGCCCCTTGCGCCCCTTTTACGCCGCCGTTGCGTCACTTTTATGGCGCAGTGGCGGCACAAAAGAAGTGGCATGGTGCGGGGTACTTACAATGTGACGCATCCGGGAGATGCGTCACGTTGTAAAGCCCTGCGCCAGAAGGAGGCGTTCCTGCGCAGGGGGGGGCGTTCCGGCGCAGGAACGCCTCCTAAAACTGGCTGAGTGAAATCTACAAGATTTCACTCAGTCTCTTTGGGGCCCATGCTGCATCAAAACCCTGTGCCTGCTTGAAGCAGGCGTAAGGATTGACGCAGCATTAACAAGATAGGGCCCCCCAGAGCCTTGCTGGAGCTGCGTCGTGCTTGCGACACAACTCCAGCAATGCGCCACTTTTACGGCACAGATGCGCCACGCATCTGTGCCGTTTTTGCCCATTGGTGCGACGCATTGTAAGTGCGGCGCATCAGTGGTGGCTGAGGCATGGCGCACAATAAGTGCGCAGATTGTGATGGCACTGTGGGGCAGATTTACAATAAGTGGCGCATCCCTGCATATCAGCAGGGATGCGCCACTTATTGTAAATCTGCCCCACAGTGCCATCACAATCTGCGCACGGATCCCAGAGGACCCATGCAGAAGTTGAAAGCGACCAGAGGCACCATTGTGAGGCCGCCAGCCCCCCATGAGGTATGCAAGGGTTGGGGCACAGGAAAAAGACGTTTTTTTTTTTAGAGTTTTATATAGCGCACACTAGACCGAGAAATCGTGTATCAGAGCAGTTAAATGAGCACCAGTTTCGTTACAGAAGGATACATTCATTCTTAAAAAAAAAAATGTGTTAGGCACCGGGAGATTTAGGGCCAGATGTAGGTAAAATTAAATTTGCGAATCATTCATAGCGAATTTTACCAATATTAAGGACTCGCAAAATTGAATGTAGGTAGGAATCGCTAAAATATTAGCGATTCCTTAATATTGCTTAATAACGAATCGCAAATTGAGATTCGCCAATAAGGAATACCTACCCATTCATTCCTATGGGCTAGGAGACCCATAGGACTGAATGGGAAGATATTCACTATTTGCGATTCGCTATTAAAGAATCGCAAATATCGGGAGCTATGTCAAGGGTGTCAGGGTGTCAAAGGGACACTCTATTGCACCCCTGTAATGTGTATGTGTGCACATGTGGCGCACATACATATCCTAAGGGCATGAATGTGTGCCACATGGCACTTTAAAAAAAGCAAAAAAGTGCTTTTTTAAAGGACATCGCTAATTACCACCAACTTGAAGTTGGTGGTAATTAGCGATTCCGTAAGGCTAAAGTCCACTTTCTTTTGTGCTACTTACATTGCATTTAATGAATCCCAATTTGCGATTCCTTAAATGCAAGAGCAAAATAAGGAATCGCAATTTTGTGATTCGTTATTTTACTAGCAGGTTTAAACTCAGCTACATTGCTCTCAGCTAAATAGAGATCGCAAACGCTGAAATTCTGTGAATTTCAGCATTAGCGCTCGCTATTTGGCCACCTGCATCTGACCCTAAGTGATTTGCCCAGAATCACAGCATGATGAGCGTTGTTGCCGAGACTTGGACCCGGTTCCCAAAGGTTCGAGGTCGACCGCTCTAGCCATAAGGCTACATCCTCTCCTCAAAGACCGCTCGAGCCATGAGGCTAGGGAGACAGGGAGACTAGAAACAAGGCACCGAACACTGCACCATGCACACTCTATGACCAGGGAGACTAGAAACAAGGCACCGAAGACTGCACCATGCACACTCCAGGACCGAGAGACTAGAAGCAAGGCACCGAACACTGCACCATGCACACTCCAGGACCGAGAGACTAGAAGCAAGGCACCGAACACTGCACCATGCGCACTCCAGGACCGAGAGACTAGAAGCAAGGCACTAAACTCTGCACCATGCACACTCCAGGACCAAGGAGACTAGAAACAAGGCACCGAACACTACACCATGCACACTCTAGTAACAGGGAGACTAGAGATGAGATACAACCGAATTGTATTATGCACGCTGTGCCATGCAAACTCCAGGACCAAGAAGAGTAGAGACAAGGCACAACCCAACACTCTGCTGTGCACATTCGAGCACCAGGGAGACTAGAGACAAGGCATAACCAAACACTGCATTATGCCCACTCCAGGACCAGGGAGACTAGAAACAAGGCACAACCAAACACTGTGCCGTGCACACTCCAGTAACAGGAAAACTAGAGACAAGGCACAACAAAACACTGTGCCATGCACACTCCAGTAACAGGAAAACTAGAGACAAGGCACAACAAAACACTGTGCCGTGCACACTCGAGGTACAAAAGGGGGTGGTGATGGACGGAGCATCTGAACCAATCAAACACTCACACCCAGTCAAAATATCTGGGTTTAATCCATCACCGTTCTTTAGCCCACTCTGCCACCCCAGTTCAGACATGGCTATATGCAAATCAGTCTGACCCTGTGCCTCATGGGAACAGTCCAGCCCGAACTGCCAAGCCATGTCTTCCCTGGACCGGAAACAAGCTTCCGAGGACCGGTTTCTGGCATTACAGCCTTCTTCTGCCCGGCTTGCTTGAATCCAGTGGCAAAGTGAGCAAGGGACTCATGTCTGAGCATACCCTGCCACACTTATGGCGGCCAAAGCGGTACAAAAGGGGGTGGTGATGGACGGAGCATCTGAACCAATCAAACACTCACACCCAGTCAAAAGATCTGGGTTTAATCCATCACCTTTAGCCCACTCTGCCACCCTAGTTCAGACATGGCTATATGCAAATCAATCTGACCCTGTGCCTCATGGGAACAGTCCAGCCCGAACTGCCAAGCCATGTCTTCCCTGGACCGGAAACAAGCTTCCGAGGACCGGTTTCTGGCATTATAGCCTTCTTCAGCCCTGCTTGCTTGAATCCTAGTGGCAAAGTGAGCAAGGGACTCACGTCTGAGCATACCCTGCCACACTTATGGCGGCCAAAGCGGTACAAAAGGGGGTGGTGATGGACGGAGCATCTGAACCAATCAAACACTCACACCCAGTCAAAATATCTGGGTTTAATCCATCACCGTTCTTTAGCCCACTCTGCCACCCCAGTTCAGACATGGCTATATGCAAATCAGTCTGACCCTATGCCTCATGGGAACAGTCCAGCCCGAACTGCCAAGCACACTCGAGGACCAGGGAGACTACAGACAAGGCATAACTGAAGACTGCACCATGCACACTCCAGGACCACGGAGACTAGATACAAGCACAACCAAACACTGCATTATGCACACTCCAGGACCAGGGAGACTAGAGACAAGGGCAACCAAACACTGTGCCGTGCACACTCCAGTAACAGGGAAATTAGAGACAAGGCACGAGCAAACACTGTGCCATGCACACTCGAGGACCAGGGAGACTAGAGACAAGGCACCTAGCACTGCACCAAGCACAGTCCTGTCTATGTTTAGGAAAAGGATCAAATCATGGCTGTTCCCCTGAAACTGATTTCTTGTCTTTGAGTGCTGTCTAATTGGGTTCTACCTTCTCTGTTTTATGATGCTTCACGTCACGTACCATAGCGCCAGGGTACCCGTAGGGTGTTTGCTGCGCTTTACAAATGCTATACACAATCCTATATACAATTCAACAAATCCCTCAAGGGCATGATAAAAGGTCTCCCTGACAAGCTTAGGCATAGATGGGATATCTTTTTGCCCTGCCTTTCCTATGCCTACAGAGAGGTTCCTCAGAAGGGGGCTGGCTGCAGCCCTTTTGAACTTCTGTTTGGATATCCAGTTAGGGGTCCCTTATGTTTGGTTAAGGAGGGATGGGAGTTACCTCTCAAAACACCTAAACAGGACATAGTGGACTGTGTACTTGGTCTCTGCTCCAGGATGGCTGACTATATGAAGAAGTTTAAGGAGGTACAAGGGAACCCAGCAGGTAGTTAAGGACCTTGGGTAGTAGTTTCAATAACAACAGTGGTCCTTAAAAAGCACTGTAGGAACATACAGATAAAAGAGAGCCTTCAATGAGTCCTATATTCATTGGTGTCCAGCCGGACACAATTTTAATCAGATAGAAAAATTCAACAAATAATCAAAAAAGTAAACAAACTATACAGTGGGACACAATCCTGCATCCGATTTACACAGAAATCACACAAACGGAAAAATTGGTTAGAGTAAACAAAAGGTTTTCGGGCAGCAAGTGGGCGGAAGCTTAGGTCAATGGTAATACACAAACAGGCTATCCGCAATAATTAACACACTGGTAGGACACATTGGTTGACTGTGTGAAACTAAACAAGTGGTCGACGGCGTTTCGATCCCTTACAGCGTATAATGGGATCATCATTAGGACGGTTGTATTCACATGCCTGGATTTAATTTCTGCCTAGGTGGTAGAAGCACGTCTGTGGGTCACTTAGGCAAGAACACGATTGTTACCTACACAACGTGATCAAACTTCCAGAGTGCGGGCAGACAATTCCGGGAGTATAAAGGAGGCGTAGTTGCTGGAGCGATAATCCGATAAGCAGCCGTCTTTAGAAGGGCAATGCCTTACGAGACTGCACGGTGGCTGACGCAGCTCATGCAATTGCGGAAGCAGCTCACAGCCACCATGCAGTCTTGTAAGGCATTGCCCTTCTAAAGACGGTTGCTCATCGGATTATCGCACCTGCAACAAACCCAAGGCGGACCCCAAGGACCTCAAGAACTTCTGGCTCATCTCCTTACTCCCGTTTCCGGCGAAAGTAATCGAGAAGATTGTCAACAGGCGACTGACCTCCTTCCTCGAAGAGAACAACATCCTGGACCCATCCCAAACTGAATTCCGCAGCAACCACAGCACCGAAACAGCCCTCATCTCCACCACTGACGACATCAGGGCCCTGCTGGACAACGGAGAAACCGCGGCCCTCATCCTCCTGGACCTTTTGGCCGCCTTCGACACTGTCTGCCACCAAACCCTACATACACGCCTCTACAACGCAGGGATCCACGACAGAGATCTCCAAAAGAGAGTGGTCTTTTACCATCCGGGCCGCTCTCGGCGGTCTGAATCGCTGTTTTTGGCGGCCGTTCCGCGTATTAAGAGAGCTCGCTTGGGCGGCCGCTCTTTCAGTCTGCTAGCCCCACAGATGTGGAACGCGCTGCCACTCTCACTTCGGGGAGCGACTAGTCTTTTAGACTTTAGGAGAGGTCTTAAAACCTGGTTGTTCACCCAGTATGCCTCACTAGCTGCGCTTTCTTGTTTTGTGTGTGTGGTGTCTTTTTTTGTTCTTTTTAATTGCTTTATGTTATTCTGAATCTGTTCCCCTTACCCAAAGCGCCGGGACACTCTTTTTGAGTAGCCGTTGCGCTATATTAAAAACATAAATAACATAACATAACATAACATAACAGAGACCTGGACTGGACCACCTCCTTCCTCACCGGCAGAACCCAGAATGTCCGCCTCTCTCCATTCCGATCTAAAGACACCAAGACCACCTGCGGTGTACCCCATGCATCGTCCCTCAGTCCGACACTCTTCAACGTCTACATGGCACTGCTCGCCAAGATCGTCCGATCGCACAACCTCAACATTATCTCATATGCCAACGACACCCAGCTGATCCTCTCCCTCACCAAAGGCCCCGGCCAAAGCCAACCCCCACAAAGGTATGAAGGCCATCGCCGAATGGATGAAGAACAGCCATCTGAAACTGAACTCGGACAAGACGGAGGTCCTCATCATCGAATCCACCCCTTCTGCCTAGGACGACTCATGGTGGCCGGCCACACTGGGAGCTGCACCGACGCCCACTGACCACGCATGCAACCTGGGGTCATCCTGGACACATTGCTGTCAATGACCCAGCAAGCCAACACTGTCTCCTCCTCCAGCTTCAACACCCTCCGCATGCTCCGCAAGATCTACAGATGGATTCCCACCGGAATCAGAAGGACGGTCACCCAGGCCCTCGTCAGCAGCAGGCTGGACTACGGCAACCCCCTCTACGTGGGAACCTCAGCCAAACCCCAGAAACTACTACAACGCATACAGAACGCCTCTGCATGCCTCATCCTCGACATCCCCCACCACAGCCACATCACAGCCCACCTGAAAGGCCTGCACTGGCTCCCCGTCAACGAGAGGATCACCTTCAAGCTCCTCACTCATGCTCACAAAGCACTCCACAACGCCGCACCAGCGTACCTCAACGAACGACTCACCTACTACACCCCGAACCGCCAGCTTTGCTCCGCTGACCTTGCCCTTGCCACTGTCCCCCGCATCCGACGAGCGACCGCCGGGGGCAGATCATTCTCCCACCTCGCTGCCTGCTTGGAACAACCTCCCCATCCGCCTAAGACAGACCCAGGACCTGCTGACCTTCAGGAGACTTCTCAAGATCTGGCTGTTCGAGCAGTAGCAGCACCCCAGCACCCCTCCCCCTCCACCCCCCAGCGCCTTGAGACCCTCACGGGTGAGTAGTGCACTCTACAAATGGATTGATTGATTGTTGACTACAGGGGACACAATGCAGTCACTAGGACTAATGCCCATCCAGTTCCAAGGCCAGATGTACGTATTGACACTTTGGCCTCTGCCAAATTCTTAAGTACATTTGACCTGACAGCTGGTTACTGGCAAATCAGATTAGCTGAGGATGCTAAACCAAAAAGGGCATTCTCAACCCCTAGTGGGCATTGCCAATTTGTGGTGATGCCTTTTGGATTGAAGAATGCACCTGCCTCATTTCAGAGACTGTTGAATAAAGTTCTCACAGGCCTGAAAGCGTATAGTGCAGCTTATCTGGGTGATATTGCTGTTTTTAGCTCCACCTGGGAGGATCACCTCGTCCACCTCAGAAATGTTCTGGAGGCCCTGCAAAAGGTAGTCCTCGCTTTCAAGGCCTCCAAGTGCCAGATAGGGGATAGTAAGGTTGTGTACCTGGGGCTCCTTGTGGGTGAAGGCCAGGTTCAACCATTGCAGAGCAAAATCCAAACCATCATGGATTGGGTTGCTCCAACTAGACAACTACGACTCAGGTCAGAGCTTTCTTGGGCCTGACTGGGTACTACAGGAGGTTTGTTAAGGGTTATTGATCTATAGTGACCCTCTTAAATGATCTTACCTCTAAAAGAATGGCTAAGAAAGTTCAGTGGACAGTAAGATGTGAAGCAGGCAATCTGCACTGCTCCCATTCTGCAAAGTCCTAATTATTCCAAACAATTAATTGTTAAATGTTAAATGTTGTATACTTGTAAAGCGCACAGCTGCCCCAGCAAAGGGGCGTCCCGGCGCTGTATTCCGCTGGGGAACCCGTCCTGGCTTTCCCTGTGGGATGGTCCCTACTGGGAATCCCCAAGGTGGAGCCAGGCATCCCTGGCGTTGATGGGGCCGTTGTGGAGATTAGGCAAGCTAATGCCCAGAGTTGCCGAGTGGGACACAAGGTTAGAGTAGGCACCGAGGCGAGAATTGTCGAGTCCGCTGACCCTGGTCCACAACCCTGCCGCGTCGGGAATTGAACCCTGGTCCCAGGCCGACTTCTGCTCCCGGGTCTGCCGCCTCTAACCAGTGAGCCACACCACTCCACTAGGGGCTGTGTTATCACCATTGAGTGAAGAGGGACAGTATCAGCCAGTACCTTTCATAAGCAGAAGGCTGGCCCCCAGAGAGAAACGTTGGTCAGCTATTGAGAGGGAAGTGTTTGCTGTGGTTTGGGCTCTGAAGAAGCTGAGGCCATACATGTTTGACACTCAAACAAAGAAATCACGAATTGCTCACCTCAACGTCCTATTTCTAGGATACGAGTTATCAAGTGAAGGCAAAAGCCTGGCAGCAAACTTTCTGGAGAAATGTGCGCTGCTCCAACGTCCAAAAACTCTGAAAAGCTTACAGTCAATTCTAGGTTTCCTGAATTTTGGAAGAACATATGTTCTAAACTACGCAGAAAGGGTTAAACCTCTCTACGAGCTAATTAAACCTGATTTTAAACAAACAAATTGGACTCAGAAACATACAGAAACTTTACGTTCAGTACAAACAGACATGTTAGCAAAAACACAATTAGATACACGCAACAATGCACGCAATCTCGTGATCCGTGTCATCCCAGGGAAATGCGGATTCACATACCTGACCTTAAATGAAGGAGAAAAGGTACCAATTGCATTCAAATCACACTTGTACACACAAGCAGAAATGAAGTTCACTTCAACAGAAAAAAATCTGACAGCGGTTTAAACTGCAGTAGCAAAAGAAAGAACTCTGGCGCAGGGTAAACGCATATTGATCGTTACACCTGTACCTGCCTTAGAGGCAGTAACAAAAGCAAGCATTCCCAATGCTAAGGCTTTACATCCAAGATGGATACAATGGGTTAATTCTCTTGCTGCAACAGACGTTGAATACGTGTTGGACCCTTATTTAAAAACACAAGAATTCCTGCAATACGAGTATGAATGTCCAATGCCGACTGAAATTCTGCCTCTAGAACTTTACGGATGTATAATCTATACAGACGGATCAGCACAGCCTGCAATTGGGGGTAAACAAGCTTATAGTGCTGCGTGCACGATCGTTAAAGGTCGTTGGCGCGAAGGTAAATTCAGACCTATGGTCACTAAAACTCAATCACTCAGGGACTGTACAGCTCAGCGAGCTGGACTACAGGCTTTCAAGATGGCGCTTGAAAATACACATCGCGAATTCCCCACACTAATAGTGTGCGATTCGTATTACTGCGTACAATCTTACAACGAGTATCTGCAGAACTGGGTTCAAAACGGTTTCAAAGATGCAAAATGGGGCACAATTAAGCATAAAACGCTTTGGGAACAAGTAGTTATTTTGCAGAAAGAACTACAAAAGACTCACATGATTCATACACTGAGTCATCAGCGTGATGGTGTTCACGTTGCAGGGAATTCATTTTCCGATGAAGCGCGAAGGCAGCTGTGCAAATGGCTTCCATAGCTGCGATTACTCAGTCAAAAACAAAAATAGACAGCGAAATAATGCAAGCTGTCACTGCTTCAGTTAAAGACAGTGGTAAGACACTCCCGAAAGTCTTTCCAATATAGTACTCATATAACTGATGCGAATAATGTTCCTTTTGCTCAAATCCCTGGAGTGGGGGATAGGGCAATTCCAAACATGGACCATAGGTTATGACTGATCTTAGCAGCACATGAAGGACTGGCATCTGCACATACAGGAATTTTCGCTACAACATCATTATTAAAACAGAGATATTGGTAGCCGTGCATGAGGAAACAAACTAGAAACTATGTTCTAGAATGTGAAATCTTCCAGAAAATAAAAGTGTCAACAGTGAAACGTCCTGCGCAGACGCCCCTTCTTATTTCAGATAAACCGCTAGCGTGCGTTTACCTGTACCACTGTGGTCCATTAACAAGGGATGGCAACTATAAATATATCATGGTCGCAGTGGATTCATGCACAAGATTTATTTGGATGTGGCCACAGCGCTCGGCTGATGCCAGAACTGTTATAAAGGATTTGCGAGTCTTTATTGGCACATACCCAATTGGCACGCTACATTTTGACCAGGGTCCTGCGTTTAGCTCTCAAGCTTACAAGGAGGCCATGGCCAGCTTGGGCATTGCATTGCGGTACTCTAGTCCCTTCCATCCTGAGGGAAATGCGGTAGTGTGAAGAAAAAACGGTGACATAAAGCAGTCCATAACAGCTAAGGTATTAGGTTCGGGTGATGGGTGGGTAAAACATCTAACAAGTGTCCAACGTCGTCTTAACAATCTGCCAAGAAATTCTCTGGGTGGAGTCACTCCGTATGAATTAATGTTTGGTACTAGAATGATGATCGAAGACCTCGATAGTCAGACTTCAGTGGTAGAACAAAAACCTTTTAATGTCAATTTCGTTTGACTATTTTACCGGACTTAAACGAAAAAAGAAGAAGTCTGAGTAATACCATACCGAAGCAAACAACCACTGAAGAAAAAACACCTGTCCCAGCAAGGCCTGTCTGGATCCCAAAGATTGGGGATCTGGTCAGGGAGAAAATTGCGGTGAAGAACGAATTTGGGCCTTCTTACAGAAAAGCAGTACCTGTCTTGGCCATCCAAGGAACAAGATCTGTAGTACTACCGCCCCTTGCTGGTAAAAGGGAGAACAGAGTTGTATCTATCGACCTGGTCAAACCACAATCATGTGGCCAATAATAAGTAGTAGGCCTAGTGGACTCCCAAGAAATAGCAGAAGACCAAACCTAGCTACTATCCAAGAGGTTCAAACTGAAAGACTTATCACCTTTGATAAACCTACAGTAAGAAAAGAAGGACTATGCAATAAAGCCATGGAACTTGTACCTCTGGAAACCAAAATAACAGTTAATCAAGACACGCCTGTCTACAATGATGTGACATCTGACTATACAAACATGGCGAAACAAGAAATAGCTCCAGTGATTTCAAGTAATCCTGATGCGATCCCAACAATTGACAGAACTGCTTCTGGCTACTTCATCAACTTTGATAACTTTTCTGAAGATCCCAGTGAACCTGAAGATGAGCCAGCAAAGACAAACTTCAGGAAAAAATTTACAGAACTCCTTCATCTACTAGAAAAGACATATCTGGTTTCACCATGGGTGGAATTTTGGATTGGATTGGGTGTACTTTTCCTCCTGCTCTGGCTCGTGCTAGTATTGAGCTTGGAAGGATGATTGATTGAAAATACATTACTATGGACACAGCAAGTAAGAAAATCAACTTGGTCCTGAAACCTTACAAATCATCTCATCGTGAAAAAAGAGGACTGTCAGCAGTGAACATCACAGCCGTTCCTATACTTGGTGGTATAGCATGGGACAGAACTGATTATGACATCTATGGTCCGGTTGAGCTTATGAAGCTTCCACACCAATTTAAGGTTTCTTTGAGTGACTTTGTCGTACCCAGTAAATTTTCTGATGATTGGGTCTTTGATACTATTAACAACATGATGAAAGATTTAGAAATGTCAGCTAAATTTACAGAACATGACTACTTGGAAGGGTCATCAGATTATGAACAAATGTATTGTTTTAATCATTATGGTCATCATTATTTGCATAAATCTGCAAGCCCTAGAAATGTAAATGTAAATGTAAATGTATTGCGACTTATATAGCGCACGTATCACCCGAAGGCATCAAGGCGCTTGCTTAGGGAACCCGTCCTGGTATTCCCCTGTGAGATACCCCGGCAGGGTATCCACAAGGTGAAAGCCAGGCATCCCGCCGCGAGGGGCTGTAGTGGAGATTAAGCAAGCTATTGCCCAGAGTCGCAGAGTGTGACCCCGTGAGTCGAGTAGGCACCGGAGCGAGAATTGTCGAGTCCATGGAATTTTTGAGCCCGAGACCCGCCGAGGCGGGGAATCGAACCCTGGTCCACAGCCGATCTCAGCTTCCAGGTCTGCCGCCTCTAACCACTGAGCCACGCTAATGTGTTTTATTACAATCAATGGGAACATTGTAAGCATGGGCGTAAAATTCATTCTGCTCGCGGATTTTGCAGATTCTCCGCAATTTGCGGATTCGCGATCCGCAAATTGCGCGAAATCGCGGCAAAATCTGCAAATCCACGAGAGGGACAAATTTTGCTCAGGAAGCACTTACGGAATTAAAGCAGGTGCCTCAGTTGAAGCTAATTTCTTTGTAACCATTTACAAAATGGTTACAAAGAAATTAACTTCAACTTGGGCACCTGCTGTAACCCTGCAAGTGCTTCCTGAGCGGCGCCTCGTTGCCTACTTACAACTATTCTCTGACCCTGCTCTGACCCTCGAAGCAGGGTCAGAGAATAGTCACAATTAGGCAATGAGGCTCCTGTCACTAAAATTAAACCTCAGCAGCAAGCACTTACAGATAACAGGTGCCCGAGTTGAAGCTCAAATTCAGTAACGCATTATAATCAGCCCAAGAATCTAGTGAGCACGGTCGATGCTAGGCAGGTGTGCTTTCTCCCCAGATCTACAGTCTACAATTAGCTTTAATCCGTGATGGGGGTCTAGGCATCCACGAGTTTCTCGCGCGCAATCCCCCTGTACTTCCAGTGACCAGGAGGCTGCTTTCTCCTAATCTGCTGCGCTGATCGGCCTCTGACCTTTATAAACAAGAGGCATGTGAACTCGCACAGAAGCCCGGCCCCACACACACTAGGCTATGCAACCTCTTTCCGCCCTTTCCCCCACTGTGATGCACAGCTCACTCGAGGGACCTCGGCGCCTATGGGCACGGTGGCAAAGTTACAGACACACGGGGTCACTGGAGACAACTCTTCTGGGCCTTTACACAGCTGTAGTTCAGGAAAAGCACAATACATTGACCCAACGAGGTAGCACTTACTGCTTTCTCCTCATTTGCTGCTCTGATTGGTCTCTGACCCTTTATAAATGAGAGGCATGTGAACTCGCACAGAAGCCCGGCCCCCGCCCACACACACTAGGCTATGCAACCTCTTCCCACCCTTTCCCCCACTGTGATGGACAGCTCACTCGAGGGACCTCGGCGCCTATGGGCGCAGTGGCAAAGTTACAGACACACGGGGTCACTGGAGACAACTCTTCCGGGCCTTTGTTTACACAGCTGTAGTGCAGGAAAAGCACAATACATTTACCCAACGAGGTAGCACTTACTGCGTTCTCCTCATTTGCTGCTCTGATCGGTCTCTGACCCTTTATAAACAAGAGGCATGTGAACTCGCACAGAAGCCCGGCCCCAGCCCACACACACTAGGCTATGCAACCTCTTCCCGCCCTTCCCCCACTGTGGTGGACAGCTCACTCGAGGGACCTCGGCGCCCATGGCCGCGGTGGCAAAGTTACAGACACACGGGGTAACTGAAGACAACTCTTCTGGGCCTTTACACAGCTGTAGTGCAGGAAAAGCACAATACATTTACCCAACGAGGTAGCACTTACTGCTTTCTCCTCATTTGCTGCTCTGATCGGTCTCTGACCCTTTATAAACGAGAGGCATGTGAACTCGCACAGAAGCCCTGCCTCACACACACTAGGCCATGCAACCTCTTCCCGCCCTTTCCCCCACTGTGATGGACAGCTCACTCGAGGGACCTCGGCGCCTATGGGCAAGGTGGCAAAGTTACAGACACACGGGGTCACTGGAGACAACTCTTCTGGGCCTTTACGCAGCTGTAGTGTAGGAAAAGCATGATACATTTACCCAACAAGGTAGCACTTACTGATTAGCCAGTAGAAAGTACTCCAGTTAAGTATGGTGCAAATCGCAAAAAAAATCCGCGATTTCATGGGAAAATCCGCATATTTGCGGATTTCTTTGCGATTTTGCTTGAATTCGCGGACCGCTGATTCGCAAAATTCGCCCATACTTAGAACATTGTCCAACACCGGCAAAAGGCAGTTTGAGAAAATTCTTTGAGAAATTTCCATACTTTACAGGGTTTAATGTTACAAATCCAGAAATGTTTTATTTTAAAAATTTAAATAACACAGGAATGAAAACAATGTTGACCAATACTAAACAAATTTATTCTGCAAACTTTTGTGCTAAACTGTCTACTTTAGGGTTTGACTACTGGAAAGACAACATCGAGACAAAAACTGTCTTGGGGCACAAAAGATTGGCAGGTACAAGGTTTAGAAGCACTATTCAGAGCCTGCATTATACCAGAAAAAATGTTGTTTTTAAATGACACTGTTCAACGGACTTCTTGTCTTGGCTTAGGTAAGATAAAAAATTTAAATAAACCGTCTATACCAAAACCTCCACCGGATAGTAATAAAGCTTCGGATGAGGAGGTAGACGTAATATATATATTAAAACAGAACAGAACTGATCCTATCTGGAAAAAATGGTTAATCTGGCAAACAGACACTAATAACTGTCATGAAAGATTCCTAAACAAGTCTCAAGGATTCAGATGGAATAGGCCAGATCCAAGATATTCCCAGAGACAACATCCAGGGATGGTAACTACTTACAGTCTAGGGAAGCTTTGCCTTGAATGGCTTCAATAAATCTACACTTCCAGAAATAAAACAACACTTATCTTTACTTAAAGAAAGCAATGATTTGCAAGATTTCTTAATGGGACCTTGCAAGCCAAGGCAAAAACGTTTCATATACGCCGGTATATATGCGGCATACAACGAAGCTTGGAAAGTGACGCAAATAGAAACTGCAGAAAAATACGAGAAATTGATCGTATTAATTTGGAGAAAGCACTCTCTGTAGTGGACAATGGGTTAATGACTCTGTCCTCAAGAATATATTCTATGGACAGCATTGTGTCATCTGCTATAGACATCATAGAACAAGACTTACTAAAGTTACAACATGGTCAGTCTCAATTGCGTTCTATCATGCTGTTAGGCTGGACGTTGCAAAATCTGCGTTCTGGCTATGTGCCATGGCATCTAATCAATACAACGTCATTGTTTGCTGTATTTAACCTTACAGATAAACAAATCTCTCTGGCACAAAGAGGAGCAGACTATACGATGCTGAGCATTGAAAAACTAGATAGACTAAAATTGACAGTTTCCGAGAAGCCTGTGATTGAGTGGATAATTCATGGCTCCATTTCAATTCCAGTCATGACATTCCGGATTCAGTATTGTCTAGAGCATATACCTGTATGAAAGGTTGGGTAAAGAATACATTAAGTCGACCTGGGTTTTACCATATACAAACAAGTGTTGGAATGGGGGACATTAAGTTTTCCTTAGTGGCAATAATTGCAAAAAATCACTAAGTGGTACACTTCTGTGCAATGAAGTTAATTTACACGGGGCCTGTGACGGTTCTGCAAATAACCTTTCATGCCACCTGTACGCTTCACCCTCTACTACGATAATACCGGTTTTCAGGCAGCTATCCAATGGCAGTTACGTTATGTTGAATGATCACAGCTATTCTGGCATGTTGCCAGGAAAAAGTTATCTCGTAACTGTGTCGTCCACGGTCACTTGTTGTATGCAAGTATTGTATCCAAAAACAGAGACAGAAAGGGAGACGACTATATGGCCTTCACTGAATATCTCTTCTATACGAATTGATACTTTTACAGAAAAAAGGGCCACTGACCTCGTCTAGAGAAACGTATGATCTGCAAGTAGCAAGGTCTTCTGCAGAGATACATGCATTATTATCAACAAACTGCCCAGTGCATTTCGCAGAGATGTTAAACCAAATCTTAAACATGTCTGATACCAGCGGCATCGCACATGTATTTAAGATGATTTTTTCGGGACTGTTAGCACCATTTGAAGCAGTCCTCAGCATTTTTCCAAATTTCGTGCACTCTGTGTTCGGCGGCCTTCCTCTCATCTTAGGACTGGTAGCGGGAAATCTATTTTTATTCCTTCTGCTCCGTTATGGCAAGTCCAGCAGCCGACGACAATCAGACAACCATGGAACAAAGCCTCCTTGCCATTAGATATCGTGAGAGAATTTCCAAGATTCTTGGCATGGCTCGCTTAAGAGAACTGAACACCACCTGGTTTCTATCGTTCAGACCAATCTGACAAGATTGCATCTTACCTGTTCTTCGATGCCTGCTTTGCGGAGAAGAATGCGTGTTAGACATATGTCTTACACTTTCATCAGTCCTGCCTGCGGATGTTGACGCTTTGCTAGGTCCTGTAACGGCTCATGCATCGTGTTGTCCCCAACGGCTGCCAATTCTGATGACGGCATTCATTGAGATCTCACCGGCAAGTTTGGCTGAGGGTGAGATACGAGGAACTACAGGCATACAGGTAACATCTACAACGGACACTGCTAATGCATCAAACGCTGACGGCAATTCTCCCCACTTCTGCACTTTTGATCTTCTAACTGAAGTGGTTCAACTTTCACCTACCACGGTAGACGACTTCTTTTCGAGCCTAGATGATCTGATGTTTTTTCCCGACTCTTCTGACACTCCTGAGAATAACTTTTGATTATTTCACACAGCGTTCCCTGAACTCTGCAATTCGACCTTCATTTTTCAAAACAAATCCACTAATTTGAACTCTTTCTTAAATAAAACTTTTTGGCACGGAATACTCTGCTTGAAGTATAACTATTCTTAAAGAACAAGATTTCAAGTTTTTGAACTTCCATTAAATAACAATATTTGGCCTCAACCTCAATAGAGATAAAAGAAAACAAACACAGTTAAATACTTATGCTATGGGACTGATCTCAGGTATCGATTAATGACTGTACTTTCATTTTATATAAATGTGAAGATATATGCTCATAGTTTATATTTGATTTCATGTGATGCCTATGACTTTCTGCATACAGTATGCTCATTTCATGCGAACAAACCTATTCAAAAATGCATTTTTGTATTTTGGGGTGGGATTGTAAACACTTTGCTTTGAAATATGTTCAGTGCTTATGTATTATTGAACTTAATATTCGTGGAGTGGGTGTTATGTGGGAATCTAGGACCCTAGTGTAATTTTTCCCGATGCATGCCCATATATAGGTATAATTGACCCAGTCCTTATATAGGCATAAAGAATCAGTGCCTTATTTATTTATAGCCTGTGCTGCCCTAATATGGAATGGCTACTTCCACTAAACTCCGAGAATCCACATTGATTTTGTGGTAAAACCAGCCTTCAGCAGTCAGGAACTTCCCCCTGCTTTAACACTAATTTATCCAAGAAATCCGGGAGTTTTCAAGGAACTGAGGCACTAGTGACAATATTATGTCCAATCTTACGTCAGACTCGGCACCTTCAGGGGTATAAATATGCCTACATTTGCCCAGTCAAACACACAGTGGTTCAGGAGCAGATCGACTAACTACTTGCCCAACGCCCTGCTGCTGCAAGTGCTGAATGAAGCCGACCCTCCAACTGACGCACTGAGAGACTCTGTCATTCCTCCTGCTGAGAAATCCAGCTCCGGTGTTTCCAGGCTGCCCTTGCGGGTTGCTGGGAGATCGAGTCCGGAGAGAGAGATACCAGCCCTCTATCATCCTAAAACCAACGGAAGGCGGCACTTAGATCCAACAGAATCAAGGCCGCAGAGTCCCTGACATCTAGGCTGCGCCGGATATTCTCGGTCACGGCCAGCAGCTCCGACTCGGTGCTGTGGCGGGGGCGACAACCATTTTGCGAGGGATCGAGAATGTTATTCTGCTCAACAAATGCAGCCAGGACTGTATTTACATACGATTCGGTAACTTTTGCTAAAAAAGGGAGTTGGGAGATCGGACGGAAGGTGCCCGGGTCAGACGGATCCAAGGACGTTTTTTTTAACAGAGGAACAACTTTCACATGTTTCCATGTTGTCGACAATGCTGCAGAGGTCAGTGACAGATTAATCAATTCCCTCACCGCTGGTAAAATAGGAATGGAAACAAGACCGAGTTGGTCGGGTCTCAAAGGGTCCACAGGGGAGCCAGATTTAATTTTAAAACAGAGAGACTCCGTCTCAGAAAGTGAAAGGAAAGGAACACTGCGTTAGTTCAGGAGTGACCAGCCTGTCCTCGATCTCAACTATCCGATCAGTGTTGACCCTAGCTGAATGTGAGCAAGTGGTTGAAAGATTATTATAAATGGTCTCCACCTTACGCAGAAAGAAGCCTGCCAGTTCATCACACTGAGCATTGGAGGAGACTGGGGGATCCGCATGCACATCAGAATGTTGCATCTTCCTGAGGAGGGAGAAGATCATTTTAGGGGGATTCTTACTCTTTGTAATTTGAGCAGCAATGTATTTTACGAATTAGCCTATGATAAATCTTAAGTGAATCCCAATATTTATTTTTTGCTTCCAGATAATAGGAACACCTCCTTGAGCGCTCCAGTTGTTTACAGACTTTTTTGGCTTTCACCAAGGTTCCATTGAACCAAGGGTTGGAAGGCCCTTGCTTCTTCTTTGTGCTAAGTTTAGCAGGAATGCTGATATCTAGCGCTTGAGTCAGCCAATCCTGAAAAAGAGTGTCAACTGCCTCTAGATTAGAAGGGAACAGTGGTTTCGAGCTTGACAGAGAGTCCGACAATTGACTAACATCCAATTTATACCAAGGACGTTTCATCACAGGGTGGGGACAGTGAGTGACAGTTTTCCCTGGCAGCTGAAAGGAAAAAGGGACCAAAAAGTGGTCAGACCAGACCAAGGGGACCGGAGGTGCCACTATAAGAGAGCCCAGATTCGAGAATATAGGGTCCAGCAGGTGGCCTGCCACATGGGTGCAATCAGTCACATGTTGTATTAGTTGACAAGCCTCTAGATTGGCTAGGAAGCAGGCAATATCCAATTTGCCGCTATCTTCCAGGTGGAGATTTAGATCACCCAGGATGGTAAAGTTTGCGGCTTTACTAGCAAGTGGAATAACTTTATTCACTAAGGCTTCCCTAAATACATTGGATGGCCCGGGTGGGCGATAGATTAGCAGCCCCGAAACCGTGAAATTATGATTAAGGGTGATTTTAAAAAAAGCACATTCACATTCAGGGATATCCTCCTTTCTAAAACGACCTGAGAAAGGCTCCTTAAGGATTAGTGCAATACCTCCACCACGCTTAGTAGATCTATTAAGTTGATACATACTGTAGCCTGGGGGAAGGGCCAACCAGCGTCCTGCACCAGAGTACTGTGTTAGCCAGGTCTCAGACAAAAGCATTCCATTTGGCGGCTCACCTATGAGTAGATCAAATATCTCTGCGTGGTGTTTTACGAAAGATCAGCAATTTACACTAAAAAACCTTAGCGTAGTTGAGCCCGCAAGGAGGATATTACTCCCCACAGTTTTATAGTTGAAAGAACAATGTTCGCACGAAAATGATTCAATCAATGGAGACCAAATGTGCTTTGAGCAACTAGCGCAGTTTGTGTTAAGCGATAGGAGCTCCGAACGAGCATACACTAACCTGACATTTGTAGTTTGGGCAGAATGACTGGCACCTGGCAGCGTCCCGGAGCGGACAAGACTGACGGGATTGCCTTTGGCGCGCCGCCGGCGCGTCCGCTGCGCATCCGCATCAGGCGTGATTAGAAAGACGGTGGGAAACAACAGGCACCTCCCGTCACGTCTGATTGGCTTTAACCAGCCAATCAGCGCTCAGCGTCTCCGTGATGCTGAAGCCAGTGATTTAAACAGATTTCTTTTATTATTAATTCTATTTTGGAATAAAAGCAGTCAACTCATCTCATTCCTTTTCATTAGTGGCACTTCTTCAGGGCTAATGTATGTCATGGGAGAAAATCTCTCCATTATAATGGTCTGTGCTGCACAATTATATCACTCTTCATTTTTCAGAATCTTCCATGATCAATTCATATAGTGAAAAGTGCACCATAAGGCCCTGATTACAAGTTGGGTGGTTGTCTCTGACCCATGCGTAAACCCTGGTTTATGCACAAGTTGGAATTATGAGTTGTTTGGTATTTTACACATCGATAATTATTGGTTGCATTAAATATCTCAATCATCATTACATTTTTGGCTGGATTGTGGATTTTCGTGAGTTAAACACCAAAAACTGCATGTTACTCCCCAACAACTCATAATGCTCTATTACTTACCGGTAAACTTCATTACTCCGGGTCCCGTTGTCCTCGTCCCATTCATTTACAAAGTGGAGACAACCATCTCCAGACAGAAAAAAGACCAGAGGAATGCTGGGACCCTAATACTGCCCCTCCCACCGGGAGAACATAAGCAGTACTTGCCCAGCATTCCACCTGTACAACCAAGCCCAAACAGGAAGGCCGACCGCCCGGGCGGGAGGGAGGAGCGTATGAATGGGATGAGGACAACGAAACCCAGACTAATGAAGATTACTGGTAAGTAATAGAGCATTACCCTAGGTCCCTTATGTCCTCGTCCCATTCATTTACTAAGTGGAGAATACCAAAGCAGAAAACCGGCCTTCTGAACCCACAAGCGCACCCAGGAAACCACACCAAAGCAGCAACCTAAGGGAGCACTCAGAAGGAGGGAATGGGGGACCGCAGGAAGCAACCGGCCAGCAACCCAGAACAGGACAGCGGGGACCAAACAAGGACCAGAGACAACCAAGAAGAAACAGAAGGCTAAGGGCCACAACAAGGAGGCTGCCAACCAGACAAACTGGAGACAGGAAAACCAGGCCAAAGCTCAAAGGACACGGCCAAGGGAACCGGACAAGGCTGCCCATCCCAGAACTACCAGGAAAGCACACAGGACCCGGCAGCCACACAGACACCGAGCAAACCTCAAGCCCCCGAAGAAGGCCAAAAAAAAGAAGCCAAGACCAGCCAACAGGGAGCAGGCACCAACACCCAGACCAAAAAGGAAGGAGGGAAGCACAGGTCAGAAACTCGCCCACCCCACCAAACCAAATGACCCGGCCACCAGAGAGGCCAGAGGAGAAAGCCAACCAAACCCCGCAGAGGAGGCCCTGGAGCCAGGAAAGAAAAGCCAACACCACCAGGGCCACCAAACGACAACCACCAAGCACCCAGATGAAAGAGCCGGAGCAAGAGCCTAGGAGCAGAACAGGAGCTAGACCCCAACCAAACCGAAAAGGACAGGAAAGGAGACAGAGACCTGAAACCCCACAAGGAAATAAGCCACCAACCGAACCAGGACAGCCATAAAAACCCAGAACAGCAGGGGCAGTGGACGCCCACCCAAAAGAACCACAGGCCAGAGATGCCCCCAGAAAGAACCAGACGACAGTTGACCAAATAACAGAGAGGCCAACAAAGACCGGAAACTAACAAGCCGGAACCAAACAGGCCCAGCAAGGGCAGGGACAGGACCACCGCCCACAACCCTAAAACCCCCAAACCCAAAGGGAGGGAAAACAAGGCAGGGCGCATGCCCAAGGCAAAGGGAGCCCCCGGCAACCCCTAAACTAGGAAACAACCAGGCACGCCAAACCACAGAGGGAAAAAATATGTGCCAACAGAGAAGAGGACAGCACCCAACACCCGGCCAAGCCCGCAGTAAGGGCAGGAGCAGCAGAAAAGGCCCCAGGGTGCACAGCCCCAGACCAGAAACCCACCAGGCCTGACCCCATCCAATGTCGGAGAGGAGCCAAGAAAACAGCCAAAACCAGGGCAACAAACGCAAAAGGAACCAGGAAGCCAGGACTGGAACCAAGCAATCCGCTGATGCAGGAGGACCCGCAGGTCCAACCAGCCTCCGGAAGAAGCCCACATAGCGCCCAGGCCAAAGCAGAGGCCACGGAGGCCGACAGAGACCCCCAGCACACAGAAGTAGGGAAGAAAAACAAACAGAGGAAAACTGCCAAGTGGAAACCGGAGGAAGCAGAGAAATCAGAGGGCCACGCAGCAGCAAACTCCAGACAACCCACAGCAAGGAGGGCGGGCCCCAAAAAGGCAAGATGAACCCCACAGAACCGCAACCCAACAAGAGAAGGGGGGCACCCCAAACAGACACACCGGGAGCAGGGCCTGGGAAAGCAAGGGAAGACAGAAGCAAGCCAGGACACAGGAACCAGGAAAGGAACCGGGACGGCCCGGAAAAACACACCTCAGAGCCGGCCGAGAAGCAACAGCACAGCCAGAGGCCACGCTTAACCAGCAGGAAGCCGGCAGACCAGGAGCAACAGGAGGCAAACCGGACATGACAACACAGAAGCACCAAACACCAGTACCCCACAGAGGCCCGAACAAGGCAACTGCAGCCCAGGGGAAACAGAGAAGAGGGCCCACGAATAAGGAGCACTGGAGCACTGGGGCAACGGGGGAAAACCAGAAGCTCAACCGCACCCAACAGTCCAGGACCAGGCAGAAACCAGGACACGTCCCGAAACCACCGGTGTGCCACGCCAGGACACACAGAGAGAGCACAGGCAAGAACACAGGGCCGTAGAAGGTGACCAACAGGCACCAAAATCCGCAGGAGCCAGAAAGCCCCAGCAGACCCCCAGCCAGGGGGTCTGCTGGGCCAAGCATGTCCAGGAACCAAGGAAAGGAAGCAGCCACAGTAAAACATCCACCCCGCTTGAAAGCTCGCAGTGATCCAATCTTCTCCGTAAGTCCCCACGTCTCCTTCAACCACACCACCGAACTCCACTGTACCGACCACAGATGCGTCCACTTCACCTTCAGGAAACCCACCACGCACCACCGCACCCAACAGATGCCACGCCGCTGCTGGGGCAAGGTCACCGAAGACCAACCGACCACCACCCTTGCCCTGAGACCACCCCCTGACCCCACCGACCCCGACACCGCCGCCCTCAACCTCAAACAGTGGATCAATGACTGCGCCGACACCCTCGCTCCACTCAGGACCCCCGCCGCCAACCACTCCAGCAAAAAAGCTACATGGTTCACCAATGACCTCCTGTTGGGTGAGGCCCGATGTAAGCCAGGATCCACAGGAGTGAAGACAAATACCCCTAACTTCCAAACAACAGCACCCAGAATGCTAGATGTAACACGTTCTTAGTGACTGTTCTCTAAAAGTATGGGGGAAATTAAAACCAGGGAGTGTCCACCACTCTCCCCATACGTCGTTGAATGTACTGGTGGGGTTGGTCAGTCAGGAGCAGCAGGTGCTGAAAAGAAACAGCAATAGAGTAACACTAACACACACTATTCCTCTATAACACACTATATCCTGTTATACATTGACCTGTGTTCAGTTCTCTTCCTCACTTACCCCAAGTCTTTCCAGGATAAAGAATATCGGTAGCCACTGAAGCAGGTCCTCTAGCTGAAGATTTCAGTAGCCAGCACGATAGGAGATTATCAAAAATTGGGCACTCACACACCATTCACAACGGGGGAAATATAAGTGGAATGGGACAACGTAAAAGAAAGGTTTCACAAAAGGAGCGACTGAAGTGAAACCTTTTTTAGGGCAAACGTAAGGATTTAGATGTGTCTCGTGGCTGGGAAATGCAGCGACTTCTAGACAAAGGAAAGGATTTGAGGTGTTCCGACCGGCTCCCAAGTACCTATGAGAGCGGAGCAGACACACACTCAAGAGGTGTGCCGTCCGGCTCCGAAGGGGGTAAACGGAGCGGAACAGCAACACACTCGAAGAGGGACACGAGGAATGTTGTCCGGCTCTGGGGGGATATAGAGCGGAACAAACAAACACTTGTAAAAGATAAGGCGAAGTCGTAGCGTCTTAGACTACGATGCGGCAATATAAAGCCCCACACACTGGAAAGTAACGAGGCTTCAAAACAAAGGAAACAAATGCAAGGAATGGGATGCAGCAATTGGGGAACACTGCAACGAAATACCGGACATCAAGGCGGGAAAGCCTCCAAGCCCAGAAATCGTCTGATCAGGAATGTGCGGTGAAGCTCAGAAGTGGAGATGCTGAGCCACACAGAAACAAGGCGGAAACAAGGTAGAGGCGTGGTCACGAAGGAATTTAGTAAGCCAAGCGAACGCTTATGTGAGAGGCGCCCCTTTACGGGGCTTAGGGAGCGTCTCCAAATAACATACCCCCCAGTGAAGTCCAGCCCTGAACACATGTCAATGTCTCCGACATTGACCCCGATCCCTAACACCTCGAGGCCTCCAAGCGCACCTGTTGAAAACTGGAGAAGAACCGGCTCAGCGAACGAACACCAACCAGCTATACGGCACACAAGATCACCACCCGTAGACACCACCAACTCATCAGGACCGCCAAGAGGACCGCTTTCAAGGACCGACTGGACAACAATGCACACAACAGCAAAGAGCTCTTCAGCATCATGAAAGAACTCTCCAACCCAAGCTCCAACACCAACGACATTCCCCCTTCTCAAGACCTGTGTGACTCGCTGGCCACCTTCTTCCACCGCAAGATCGCCGACATCCACAACAGCTTCATCACCACGACCCCCACATCCACCACTGAGCCCACCACCCCTGCGACCAACATCTGCACCAGCCGCCTGACCGGCTGTTCCAACGTCAGCGACGAAGACACCATCAAGACCATGAACTCCATCCACTCTGGATCCCCGTCTGACCCATGCCCACACCACGTCTTCAACAAAGCCAGCACAGCCATTGCCCCCCACCTCCGGAAAACGATCAACATCCCCTTTGAGACAGCAACCTTCCCGGAAAGCTGGAACTACTCCGAAATCAACGCCTTACTGAAGAAACCCAAGGCGGACCCCAAGGACCTCAAGAATTTCCAGCCCATCTCCCTGCTCCCGTTCCCGGCGAAAGTCACAGAGAAAATTGTCAACAGACAACTGACCCGATACCTCGAAGACAACAACATCCTGAAACCATCCCAGTCCGTCTTCCGCAGCAACCACAGCACCGAAACCACCCTCATTGCCGCCACCGACAACATCAGGACGCTGATGGACAAAGGAGAAACAGACGCCCTCATCCTTCTGGACCTTTCAGCCGCCTTCGACACGGTCTGCCACCGCACCGTAATAGCACGCCTCCACGATGCCGGAATCCAAGAGGAGGCCCTGGCCTGGACCACATCCTTCCTCTCCAGGAGAACCCAGAGTGTCCGCCCCCCAACCTTCCGCTCCAAGACCACAGAGATCATTTGCGGCGTACCTCAAGGATCCTCTCTCAGCCCAACGCTGTTCAATATCTACATGGCTCCACTCGCCCACGTCGCCTGTCAGCACAGCCTCAACATCATCTCCTACGCCGACGACACCCAGCTGATCATCTCCCTCACCGAAGAACCTCTCACCGCCAAAGCCAACTTCCACAGGGGAATGAAGGCCGTCGCCGAATGGATGAAGGACAAGGCTGAAGCTGAATTCTGACAAGACGGAGGTCCTCATCCTCGGCTCCACCCCCTCAGCCTGGGACGACGCCAGGTGGCCTACCTCGCTGGGAACAGCCCCAGCACCCACCAACCACGCATGCAACCTGGGGGTCATCCTCAACTCCACCCTCTCCATGACCAAGCAGGTCAACGCCATCTCCACACCCTGCTTCAACACCCTCCGAATGCTTCGCAGGATCTTCAAGTGGATCCCCTCCAAAATGAGAAAAAACGTCGCCCAGGTCCTCGTCACCAGCAGGCTGGACTACGGAAACACCCTTCATGCAGGAACAACAACCAAGCTCCTGAGACAGCTGCAACGCATCCAGAACGCCTCGGCGCGACTGGTCCTCGACATCCCCTGACGCAACCACATCACCCCCCACCTGAGAGACCTACACTTACTCCCCATCAACAAGAGGATAACCTTCAAACTCCTCATCCACACACACAAAGCCCTACACAACACCGGACCAGCATACCTCAACGGATGACTCAGCTTCTACACCCCCACCCACAACCTCCGCTCAGCCAGCCTCGCCCTCGCCACGGTCCCACACATCCGGAAAACAACCGCCAGCAACAGATGCTTCTCCCACTTCGCCGCCAAGACCTGGAACACCCTCCCCACCAACCTACGACAGACCCAAGACCTGATGACCTTCAGATGACTTCTCAAGACCTGGCTCTTCGATCAGTAGCAGCCCCCCCCCCCCCCTCAGCACCTTGAGACCCTCACAGGTATGTAGCGTGCTCTACAAATTCCTTGATTGATTGATTGCGCCACAGCGCAGGGTCACTCCTGAGCGAGAAGCGTGCAGGACAAATCACAGCCAACAACTCCAGACAGTATGTGCGCAGCGTGGAGCGGGGCAATGAAAGTGGAGACCTGCAGAAGGACATCACAGGTCCGACTGAACCGTCCCAGCAGCAGCCCTGGACCCTGTGGGCAAAAAACAGAAAGAATCACTGCTACGTGGTACTCACCTGGGAGGGGGGAGCGGGCAACAGGAACAAGAGCCCCCCCCCCTACTGTCGGCAGACAGTCCAAGGAGCCCCAACCAGCAACCACGCCAGGACCGAAGAAGCAGGCAACACAGCGCGACCTCCAGCGCGACCTCCACACAGCCAGGCTACAGGAGGACGTGCACAGCAACCCGGAAGGAACTGGGAGGCCGGCGCACCAGCCGCAAAGGGCCGGCCAGCAAGGAAAGCAGACCAAAAGAAACTCAGCCTCCCAGCAAGCCCGGCAGACCAGAAGGCGAAACCAGCAGACTCCCCGCCTGCACAGCCCGGCAGGCGGATGGGAAGCATATGAAGAAAAATGCCACTCCAGCCCGGCAGTAGCAGCACCAGGACCTCGTCCTAATTCTGTCGACAGACAGAACAAAAAGAACAGGTGGAATGCTGGTAAGTACTGCTTATGTACTCCCGTTGGGAGGGGCAGTATTAGGGTCCCAGCATTCCTCTGGTCTTTTTTTCTGTCGGGAGATGGTTATCTCAACTTTGTAAATGAATAGGACGGGGACATAAGGGACCTGGGGGTAATAGGTGGTATTTATCACACTTGATAAACAACGTTGCCGGTGGTATTGTTATTCATCTTGTACTATAAATACAGGGGTGGGTCCTCCGCTGAGGCCGAGGAACGTCGCCCCACTACTTTAAAGCAGTGAAAAGTAAAATTAAAATGATAACTGCTGTCCGTTAATATAATTTTATTTTTTACTAATGCAGTTGCACTGCAGAGCAGCCCCGTTGATGGGGTGGGGCGAGGCCGGCCTCCTATGACGTCGAGGCCGGAGGAGGAGGAGTCGTGGCTGCACCTAAAGTGCACATGAAGGTTTGGCCGACCGACTCGGACCGGCCAAATTGTCAAGCGCACTGTGCATGTTCTACACATGCTGTATTAGACAGCGTTAGTAGAGAGCATGGCCAGCCTCCAAGCCCCTGTCTGAGCGCCGAAACACGGCACTCAGAGCAATCACAACGCTGCTTAAGGCAGCGTTGTGATTGGTCAAGGGTTTTTGGGAGGCTGGATGATTCCTGCTGGAGAAGACACTGCGGCTGTGACGGTGACCTCCAGGTAAGGTTTCTTTTTTCTATTTTTATTTATTACTTTTAATTCAATCAATCAATCAATCAATCAATACATTTGTAGAGCGCGCTACTCACCCGTGAGGGTCTCGAAGCGCTGAAGGGGAAGGGGAGGGGGTGGCGCTATTGCTCGAATAACCAGGTCTTGAGGTGTTTCCTAAAGGTGAGATGGTCTTGGGTCAGTCGTAGGTGTGCGGGGAGGGAGTTCCATGTCTTGGCTGCCAGGTAGGAGAATGATCTCCCTCCGGTGGGGGTTCTCCAAATCCGTGGGACGGTGGCGAGGCGAGGCTGGTGGAGCGGAGCTGGCGGGTGGGGGTGTAGAACGAGAGGCGGTTGTTGAGGTATTCGGGGCCCATGTTGTGGAGCGCTTTGTGTGCGTGGGTGAGCAGCCTGAACGTGATCCTCTTGCTGACGGGGAGCCAGTGCAGGTTTCGCAGGTGGGCGGATATGTGGCTGTGGCGGGGGATGTCGAGGCACTCAACTCCACTCCACTCCACGCCCCGCTCCCCACCCCCTCCCCATCCCCCATGCCCGTTCGGTAGCAGCTGCTACTGTATAAATGCCACCTAAACTTGTGGTGTATTGAGACACCCGCACTGGTAATCCTTGTGCACATGTAGAATGGCATATCTAAAAATATTAATTAATACAAATATAAAATGAGTACATTAAAAACAAATACACAATATGTATATATTCAAATGAATTACTTAATTTTTATAATTAGAAATCTGATTTACAAATTAACATTTGTATTACCGACATTAAATACTAACAATGTTTTAAAATAATATTAAGGTGAAACTTCTTTGGTTTCAAATATCCCTGCTACTGATAGTAGCTCAAGTCCCCCATTTGCATAAATGGTTGTTTTTGTTGACGCTAGTTTCAGTCTATATATTAGCAGAAGGAAATGTTGCTTGTCCTTTACATTTACTGATTTCCCAGAGTCTATCTGTGCTGTGACGTTGAGCCCCTGAATTTGCAATTCACACTTGAATTGTGGTCTTTTCTCCCTTGAAAATTTGTTTCTGATTGCTATAAGAAATATGTCTTCCTCTTCTGTATCATCGCTCCCATATCTGTTCATAGTACCTCCGGTGTTCTGATTTTTGACGCCTGTTGCTTTGGTCTTGCGACATAGGTTGCACTGACCTTATGGTTGTGGTGACTCTGCCCCTTCTCCTATAGGACAGCCTCTTCTGCCACCTCTACATACCCTGGCGAAGTGGTTTGATCACCCACATGCAGAGCAGGGTTTCCTTAGTCCTGGGCACCAGGGGCGGCCTTAGACATGTGCAAGCTGTGCACCTACACAGGGCCGCCAAACCCCAGGGGCCGTCAAGCCAATATATATCCTTAATATATTAATCCTCTGAGGATGGATGCATATTTGTTTGGCGGCCCCTGGCAGGGATTTGGCGGCCTCCTGCTCTGTTCCACTTCCAAACACCCTGACACTCCCCCCTCTTCACTGGCCTCCGGGGGGCTCCGCCCCGCCCGGACGCCCTCTTCCGGGGGCCCCTACCTACGCTCCCAGCCCAGGGCCGCCATGAGCCTAGAGCCGCCCCTGTGGGCACTTGGCTGCTTGATGACTCTTCCTCTGCAGTATTCACAGGATACTCTATTACTTGGGCCACCACATCTTCTACCGAGGGTACCGCCACTTTCTGGCAGCTCATTTGGCGCTGTTTGCCTCTTGATTGGTTTGGGAAGTCTCTTTCTGACTTCATAGTGATGCTGGCCGGCGCCCACTCCCTTGTCGCTGCTCTAAGGTTGGTTAGTTTCTGAGTCCTCCATAACCTGAGTATGTTGTTCAGAGTAATTCAAGGCTAATGGAGGGGGAGGTGCCTTAGAATCGACAATTTAAAGTCTTGGATCAATTGTGCACCAACTTCCTTGGAAGCATCATCATCTGAGCTTGTGTTGTTGGCAGGTTCCCTCAACCTGTCTCAGATTAGATGTGTTCTTTATCCGCTGTGCGTGGTATGATATAAACCTCTTGTTGTCTAGATTGAGTTAAGGGTAGAAATGCCTAGCCACCGCATCTTACTTGGTTTCATTTCCAGCCCTAGGTAAGTTCTGAAACAATTTGAAAGTGTAGAGAAGGTGAAACTGCTGTACTCTCTGGTCAAGTTCCCTGGTGGTTGAGGCGGTCCATCCCGGCAGCCTATCACTGACTGGCTGGTGCAGACGGATCACTGAAAGATGGTTTGGGGATGCCACTGTACCCACATGAGCTGCCAGTGTGGGACCTACAGCAAGTTGTGTAGGGCCAAGGGCAGGTCCACCTGGCAGGGGAGAAGCACCATCTACACTGTTAGTTGTACCGAGTTGCAGTCCTATGTTTTATTGTGTTTTTTGTATGACCCAGTAATGCCTCTTAATGAGAGGAGAGAAGTAACTATAAGAAGCGCTAACCGTTCCTTGTTACAAAGGGAATCTTTTTAAAAATGTATTAGAGATGAAGGGACATCCACGTTATCCGCACAGGGGAAGCTGTGAACCTTAGGCGTTGCCCAGACAGACATTTCATCTGCCAGTAGCGGGGATTTCCCCCAGATGTGCAAATGCTGACCTTTGGTAGAGACATTGCCCTAACAGAGACTTGAATCTTCAGTATCACGATTCCACTATATTGTGGTTCCTGATCCCTGGATTTCCCTGAAGGTCGCCTGCCACGACCACCTGCATGCTCCCCGTCTTCACAGCCCCCTGGACTCAGCAGGTTTTATGTCACTGACATCCATGCCATACTTGGAGGGGAACACCTATTTCTAAAACCAAAAACCTTAACTATCCAGGGCTTCAAAACCACAAGTACCAAAATGCAACAAGAAAAGTACGACCACCACCTGCCTTGAGATAAAGTGAGGTCATTGCTTTATAATGATACAATGCATATTTAAAAATTCAATTCACTATTTTTTTGCTCTAATTAAAGCTACTGCAGAGACACAAAGTTGCCACTTTCACAGCTTTCTGTGAATATGCCTGGCATGTATATTTTCCAGAAATGTTATGAAAGCATTTGCAAAAATGTTCATTTGTCCACGTAGTGACAATGGGAAGTTCAAACACTCCCCTTTGCTGCCTCTAGTTCTCTTCCTGAGTGAGGTACAATGACTGTGTAATGAATGTTTAAAAATCCTCAGCTGCCAGGCGGGCTCAAATCGTGTGGGACCCCTTCCTGGTCTGGTGTTTTAACCAACTCACCTCTACTTTTTCAATTACAGTCTTGGGTTTAAGAGTCCCCACATGCACAGCAGTCTTGGCTGGAAGTGAGGCTGCACCCAGGAGTCGTGAAACATGCCAATCACTTGAAAGCTGTGATGCTCCGATCAGTGCTTAATTTGTGGAAGAAAGAGTGCCGGTGACTGAAGCACTGCTCAGAAGTCGGCAGTCGATCCAAATAAACATCAGCACGCCAAATAACAAGGCTGGTATTCTTCAATTCACCACCAGACGCTCCCTGCCCCTTTCTCTCGGTCTTGCAGGTTCCTGCGTTTTCCCTTTGTGAGGGTTTTACCATCTTTCTCTCCTTCAATCTTTCCCATCTGTGTGTTTTTCCCCTCGTTCATTTGGGGAAACAATCATTACAAGATAATCAAAAACACTAAATTGGGTTTTAAAGGCTGCCTTCCATTCATCTCTTCTGAGGACTCACACCAAATGATAAGCCCCCCTCAAATCCCAGTTTAGGGTGTATGTAGGCTCCTTCTATATCCCTCGTCAAACAGGATTACTTTATAAGCCATCCCAGAGTCATTGGATTATCATCTAACTACTCTAGAAGTCATTTTCACGTCATCAGACGTCATCAGGCTCTTAAAGTCATCAGCAGAGTTTAGAAACTTGAGCCAGACGATCGAAGATGACTTTAAAATGAGTATTTCATGATTTTACAATTTGCGATTAACCCTGATGATTTTAGGATGACTTGAAAATGATTATCTTATGACTTTACAAGGTGTGACTGTTCCTGATGATTTGAGGATGACTTGAAACTGAGTACCCGATTACTTCACAAGATGCATAGCTACTGGTGGTTTTAGGATTGTTTGAAAATTGCAGGACTAGCCTGGCTGAAGTCATCAAATGACTTCAGAATGACTCCAGGATGATCTTCCTTTTTGACTTGGGTACTTGCTATAGTAGAACTGGGAGAAGTGGCAGAGGGTTCTACTGCACTAAAAATATCTTCTGCATCTATTCTAGTGGGCGCAAGAGCCCCTGGTCCTGCTGCCCTGGCTTGGCCAGTGGGTAAGGCAGATGGTGAACGCTGCAGCTGGGGAACGCTGTCTTCCATGATTCCAGCTGTGAACTGTGAGTGATGTGAGTGGGCTGTGAGCAGATGTCACTGGTGGGAGATGTGTAAGAAATGGGGTTGCCCAATTCTCCAAGAGGGTAGCATGGAACCAAGCGGGCAGGCCAAACTTCGGAGGACATGTGAAGCACTCACGCAGTACCCACAGCCGACACACCTGGCACACCACAAAAGAGGCAGGACACCAGCTTGAGTTGGAAAATTAGTAAGTAGTTTAGTATATCTCCAACCTGCAAGGCAAAAATGCATAAACAGTGGTATCACAACACGGCGCCAACTGGCACCAGAGCCAAGTGTATCAGGGGGGATTATTTACATGGGTAGTAAGGGCTGAGTCCGTAAGTCCATGGCTGAAATAAAGAAGAATGTGATTACATTAACATGGAACCTGGGGTCAATATGGCGGGGCCAACTCAGGCTCTCATCCTTAGCAGTAGACTGTCACTGTCACTGCAAAGTACAACATTAGCATCAGGACACCCCATGCAGTATAACTCCAACCCGACCCCTGTAAAGGAAAAGCTTCATGGCATCACAGCAAATCACAGCAAATCCCAACAGACAGGAGCACCTGTAATAAAGCAGCAGGCTTGCTCATTAACATGAGATGTAACCAGGGGCCTGGAATGACACGTCAGGCCAGCACAGGGGCAGGACACCTGCAGAAAAAGGGCACATCAAGGTTTCACTCCACCTTCAACCTGTGGGAATAAAACACTAGCCACCCACTAGAGTCACATATGATGCCGCTACTCTCCTCGCCCTCAACCCCGGTCGCACAGAACTATGCTGCGAGGCTACCCCAGGATGTACCCACGGCCCATTCGCCTGCCTCTCCTGCAAGTTCAACTGCCTCAGGACCCTCACCAAAGCCACTTCCTCCACACACAGATCCGACTCCAACCACTTAAAGTGCATCCTGCTTAACACCCGCTCGGTCCATAGACACGCTACAGAACTCTGGGACCTACTCGACACTGCGTCACCTGACATCGCCTTCCTTACAGAAACATGGATGAACACTTCATCAGCACCCGACATCGCCTTAGCCATACCAGACGCATACAAGATTATCCGAAAAGACCGCACCAATCAAACAGGAGGAGGCATCGCCATCATCCACAGGAACACCATCAAAATCACTACCAGATCCGACGACAACCTTGCAACCGCCGAACATCTCCACTTTCAGATCCACACCGACCCCAGGCACCCTCATATACAGACCTCCAGGTACCCGCACTCAATTCAACGATGACATCACTGACTTCGTCAGCCCACATGCCCTCGCCTCAGAGAACTACATTCTTCTAGGAGACTTCAACTACCACCTTGAAAACAAACAAGACAACAACACCGCCACCCTTCTGGACAACATGGCCAATTTCGGACTCACACAACTTGTTGACACCCCCACCCACACAGCCGGACATACGCTTGATCCTATCTTCACCTCCAGCAAGCACATCTCCTTTGATCGCACCTCAGCTCTCCACTGGACAGATCACAGCTGCGTTCACTTCAGCTACAAAACCACCCTAACCCACAACCGTCCACAACCTATTCTTCGGAGAAACTGGAACAAAATCACCTCAGACCAACTCCTCACTTCACTCAGCCAAAACCCTCCCACCCTCTTAATGGACCCAAACCAAGCGGCCACCAACTTCAGGCAATGGATCACCCACAGTGCTGACGAATTAGCACCCCTGAAAAAGCACCAGATGAAATCAGCCAGCAAAAAGGCCCCCTGGTTCAATGACGAACTTAAAAAATCCAAGAAACTTTGCCGAACCATGGAGAAGATATGGAGAAAAAACCCAACTCCCGATAACATGACCTCCCTCAAGACAGCCACCCGCAAACACCACCAACTGATTCGATCCGCCAAAAAATCAGCATTCAAAGATCGTCTCGACAACAACACCCATAACAGCAAGGAACTCTTCAACATCGTCAAAGAATTCACCAACCGCACCGCAGCATCTAACGACATCACGCCCTCCCAAGACCTCTGCGACGCGTTATCCTCCTTCTTCTACAACAAAATTGCCGACATCCACAACAGCTTCAAGAATACCCCCAGCGATCAACACTCCCCACCGCCCTCAGATGCTACTCCACCAACAAACAACCTCAGCGCCTGGAACCCAATCACCACTGAAGACACCATTCGCCTCATGAAATCAATCCACTCTGGTTCGCCAACCGACCCCTGCCCACACCACATCTTCAACAAAGCTGACTCCATCATCGCACCCCATCTCCGTGATGTCATCAACTGCTCGTTCAACTCTGCCACCTTCCCAGAAAGCTGGAAACACGCTGAACTCAGCGCCCTTCTGAAGAAACCCACAGCAGACCCCTCTGAACTTAAAAACTACCGTCCCATATCCCTCCACCCATTCCCGGCAAAAGTTATCGAGAAAGCCGTCAACAGCCAGCTCGCCGCCTTCCTTGAATCCAACAACTCCCTTGATCCATCTCAATCCGGGTTTCGAGCCAAACACAGCACTGAAACCGCCCTCATTGCAGGGACCGACGACATCCGAACACTCCTGGACAACGGAGATACAGTGGCCCTCATCCTACTCGACCTATCCGCCGCTTTCGACACAGTCTGCCACAGCACCCTTATACATCGCCTCAGTAACATCGGAATACAAGGAAAAGCCTTGAACTGGATCATCTCATTCCTCGCTGGGAGAACTCAAAGAGTCCGACTTCCCCCATTCACATCTGAGGCCACTGAAGTCATCTGCGGCGTACCACAAGGATCTTCACTCAGTCCCACCCCTTCAACGTTTACATGAGCCCACTCGCATCCATCGCGCGCCAACACAACCTCAACATCATCTCTTACGCCGACGACACCCAGTTAATCCTTTCCCTCACCAAAGACCCCAACACCGCCAAAACCAATCTTAACGAAGGCATGAAAGAAGTAGCTGAATGGATGAAACATAGCCGTCTAAAACTCAACTCAGACAAAACGGAGGTGCTCATCCTAGGATCTTCCCCCTCAGCTTGGGACGACTCCTGGTGGCCTTCCGCTCTGGGCTCAGCACCCACACCCACAGACCACGCACGCAACCTTGGCTTCATCCTAGACTCCTCTCTCTCGATGTCCAGGCAAGTCAACGCAGTCTCGTCCTCCTGCTTCAACGTACTCCGCATTCTAAAAAAGATCTTCCAATGGATCCCCCTCGAAACAAGAAAGACTGTCACCCACGCACTGGTCACGAGTCGACTGGATTATGGTAACACACTATACGCCGGAATCGCAGCAAAATTACAGAAAAAACTCCAACGCATCCAAAACGCGTCAGCGAGACTCATATTAGACATCCCTCGCCAAGATCACATCACCAGACATCTAAAAGACCTCCACTGGCTCCCCGTCAACAAAAGAATCACTTTCCGCCTTCTCACCCACACACACAAAGCCCTCTACAACCTAGGACCCGAATGCCTCAACACTCGACTGTCCTTCTACAAACCCACCCGCCAACTGAGATCGTCCAATCAAGCCCTCGCCACAGTTCCGCGCATTCGAAAATCCACCATGGGTGGCAGATCCTTCTCCTTCCTGGCTGCCAAGACCTGGAACTCACTCCCCACCCACCTGCGCCTCACTCAGAACCACATCTCCTTCAGAAAAGAACTTAAAACCTGGCTGTTCGACAAATAATGAACCCCTTCCCCCAGCGCCTTGAGACCCTCTGGGTGAGCAGTGCGCTATACAAATGCACGAACTTGAACTTGAACTTGTAATGCCTGCATATGTGGGCATCCCACTTAAGGCACAAACTCCTTGAACATAGGGCCTCAACAACATATCTGGAATCAACCGGTACTGGATAACTACTCAGCCCGGGACCTGCATGAAAGCATGAGGGCATCAATATTAGATATCGGTCTCCTCACCTTAGGCCAGGGAGATGACCATCTCATCAGGTAAATAGGCACCTTGTATGCAATAAAACCTTAGGCATACACATTACGGTGTGACATTAGGCATTTAACCATGAGCATATCAACACTGGCGCATTATTCCTGAGCAATACCATGGGCATCCAACACATTGCGCACCTCATCAGTGCGTACATTAGGCTCACTTAGGCAGGTAAATAACATACGCAGGGGCCCCACAATCCTCATGGGTATCACGGCCTGGAATTAGCATAAGATCACCCAACGTGCGTGAAACATCAATATACATTGGCATCAATAACAGTAGTAATAGGTCACAACCATTCATGGGCAGGGATGATCAAACATTTCCTATAACCCAGTCACTGTGCAGGAATAAACATTTCATTAGGGCAAACCTAAATGTCTCCTCAGGCGAATAACACTCCTTTAGAGGGGCAGTCGGCCTCGGCAGCGTAACGCATGGGGATGCCCACCATTAACACGGGCATTAACACTAGGCCATAAGCACACTGGGCGCAAAACCATCTGTCTGAACATCAACCCATTAGGCAAGAGGACTGGGCATTTCATTAAGGCACCTTTCACCCAGCATTCAGCAAAAGTACTTCCTTACGCCACACTAACCCAAGCACCAGGCCCTACACTAGCTGGCGTTCAACTGGACACCCAGGCAGGGGTTAACTAATGTCTTGGCCCAGTTCAGAGGCCTGGCAGTCCCCACAGGTACTTCTCACCGGGGGCTCTGGTGTATAATTAGGGCCAACGAGCTCCAGTACAATGTCTCCCGGGGGGGGGGGGGAGCAGATTCCCAGAAGACGGGGAGGGGGCGAGCACCGACCCTGTGCCCCGACACACACCCCCAACTCCCCTACAAGCAGCCCCACTCACCGGGCTCCTTGGTTCTGTGCCAGTCACACGGGGCTCTCCAGGACTCTCTCAGGCCCCTACAGCACCATCGGGGCTCCCTGGTTCTCCACCGGAGCCCCGCAACAACTCAGCACCTCCGGCCGGCTTCCTGATTCACCTGACTGCCCGACTGGCAGCTCACGGGGGTCGCTGTCACCGCTTCCTCCGGCGGTGGGGCAGGCACCGACCGTGTGTCCCAGCCCCGCCTCACTCTGCAGGGCCTCTTCCCGGCACCGGCCCCAGTCCACTGGGGACAGACCGGCGGGGTGGGCTCCCGCTCTGGTAGCTCTCACCGTGGCTACCTCCAGAGCACAGGGGGCCCCGCACCGGCGCTTCACCCGGGTCCCCCTCCCTCACGGGGACCCAGGGCTTCGGGTCGGCTCTTCCTTCTCGGGCTGCCCGGCCGGCGGCCAATCCCTGCACGGCGTTGGCGGGGGCGGGCCGATGATGTGGCCGGGCGCCCCGTCACGTGATGCGGGTGACGGCGGCCTCAGGGCCTAACGCGGCCCTTTCTTCACTTCGGTGGCCCTCTTCTGACACCGGGGGCCGCGGCGGCAACAAGGCGCAATCTTCAAGCAGCGTCACAGTCTCCTCGGCGGCAGTAAGGGGTCGGCTCCCTTTTAATTCATTATTTATATGGAGCTATTCACAGCGCACCGCTCCTCCCCCTCGGCCCATACAGCTCTCAGCTCCTTTCTCAGCCCACGCAGCGGGGGTAGGAATTCAGCACTTCTCCAGCGCTTCCAAATAATAGCGCTTCACAGGCTACAAAAGTCTTTGGACTCACAGCGCTTCGGGGCAATGCAGCAGTTTACGCCAGTCAGCAGTCCACAGCACTTCACAGTAGGCTCCTCACAGCCCAGCGCTCCCAAAGGGCCACAGCTTCCCAAGAGGGGGTAGACCGTCCCACTCCTCACCTCCTGGGCGTTTCTTCCGCGCAGCGCTGGCGCAGTTCACGGTCCCCACAGTGTCAGGGACCTGGGTAGGGGCCCTTCTTCATCAGGGGCCCAGGGGACAGCAGAGGGGGGGGTTAGGGTTGCAGGGCCCAGCTCACAGGCCCATGTGGTGGTAACACCTCGCAGCAGGTCCCCTCTCTTTCCTGTCCCAGCTCTGTCTGTCTCTCTGGTGGCACATCCCTTCCTTACACCCTCCCCCCAGGCAGTGCCAGAACCTTCTAGAATGTTGGCAAAGCTGGCCTAAACTGGCTCAAGGGGAGGGGTTGAGCACACTGGGTGCCAGGCTTTCCCTCCAAAAGCTAGGGGTGGCTGGGTAATAATAACTAGACCGCTGACCTATGGCAGTCAGGTGGCAAAACCCATGGCCTTGGCATCCATTTTAAACACAGAACATTTCAGTCAGGTGCATCTCTAAAATGGGGGAAATTTACAAGTGCTCACACCATTACATGACTTTACATTTTAACACAGGGCAACTCCTACCACACATGGCCTATACAGGTTTATTACCATGGGGGAGACATCCTAGACAAGGGGGTCAAAAGCGAAAAATTTTGGGGGACAGGCCAAGTCCAACAGAGACCCATACTCATTACGGGCTAGCCGAAAAGGCCACACCCTCTCGTATAAATGGGGTCCCCCCCGTGCACTTTTGGCTCTGGCAGAGAATATTCCAGAGAAAGAAAGCATTGGGTGTTTAGTGCTGGATAACACATAAGAAGGCTCTGTTAATCGGTGACATCATAAACCGTGGGAGCATGCTGGGCAGGCCTTGGAGACAGCAAGGCAGAAATCCTGACCTACAAGAGAGGAATGGGTTAAGAAACGATGCCCAGGCAGAGTATCTTGCTCAGTCTGACCCCACGAGCACAGTTTGAGAGTCCAACCTCTTTATCAATAAACAGGCTGTCGATTAAGATCAATTCTAGTCTAACCCATTTTGTGGTGTGCATATAAAAGCCCATGTTCCAGCTGACGTCCATTTCGACCCTGTATTGTATTACATTAGTGTGTTTGTTCCTACCACTGTCCTTGTTATGGATCTGTTTGTTTTGCCTTTGCAACCCCCCCCCCCTCATCCCCAGATCTCCTAAGGCCCAGTCCTACAGTAATAACTCCCAGTCAATGCTCTTATCACTGTGTTTCCAAGTGGTGTCAAGCTGATACCATGAGCGTGCACAGGTTATTGAATCTGCAGCTCTGCTAAGGGTCTAACATGGCTGAATGTGGGTGCCATTGATCCGCCTCCTGATTGGTGGAAAAGTCAACGGCTGCTGGCGTTGCCAATCTGTTCCTGATTAGAGCGGCCATTATTGACTCTGCTTTACGGCTCAGAGTAAAGGAAAAATCAATGAAGGCGGCGGCCAGGAGCATGCATGTTCAGATCTCGTCTGACCAGTGACGCCAGGGCTGCTCCTCGGCCTCTGTGGTGCAGCAGTACTTGTGGGACCCGAAAGGGCAGGGTGGTGCTTTCAAGGGGAGACTGGTTCAGAGTGACCCCACCAAAGATGGAAGAAAGCTGAGTCTGCCAAAACAAAGAAAAACTCAGGGAAGAGTTGGCTGCAGGGAGCAGATTAAAGTGCTGTGCTGACATGCGACCCAATAAAGTGAATTACTTCTTACCGCTATGATGCTACAGCCCCAGGTAGCAATTGTGACTACAGATACAGTCTATAATACTAGTTATACGCCCTCTTCTAGCTCAGCCTAAGGGCAGGGCAGCAAGTGAGTCCTGCACCACCCCACCCACCCTTACGTTGCGTTCTCACGCATTACTCTGCGTACAAGTCCTTGATATATTGCATTTTTAACACACACATTCATTGCTATAAAGTTCCTATTAGGAAGGTGCTGCTTTGCTTCTATACAAATGTCTGACATTAACTCCAGATTTCACTACACATTTTTATGTGACAGCGCTCTCCATGTTCTGATTACAAATGCATGAAGCAGCAGAGATATATCCACCCTCCTCCCGGGCTCGTGGGATGCCCTCCAGACCCGCAAGAAACAGCACTTTTGCCCAGCATGATGTCATCTGTTCATCTTTGTGCCGGTTCAACTTACTACTTCTTACCCATCGGGTTCAACTTACTACTACTGACCCATCGGGTTCAGCTCACTACTCCTGACCCATCGGGTTCAGCTCACGACTCCTGACCCATCGGGTTCAGCTCACTACTCCTGACCCATCGGGATCAGCTCACGACTCCTGACCCATCGGGTTCAGCTCACTACTCCTGACCCATCGGGATCAGCTCACTACTCCTGACCCATCGGGTTCAGCTCACTACTCCTGACCCATGGAGTTAAGCTCACTACTACTGACCCATCGGGTTCAGCTCACTACTCGTGTCCCAACTGTTTCAGGTCACTACTTCTGACCCATCAGGTTCAGCTCACTACTTCTGACCCATCGGGTTCAGCTCGCTACTCCTGACCCATCGAGTTCAGCTCACGACTCCTGACCCATTGGATTGAGCTCACGACTCCTGAACCATCGGGTTCAGCTCACGACTCCTGACCCATTGGGTTCAGCTCACGACTCCTGATCCATCGGGTTCAGTTCACGACTCCTGACCCATCGGGTTCAGCTCATTACTCCTGACCCATCGGGTTCAGCTCACGACTCCTGACCCATCGGGTTGAGCTCACGACTCCTGACCCAACGGGTTCAGCTCACTACTCCTGACCCATTGGGTTCAGCTCACAACTCCTGACCCATCGGTTTCAGCTCACGACTCCTGACCCATCGGGTTCAGCTCACGACTCCTGACCCATTGGGTTCAGCTCACTACTCCTGACCCATCGGGTTCAGCTCTCTATTCCTGACCCATCGGGTTCAGCTCACGACTCCTGACCCATTGGGTTCAGCTCACGACTCCTGACCCATCGGGTTCAGCTCATTACTCCTGAACCATCGGGTTCAGCTCACGACTCCTGACCCATCGGGTTCAGCTCATTACTCCTGACCCATCGGTTTCAGCTCACGACTCCTGACCCATCGGGTTCAGCTCATGACTCCTGTCCCATCGGGTTCAGCTCACTACTCCTGACCCATTGGGTTCAGCTCACGACTCCTGACCTATCGGGTTCAGCTCACGACTCCTGACCCATCAGGTTCAGCTCACTACTCCTGACCCATCGGGTTCAGCTCACTACTCCTGACCCATCGGGCTCAGCTCACTACTCCTGACCCATCGGGCTCAGCTCACTACTACTGACATATCGGGCTCAGCTCACTACTCCTGACCCATCGAGTTCAGCTCACTACTACTGACCCATGGGGTTCAGCTCACTACTCCTGACCCATCGAGTTAAGCTCACTACTTCTGACCCATCGGGTTCAGCTAACTACTTCTGACCTATCGGGTTCAGCTCACTATTCCTGATCAATCAGGATCAGCTCACTACTCCTGATCCATCGGGATCAGCTCACTACTCGTGTCCCAACTGTTTCAGGTCACTACTTCTGACCCATCAGGTTCAGCTCACTACTTCTGACCCATTGGGTTCAGCTCGCTACTCCTGACCCATCGAGTTCAGCTCACGACTCCTGACCCATCGGGTTCAGCTCACTACTCCTGACTCATCAGGTTCAGCTCACTACTCCTGACCCATCGGGCTCAGCTCACTACTCCTGACCCATCGGGCTCAGCTCACTACTCCTGACCCATCGGGTTCAGCTCACTACTCCTGACCCATCGGGTTCAGCTCACTACTCCTGACCCATCGGGTTCAGCTCACTACTCCTGACCCATTAGGTTCAACTCACTACTCCTGACCCATAGGGTTCAGCTCACTACTCCTTACCCATCGGGTTGAGCTCACGACTCCTGACCCATAGGGTTCAGCTCACTACTCCTGAACCATTGGGTTCAGCTCACGACTCCTGACCCATCGGGTTCAGTTCACGACTCCTGACCCATCAGGTTGAGCTCACGAATCCTGACCCATCGGGTTCAGCTCACTACTCCTGACCCATTGGGTTCAGCTCATTACTCCTGAACCATCGGGTTCAGCTCACGACTCCTGACCCATCGGGTTCAGCTCATTACTCCTGACCCATCAGGTTCAGCTCACGACTCCTGACCCATCGGGTTCAGCTCACTACTTCTGACCCATTGGGTTCAGCTCACGACTCCTGACCCATCGGGTCCAGCTCACTACTCCTGACCCATCGCGTTCAGCTCAATACTCCTGACCCATCGGGCTCAGCTCACTACTCCTGACCCATCGGGCTCAGCTCACTACTACTGACACATCGGGCTCAGCTCACTACTCCTGACCCATCGGGTTCAGCTCACTACTACTGACCCATCGGGTTCAGCTAACTACTCCTGACCCATTGAGTTAAGCTCACTACTTCTGACCCATCGGGTTCTACTCCTGACCCATCGGGCTCAGCTCACTACTACTGACACATCGGGCTCAGCTCACGACTCCTGACCCATCGGGTCCAGCTCACTACTTCTGACCCATCTGGTTCAGCTCGCTACTCCTGACCCATCGAGTTCAGCTCACAACTCCTGACCCATCAGGTTCAGCTCACTACTCCTGACCCATCAGGTTCAGCTCATGACTCCTGACCCCATCGGGTTCAGCTCAGTACTCCTGACCCATCGGGTTCAGCTCACTACTCCTGACCCATTGGGTTCAGCTCACTACTCCTGACCCATAGGGTTATGTTATGTTATGTTATGTTATATTTATTTTTGTATAGCGCGCGGCTACTCAAAAAGAGTGTCCCGGCGCTTTGAGTAAGGAGGACTACCACACAATAACATAACACAGTTAAAAGAGAAGGAGCAGAAATAAAAAGGGCAGACCAAATTTATGCAGCCTACTGGATAAACAGCCAGGTTTTAAGACCTTTTCTAAAAGCAAGTAGGCTGGTGGCTCCCCGAAGTGTGAGCGGCAGAGAGTTCCACAACTGTGGCGCCAAAAGTGCAAAGGAGCGACCTCCCAGGCGGGCTCTCTTCACTCGCGGGACCACCGCCAAGAACAGGGATTCCGATCTCAGAGAACGAGCTGGATGGTAGAATGCAAGTCTCTTTTGAAGATACTTTGCCCCAACCGCATGGAGGGCCTTGTAGGCCAAGGTCAAAGCCTTGAAGGCGATCCGTTTGCGGATTGGAAGCCAGTGCAAAGTCTGCAGCAAGCCTGCTGCACTGGAACGTCTGTTCAAACCAAAGATAGCTCTAGCAGCCGCATTCTGCACCACTTGAAGCCGCTGTAGCAGATACTCTGGCAGGCCCAGGTAGAGGACGTTGGAATAATCTAGCCTAGAGCCGATCAGGGCCTGCACAGTCAGCTTCCTGTGCTCCTCAGATAAAAGGGGAAGAAACCTCCGCAGCATTTTAAGGAGGCCGAAGCACATGCCCGACACCACGAGGTTCTGAGATTTCAGCGTTAGCCCCTTATCCATCTTGACCCCCAAGTTCTTCGCCATTTGGGATGAACAAGACGGAGGGAACATACTAATGGGCCACCAAGCCTGCCAGTCTGGCTCCGTGACGCACCCAAAGAAGAGTACCTCGGACTTATAGGAATTGCACTTGAGGCTGACCCATCGGGTTCAGCTCACTACTCCTGACCCATCGGGTTCAGCTCACAACTCCTGACCCACTGGATTCAGCTCACGACTCCTGACCCATCGGGTTCAGCTCACGACTCCTGACCCATTGGGTTCAGCTCACGACTCCTGATCCATCGGGTTCAGCTCATGACTCCTGACCCATCAGGTTCAGCTCATTACTCCTGACCCATCGGGTTCAGCTCACGACTCCTGACCCATCGGGTTCAGCTCACTACTCCTGACCCATCGAGTTAAGCTCACTACTTCTGACCCATCGGGTTCAGCTAACTACTTCTGACCTATCGGGTTCAGCTCACTATTCCTGATCAATCAGGATCAGCTCACTACTCCTGATCCATCGGGATCAGCTCACTACTCGTGTCCCAACTGTTTCAGGTCACTACTTCTGACCCATCAGGTTCAGCTCACTACTTCTGACTCATTGGGTTCAGCTCGCTACTCCTGACCCATCGAGTTCAGCTCACGACTCCTGACCCATCGGGTTCAGCTCACTACTCCTGACTCATCAGGTTCAGCTCACTACTCCTGACCCATCGGGCTCAGCTCACTACTCCTGACCCATCGGGCTCAGCTCACTACTCCTGACCCATCGGGTTCAGCTCACTACTCCTGACCCATCGGGTTCAGCTCACTACTCCTGACCCATCGGGTTCAGCTCACTACTCCTGACCCATTAGGTTCAACTCACTACTCCTGACCCATAGGGTTCAGCTCACTACTCCTTACCCATCGGGTTGAGCTCACGACTCCTGACCCATAGGGTTCAGCTCACTACTCCTGAACCATTGGGTTCAGCTCACGACTCCTGACCCATCGGGTTCAGTTCACGACTCCTGACCCATCAGGTTGAGCTCACGAATCCTGACCCATCGGGTTCAGCTCACTACTCCTGACCCATTGGGTTCAGCTCATTACTCCTGAACCATCGGGTTCAGCTCACGACTCCTGACCCATCGGGTTCAGCTCATTACTCCTGACCCATCAGGTTCAGCTCACGACTCCTGACCCATCGGGTTCAGCTCACTACTTCTGACCCATTGGGTTCAGCTCACGACTCCTGACCCATCGGGTCCAGCTCACTACTCCTGACCCATCGCGTTCAGCTCAATACTCCTGACCCATCGGGCTCAGCTCACTACTCCTGACCCATCGGGCTCAGCTCACTACTACTGACACATCGGGCTCAGCTCACTACTCCTGACCCATCGGGTTCAGCTCACTACTACTGACCCATCGGGTTCAGCTAACTACTCCTGACCCATTGAGTTAAGCTCACTACTTCTGACCCATCGGGTTCTACTCCTGACCCATCGGGCTCAGCTCACTACTACTGACACATCGGGCTCAGCTCACGACTCCTGACCCATCGGGTCCAGCTCACTACTTCTGACCCATCTGGTTCAGCTCGCTACTCCTGACCCATCGAGTTCAGCTCACAACTCCTGACCCATCAGGTTCAGCTCACTACTCCTGACCCATCAGGTTCAGCTCATGACTCCTGACCCCATCGGGTTCAGCTCAGTACTCCTGACCCATCGGGTTCAGCTCACTACTCCTGACCCATTGGGTTCAGCTCACTACTCCTGACCCATAGGGTTATGTTATGTTATGTTATGTTATATTTATTTTTGTATAGCGCGCGGCTACTCAAAAAGAGTGTCCCGGCGCTTTGAGTAAGGAGGACTACCACACAATAACATAACACAGTTAAAAGAGAAGGAGCAGAAATAAAAAGGGCAGACCAAATTTATGCAGCCTACTGGATAAACAGCCAGGTTTTAAGACCTTTTCTAAAAGCAAGTAGGCTGGTGGCTCCCCGAAGTGTGAGCGGCAGAGAGTTCCACAACTGTGGCGCCAAAAGTGCAAAGGAGCGACCTCCCAGGCGGGCTCTCTTCACTCGCGGGACCACCGCCAAGAACAGGGATTCCGATCTCAGAGAACGAGCTGGATGGTAGAATGCAAGTCTCTTTTGAAGATACTTTGCCCCAACCGCATGGAGGGCCTTGTAGGCCAAGGTCAAAGCCTTGAAGGCGATCCGTTTGCGGATTGGAAGCCAGTGCAAAGTCTGCAGCAAGCCTGCTGCACTGGAACGTCTGTTCAAACCAAAGATAGCTCTAGCAGCCGCATTCTGCACCACTTGAAGCCGCTGTAGCAGATACTCTGGCAGGCCCAGGTAGAGGACGTTGGAATAATCTAGCCTAGAGCCGATCAGGGCCTGCACAGTCAGCTTCCTGTGCTCCTCAGATAAAAGGGGAAGAAACCTCCGCAGCATTTTAAGGAGGCCGAAGCACATGCCCGACACCACGAGGTTCTGAGATTTCAGCGTTAGCCCCTTATCCATCTTGACCCCCAAGTTCTTCGCCATTTGGGATGAACAAGACGGAGGGAACATACTAATGGGCCACCAAGCCTGCCAGTCTGGCTCCGTGACGCACCCAAAGAAGAGTACCTCGGACTTATAGGAATTGCACTTGAGGCTGACCCATCGGGTTCAGCTCACTACTCCTGACCCATCGGGTTCAGCTCACAACTCCTGACCCACTGGATTCAGCTCACGACTCCTGACCCATCGGGTTCAGCTCACGACTCCTGACCCATTGGGTTCAGCTCACGACTCCTGATCCATCGGGTTCAGCTCATGACTCCTGACCCATCAGGTTCAGCTCATTACTCCTGACCCATCGGGTTCAGCTCACGACTCCTGACCCATCGGGTTGAGCTCACGACTCCTGACCCATAGGGTTCAGCTCACTACTCATGACCCATTGGGTTCAGCTCAAGACTCCTGACCGATCGGGTTCAGCTCACGACTCCTGACCCATCGGGTTCAGCTCACGACTCCTGACCCATTGGGTTCAGCTCACGACTCCTGACCCATCGGGTTCAGCTCATTACTCCTGACCCATCGGGTTCAGCTCACGACTCCTGACCCATCGGGTTCAGCTCACGACTCCTGACCCATCGGGTTCAGCTCACTACTCCTGACCCATCGGGTTCAGCTCACTACTCCTGACCCATCGGGTTCAGCTCACTACTACTGACACATCGGGTTCAGCTCACTACTCCTGACCCATCGGGTTCAGCTCACTACTCCTGACCCATCAGGTTCAGCTCACTACTCCTGACCCATCGGGTTCAGCTCACTACTCCTGACCCATCGGGTTCAGCTCACTACCCCTGACCCATCGGATTAGGCTCACTACTCCTGACCCATCGGGTTCAGCTCACTACTCCTGACCCATCGGGTTCAGCTCACTACTACTGACACATCGGGTTCAGCTCACTACTCCTGACCCATCGGGTTCAGCTCACTACTCCTGACCCATCGGGTTCAGCTCACTACTCCTGACCCATTGGGTTCAGCTCACGACTCCTGATCCATCCGGTTCAGCTCATGACTCCTGACCCATCAGGTTCAGCTCATTACTCCTGACCCATCGGGTTCAGCTCACGACTCCTGACCCATCGGGTTGAGCTCACGACTCCTGACCCATAGGGTTCAGCTCACTACTCATGACCCATTGGGTTCAGCTCAAGACTCCTGACCGATCGGGTTCAGCTCACGACTCCTGACCCATCGGGTTCAGCTCACGACTCCTGACCCATTGGGTTCAGCTCACGACTCCTGACCCATCGGGTTCAGCTCATTACTCCTGACCCATCGGGTTCAGCTCACGACTCCTGACCCATCGGGTTCAGCTCACGACTCCTGACCCATCGGGTTCAGCTCACTACTCCTGACCCATCGGGTTCAGCTCACTACTCCTGACCCATCGGGTTCAGCTCACTACTACTGACACATCGGGTTCAGCTCACTACTCCTGACCCATCGGGTTCAGCTCACTACTCCTGACCCATCGGGTTCAGCTCACTACTCCTGACCCATCGGGTTCAGCTCACTACTCCTGACCCATCGGGTTCAGCTCACTACCCCTGACCCATCGGATTAGGCTCACTACTCCTGACCCATCTGGTTCAGCTCACTACTCCTGACCCATCGGGTTCAGCTCACTACTCCTGACGCATCGGGTTCAGCTCACTACTCCTGACCCATCGGGTTCAGCTCACGACTCCTGACCCATCAGGTTCAGCTCACTACTCCTGACCCATCGGGCTCAGCTCACTACTCCTGACCCATCGGGTTCAGCTCACTACTACTGACATATCGGGCTCAGCTCACTACTCCTAAACCCATCGAGTTCAGCTCACTACTACTGACCCATGGGGTTCAGCTCACTACTCCTGACCCATCGAGTTAAGCTCACTACTTCTGACCCATCGGGTTCAGCTAACTACTTCTGACCTATCGGGTTCAGCTCACTACTACTGACCCATGGGGTTCAGCTCACTACTCCTGACCCATCGAGTTAAGCTCACTACTTCTGACCCATCGGGTTCAGCTAACTACTTCTGACCTATCGGGTTCAGCTCACTATTCCTGATCAATCAGGATCAGTTCACTACTCCTGATCCATCGGGATCAGCTCACTACTCCTGTCCCAACTGTTTCAGGTCACTACTTCTGACCCATCAGGTTCAGCTCACTACTTCTGACCCATTGGGTTCAGCTCGCTACTCCTGACCCATCGAGTTCAGCTCACGACTCCTGACCCATCGGGTTCAGCTCACTACTCCTGACTCATCAGGTTCAGCTCACTACTCCTGACCCATCGGGCTCAGCTCACTACTCCTGACCCATCGGGCTCAGATCACTACTCCTGACCCATCGGGTTCAGCTCACTACTCCTGACCCATCGGGTTCAGCTAACTACTCCTGACCCATCGGGTTCAGCTCACTACTCCTGACCCATTAGGTTCAACTCACTACTCCTGACCCATAGGGTTCAGCTCACTACTCCTGACCCATCGGGTTGAGCTCACGACTCCTGACCCATAGGGTTCAGCTCACTACTCCTGACCCATTGGGTTCAGCTCACGACTCCTGACCCATCGGGTTCAGTTCTCGACTCCTGACCCATCGGGTTGAGCTCACGAATCCTGACCCATCGAGTTCAGCTCATTACTCCTGACCCATCGGGTTCAGCTCACGACTCCTGACCCATCGGGTTCAGCTCACTACTTCTGACCCATTGGGTTCAGCTCACGACTCCTGACCCATCGGGTTCAGCTCACGACTCCTGACCCATCGGGTTCAGCTCACTACTTCTGACCCATTGGGTTCAGCTCACGACTCCTGACCCATCGGGTTCAGCTCACGACTCCTGACCCATCGGGTCCAGCTCACTACTCCTGACCCATTGGGTCCAGCTCAATACTCCTGACCCATCGTGCTCAGCTCACTACTTCTGACCCATTGGGTTCAGCTCACGACTCCTGACCCATCGGGTTCAGCTCACGACTCCTGACCCATCGGGTCCAGCTCACTACTACTGACACATCGGGCTCAGCTCACTACTCCTGACCCATCGGGTTCAGCTCACTACTACTGACCCATCGGGTTCAGCTCACGACTCCTGACCCATCGGGTCCAGCTCACTACTTCCGACCCATCTGGTTCAGCTCGCTACTCCTGACCCATCGAATTCAGCTCACAACTCCTGACCCATCGGGTTCAGCTCAGTACTCCTGACCCATCGGGTTCAGCTCACTACTCCTGACCCATTGGGTTCAGCTCACTACTTCTGACCCATCGGGTTCAGCTAACTACTTCTGACATATCGGGTTCAGCACACTATTCCTGATCCATAGGGATCAGCTCACTACTCCTGACCCATCGGGTTCAGCTCAATACTCCTGACCCATCGGGCTCAGCTCACTACTCCTGACCCATCGGGCTCAGCTCACTACTACTGACACATCGGGCTCAGCTCACGACTCCTGACCCATCGGGTCCAGCTCACTACTTCTGACCCATCTGGTTCAGCTCGCTACTCCTGACCCATCGAGTTCAGCTCACAACTCCTGACCCATCGGGTTCAGCTCAGTACTCCTGACCCATCGGGTTCAGCTCACTACTCCTGACCCATTGGGTTCAGCTCACTACTCCTGACCCATAGGGTTCAGCTCACTACTCCTGACCCATCAGGTTCAGCTCACGACTCCTGACCCATTGGATTCAGCTCAGGACTCCTGACCCATCGGGTTCATCTCACGACTCTTGACCCATTGGGTTCAGCTCACGACTCCTGATCCATCGGGTTCAGCTCATGACTCCTGACCCATCGGGTTCAGCTCATTACTCCTGACCCATCGGGTTCAGCTCACGACTCCTGACCCATCGGGTTGAGCTCACGACTCCTGACCCATAGGGTTCAGCTCACTACTCATGACCCATTGGGTTCAGCTCAAGACTCCTGACCGATCGGGTTCAGCTCACGACTCCTGACCCATCGGGTTCAGCTCACGACTCCTGACCGATTGGGTTCAGCTCACTACTCCTGACCCATCGGGTTCAGCTCACGATTCCTGACCCATCGGGTTCAGCTCACGACTCCTGCCCCATTGGGTTCAGCTCACGACTCCTGACCCATCGGGTTCAGCTCATTACTCCTGACCCATCGGGTTCAGCTCACGACTCCTGACCCATCGGGTTCAGCTCACGACTCCTGACCCATCGGGTTCAGCTCACTACTTCTGACCCATTGGGTTCAGCTCACGACTCCTGACCCATCGGGTTCAGCTCATTACTCCTGACCCATCGGGTTCAGCTCACGACTCCTGACCCATCGGGTTCAGCTCACGACTCCTGACCCATCGGGTTCAGCTCACTACTCCTGACCCATCGGGTTCAGCTCACTACTCCTGACCCATCGGGTTCAGCTCACTACTACTGACACATCGGGTTCAGCTCACTACTCCTGACCCATCGGGTTCAGCTCACTACTCCTGACCCATCGGGTTCAGCTCACTACTCCTGACCCATCGGATTCAGCTCACTACTCCTGACGCATCGGGTTCAGCTCACTACTCCTGACCCATCGGGTTCAGCTCACTACTACTGACCCATCGGGTTCAGCTCACTACTACTGACACATCGGGTTCAGCTCACTATTCCTGACCCATCGGGTTCAGCTCACTACTGCTGACCCATCGGGTTCAGCTCACTACTCCTAACCCATCGGGTTCAGCTCACTACTCCTGACCCATCGGGCTCAGCTCACTACTCCTGACCCATCGGGTTCAGCTCACTACTACTGACCCATCGGGTTCAGCTCACTACTCCTGACCCATCGAGTTAAGCTCACTACTACTGACCCATCGGGTTCAGCTCACTACTCGTGTCCCAACTGTTTCAGGTCACTACTTCTGACCCATCAGGTTCAGCTCATTACTTCTGACCCATCGGGTTCAGCTCGCTACTCCTGACCCATCGAGTTCAGCTCACGACTCCTGACCCATCAGGTTCAGCTCACTACTCCTGACCCATCGGGTTCAGCTCACGACTCCTGACCCCATCGGGTTCAGCTCAGTACTCCTGACCCATCGGGTTCAGCTCACTACTCCTGACCCATTGGGTTCAGCTCACTACTCCTGACCCATCGGGCTCAGCTCACTACTCCTGACCCATCGGGTTCAGCTCACTACTCCTGACCCATCGGGTTCAGCTCACTACTCCTGACCCATCGGGTTCAGCTCACTACTCCTGACCCATCGGGTTCAGCTCACTACTCCTGACCCATTAGGTTCAACTCACTACTCCTGACCCATAGGGTTCAGCTCACTACTCCTGACCCATCGGGTTGAGCTCACGACTCCTGACCCATAGGGTTCAGCTCACTACTCCTGACCCATTGGGTTCAGCTCACGACTCCTGACCCATCGGGTTCAGTTCTCGACTCCTGACCCATCGGGTTGAGCTCACGAATCCTGACCCATCGGGTTCAGCTCACTACTCCTGACCCATTGGGTTCAGCTCATTACTCCTGAACCATCGGGTTCAGCTAACGACTCCTGACCCATCGAGTTCAGCTCATTACTCCTGACCCATCGGGTTCAGCTCACGACTCCTGACCCATCGGGTTCAGCTCACTACTTCTGACCCATTGGGTTCAGCTCACGACTCCTGACCCATCGGGTTCAGCTCACGACTCCTGACCCATCGGGTTCAGCTCACTACTTCTGACCCATTGGGTTCAGCTCACGACTCCTGACCCATCGGGTTCAGCTCACGACTCCTGACCCATCGGGTCCAGCTCACTACTCCTGACCCATTGGGTCCAGCTCAATACTCCTGACCCATCGGGCTCAGCTCACTACTTCTGACCCATTGGGTTCAGCTCACGACTCCTGACCCATCGGGTTCAGCTCACGACTCCAGACCCATCGGGTCCAGCTCACTACTACTGACACATCGGGCTCAGCTCACTACTCCTGACCCATCGGGTTCAGCTCACTACTACTGACCCATCGGGTTCAGCTCACTACTCCTGACCCATAGAGTTAAGCTCACTACTTCTGACCCATCGGGTTCAGCTAACTACTTCTGACCTATCGGGTTCAGCACACTATTCCTGATCCATCGGGATCAGCTCACTACTCCTGACCCATCGGGTTCCGCTCACTACTCCTGACCCATCGGGCTCAGCTCACTACTACTGACACATCGGGCTCAGCTCACGACTCCTGACCCATCGGGTCCAGCTCACTACTTCTGACCCATCTGGTTCAGCTCGCTACTCCTGACCCATCGAGTTCAGCTCACAACTCTCCTGACCCATCGAGTTCAGCTCACAACTCCTGACCCATCGGGTTCAGCTCAGTACTCCTGACCCATCGGGTTCAGCTCACTACTCCTGACCCATTGGGTTCAGCTCACTACTCCTGACCCATAGGGTTCAGCTCACTACTCCTGACCCATCAGGTTCAGCTCACGACTCCTGACCCATTGGATTCAGCTCAGGACTCCTGACCCATCGGGTTCATCTCACTACTTCTGACCCATCGGGTTCAGCTAACTACTTCTGACCTATCGGGTTCAGCACACTATTCCTGATCCATCGGGATCAGCTCACTACTCCTGACCCATCGGGTTCAGCTCAATACTCCTGACCCATCGGGCTCAGCTCACTACTCCTGACCCATCGGGCTCAGCTCACTACTACTGACACATCGGGCTCAGCTCACGACTCCTGACCCATCGGGTCCAGCTCACTACTTCTGACCCATCTGGTTCAGCTCGCTACTCCTGACCCATCGAGTTCAGCTCACAACTCCTGACCCATCGGGTTCAGCTCAGTACTCCTGACCCATCGGGTTCAGCTCACTACTCCTGACCCATTGGGTTCAGCTCACTACTCCTGACCCATAGGGTTCAGCTCACTACTCCTGACCCATCAGGTTCAGCTCACGACTCCTGACCCATTGGATTCAGCTCAGGACTCCTGACCCATCGGGTTCATCTCACGACTCTTGACCCATTGGGTTCAGCTCATGACTCCTGATCCATCGGGTTCAGCTCACGACTCCTGCCCCATTGGGTTCAGCTCACGACTCCTGACCCATCGGGTTCAGCTCATTACTCCTGACCCATCGGGTTCAGCTCACGACTCCTGACCCATCGGGTTCAGCTCACGACTCCTGACCCATCGGGTTCAGCTCACTACTTCTGACCCATTGGGTTCAGTACACGACTCCTGACCCATCGGGTTCAGCTCACGACTCCTGACCCATCGGGTTCAGCTCACGACTCCTGACCCATTGGGTTCAGCTCACGACTCCTGACCCATCGGGTTCAGCTCATAACTCCTGACCCATCGGGTTCAGCTCACGACTCCTGACCCATCGGGTTCAGCTCACGACTCCTGACCCATCGGGTTCAGCTCACTACTCCTGACCCATCGGGTTCAGCTCACTACTCCTGACCCATCGGGCTCAGCTAACTACTCCTGACCCATCGGGTTCAGCTCACTACTACTGACCCATCGGGTTCAGCTCACTACTCCTGACCCATCGAGTTAAGCTCACTACTACTGACCCATCGGGTTCAGCTCACTACTCGTGTCCCAACTGTTTCAGGTCACTACTTCTGACCCATCAGGTTCAGCTCATTACTTCTGACCCATCGGGTTCAGCTCGCTACTCCTGACCCATCGAGTTCAGCTCACGACTCCTGACCCATCAGGTTCAGCTCACTACTCCTGACCCATCGGGTTCAGCTCACGACTCCTGACCCCATCGGGTTCAGCTCAGTACTCCTGACCCATCGGGTTCAGCTCACTACTCCTGACCCATTGGGTTCAGCTCACTACTCCTGACCCATCGGGCTCAGCTCACTACTCCTGACCCATCGGGTTCAGCTCACTACTCCTGACCCATCGGGTTCAGCTCACTACTCCTGACCCATCGGGTTCAGCTCACTACTCCTGACCCATCGGGTTCAGCTCACTACTCCTGACCCATTAGGTTCAACTCACTACTCCTGACCCATAGGGTTCAGCTCACTACTCCTGACCCATCGGGTTGAGCTCACGACTCCTGACCCATAGGGTTCAGCTCACTACTCCTGACCCATTGGGTTCAGCTCACGACTCCTGACCCATCGGGTTCAGTTCTCGACTCCTGACCCATCGGGTTGAGCTCACGAATCCTGACCCATCGGGTTCAGCTCACTACTCCTGACCCATTGGGTTCAGCTCATTACTCCTGAACCATCGGGTTCAGCTCACGACTCCTGACCCATCGAGTTCAGCTCATTACTCCTGACCCATCGGGTTCAGCTCACGACTCCTGACCCATCGGGTTCAGCTCACTACTTCTGACCCATTGGGTTCAGCTCACGACTCCTGACCCATCGGGTTCAGCTCACGACTCCTGACCCATCGGGTTCAGCTCACTACTTCTGACCCATTGGGTTCAGCTCACGACTCCTGACCCATCGGGTTCAGCTCACGACTCCTGACCCATCGGGTCCAGCTCACTACTCCTGACCCATTGGGTCCAGCTCAATACTCCTGACCCATCGGGCTCAGCTCACTACTTCTGACCCATTGGGTTCAGCTCACGACTCCTGACCCATCGGGTTCAGCTCACGACTCCTGACCCATCGGGTCCAGCTCACTACTACTGACACATCGGGCTCAGCTCACTACTCCTGACCCATCGGGTTCAGCTCACTACTACTGACCCATCGGGTTCAGCTCACTACTCCTGACCCATAGAGTTAAGCTCACTACTTCTGACCCATCGGGTTCAGCTAACTACTTCTGACCTATCGGGTTCAGCACACTATTCCTGATCCATCGGGATCAGCTCACTACTCCTGACCCATCGGGTTCCGCTCACTACTCCTGACCCATCGGGCTCAGCTCACTACGACTGACACATCGGGCTCAGCTCACGACTCCTGACCCATCGGGTCCAGCTCACTACTTCTGACCCATCTGGTTCAGCTCGCTACTCCTGACCCATCGAGTTCAGCTCACAACTCCTGACCCATCGGGTTGAGCTCAGTACACCTGACCCATCGGGTTCAGCTCACTACTCCTGACCCATTGGGTTCAGCTCACTACTCCTGACCCATAGGGTTCAGCTCACTACTCCTGACCCATCAGGTTCAGCTCACGACTCCTGACCCATTGGATTCAGCTCAGGACTCCTGACCCATCGGGTTCATCTCACGACTCTTGACCCATTGGGTTCAGCTCACGACTCCTGATCCATCGGGTTCAGCTCATGACTCCTGACCCATCTGGTTCAGCTCATTACTCCTGAACCATCGGGTTCAGCTCACGACTCCTGACCCATCGGGTTGGGCTCACGACTCCTGACCCATAGGGTTCAGCTCACTACTCATGACCCATTGGGTTCAGCTCAAGACTCCTGACCGATCGGGTTCAGCTCACGACTCCTGACCCATCGGGTTCAGCTCACGACTCCTGACCCATTGGGTTCAGCTCACTACTCCTGACCCATCGGGTTCAGCTCACGATTCCTGACCCATCGGGTTCAGCTCACGACTCCTGCCCCATTGGGTTCAGCTCACGACTCCTGACCCATCGGGTTCAGCTCATTACTCCTGACCCATCGGGTTCAGCTCACGACTCCTGACCCATCGGGTTCAGCTCACGACTCCTGACCCATCGGGTTCAGCTCACTACTTCTGACCCATTGGGTTCAGTACACGACTCCTGACCCATCGGCTTCAGCTCACGACTCCTGACCCATCGGGTTCAGCTCACGACTCCTGACCCATCGGGTTCAGCTCACTAGTCCTGACCCATCGGGTTCAGCTCACTAGTCCTGACCCATCGGGTTCAGCTCATTACTCCTGACCCATCGGGTTCAGCTCACGACTCCTGACCCATCGGGTTCAGCTAACTACTTCTGACCTATCGGGTTCAATTCACTATTCCCGATCCATCGGGATCAGCTCACTACTCGTGTCCCAACTGTTTCAGGTCACTACTTCTGACCCATCAGGTTCAGCTCACTACTTCTGACCCATCGGGTTCAGCTCGCTACTCCTGACCCATCGAGTTCAGCTCACGACTCCTGAACCATCGGGTTCAACTCACTACTTCTGACCCATCGGGTTCAGCTCACGACTCCTGACCCCATCGGGGTCAGCTCACTACTCCTGATCCATCGGGTTCAGCTCACTACTCCTGACCCATTGGGTTCAGCTCACTACTCCTGACCCATAGGGTTCAGCTCACTACTCCTGACCCATCAGGTTCAGCTCACGACTCCTGACCCATTGGATTCAGCTCACGACTCCTGACCCATCGGGTTCAGCTCACGACTCCTGACCCATTGGGTTCAGCTCACGACTCCTGACCCATCGGGTTCAGCTCACGACTCCTGACCCATCGGGTTCAGCTCATTACTCCTGACCCATCGGGTTCAGTTCACGACTCCTGACCCATCGGGTTGAGCTCACGAATCCTGACCCATCGGGTTCAGCTCACTATTCCTGACCCATCGGGTTCAGCTCACTACTGCTGACCCATCAGGTTCAGCTCACTACTGCTGACCCATCGGGTTCAGCTCACTACTCCTGACCCATCGGGTTCAGCTCACTACTCCTAACCCATCGGGTTCAGCTCACTACTCCTGACCCATCGGGATCAGCTCACTACTCCTGACCCATCGGGTTCAGCTCACTACTACTGACCAATCGGGTTCAGCTCACTACTCCTGACCCATCGAGTTAAGCTCACTACTACTGACCCATCGGGTTCAGCTCACTACTCGTGTCCCAACTGTTTCAGGTCACTACTTCTGACCCATCAGGTTCAGCTCACTACTTCTGACCCATCGGGTTCAGCTCGCTACTCCTAACCCATCGAGTTCAGCTCACGACTCCTGACCCATCGGGTTCAGCTCAATACTTCTGACCCATCGGGTTCAGCTCACGACTCCTGACCCCATCGGGTTCAGCTCACTACTCCTGACACATCGGGTTAAGCTCACTACTCCTGACCCATTGGGTTCAGCTCACTACTCCTGACCATAGGGTTCAGCTCACTACTCGTGACCCATCGGGTTCAGCTCATTACTCCTGACCCATCCGGTTCAGCTCACGACTCCTGACCCATTGGATTGAGCTCACGACTCCTGAACCATCGGGTTCAGCTCACGACTCCTGACCCATTGGGTTCAGCTCACGACTCCTGACCCATCAGGTTCAGTTCATGACTCCTGACCCATCGGGTTCAGCTCATTACTCCTGACCCATCGGCTTCAGCTCACGACTCCTGACCCATCGGGTTGAGCTCACGACTCCTGACCCATCGGGTTCAGCTCACTACTCCTGACCCATTGGGTTCAGCTCACAACTCCTGACCCATCGGTTTCAGCTCACGACTCCTGACCCATCGGGTTCAGCTCACGACTCCTGACCCACTGGGTTCAGCTCACTACTCCTGACCCATCGGGTTCAGCTCTCGATTCCTGACCCATCGGGTTCAGCTCACGACTCCTGACCCATTGGGTTCAGCTCACGACTCCTGACCCATCGGGTTCAGCTCATTACTCCTGAACCATCGGGTTCAGCTCACGAATCCTGACCCATCGGGTTCAGCTCATTACTCCTGACCCATCGGTTTCAGCTCACGACTCCTGACCCATCGGGTTCAGCTCATGACTCCTGTCCCATCGGGTTCAGCTCACTACTCCTGACCCATTGGGTTCAGCTCACGACTCCTGACCCAACGGGTTCAGGTCACGACTCCTGACCCATCAGGTTCAGCTCACTACTCCTGACCCATCGGGTTCAGCTCACTACTCCTGACCCATCAGGCTCAGCTCACTACTCCTGACCCATCGGGCTCAGCTCAAGACTACTGACATATCGGGCTCAGCTCACTACTCCTGACCCATCGAGTTCAGCTCACTACTACTGACCCATGGGGTTCAGCTCACTACTCCTGACCCATCGAGTTAAGCTCACTACTTCTGACCCATCGGGTTCAGCTAACTACTTCTGACCTATCGGGTTCAGCTCACTATTCCTGATCAATCAGGATCAGCTCACTACTCCTGATCCATCAGGATCAGCTCACTACTCGTGTCCCAACTGTTTCAGGTCACTACTTCTGACCCATCAGGTTCAGCTCACTACTTCTGACCCATTGGGTTCAGCTCGCTACTCCTGACCCATCGAGTTCAGCTCACGACTCCTGACCCATTCGGTTCAGCTCACTACTCCTGACTCATCAGGTTCAGCTCACTACTCCTGACCCATCGGGCTCAGCTCACTACTCCTGACCCATCGGGCTCAGCTCACTACTCCTGACCCATCGGGTTCAGCTCACTACTCCTGACCCATGGGGTTCAGCTCACTACTCCTGACCCATCGGGTTCAGCTCACTACTACTGACCCATTAGGTTCAACTCACTACTCCTGACCCATAGGGTTCAGCTCACTACTCCTGACCCATCGGGTTGAGCTCACGACTACTGACCCATAGGGTTCAGCTCACTACTCCTGACCCATTGGGTTCAGCTCACGACTCCTGACCCATCGGGTTCAGTTCACGACTCCTGACCCATCGGGTTGAGCTCACGAATCCTGACCCATCGGGTTCAGCTCACTACTCCTGACCCATTGGGTTCAGCTCATTACTCCTGAACCATCGGGTTCAGCTCACGACTCCTGACCCATCGGGTTCAGCTCATTACTCCTGACCCATCGGGTTCAGCTCACGACTCCTGACCCATCGGGTTCAGCTCACTACTTCTGACCCATCGGGTTCAGCTAACTACTTCTGACCTATCGGGTTCAGCACACTATTCCTGATCCATCGGAATCAGCTCACTACTCCTGACCCATCGGGTTCAGCTCAATACTCCTGACCCATCGGGCTCAGCTCACTACTCCTGACCCATCGGGCTCAGCTCACTACTACTGAAACATCGGGCTCAGCTCACGACTCCTGACCCATCGGGTCCAGCTCACTACTTCTGACCCATCTGGTTCAGCTCGCTACTCCTGACCCATCGAGTTCAGCTCACAACTCCTGACCCATCAGGTTCAGCTCACTACTCCTGACCCATCAGGTTCAGCTCATGACTCCTGACCCCATCGGGTTCAGCTCAGTACTCCTGACCCATCGGGTTCAGCTCACTACTCCTGACCCATTGGGTTCAGCTCACTACTCCTGACCCATAGGGTTCAGCTCACTACTCCTGACCCATCGGGTTCAGCTCACGACTCCTGACCCATTGGATTCAGCTCACTACTCCTGACCCATCGGGTTCAGCTCACTACTCCTGACCCATCGGATTAGGCTCACTACTCCTGACCCATCTGGTTCAGCTCACTACTCCTGACCCATCTGGTTCAGCTCACTACTCCTGACCCATCGGGTTCAGCTCAATACTCCTGACCCATCGGGCTCAGCTCACTACTCCTGACCCATCGGGCTCAGCTCACTACTACTGAAACATCGGGCTCAGCTCACGACTCCTGACCCATCGGGTCCAGCTCACTACTTCTGACCCATCTGGTTCAGCTCGCTACTCCTGACCCATCGAGTTCAGCTCACAACTCCTGACCCATCAGGTTCAGCTCACTACTACTGACACATCGGGTTCAGCTCACTACTCCTGACCCATCGGGTTCAGCTCACTACTCCTGACCCATCAGGTTCAGCTCACTACTCCTGACCCATCGGGTTCAGCTCACTACTCCTGACCCATCGGATTAGGCTCACTACTCCTGACCCATCTGGTTCAGCTCACTACTCCTGACCCATCTGGTTCAGCTCAATACTCCTGACCCATCGGGCTCAGCTCACTACTCCTGACCCATCGGGCTCAGCTCACTACTACTGAAACATCGGGCTCAGCTCACGACTCCTGACCCATCGGGTCCAGCTCACTACTTCTGACCCATCTGGTTCAGCTCGCTACTCCTGACCCATCGAGTTCAGCTCACAACTCCTGACCCATCAGGTTCAGCTCACTACTCCTGACCCATCAGGTTCAGCTCATGACTCCTGACCCCATCGGGTTCAGCTCAGTACTCCTGACCCATCGGGTTCAGCTCACTACTCCTGACCCATTGGGTTCAGCTCACTACTCCTGACCCATAGGGTTCAGCTCACTACTCCTGACTCATCGGGTTCAGCTCACGACTCCTGACCCATTGGATTCAGCTCACGACTCCTGACCCATCGGGTTCAGCTCACGACTCCTGACCCATTGGGTTCAGCTCACGACTCCTGATCCATCGGGTTCAGCTCATGACTCCTGACCCATCGGGTTCAGCTCATTACTCCTGACCCATCGGGTTCAGCTCACGACTCCTGACCCATCGGGTTGAGCTCACGACTCCTGACCCATAGGGTTCAGCTCACTACTCATGACCCATTGGGTTCAGCTCAAGACTCCTGACCGATCGGGTTCAGCTCACGACTCCTGACCCATCGGGTTCAGCTCACGACTCCTGACCCATTGGGTTCAGCTCACTACTCCTGACCCATCGGGTTCAGCTCACGATTCCTGACCCATCGGGTTCAGCTCACGACTCCTGCCCCATTGGGTTCAGCTCACGACTCCTGACCCATCGGGTTCAGCTCATTACTCCTGACCCATCGGGTTCAGCTCACGACTCCTGACCCATCGGGTTCAGCTCACGACTCCTGACCCATCGGGTTAAGCTCACTACTCCTGACCCATCGGGTTCAGCTCACTACTCCTGACCCATCGGGTTCAGCTCACTACTACTGACACATCGGGTTCAGCTCACTACTCCTGACCCATCGGGTTCAGCTCACTACTCCTGACCCATCAGGTTCAGCTCACTACTCCTGACCCATCGGGTTCAGCTCACTACTCCTGACCCATCGGATTAGGCTCACTACTCCTGACCCATCTGGTTCAGCTCACTACTCCTGACCCATCTGGTTCAGCTCACTACTCCTGACGCATCGGGTTCAGCTCACTACTCCTGACGCATCGGGTTCAGCTCACTACTACTGACCCATCGGGTTCAGCTCACTACTACTGACACATCGGGTTCAGCTCACTACTACTGACACATCGGGTTCAGCTCACTATTCCTGACCCATCGGGTTCAGCTCACTACTGCTGACCCATCGGGTTCAGCTCACTACTGCTGACCCATCGGGTTCAGCTCACTACTCCTGACCCATCGGGTTCAGCTCACTACTCCTAACCCATCGGGTTCAGCTCACTACTCCTGACCCATCGGGCTCAGCTCACTACTCCTGACCCATCGGGTTCAGCTCACTACTACTGACCCATCGGGTTCAGCTCACTACTCCTGACCCATCGAGTTAAGCTCAATACTACTGACCCATCGGGTTCAGCTCACTACTGCTGACCCATCGGGTTCAGCTCACTACTGCTGACCCATCGGGTTCAGCTCACTACTCCTGACCCATCGGGTTCAGCTCACTACTCCTAATCCATCGGGTTCAGCTCACTACTCCTGACCCATCGGGCTCAGCTCACTACTCCTGACCCATCGGGTTCAGCTCACTACTACTACTGACCCATCGGGTTCAGCTCACTACTCCTGACCCATCGAGTTAAGCTCAATACTACTGACCCATCGGGTTCAGCTCACTACTCGTGTCCCAACTGTTTCAGGTCACTACTTCTGACCCATCAGGTTCAGCTCACTACTTCTGACCCATCGGGTTCAGCTCGCTACTCCTGACCCATCGAGTTCAGCTCACGACTCCTGACCCATCGGGTTCAGCTCACTACTTCTGACCCATCGGGTTCAGCTCACGACTCCTGACACATCGGGTTAAGCTCACTACTCCTGACCCATTGGGTTCAGCTCACTACTCCTGACCCATAGGGTTCAGCTCACTACTCCTGACCCATCGGGTTCAGCTCATTACTCCTGACCCATCGGGTTCAGCTCACGACTCCTGACCCATTGGATTGAGCTCACGACTCCTGAACCATCGGGTTCAGCTCACGACTCCTGACCCATTGGGTTCAGCTCACGACTCCTGACCCATAGGGTTCAGTTCACGACTCCTGACCCATCGGGTTCAGCTCATTACTCCTGACCCATCGGGTTCAGCTCACTACTCCTGACCCATAGGGTTCAGCTCACTACTCCTGACCCATCGGGTTCAGCTCATTACTCCTGACCCATCGGGTTCAGCTCACGACTCCTGACCCATTGGATTGAGCTCACGACTCCTGAACCATCGGGTTAAGCTCACTACTCCTGACCCATTGGGTTCAGCTCACTACTCCTGACCCATAGGGTTCAGCTCACTACTCCTGACCCATCGAGTTCAGCTCATTACTCCTGATCCATCGGGTTCAGCTCACGACTCCTGACCCATTGGATTGAGCTCACGACTCCTGAACCATCGGGTTCAGCTCACGACTCCTGACCCATTGGGTTCAGCTCACGACTCCTGACCCATCGGGTTCAGTTCACGACTCCTGACCCATCGGGTTCAGCTCATTACTCCTGACCCATCAGGTTCAGCTCACGACTCCTGACCCATCGGGTTGAGCTCACGACTCCTGACCCATCGGGTTCAGCTCACTACTCCTGACCCATTGGGTTCAGCTCACAACTCCTGACCCATCGTTTTCAGCTCACGACTCCTGACCCATCGGGTTCAGCTCACGACTCCTGACCCATTGGGTTCAGCTCACTACTCCTGACCCATCGGGTTCAGCTCTCGATTCCTGACCCATCGGGTTCAGCTCACGACTCTTGACCCATTGGGTTCAGCTCACGACTCCTGACCCATCGGGTTCAGCTCATTACTCCTGAACCATTAGGTTCAGCTCACGACTCCTGACCCATCGGGTTCAGCTCATTACTCCTGACCCATCGGATTCAGCTCACGACTCCTGACCCATCGGGTTCAGCTCATGACTCCTGACCCATCGGGTTCAGCTCACTACTCCTGACCCATTGGGTTCAGCTCACGACTCCTGACCCATCGGGTTCAGCTCACGACTCCTGACCCATCAGGTTCAGCTCACTACTCCTGACCCATCGGGTTCAGCTCACTACTCCTGACCCATCGGGCTCAGCTCACTACTCCTGACCCATCGGGCTCAGCTCACTACTACTGACATATCGGGCTCAGCTCACTACTCCTAAACCCATCGAGTTCAGCTCACTACTACTGACCCATGGGGTTCAGCTCGCTACTCCTGACCCATCGAGTTCAGCTCACGACTCCTGACCCATCGGGTTCAGCTCACTACTCGTGACTCATCAGGTTCAGCTCACTACTCCTGACCCATCGGGCTCAGCTCACTACTCCTGACCCATCGGGCTCAGCTCACTACTCCTGACCCATCGGGTTCAGCTCACTACTCCTGACCCATCGGGTTCAGCTCACTACTCCTGACCCATCGGGTTCAGATCACTACTCCTGACCCATTAGGTTCAACTCACTACTCCTGACCCATAGGGTTCAGCTTACTACTCCTGACCCATCGGGTTGAGCTCACGACTCCTGACCCATAGGGTTCAGCTCACTACTCCTGACCCATTGGGTTCAGCTCACGACTCCTGACCCATCGGGTTCAGTTCTCGACTCCTGACCCATCGGGTTGAGCTCACGAATCCTGACCCATCGGGTTCAGCTCACTACTCCTGACCCATTGGGTTCAGCTCATTACTCCTGAACCATCGGGTTCAGCTCACGACTCCTGACCCATCGGGTTCAGCTCATTACTCCTGACCCATCGGGTTCAGCTCACGACTCCTGACCCATCGGGTTCAGCTCACTACTTCTGACCCATTCGGTTCAGCTCACGACTCCTGACCCATCGGGTTCACCTCACGACTCCAGACCCATCGGGTTCAGCTCACTACTTCTGACCCATTGGGTTCAGCTCACGACTCCTGACCCATCGGGTTCAGCTCACGACTCCTGACCCATCAGGTCTAGCTCACTACTCCTGACCCATCGGGTTCAGCTCAATACTCCTGACCCATCGGGCTCAGCTCACTACTTCTGACCCATTGGGTTCAGCTCACGACTCCTGACCCATCGGGTTCAGCTCACGACTCCTGACCCATCGGGTCCAGCTCACTACTACTGACACATCGGGCTCAGCTCACTACTCCTGACCCATCGGGCTCAGCTCACTACTCCTGACCCATCGGGTTCAGCTCACTACTCCTGACCCATCGGGTTCAGCTCACTACTCCTGACCCATCGGGTTCAGCTAACTACTTCTGACCTATCGGGTTCAGCACACTATTCCTGATCCATCGGGATCAGCTCACTACTCCTGACCCATCGGGTTCAGCTCAATACTCCTGACCCATCGGGCTCAGCTCAGTACTCCTGACCCATCGGGCTCAGCTCACTACTACTGACACATCGGGCTCAGCTCACGACTCCTGACCCATCGGGTCCAGCTCACTACTTCTGACCCATCTGGTTCAGCTCGCTACTCCTGACCCATCGAGTTCAGCTCACAACTCCTGACCCATCAGGTTCAGCTCACTACTCCTGACCCATCAGGTTCAGCTCACAACTCCTGACCCCATCGGGTTCAGCTCAGTACTCCTGACCCATCGGGTTCAGCTCACTACTCCTGACCCATTGGGTTCAGCTCACTACTCCTGACCCATAGGGTTCAGCTCACTACTCCTGACCCATCGGGTTCAGCTCACGACTCCTGACACATTGGATTCAGCTCAGGACTCCTGACCCATCGGGTTCATCTCACGACTCTTGACCCATTGGGTTCAGCTCACGACTCCTGATCCATCGGGTTCAGCTCATGACTCCTGACCCATCGGGTTCAGCTCATTACTCCTGACCCATCGGGTTCAGCTCACGACTCCTGACCCATCGGGTTCAGCTCACGACTCCTGACCCATAGGGTTCAGCTCACTACTCATGACCCATTGGGTTCAGCTCAAGACTCCTGACCGATCGGGTTCAGCGCACGACTCCTGACCCATCGGGTTCAGCTCACGACTCCTGACCCATTGGGTTCAGCTCACTACTCCTGACCCATCGGGTTCAGCTCACAATTCCTGAACCATCGGGTTCAGCTCACGACTCCTGCCCCATTGGGTTCAGCTCACGACTCCTGACCCATCGGGTTCAGCTCATTACTCCTGACCCATCGGGTTCAGCTCACGACTCCTGACCCATCGGGTTCAGCTAACGACTCCTGACCCATCGGGTTCAGCTCACTACTCCTGACCCATTGGGTTCAGTACACGACTCCTGACCCATCGGCTTCAGCTCACGACTCCTGACCCATCGGGTTCAGCTCACGACTCCTGACCCATCGGGTTCAGCTCACTAGTCCTGACCCATCGGGTTCAGCTGACTAGTCCTGACCCATCGGGTTCAGCTCATTACTCCTGACCCATCGGGTTCAGCTCACGACTCCTGACCCATCGGGTTCAGCTAACTACTTCTGACCTATCGGGTTCAGCTCACTATTCCCGATCCATCGGGATCAGCTCACTACTCGTGTCCCAACTGTTTCAGGTCACTACTTCTGACTCATCAGGTTCAGCTCACTACTTCTGACCCATCGAGTTCAGCTCGCTACTCCTGACCCATCGAGTTCAGCTCACGACTCCTGAACCATCAGGTTCAACTCACTACTTCTGACCCATCGGGTTCAGCTCACACCTCCTGACCCCATCGGGGTCAGCTCACTACTCCTGATCCATCGGGTTCACCTCACTACTCCTGACCCATTGGGTTCAGCTCACTACTTGTGACCCATAGAGTTCAGCTCACTACTCCTGACCCATCGGGTTCAGCTCACTACTCCTGACCCATCGGGTTCAGCTCACGACTCCTGACCCATTGGATTCAGCTCACGACTCCTGACGCATCGGGTTCAGCTCACGACTCCTGACCCATTGGGTTCAGCTCACGACTCCTGACCCATCGGGTTCAGCTCACGACTCCTGACCCATCGGGTTCAGCTCATTACTCCTGACCCATCGGGGTCAGTTCACGACTCCTGACCCATCGGGTTGAGCTCACGAATCCTGACCCATCGGGTTCAGCTCACTACTCCTGACCCATTGGGTTCAGCTCATTACTCCTGAACCATCGGGTTCAGCTCACGACTCCTGACCCATCGGGTTCAGCTCATTACTCCTGACCCATCGGGTTCAGCTCACGACTCCTGATCCATCGGGTTCAGCTCACGACTCCTGACCCATCGGGTTCAGCTCACTACTCCTGACCCATTGGGTTCAGCTCACGACTCCTGACCCATCGGGTTCAGCTCACGACTCCTGACCCATCGGGTCCAGCTCACTACTCCTGACCCATCGGGTTCAGCTCAATACTCCTGACCCATCGGGCTCAGCTCACTACTCCTGACCCATCGGGCTCAGCTCACTACTACTGACACATCGGGCTCAGCTCACTACTCCTGACCCATCGGGTTCAGCTCAGTACTACTGACCCAACGGGTTCAGCTCACTACTACTGACCCATCGGGTTCAGCTCACTACTCCTAACCCATTGAGTTAAGCTCACTACTTCTGACCCATCGGGTTCAGCTAACTACTTCTGACCTATCGGGTTCAGCACACTATTCCTGATCCATCGGGATCAGCTCACTACTCCTGACCCATCGGGCTCAGCTCACTACTACTGACACATCGGGCTCAGCTCACTACTCCTGACCCATCGGGTTCAGCTCAGTACTACTGACCCAACGGGTTCAGCTCACTACTACTGACCCATCGGGTTCAGCTCACTACTCCTAACCCATTGAGTTAAGCTCACTACTTCTGACCCATCGGGTTCAGCTAACTACTTCTGACCTATCGGGTTCAGCACACTATTCCTGATCCATCGGGATCAGCTCACTACTCCTGACCCATCGGGTTCAGCTCAATACTCCTGACCCATCGGGCTCAGCTCACTACTCCTGACCCATCGGGCTCAGCTCACTACTACTGACACATCGGGCTCAGCTCACGACTCCTGACCTATCGGGTCCAGCTCACTACTTCTGACCCATCTGGTTCAGCTCGCTACTCCTGACCCATCGAGTTCAGCTCACGACTCCTGACCCATCAGGTTCAGCTCACTACTCCTGACCCATCGGGTTCAGCTCATGACTCCTGACCCATCGGGTTCAGCTCACTACTCCTGACCCATTGGGTTCAGCTCACGACTCCTGACCCATCGGGTTCAGCTCACGACTCCTGACCCATCAGGTTCAGCTCACTACTCCTGACCCATCGGGTTCAGCTCACTACTCCTGACCCATCGGGCTCAGCTCACTACTCCTGACCCATCGGGCTCAGCTCACTACTACTGACATATCGGGCTCAGCTCACTACTCCTAAACCCATCGAGTTCAGCTCACTACTACTGACCCATGGGGTTCAGCTCGCTACTCCTGACCCATCGAGTTCAGCTCACGACTCCTGACCCATCGGGTTCAGCTCACTACTCGTGACTCATCAGGTTCAGCTCACTACTCCTGACCCATCGGGCTCAGCTCACTACTCCTGACCCATCGGGCTCAGCTCACTACTCCTGACCCATCGGGTTCAGCTCACTACTCCTGACCCATCGGGTTCAGCTCACTACTCCTGACCCATCGGGTTCAGATCACTACTCCTGACCCATTAGGTTCAACTCACTACTCCTGACCCATAGGGTTCAGCTTACTACTCCTGACCCATCGGGTTGAGCTCACGACTCCTGACCCATTAGGTTCAACTCACTACTCCTGACCCATAGGGTTCAGCTTACTACTCCTGACCCATCGGGCTCAGCTCACGACTCCTGACCTATCGGGTCCAGCTCACTACTTCTGACCCATCTGGTTCAGCTCGCTACTCCTGACCCATCGAGTTCAGCTCACGACTCCTGACCCATCGGATTCAGCTCACTACTCCTGACCCATCGGGTTCAGCTCATGACTCCTGACCCATCGGGTTCAGCTCACTACTCCTGACCCATTGGGTTCAGCTCACGACTCCTGACCCATCGGGTTCAGCTCACGACTCCTGACCCATCAGGTTCAGCTCACTACTCCTGACCCATCGGGTTCAGCTCACTACTCCTGACCCATCGGGCTCAGCTCACTACTCCTGACCCATCGGGCTCAGCTCACTACTACTGACATATCGGGCTCAGCTCACTACTCCTAAACCCATCGAGTTCAGCTCACTACTACTGACCCATGGGGTTCAGCTCGCTACTCCTGACCCATCGAGTTCAGCTCACGACTCCTGACCCATCGGGTTCAGCTCACTACTCGTGACTCATCAGGTTCAGCTCACTACTCCTGACCCATCGGGCTCAGCTCACTACTCCTGACCCATCGGGCTCAGCTCACTACTCCTGACCCATCGGGTTCAGCTCACTACTCCTGACCCATCGGGTTCAGCTCACTACTCCTGACCCATCGGGTTCAGATCACTACTCCTGACCCATTAGGTTCAACTCACTACTCCTGACCCATAGGGTTCAGCTTACTACTCCTGACCCATCGGGTTGAGCTCACGACTCCTGACCCATAGGGTTCAGCTCACTACTCCTGACCCATTGGGTTCAGCTCACGACTCCTGACCCATCGGGTTCAGTTCTCGACTCCTGACCCATCGGGTTGAGCTCACGAATCCTGACCCATCGGGTTCAGCTCACTACTCCTGACCCATTGGGTTCAGCTCATTACTCCTGAACCATCGGGTTCAGCTCACGACTCCTGACCCATCGGGTTCAGCTCATTACTCCTGACCCATCGGGTTCAGCTCACGACTCCTGACCCATCGGGTTCAGCTCACTACTTCTGACCCATTCGGTTCAGCTCACGACTCCTGACCCATCGGGTTCACCTCACGACTCCAGACCCATCGGGTTCAGCTCACTACTTCTGACCCATTGGGTTCAGCTCACGACTCCTGACCCATCGGGTTCAGCTCACGACTCCTGACCCATCGGGTCTAGCTCACTACTCCTGACCCATCGGGTTCAGCTCAATACTCCTGACCCATCGGGCTCAGCTCACTACTTCTGACCCATTGGGTTCAGCTCACGACTCCTGACCCATCGGGTTCAGCTCACGACTCCTGACCCATCGGGTCCAGCTCACTACTACTGACACATCGGGCTCAGCTCACTACTCCTGACCCATCGGGCTCAGCTCACTACTCCTGACCCATCGGGTTCAGCTCACTACTCCTGACCCATCGGGTTCAGCTCACTACTCCTGACCCATCGGGTTCAGCTAACTACTTCTGACCTATCGGGTTCAGCACACTATTCCTGATCCATCGGGATCAGCTCACTACTCCTGACCCATCGGGTTCAGCTCAATACTCCTGACCCATCGGGCTCAGCTCAGTACTCCTGACCCATCGGGCTCAGCTCACTACTACTGACACATCGGGCTCAGCTCACGACTCCTGACCCATCGGGTCCAGCTCACTACTTCTGACCCATCTGGTTCAGCTCGCTACTCCTGACCCATCGAGTTCAGCTCACAACTCCTGACCCATCAGGTTCAGCTCACTACTCCTGACCCATCAGGTTCAGCTCACAACTCCTGACCCCATCGGGTTCAGCTCAGTACTCCTGACCCATCGGGTTCAGCTCACTACTCCTGACCCATTGGGTTCAGCTCACTACTCCTGACCCATAGGGTTCAGCTCACTACTCCTGACCCATCGGGTTCAGCTCACGACTCCTGACACATTGGATTCAGCTCAGGACTCCTGACCCATCGGGTTCATCTCACGACTCTTGACCCATTGGGTTCAGCTCACGACTCCTGATCCATCGGGTTCAGCTCATGACTCCTGACCCATCGGGTTCAGCTCATTACTCCTGACCCATCGGGTTCAGCTCACGACTCCTGACCCATCGGGTTCAGCTCACGACTCCTGACCCATAGGGTTCAGCTCACTACTCATGACCCATTGGGTTCAGCTCAAGACTCCTGACCGATCGGGTTCAGCGCACGACTCCTGACCCATCGGGTTCAGCTCACGACTCCTGACCCATTGGGTTCAGCTCACTACTCCTGACCCATCGGGTTCAGCTCACAATTCCTGAACCATCGGGTTCAGCTCACGACTCCTGCCCCATTGGGTTCAGCTCACGACTCCTGACCCATCGGGTTCAGCTCATTACTCCTGACCCATCGGGTTCAGCTCACGACTCCTGACCCATCGGGTTCAGCTAACGACTCCTGACCCATCGGGTTCAGCTCACTACTCCTGACCCATTGGGTTCAGTACACGACTCCTGACCCATCGGCTTCAGCTCACGACTCCTGACCCATCGGGTTCAGCTCACGACTCCTGACCCATCGGGTTCAGCTCACTAGTCCTGACCCATCGGGTTCAGCTGACTAGTCCTGACCCATCGGGTTCAGCTCATTACTCCTGACCCATCGGGTTCAGCTAACTACTTCTGACCTATCGGGTTCAGCTCACTATTCCCGATCCATCGGGATCAGCTCACTACTCGTGTCCCAACTGTTTCAGGTCACTACTTCTGACTCATCAGGTTCAGCTCACTACTTCTGACCCATCGAGTTCAGCTCGCTACTCCTGACCCATCGAGTTCAGCTCACGACTCCTGAACCATCAGGTTCAACTCACTACTTCTGACCCATCGGGTTCAGCTCACGACTCCTGACCCCATCGGGGTCAGCTCACTACTCCTGATCCATCGGGTTCACCTCACTACTCCTGACCCATTGGGTTCAGCTCACTACTTGTGACCCATAGAGTTCAGCTCACTACTCCTGACCCATCGGGTTCAGCTCACTACTCCTGACCCATCGGGTTCAGCTCACGACTCCTGACCCATTGGATTCAGCTCACGACTCCTGACGCATCGGGTTCAGCTCACGACTCCTGACCCATTGGGTTCAGCTCACGACTCCTGACCCATCGGGTTCAGCTCACGACTCCTGACCCATCGGGTTCAGCTCATTACTCCTGACCCATCGGGGTCAGTTCACGACTCCTGACCCATCGGGTTGAGCTCACGAATCCTGACCCATCGGGTTCAGCTCACTACTCCTGACCCATTGGGTTCAGCTCATTACTCCTGAACCATCGGGTTCAGCTCACGACTCCTGACCCATCGGGTTCAGCTCATTACTCCTGACCCATCGGGTTCAGCTCACGACTCCTGATCCATCGGGTTCAGCTCACGACTCCTGACCCATCGGGTTCAGCTCACTACTCCTGACCCATTGGGTTCAGCTCACGACTCCTGACCCATCGGGTTCAGCTCACGACTCCTGACCCATCGGGTCCAGCTCACTACTCCTGACCCATCGGGTTCAGCTCAATACTCCTGACCCATCGGGCTCAGCTCACTACTCCTGACCCATCGGGCTCAGCTCACTACTACTGACACATCGGGCTCAGCTCACTACTCCTGACCCATCGGGTTCAGCTCAGTACTACTGACCCAACGGGTTCAGCTCACTACTACTGACCCATCGGGTTCAGCTCACTACTCCTAACCCATTGAGTTAAGCTCACTACTTCTGACCCATCGGGTTCAGCTAACTACTTCTGACCTATCGGGTTCAGCACACTATTCCTGATCCATCGGGATCAGCTCACTACTCCTGACCCATCGGGCTCAGCTCACTACTACTGACACATCGGGCTCAGCTCACTACTCCTGACCCATCGGGTTCAGCTCAGTACTACTGACCCAACGGGTTCAGCTCACTACTACTGACCCATCGGGTTCAGCTCACTACTCCTAACCCATTGAGTTAAGCTCACTACTTCTGACCCATCGGGTTCAGCTAACTACTTCTGACCTATCGGGTTCAGCACACTATTCCTGATCCATCGGGATCAGCTCACTACTCCTGACCCATCGGGTTCAGCTCAATACTCCTGACCCATCGGGCTCAGCTCACTACTCCTGACCCATCGGGCTCAGCTCACTACTACTGACACATCGGGCTCAGCTCACGACTCCTGACCTATCGGGTCCAGCTCACTACTTCTGACCCATCTGGTTCAGCTCGCTACTCCTGACCCATCGAGTTCAGCTCACGACTCCTGACCCATCAGGTTCAGCTCACTACTCCTGACCCATCGGGTTCAGCTCATGACTCCTGACCCATCGGGTTCAGCTCACTACTCCTGACCCATTGGGTTCAGCTCACGACTCCTGACCAATCGGGTTCAGCTCACGACTCCTGACCCATCAGGTTCAGCTCACTACTCCTGACCCATCGGGTTCAGCTCACTACTCCTGACCCATCGGGCTCAGCTCACTACTCCTGACCCATCGGGCTCAGCTCACTACTACTGACATATCGGGCTCAGCTCACTACTCCTAAACCCATCGAGTTCAGCTCACTACTACTGACCCATGGGGTTCAGCTCGCTACTCCTGACCCATCGAGTTCAGCTCACGACTCCTGACCCATCGGGTTCAGCTCACTACTCGTGACTCATCAGGTTCAGCTCACTACTCCTGACCCATCGGGCTCAGCTCACTACTCCTGACCCATCGGGCTCAGCTCACTACTCCTGACCCATCGGGTTCAGCTCACTACTCCTGACCCATCGGGTTCAGCTCACTACTCCTGACCCATCGGGTTCAGATCACTACTCCTGACCCATTAGGTTCAACTCACTACTCCTGACCCATAGGGTTCAGCTTACTACTCCTGACCCATCGGGTTGAGCTCACGACTCCTGACCCATTAGGTTCAACTCACTACTCCTGACCCATAGGGTTCAGCTTACTACTCCTGACCCATCGGGCTCAGCTCACGACTCCTGACCTATCGGGTCCAGCTCACTACTTCTGACCCATCTGGTTCAGCTCGCTACTCCTGACCCATCGAGTTCAGCTCACGACTCCTGACCCATCGGATTCAGCTCACTACTCCTGACCCATCGGGTTCAGCTCATGACTCCTGACCCATCGGGTTCAGCTCACTACTCCTGACCCATTGGGTTCAGCTCACGACTCCTGACCCATCGGGTTCAGCTCACGACTCCTGACCCATCAGGTTCAGCTCACTACTCCTGACCCATCGGGTTCAGCTCACTACTCCTGACCCATCGGGCTCAGCTCACTACTCCTGACCCATCGGGCTCAGCTCACTACTACTGACATATCGGGCTCAGCTCACTACTCCTAAACCCATCGAGTTCAGCTCACTACTACTGACCCATGGGGTTCAGCTCGCTACTCCTGACCCATCGAGTTCAGCTCACGACTCCTGACCCATCGGGTTCAGCTCACTACTCGTGACTCATCAGGTTCAGCTCACTACTCCTGACCCATCAGGCTCAGCTCACTACTCCTGACCCATCGGGCTCAGCTCACTACTCCTGACCCATCGGGTTCAGCTCACTACTCCTGACCCATCGGGTTCAGCTCACTACTCCTGACCCATCGGGTTCAGATCACTACTCCTGACCCATTAGGTTCAACTCACTACTCCTGACCCATAGGGTTCAGCTTACTACTCCTGACCCATCGGGTTGAGCTCACGACTCCTGACCCATAGGGTTCAGCTCACTACTCCTGACCCATTGGGTTCAGCTCACGACTCCTGACCCATCGGGTTCAGTTCTCGACTCCTGACCCATCGGGTTGAGCTCACGAATCCTGACCCATCGGGTTCAGCTCACTACTCCTGACCCATTGGGTTCAGCTCATTACTCCTGAACCATCGGGTTCAGCTCACGACTCCTGACCCATCGGGTTCAGCTCATTACTCCTGACCCATCGGGTTCAGCTCACGACTCCTGACCCATCGGGTTCAGCTCACTACTTCTGACCCATTCGGTTCAGCTCACGACTCCTGACCCATCGGGTTCACCTCACGACTCCAGACCCATCGGGTTCAGCTCACTACTTCTGACCCATTGGGTTCAGCTCACGACTCCTGACCCATCGGGTTCAGCTCACGACTCCTGACCCATCGGGTCTAGCTCACTACTCCTGACCCATCGGGTTCAGCTCAATACTCCTGACCCATCGGGCTCAGCTCACTACTTCTGACCCATTGGGTTCAGCTCACGACTCCTGACCCATCGGGTTCAGCTCACGACTCCTGACCCATCGGGTCCAGCTCACTACTACTGACACATCGGGCTCAGCTCACTACTCCTGACCCATCGGGCTCAGCTCACTACTCCTGACCCATCGGGTTCAGCTCACTACTCCTGACCCATCGGGTTCAGCTCACTACTCCTGACCCATCGGGTTCAGCTAACTACTTCTGACCTATCGGGTTCAGCACACTATTCCTGATCCATCGGGATCAGCTCACTACTCCTGACCCATCGGGTTCAGCTCAATACTCCTGACCCATCGGGCTCAGCTCAGTACTCCTGACCCATCGGGCTCAGCTCACTACTACTGACACATCGGGCTCAGCTCACGACTCCTGACCCATCGGGTCCAGCTCACTACTTCTGACCCATCTGGTTCAGCTCGCTACTCCTGACCCATCGAGTTCAGCTCACAACTCCTGACCCATCAGGTTCAGCTCACTACTCCTGACCCATCAGGTTCAGCTCACAACTCCTGACCCCATCGGGTTCAGCTCAGTACTCCTGACCCATCGGGTTCAGCTCACTACTCCTGACCCATTGGGTTCAGCTCACTACTCCTGACCCATAGGGTTCAGCTCACTACTCCTGACCCATCGGGTTCAGCTCACGACTCCTGACACATTGGATTCAGCTCAGGACTCCTGACCCATCGGGTTCATCTCACGACTCTTGACCCATTGGGTTCAGCTCACGACTCCTGATCCATCGGGTTCAGCTCATGACTCCTGACCCATCGGGTTCAGCTCATTACTCCTGACCCATCGGGTTCAGCTCACGACTCCTGACCCATCGGGTTCAGCTCACGACTCCTGACCCATAGGGTTCAGCTCACTACTCATGACCCATTGGGTTCAGCTCAAGACTCCTGACCGATCGGGTTCAGCGCACGACTCCTGACCCATCGGGTTCAGCTCACGACTCCTGACCCATTGGGTTCAGCTCACTACTCCTGACCCATCGGGTTCAGCTCACAATTCCTGAACCATCGGGTTCAGCTCACGACTCCTGCCCCATTGGGTTCAGCTCACGACTCCTGACCCATCGGGTTCAGCTCATTACTCCTGACCCATCGGGTTCAGCTCACGACTCCTGACCCATCGGGTTCAGCTAACGACTCCTGACCCATCGGGTTCAGCTCACTACTCCTGACCCATTGGGTTCAGTACACGACTCCTGACCCATCGGCTTCAGCTCACGACTCCTGACCCATCGGGTTCAGCTCACGACTCCTGACCCATCGGGTTCAGCTCACTAGTCCTGACCCATCGGGTTCAGCTGACTAGTCCTGACCCATCGGGTTCAGCTCATTACTCCTGACCCATCGGGTTCAGCTCACGACTCCTGACCCATCGGGTTCAGCTAACTACTTCTGACCTATCGGGTTCAGCTCACTATTCCCGATCCATCGGGATCAGCTCACTACTCGTGTCCCAACTGTTTCAGGTCACTACTTCTGACTCATCAGGTTCAGCTCACTACTTCTGACCCATCGAGTTCAGCTCGCTACTCCTGACCCATCGAGTTCAGCTCACGACTCCTGAACCATCAGGTTCAACTCACTACTTCTGACCCATCGGGTTCAGCTCATGACTCCTGACCCCATCGGGGTCAGCTCACTACTCCTGATCCATCGGGTTCACCTCACTACTCCTGACCCATTGGGTTCAGCTCACTACTTGTGACCCATAGAGTTCAGCTCACTACTCCTGACCCATCGGGTTCAGCTCACTACTCCTGACCCATCGGGTTCAGCTCACGACTCCTGACCCATTGGATTCAGCTCACGACTCCTGACGCATCGGGTTCAGCTCACGACTCCTGACCCATTGGGTTCAGCTCACGACTCCTGACCCATCGGGTTCAGCTCACGACTCCTGACCCATCGGGTTCAGCTCATTACTCCTGACCCATCGGGGTCAGTTCACGACTCCTGACCCATCGGGTTGAGCTCACGAATCCTGACCCATCGGGTTCAGCTCACTACTCCTGACCCATTGGGTTCTGCTCATTACTCCTGAACCATCGGGTTCAGCTCACGACTCCTGACCCATCGGGTTCAGCTCATTACTCCTGACCCATCGGGTTCAGCTCACGACTCCTGATCCATCGGGTTCAGCTCACGACTCCTGACCCATCGGGTTCAGCTCACTACTCCTGACCCATTGGGTTCAGCTCACGACTCCTGACCCATCGGGTTCAGCTCACGACTCCTGACCCATCGGGTCCAGCTCACTACTCCTGACCCATCGGGTTCAGCTCAATACTCCTGACCCATCGGGCTCAGCTCACTACTCCTGACCCATCGGGCTCAGCTCACTACTACTGACACATCGGGCTCAGCTCACTACTCCTGACCCATCGGGTTCAGCTCAGTACTACTGACCCAACGGGTTCAGCTCACTACTACTGACCCATCGGGTTCAGCTCACTACTCCTAACCCATTGAGTTAAGCTCACTACTTCTGACCCATCGGGTTCAGCTAACTACTTCTGACCTATCGGGTTCAGCACACTATTCCTGATCCATCGGGATCAGCTCACTACTCCTGACCCATCGGGTTCAGCTCAATACTCCTGACCCATCGGGCTCAGCTCACTACTCCTGACCCATCGGGCTCAGCTCACTACTACTGACACATCGGGCTCAGCTCACGACTCCTGACCTATCGGGTCCAGCTCACTACTTCTGACCCATCTGGTTCAGCTCGCTACTCCTGACCCATCGAGTTCAGCTCACGACTCCTGACCCATCAGGTTCAGCTCACTACTCCTGACCCATCGGGTTCAGCTCACGACTCCTGACCCCATCGGGTTCAGCTCAGTACTCCTGACCCATCGGGTTCAGCTCACGACTCCTGACCCATTGGATTCAGCTCACGACTCCTGACGCATCGGGTTCAGCTCACGACTCCTGACCCATTGGGTTCAGCTCACGACTCCTGACCCATCGGGTTCAGCTCACGACTCCTGACCCATCGGGTTCAGCTCATTACTCCTGACCCATCGGGGTCAGTTCACGACTCCTGACCCATCGGGTTGAGCTCACGAATCCTGACCCATCGGGTTCAGCTCACTACTCCTGACCCATTGGGTTCAGCTCATTACTCCTGAACCATCGGGTTCAGCTCACGACTCCTGACCCATCGGGTTCAGCTCATTACTCCTGACCCATCGGGTTCAGCTCACGACTCCTGATCCATCGGGTTCAGCTCACGACTCCTGACCCATCGGGTTCAGCTCACTACTCCTGACCCATTGGGTTCAGCTCACGACTCCTGACCCATCGGGTTCAGCTCACGACTCCTGACCCATCGGGTCCAGCTCACTACTCCTGACCCATCGGGTTCAGCTCAATACTCCTGACCCATCGGGCTCAGCTCACTACTCCTGACCCATCGGGCTCAGCTCACTACTACTGACACATCGGGCTCAGCTCACTACTCCTGACCCATCGGGTTCAGCTCAGTACTACTGACCCAACGGGTTCAGCTCACTACTACTGACCCATCGGGTTCAGCTCACTACTCCTAACCCATTGAGTTAAGCTCACTACTTCTGACCCATCGGGTTCAGCTAACTACTTCTGACCTATCGGGTTCAGCACACTATTCCTGATCCATCGGGATCAGCTCACTACTCCTGACCCATCGGGTTCAGCTCAATACTCCTGACCCATCGGGCTCAGCTCACTACTCCTGACCCATCGGGCTCAGCTCACTACTACTGACACATCGGGCTCAGCTCACGACTCCTGACCTATCGGGTCCAGCTCACTACTTCTGACCCATCTGGTTCAGCTCGCTACTCCTGACCCATCGAGTTCAGCTCACGACTCCTGACCCATCAGGTTCAGCTCACTACTCCTGACCCATCGGGTTCAGCTCACGACTCCTGACCCCATCGGGTTCAGCTCACTACTCCTGACCCATTGGGTTCAGCTCACTACTCCTGGCCCATAGGGTTCAGCTCACTACTCCTGACCCATCGGGTTCAGCTCACGACTCCTGACCCATTGGATTCAGCTCACGACTCCTGACTCATCGGGTTCAGCTCATACTCCTGACCCATTGGGTTCAGCTCACTACTCCTGGCCCATAGGGTTCAGCTCACTACTCCTGACCCATCGGGTTCAGCTCACGACTCCTGACCCATTGGATTCAGCTCACGACTCCTGACTCATCGGGTTCAGCTCATACTCCTGACCCATCGGGTTCAGCTCACGACTCCTGACCCATCGGGTTCAGCTCATTACTCCTGACCCATCGGGTTCAGCTCTGGACTCCTGACCCATCGGGTTCAGCTCACGACTCCTGACCCACCGGGTTCAGCTCACTAGTCCTGACCCATTGGGTTCAGCTCGCTACTCCTGACCCATCGAGTTCAGCTCACGACTCCTTACCCATCGGGTTCAGCTCACTACTCCTGACCCATCGGGTTCAGCTCACGACTCCTGACCCCATAGAGTTCAGCTCACTACTCCTGACCCATCGGGTTCAGCTCACTACTCCTGACCCATTGGGTTCAGCTCACTACTCCTGACCCATAGGGTTCAGCTCACTACTCCTGACCCATCGGGTTCAGCTCACGAATCCTGACCCATCGGGTTCAGCTCACGACTCCTCACCCATTGGGTTCAGCTCACGACTCCTGACCCATCGGGTTCAGCTCACGACTCCTGACCCATCGGGTTCAGCTCATTACTCCTGACCCATCGGGTTCAGCTCACGACTCCTGACCCATCGGGTTGAGCTCACGACTCCTGACCCATAGGGTTGAGCTCACTACTCCTGACCCATTGGGTTCAGCTCACGACTCTGACCCATCAGGTTCAGCTCACGACTCCTGACCCATCGGGTTCAGCTCACTACTCCTGACCCATCCGGTTCAGCTCACTACTCCTGACCCATTGGGTTCAGCTCACTACTCCTGACCCATAGGGTTCAGCTCACTACTCCTGACCCATCGGGTTCAGCTCACGACTCCTGACCCATTGGATTCAGCTCACGACTCCTGACCCATCGGGTTCAGCTCATACTTCTGACCCATCGGGTTCAGCTCACGACTCCTGACCCATCGGGTTCAGCTCATTACTCCTGACCCATCGGGTTCAGCTCTGGACTCCTGACCCATCGGGTTCAGCTCACGACTCCTGACCCATCGGGTTCAGCTCACTACTCCAGACCCATTGGGTTCAGCTCACGACTCCTGACCCATCGGGTTCAGCTCACGACTCCTGACCCATCGGGTTCAGCTCACTAGTCCTGACCCATCGGGTTCAGCTCACTAGTCCTGACCCATCGGGTTCAGCTCATTACTCCTGACCCATCGGGTTCAGCTCACGACTCCTGACCCATCGGGTTCAGCTCACGACTCCTGACCCATCGGATTCAGCTATTGTTGTACACACACTGGAATCTACTGGCCTATTGTTGTACGCACACTGGAATCTACCGGCCTATTGTTGTACGCACACTGGAATCTACAGGCCTACTGTTGTACATACACTGGAATCTACAGGCCTACTGTTGTACACACACTGGAATCTACAGGCATATTGCTGTAACACACACTGGAATCTACCGGCTTATTGTTGTACACACACTGGAATCTACAGGCCTACTGTTGTACACATACTGGAATCTACAGGCATACTGTTGTACACACACTGGAATCTACAGGCCTATTGCTGTAACACACTGGAATCTACCGGCCTATTGTTGTACACACACTGGGATCTACAGGCCTATTGTTGTACACACACTGGAATCTACAGGCCTATTCTTGTACGCACACTGGAATTTACAGGCCTGTTGTAGGCACACTGGAATCTACAGGCCTATTGTTGTACGCACACTGGGATCTACAGGCCTATTGTTGTACACACACTGAAATCTACAGGCCTATTGTTGTACACACACTGGAAACTACAGGCGTATTGTTGTATGCACACTGGAATCTACAGGCCTATTGTTGTACGCTCACTGGAATCTACAGGCCTACTGTTGTACACACACTGAAATCTACCGGCCTATTGTTGTACACACACTGGAATCTACCGGCCTATTGTTGTAGACACACTGGAATCTACAGGCATATTGTTGTACGCACACTGGAATCTACAGGCCTACTGTTGTACACACACTGGAATCTACCGGCCTATTATTGTACACACACTGGAATCTAGAGGCCTATTGTTGTATGCACACTGGGATCTACAGGCCTATTGTTGTACGCACACTGAAATCTACAGGCCTATTGTTGTACACACACTGGAATCTACAGGCCTATTGTTGTACACACACTGGAATCTACAGGCCTATTGTTGTACGCACACCGGAATCTACAGGCATGTTGTTGTAGGCACACTGGAATCTACAGGACTATTGTTGTACGCACAGTGGGATCTACAGGCCTATTGTTGTACACACACTGGAATCTACAGGCCTATTGTTGTACACACACTGGAATATACAGGCCTATTGTTGTACGCACACAGGAATCTACAGGCCTACTGTTGTATGCACACTGGAATATACCGGCCTATGGTTGTACACACACTGGAATCTACAGGCCTATTGTTGTAGGCACACTGGGATCTACCGCCTATTGTTGTACACACACTGGAATCTACCGGCCTATTGTTGTACACACACTGGAATCTACCGGCCTATTGTTGTACACACACTGGAATCTACCGGCCTATTGTTGTACACACACTGGAATCTACAGGCCTACTGTTGTACACACACTGGAATCTACCGGCCTATTGTACACACACTGGAATCTACAGGCCTATTGTTGTACGCACACTGGGATCTACAGGCCTATTGTTGTCCACACACTGGAATCTACCGGCCTATTGTTGTACGCACACTGGAATCTACAGGCTTACTGTTGTACACACACTGGAATCTACCAGCCTATTGTTGTACACACACTGGAATCTACCGGCCTATTGTTGTACACACTGAAATCTACAGGCCTGCAGCGTCTTGTATTTGCATAGGAAGATCAAGGAATATTTGCCCCAAGGATATACACACGTTTCAGCTCTCGATAGCGCTAGAAATGGGCTCACAAGGAACAAGTTAGCAATAAATATAAGCGCACATAAGTTTCAGTGTTTAACCTTCTTCCCACTGATCCCAAGTGCTATGTTTGAGGGTGGTTTCCGCTCAGGTGCAACCACTTCAGTCCTTTCAGAGTATGTCTTACTGCAAACCTTCGTGTGCTCGGCTCCTCCTTTTATCTGTGGCAGCTGCAGGGTTCCGAGGCCTGAACACCTTTTGTCCACACCTTGTAGTATAATGTCTGCATTTCTAGTCCTGCACAGTCTCATGTGGCGCACACATGTTGTCTGGTCTCAACAGATAACTAGGGAATTACCAGTAACATCGTCAGACGTAAACGTCGTGATAACATTAGGGGTGAGCGGAACTTGCGTAATCGCAAATCTCCGCAAAACAGTAAAAAATCTCCACGAACATGCAGGAATTCCACGAACACGCAAATTGCTTGTTGGCGATGCTTTTTTTACTGTGCGCAATCGCTGTTTGGGTGCTCGGGGGAAATATCTCGTGAACACAGATTTGAGAACGCAAACAAGCAAAAATTTCGCGAAGGTGTGGAACGAAGATTTTTGGGCAATTTCGCGTTTTCCGCGGAACGCGAAATTACCCAAATTCCGCAAATTCCGCGAGCGGAACAGAATTTACAGCCCAGGCCTAGATAACATTCCCTCTCGATGTAATGGAACCTGCATTTACACATGACATTGAGCGCTAGATCTGCATGAATCAGAACCAACAGGTGTATTTCTGATAATATAAATATAATACAATGTTTATTATCATCTGATACACGTCATAGGTGCTGCCATCTGCTTTCCTGATCTCTGATTGGGGGAGATGCTCACTTTCTTTCTCCTCTGACTGCACCAGATGAGCAGAGAAATCAACAGGTCACGACCCGGAAGTCCATCTGCCTCTCTTCACTGCTCTGTGTTTATTCTATAGAGACACTGAAAAAAGACTTTACTTCATGCAAGAGGCTCGTCTTGAAGTGGGCGTTGACACCTGTTTCTTCGAACTCGTTTTACTTTTCAAAGCTTCTGAAAGCTGTGAGAGGTTTTCTCAGGCGTTATTTTGAAATGTAGTATCCGCGTGGGCAGGAATGTGATGGAAACTTGATTTACCCCTCGCATGTTTAATGAATGCCTTTTATTTTACCGACTTGAGCAGGGCAGGGGTCCACTGGAAGAGAGTACAAGGCACGTGTGTATCCTACAGTTCTCCTGTTTATTTCTGAAAATGAACCCAGGCCAGAAGAAACAAAATTGTCACCCATAAACAGATTATACCCCGTTGCGAATCTTTCCAACCAACATCACCAAGGTACTTGACACAGTCACTCAAAACTACAAACACTGAAACAAAGACAGGAAGCAATGAACACATGGTAAAATTTGTATTTTATGAATTTTAATTTGTATAGCAATCAAGGTACTTTTCAGTTATTTCTGACTGATCCATGTAACACCCCAGACAGCGAAAAAGATTACATTTTTTTAGAAGCAAATTTTATGAGCGCTCAATTATGAACATACGATTGTGTTACAATCTATAAACAAATATAAATAAACCATTGTGAAAGATACACGAATGAAGAAAATCCCAGACCTCTACCTAGGTGTACCCCTAACTCTGAGCCAAACCATAACAGTAACTTGTACAATAATCACCAGACCCCAACCCTAAAAACCCTAAACCCTAAGCCTAATCAGTCCTCTGCCCTCACACAAACAACAGCAGCAATCCAATTTTACCTCACGCCTAGTCTCAATTATAAACCTAAATTATAGTTTAGACCATTCTTTACAATGGGATGACCTGTGTCCCTCAGAGCCTGGGTGCGTAACGGTATATAGGGACAATGGGTTCTTTTAGGGAAAGGAACATTTCTTTTAACAGTTTATCTATTTTCTTTTCATTTTAACATACCAATAAATGATTCCTACACACGTGGGTCTGAATTCCTCCGTATATTGTTATTCATATATCGAGGTTACAGTATGAAAAGTAAAAAATTATGGGGTCATATGCGGGCGGTGCAGCTTGTGGACCCAAATGTTTCCACGGGGACAGTACAAACTTATCCTGGACATAGGATCCTTCCTAATACTCCATATAAGGGAGGTGATATCGTCCCCTCTATCAGCCACGGACGGGGCAGCTTGTGGATCCGCGAGGTCTCCACAGGGACAGTGAAAGGATTCTATACCAAGGACAGGTATTCACTGTCCCCCTGGAGACCCTGTGGTCACCTTAAGGCTACTGTTGAAAGGACAAGCCAGGTTCAGAGCCGGGGAGTAATCAGTACGATGACAATATTACACCGATTGCATACAAAGTTTATATTAAATCAAATAGTTAGAATTTGCTTAAAATTCATAATTCCTAAATTTCAGATAACGAACCCCCAGGATATGTCCGTGGCCCTGCCATTGGAGGTAGGATGCAGGGGTGGGAGCTGGCCTCTACTATGGCTGGGAGCTGTGTCCAGCCATAAAGGCACTGCATCTGAAAGATTAGTGCAAAGCTTTGGTAAGGTGCCTCATTTAGGTATAAGGGCGTGATCCACAGGCACGGGGGCTCAGAAGAAGCCCCCAGCCCCGCAGAATGTACAGTAACACAAGTCACAGCTGTACAGAGGGTGTAAGAGGTTACAGAAGTCATATATGCACAGGGGACAGAGGGAGCTTTAAATAACACAAGTCACAAATGTGCAGAGGGTGTAAGTGGTTACAGAAGTCATACACTGTAGTGTAGTTCCGATAGTACCCTTTCATGCATGACCTACATGGTTTACGGATAACATATACTGTGGGATTGGTGGCAAACTGAGTCTGTACACCCCAACCGAATATGTCAGCCTATGTTTTCGCATTAGCTAGCTCGCAGTGCTACTAGAATCTCCTGATATCAGAGAGATTCGTTTTGCAACTTCAGAACATAATAACCTTAGACTCATGGAAACAATATACTACTTTTCACCCAGTCACTCGTGCTTGCTTGTTTTGCTCTCAGAGAGATACACATAAGAAACAGTTGAGCGTGTTTACAATAAGAATTTATTGTACCATAGTTCTTCTCATGTATAATAAGTGCGCTGCTACAAGTGTAATACAGTAGCAGAGATATAGAACCAGCAGTACAGTGAATAGATAGAAATAGTATTGTTCTACCATTTTGCGATAGTCATGAACATATACAAGAATAGGAAATACATTTATAAAATAAAGTGGTACTCCTAAGATGCCTGTCTAGATGTACCTAAGTGTACCCAGCATTTGCGTAGGTGCGAAAGAGCCTAAGTGTAAGTACCTAAGTCTAAGTGCCAAGAATCCCACTAGGATTTATTCGAACCACCATACCTGAATAGTGAAAGTGTGGGACCTTGTCCTGGACTTGAGTAGGAAACCCCGCAAGGGATTGTCAGACCACTGTCAGATGGAGCGATGGCATGTCGGAGCTGCAACGTCTCTGGTCAGTTTGTCGGCCTTGAAGTCTCGGTTCCCTCCTGCTCACTCACTCCTGCAAGAGGTGCTGTATTTATACAGTCTATGTGCGTATGTTCCCCATTGTTTAGTATGAGGATGACGTTGGGGATTAAACCTTGTGCGTCGATGGGAGAGGTGAAGTGTACCTCCTGTAGAATGTACTCATAAATTATTCATATATGATAAGGATGACGTCTTAGCAATATCAATTGGGAAACCCCACCTTTGGCTTGGAACTATGTGAAATGTTTGGTCCATAAAAGGCTACAGTCCTTATAAGGTGTTATGTCCATACAAGGCATTCTGACCTTATAAGGCTCGTTTATATGAAATGACGGGGAGACGATGTAGGGAAAGTGTACGATGTTCCCTCGACCTATATCAGGGTACGAAATATAACAACATGAACAGGGGCCAGAGGGAGCTTCAAATAACACAAGTCACAACTGTACAGACAGCATAAGTCATTACAGAAGTCATACATGTACACGGGATAGAGGAAGCTTTAAATAACAGAAGTCACGACTTTGCAGAGAGCATAATTGGTTACAGAAGTCATGAATGTAGAGGGGCCAGAGGGAGCTTTAAATAACACAAGTCACCACTGTGCAGTGGGCATAAGTGGTTACAGAAGTCATACATGCACAGGGGCCAAAGGGAGCTTTAAATAACACAAGTCACAACTGTGCAGAGGGCATAAGTGGTTACAGAAGTCATACATGCACAGGGGCCAGAGGGAGCTTTAAATAACACAAGTCACAAATGTGCAGAGGGTGTAGGAGGTTACAGAAGTCACACATGCACAGGGGCCAGAGGGAGCTTTAAATAACACAAGTCACGACTGTACAGAGAGTGTAAGAGATACCAGACCTCGTACAGGCACAGGGGCCAGGGGGAGCTTTAAATAACACAGGTCATGGAGGCAGGGCAATGAGTAGGTCACAGCCCTGCAGATCACACAATAACACAAGTCACAGCTGTGTAAAGGGTGTGAGAGGTTACAGACGTCATACAGACACAGGGACCAGGGGGTGTTCACTGTGAATTTAAGTAACACATGTTCTTTGGGTACAAAGGTGTCAAGGAGCTTCTTGCAGAGTTTCCTGCTGGCTTGTAGACAGGTCACACCAGTTTGAGGGGCTCCAGGAGCTCCTGGTAGAGCATTCCCTGATAATGATCCTAAACAAACCGGGGTCAAGAGGAAAGTTCCCGCTGAAGGTGCAGTGACTTAGGCGTGAAGGCACCAGAGTGGAGAGATGCCCCAGACTGTGCACAGGCAGAGGGTGTGTGAAAGAGGTCCTTGCAGAACACAAGCCTCACATGCACAAGGACTAGAGAGAGCTCCTTGTTGTCCTTATAGTGGCACAGTTCATGAATGGACAGGGGTTGAGAGGGAGGTCCCTGCAGGGTGGACAGTGACATTAAGCATGAAAGCACCAGGGGTGAAATTGTCTCTGATTGTGCACACAAGGAAGGGGAGTCAGAGAGGTCCCTGCAGAACACAAGTCCTACAGGCTCATTACCAGAGGCAGCTCCTTGCAGTCCTTAGAGTGGCACAGTTCATGAATGGAGGTCTCTACTGAGGGTACAGTGATATTAAGCATGAAAGCACAGGGGGTGAAAATGTCTCTGATTGTGCGCACGAGGAGGGGGAGGTGAGAGAGATCCTCTCAGAACACAAGTCCTACAGGCTCAAGGACCAGAGGCAGCTCCTTGTTGTCCTTATAGTGGCACAGTTCATGAATGGACAGGGGTTGAGAGGGAGGTCCCTGCAGGGTGGACAGTGACATTAAGCATGAAAGCTCAAGGGGTGAAAATGTCTCTGATTGTGCACACGAGGAAGAGGAGTCAGAGAGGTCCCTGCAGAACACAAGTCCTACAGGCTCAAGGGCCAGAGGGAGCTCCGTGTAGAGGTTTCATTAATGCAAGTCAAGCATGTCTGGTAATGAGAGGGAGCACTGGTGGAGCTCACACTGACAAAGGCCATGCAGACCCTACAGGCAAAGGCATTCAGAGGAAAGTCCCACAGTAGGAGGAAGCTTGATGCAGACTGTGTTGCACCACAAGTCTGACAAAGGTATGAAAGGAGGATCCCTGCAGAGCATACAGAGTGGCGGGCATAGGAAGTGAGAGGGTGGTCCCGCATACAGGGAGGGGGGCATAGGAAGTGAGAGGGTGGTCCCACATACAGGGAGGTGGGCATAGGAAGTGAGAGGGCGGTCCCACATACAGGGAGGCAGGCATAGGAAGTGAGAGGGTGGTCCCGCATACAGGGAGGCGGGCATAGGAAGTGAGAGGGTGGTCCCGCATACAGGGAGGCGGGCATAGGAAGTGAGAGGGTGCTCCCACATACAGGGAGGCGGGCATGGGAAGTGAAAGGGTGGTCCCGCATACAGGGAGGTGGGCATAGGAAGTGAGAGGGCGGTCCCACATACAGGGCGGCAGGCATAGGAAGTGAGAGGGTGGTTCCACATACAGGAAGGCGGGCATAGGAAGTGAGAGGGTGGTGCCGCATACAAGGAGGCGGGCATAGAAGGTGAGAGGGTGGTCCCGTATACAGGGGGGCGGGCATAGGAAGTGAGAGGGTGGTCCTGCATACAGGGAGGCGGGCATAGGAAGTGAGAGGGCGGTCCTGCATACAGTGAGGCAGGCACAGGAAGTGAGAGGGTGGTCCCACATACAGGAAGGTGGGCATAGGAAGTGAGAGGGTAGTCCCGCATGGGAAACATCCTTTACAACGCAACTTTTACCACGCAGTGCCTTTACGACGCAACTTTTACAACGCAAACCATTACAACGCATTGCGCTGGGGGGCGCTCTAGGATAGGGAATGTGTTTAATGTACTATCCAACACCTTCCCTACTATCCACGGGGACTGGAGTTGGAATAGTAAATTAAACAATTCACTATCCTGCGCCTAAAAGCACTATGCGTTGTAATGGTATGCGTTGTAAAAACAGCGTTGTAAAAGCATGCGATGTAAAAGCATGCGTTGTAATGTCATACATCCATCCCGCATACAGGGAGGCGGGCATAGAAGGTGAGAGGGTGGTCCCGCATACATGGAGGCGTGCATAGGAAGTGTGAGGTTTGTCCCGTTACAGGGAGGCAAGCATAGGAAGTTAGAGGGTGGTCCCACATACAGGGAGGCGTGCACAGGAAGTGAGAGGGTGGTCTTGCGGGGTGTATAGGAACACAAGCCTTAGAGGCTGAGAGGGATGGCGTTTAGTAGAGTGGACTTAAAAGTGCTTCCATGCATGCAAAAGTTGACGGAGCAAGAGGATGTGAGGAAACAAACAACATGACCATATTTACATTTTGATGAACAGGTAAACTTTATGGTGCATCTATGAAAAGTTGTGTTCCGGGTAGACTTTTGACCGGGCGCAGCAGGCCTTCAGCTTAGACCCAAACAAAACATAGCGGAAAAAGACCGACCTGAGCGCATGGCCAAAGTTCTTTCTCCTCATGGCGTACACCAGAGGGTTGGCCAAAGAGTTCATGTGAGACAAGAGCACAGCCATGCGGTTCAGGTCCTCTGGGATGGAACAGCTGTCGCATAGCAGACGAACGCTGTTCAGAACATTGAGCGGGATCCAGCAGGCGCAGAAGATGCCCATCAGCATGAACAGCGTGGACGCCATGTTTGCCTCCCCCCGTTTGGTGGCTCTGGCAGACTGTGACATGTAGTGCCCGTGAATGACCCGGAAGATGTCAGCGTAGAGGCCCAGCATGATGAGCAGAGGCACCAAGGTGCAGGCAAAGAAGACAAAGTAGACCTGGTACTCTGGGCTGAAGACGGCGGTGAAGGAGCAGGCGCCCATGTGCGACCCATGCACCTCGCTGTAGTTGAAGCTTCTCCAGTTACTGAAGTAGACCATGGACAAGAAGCCGCCATAAGGGAGGTTATACCCAATGATGGACCTCTCGGAGGGGTTGCTAAGGGTGCTGTAAATGGTCCGGTTGGTACTAGAAACGTATTGCTGGAAGCGGTTCCAGCCCATCATCGGTGAGAATCCAATGAGACAGGAAAGAAGCCAACAGAATACCACCACCAGCAGCATCCGCCTCTTCTTCACATAGATGGTGTAACTGAAGGAAGAAAGGCAGTCATTAGAATTACAACTATGCACCACACTATTAGCAAAGACATAGACTGCTGGAGTGCTAAGCTTATAGTGCCCAGACAATTCAATGGCAATCAGGGTGCTTTGCTTCCATTGTCTGCAGTGTCAGATGCAGGGTCTGGCACACCTAGATGCACTGGCACCCACTAGCATACACAAAGGTCATGACATGTCTAGAGGGGCTGCACTACCTGGCATCTCTTCTACATTTTGTGCCACCGCTCTATTTTTCTCAATAGAGGACTTGTCAGTCAAAGAGTCTCACGTTTTCACCCCCATGATTTAATTTACATATGAACGAAAAACACCCTGAAACCCTTTGAGCCCATTCAATGAGCACCATCCTTTTATGGTCCTTCACCAGCATGTCTTGAGATGTCTTAGTGTATCATGGCTACTTCCCCGATTACAAGGCTATGGGGCCACTGGTGGTTGGTCGGTTATAATGTATGGAGGGTGGGAGTTTCCCCGCAAAAAAAGCCTCACAGAAGTCATGAAGTGAAATCTATCAGATTTCACTGCGCCATTTCTAGGATGCCACTGTGTCAAAACCTTGCGCCTGCCTAATAGCAGGCATAAGGGTGGCACAGTGCAATGTATATAGGCCTCCCCCATGCTTTGCTGGAGTTGTGTAATGCTTACGACACAACTCAAGCAATGTGTGAGTTTTGCGCCAGCAGATACGTCAGGATTCCTGACACATCTGTCATTCCTTGCGACATGGAGCACCATACAGTAAATATGGCGCATCCATGGTGTCGCAAGGAGGTTGCAGTGAAAAGTGTTGCACCGTTGTTTTACCGCAGCGAGGCAACACTTTTCATAAATGAGGGCCAGTACCTGTATAGTGTTTGGAAGGCGACAAGCAGGTTTCGGGAGGTCACAGTACCTGAGTTTCCCTCTCCCTTGCTATCTTGTGATTGATATTGTCTAACTGGCATTGTTCAAAGGTAAGACACCAAAGCTTGACCAGGTGGTATCAGCTACTTCTTCTGATGTGCAAGAGCCTGGGAAGATGCTCACTCTCCTGATTGCGTACATTTCGAAGCTTGCTTGCTTTAAGGTTGGCTCTGGCTTCGTAGTTGTGCCTCAATTGAAGGGTAAATACAGGCCAAATCCCACCAGTATACTGAAACAGGACGGATGTATGTCGTTACAACGCATGCTTTTTCCACGCATGCCTTTACAACGCAGGTTTTACAATGCAAGTCGTTACAACGACTTGCGTTGGGGGGCGCTGGATAGTGAATAGTTTAATTTACTATTCCAACTCCAGTCCCCGTGGATAGTAGGGAAGGTTTTGGATAGTAAATTAAACTATTCCCTATCCTACAGCGCCCTCCAGCGCAAGTCGTTGTAACGACTTGCGTTGTAATTCATGCGTTGTAAAGGTACTGCGTGGAAAAAGTTTCGTTGTAAAGGATGTTTACCAAACAAGACCCTTCCTATTGAAGGATTCCTCAAGGCTGGGACCAGGCCAAGGGTTTGGAAGATGTCCTTCCTCCTGTGGCTGGCACCTGCAAAGACTGAGTATAAAATGTCTGTACCGAATACTGTGTCACAATAATCTCCTATTCTGACTCAAATGAACCTGCGTTTTAATGCACATTCATTTTTTTCACAGATCTTCTGATGACCTCATGTTACTGAAGTCTCTCTGTGCAACACGCAGACAACTCATAACATCAGTCAAAGCAAAGTACTATACCAACATCATCAATGAAGCAACCAACAGAAGCAGACTGTGTTCAAGACATCAAGCTCTGCGGGAACTGCTTGCCAAAACCACCAATTTCTCACTTCATAGAAAAGTGCATTGTCATCATCCTCTTCTTCAATGGAAAAATACAGAGATCTAACCGCATACCAACAACACCAATCCTACCTCCTCACTTATTTCCACCCCTTCCCATAGAATCTCGCAATGGTCAGCCTTCAAAGACCTATCTCTTCCAGATCTTAATAACATACGCAACGTCCTCAAAGCTGCTTCTTATTCATTTGATGTCTTACCATCATCCTTAATAAGATCTCTCTCTGGGGACACTCTTTCACCCATTCCCACCATTGCAAATTCTTCTATCACTCAAGGCATCTTCTAAGTAGCTCTCAAGGCAGACCAGATTCTCCAATAAAGAAACCTACACTAGATCCTTATGAGCTTGCCATCTACTGGTCGACCACTCACCTACCATTAATTGGCAACATCATTTAAAAAGAAGTATATGTTCAACTCGAAGATCACATTAGCGTTAACCATCTCCTGCCAGACTTCACATCACGCTGCATCACAGTGATTGCTACCTTACACATTATGCCCTCTTGACCGCAGGTGATGATGTACCCTGCTTCCAGATATTGTTGGACCTCTCAGCTGCCTTCAACACAGTCGACTCACTGTGGAGACTCAAATAGGATTCATCAAGAGTGTCCTTCAGTGGTTTTCCTCCCACCTGTCCACCGAATAACAGTTTGTTCACCTGGGCACTTCCAGGTCCCAAAATACTTCTATCAACTGTGGAGTCCCCTAAGGTTCTTTAAAATCCTCTGTCATCTTCAGCTTTTACATGGAGCCACGTGGTGCTCTATTCACACGTAACAGCATCACGATTCTTCAATATGCTCGGAATACACAGCTCTATTTGAAAGCAGTGGCGGCCGGCATGGTTCGCGGGTGGTGAGGTGGGCATGTGTGGGATAGGTGGTAGAGGGGTACACGAGTCTCAATTTAAAAAAGAAAACACTCACCTTCCAATGTCTTCCAGTAACAGGAAGCATCCGGCACACATGCTCCCCATACCAATCACAAAGCTGCAATGCAGCACTGTGATTGGCATGAGGCCATGACACGGCACTCAGCCAGGGGCTGTAGGGGTGGACATGTTCTCCATGCAGACTATAATGCAGTCTGCATGTACAACAGGGAAAGTGCGCATCACGGTTTTGGGCGGCCCGAGAGGGCCGACCAAACAGTCATTGCGCACTTTTGAGGGTTCTACCACTCCCACCCTGCTCTACAGCCCCTACCCCCTCACGCAAGCTGCCGCAGCAGGAGGACAAAATAAAAAAATTCAAATTTCAAATCTTTATTTCGATCGATTGATCATAAAAGATATACAATAAACACATTTAAAATTTTAAAAAAGAGTAATGAAACAGAATAACAATGTATCAAACAACGAGGGATTTTCAGGAGTCTCCTGCCAACTTTATATACCGGGATCTAGCATGCCACATCGCTGTTAAACATTTTGCCAGAGCAAACACCGTTGGCGGGGATAAATCTGTCTTTGAAAACTCTGAATGCAGGAAGAAATGTTCTAAATCCCAGGTTTTTAAGCAATGGGACCAGCCAGAATCGTCTGCTTTTATGGTAGGCTTGACAGAAAAAGATGACATGTACTTCATTCTCTTTAGTATGGGCACAAGCAGGGCAGATCTCAGTGGAAGACTGACCAGCCCATGCTTTGGTGAAAGTCTTTAGAGGAAGAGTCCCATACCTCCATTGCAGGAATAGTTTTCTTGTTAAAACAGGAGCCATTCCATCCAAGACACTTTCAAGGTTATATGAGTCTTTAATTACAGTAAAACGATGTGTCAAAAATCCCTCTCGCGCACTGGCCAGGACTCGGGTAAGCATTTTATCATAGTATGCTCTCGAGAGCGCTTTCCTTGGAATCCTGGTGCTTGTGCTTTCTGGGTGTAACCACAGTTCTGGTATTCCGAGGGTCTCACACATTGTCCTAATGTAATTTAGCCAAGGGGTCTTGGTGGCATTGGGTAAAGTTAAAAATTCCTGAAGCTCAGATCGATAAGAGGTGAGATATTGGCTGCTCCAAATGCGATGCCAGAATGCTAGGGGTTTAAGCCCTAGTTCTTCTGTGATGGGCCTCAGAGCCAAGTCCAGTCTCAAGGGCAGGAGTGGGGTACTTGGTGGGAGGGCAGTGAGCTGCCTTATGAATTTATTTTCCGTCATCTGCAGGTTAGAGGATGAGGTATGACCCCACATCTCTCCCCCGTAGATTACACCCCCCCACGCCTGCGTTTTGTAAATTTGGATAGCGGGGGCCAGGGGGCGGAAGGTTGACTTGGACGCAATTCTCATAATTCCCCCCACCTTCTGGGCCAGCTTCATATTAGCTTTAATCTGATGTGCCCCCCACGTCAGGTTTTGGTTTAGAGTTACCCCCAAATACTCTATGGTATGAACCCTTTCCAAACGTACTGAACCGAGTAGGGGAGTTGGACGCTTTGGAAACTTGGGATTTAGGATCATGAATTTAGTTTTTTGGGGGTTAATTTCGAGGCCCCTTTCTGTGCAGAAATCTAGAAAGCCATCAAGCACTCTCTGTATTCCCATCGGAGTTTTAGATAGCAGCAGGGTGTCGTCCGCAAACATAATTGCGGGCACCCTGCTGCCAGTCAATTTTGGGGCATCAGTATTGGCAATCCCGGTCAGATGTGTGATTACCCCGTTCACAAAGAGGCTGAACAGGGTCGGTGCGAGCACACAACCCTGCCTCACCCCTCTGCGAACGGGGAATCTTTCAGTTTAATTCCCGCTTCTCCCACATCTGACCCTTGCGAAGTTATTATGGTGTAATTTGATCAAGATTGCAAGTATGTCTTTCGGGACGCCTAGTTCTGCCATTACCTCCCACAATTTAGCCCTTGGCACTAAATCGAAGGCGGCACGTAGGTCCACGAAGACCGTGTACAGGGTGCCGCCCTCGATGAGTGCCGTCCTCCAATATATAAGATTTAATCTAAATATTTGGTCAATTGTGGAGACACCCCTCCTAAATCCTGCCTGATACGGGCTGAGAGTATCTGTTTCCTCCAGCCAGTTCTGCAAGCGATCCAGTATTAGTCTACGAAAAGCTTCTGTGAGACATTGATGAGGCTTATGGGGCGGTAGTTGGCTGGGAGCAGAGGGGATCCCTTTTTGAATATTGGCACCACCTCTGCGCCCAGCCAAGTATCGGGAACCTCCATACCCCTGAGAACCGCATTGAATATCAGCAGGAGATACGGTGCCCATATCCCTGGTTCCTGCTTAAAGAGATCTCCTGGGACCCCATCCAGCCCTGGTGCTTTCCCTCCTGCCAGCCCCGCAATTGCAGTACGGACGTCTTTTTCCGTGAAAGGTTCACCCTCCTGGCTACTCAGAGTGATGCAATTGGTATTGCTTTGAGACGCATCCTCCATTGCGTATAGGGATTGATAATGCTCCTGCCATAGGCCAGGGGCAATGTTAGGCTCAATAGCCGAGGGGAGATCTTCCGACCCATGGTTAACCAATCGCCAGAATTTGCGTGAGTCTTTATTGGCTAATGCACCGGAGAGATCTTCCCAGTGCTTCTGGTCCCATTCGGCCTTAGCATTTGCCAGCAATTTCCTATAGGCCCGTCTTTTCCTTTGTATTGTCTCTCGACACCCACGCCCCTTTATTGCAGATATGAGTTCTCGTTTTGAGTCCCGGCATGTGGCATTGTACCAGGATTTTTTATGTATCCCATTGATTTTAACTGGTACTTTGGGGAATAGGTCTTGCTCCAGAGTGTTTAATAGTTCTTCGTGGATTTGCCCTAATAATTCTCTATTCGCTCGATCATCTAATTTGTCGGCAAGACCAAATGCCTTTTCAAGCATTGGAGTAATTTTGGCGTAAAGCCTGGGTAGCTTTACGCCATTGGAGGCCAGCTTCCCCCGCCTCACTCTCCTCCTATTGTTCTCCAAGAGTAACCCTGTGGTTGCATTTACTTTATTCAGTCCCATATCCTCTATGCCTGGGATGGCGTATTCAAGTTCGAGGGCGTTATGGTCACTATCCTCTCTACTCAGAACCCTAAAATCAATTATTCGTGGCCAGCATGATAATTGAACTAAAACATAGTCGAGTCTGGATTCACTACCTGGTTTTTTAAAAGTGCATTTACTTGCGTTATCTGATTTTGTGCGCCCATTACATGCTCTTAGACCCTGGTTAAGGGTCAGTGCAGTTATCTGTAATGCAAGGGGTGTCCAGGCTCTTGGTGGGGGAGCCACCGTGTCTGGTATCAGCCAGCTAGCATCCTCCTCTAGGGAAGGTCCATCAAGCAGGCCAGGGAGTGGCTCGTAATGAGAATTGAGGTCTCCTGCTACCATATGTGGGAGATCCCTAGGGATGTCACTCAGAAAAGCTGAGAGCTCTTCGATCGTTTTTGATTCACCTGATATGGCCACGGGTCTCGAGTAGACATTTATGACCAACAGTTTAGCCAAATTTGGCCATTCTAGCAGAACAGGTAATATATCCTCAGAGTCCTCAGCTAAACACCTAGCCTTACAGCCCAGATGGGAGGCAATCAAGGTTGCCAACCCTCCTGACGGACGTCCCCTTCCCCCCCATTTTGCTTTTTTTAGAAAGACTTCAAAGCCTGGGCATATGAACTCCTCTCTTGCCCAGGTTTCCTGAAAGAGACAAATGCTTTTTGGGCTAATAAATGACAGCCACTCTGGGCATTCCATTTTGTTACCAAGGCCAGCTACGTTCCATGAAATCATGTTAAGCGCTGCAGGTCTTGGAGGTAGTAGCTCAATATTAGAAAAGTTGTTCTCTGTAGGGGCTGAATTAGGATTTACCATTAAGTTTTGTGGCAATTCACCCTGTGCAGCCCCTGGATTACTAATATTGTCCCCTACATCAGCTGTACGGTTAACGGGGTCTTGGGAGTAGCTACGTGTGTCAGGAGCAGTTTTTAATTCTATTTGTAACTGGGTTTGTTCCCGGGGGATGGATCTTTCCTCTCTATGATCTATTATGGTGAGCAGATCCGCCACTCTGGCATTGCAATCAACCAGTCAATCGACCATTTCAAGGCTGCTATACCTGTTCGAAATTGGAAAGTAGAATGGATGGTGCATTATATGTGGGCCAGGGACTCCTCTCGGTCTACCACCCCATCCCCCCCTCCTTCTGGTGCTATACTCCCACCCCTCCCCCTCTCCATATTCCGGTGGATATTCAGGGAGCATGTTCCTATGATAGTAAGGCTCCCTCCTTCCTGCACTATTGCTCTTCCACTCTCCCAATAACTCCTGATGGTGCCCCCATCTTGGATCTTCTGTTAGATAGATACTTGATGGGTAGAAGGATGAGAGAGGGAGAGCCTGGATTAAGTTCCCTTGATCTTCGAGTGCCCAACTGCAAATGTACAAGGCTGTCCTTGGTTCCCTAAAGCTAACCACAATGCAATCACCACTGTTTGTCTTTCTCAGATTGCCTACCCAGGCGACGCGTCTCACCATGAGTACGTCGCCGGTTGTTCCTTGCGGGAGGAGTCTGTATATGGACAGCCAGTTAATAACTTTTTTCTTGAGAGAAGCAGTCGACTCAATGGAATTGGGAGATAGTTCAGGCACACCCACCAAAATCACTGTGTAGGGGGACGCCTCAGGTGGTAAATTTACAGGTTTTGTTTTCCGAGAATTTTTTTGAATGTTATCTGGGGACCTCGCAACACTCTTCGCTTTGTCAGGGGGATCGGGCTTATCAGTAGGTTTTATAGATGTATTTGATAGTGTGGGTATGGGTGCCTGAGTTTGTATGGTTAATTGAGTTTGTGTAGATGGTGTAATTTTATTTACAGTAGCAGGGGTTTGTATAATCTTATTCTGATTAAGTTTATGTTGTATATTTTGGGAAATGGGTAAACCAGTTTCCTTCGTTACGGTTGTGTAATTTGTACTCTTTTTAGGCATTTTGTCTGACCCTCCTTTAGTACCCTTGGATTCTGACTTAAGGCTGTCTGGCAACTGGACTGTTGATTTTTCTATATTGACCAGCCTTGCTTCGATCTTTATCAGCCGGGCTTCCAAGGGGCTTAGGAGTGACCTAAAGAGTGAGCCTATATCTGCAAGAGTGATGTCCTCGTTAGAGGAGTCTATAGATATATTGGTGGGGTAGGAGGTGGTGTCTGCAGGTAAAAGGGCAGTTGTGTGAGTGTCCATGATAATGATAGGTGGTTGCCCCAGATTGTTATTGCCCAAACTAGGAGCGTCGCACGCAGGCTTAAGCTCAGATGTTTTTAGCTTGCTACCACCCTTGGTTTGGCCCCCTTTCTTTTTTTTGAATTGCTCCCTCCCTTACTCCCCTCTGTAAATCAAGGTGATTCTCACTAGTGCAGGGAATAGCCAGATCCTTGCTAGAGGTTGATAGTGGGACAGATGGTATCTGAATCGTTGGTAAGGTCATGAGACTCATATCCTCAAGATCGTTTAAACCCTCCATAGTGAGATCTGGGTTGGTGGCTGACTGATTTATCTCTGAGCCCTCCTGGTTGGTACTGTAAGGTACTAGCCTTCCTTCAGGAGACTTAGCCAGAGCCATTGGCCCCATTGATGATCTCCTCACCCAGTCAATTTCTTGGGAGGTACGTTTTTCAAGAACGGTGATTTCATCTATCAGCAGTGAGCCAGCTTTAACAAAATAGTTATCAATAGTACCTTTAGGAGCTCCAGCCCCGGCCTGTGCGGATTTATTTCTTGTTTCCCTGGTGCTCATCACAAAGTCTTAGTGGACCAAGTTCGTGGAAAGTGGGACGATGGAGTAGGTCCGAACAGGGAGGGTGACCCAGTCCCGGTCTCTCCGGTCCTCGAACGGTCTCAAACGCCCCCCCCCTTTGCCCGGGCTTCGCTCCGCGCGCGTACCGTGTGCGCGTCAGATGCGATCTGTATATGACGGGAAGGGGGCGGGAAGAGGACCAGCTGCGGCGAGTCTTCAGCGCAGCGCCCGCTGGTCCTCGCAGTCCCGCAGTGGAAACAGCGTCAGTGGACGGCTCCTCTCGTAGTCAGGGAGTCCTTGGAGTCTCGAGCGGCTCCAGCGAAGCGGGGGCCGCGAGGAGTGGGTTGAAAGTTGGGAAATAAGCACTTGGCCAGAAAGCAGAAAGTTCGTCCCTCGTTAAGCAGCGCGATGCACAGAGCTCCCAGCGCTCTGCTCTTTAATCCAGGCGGGAGGGGGGCGGGAAGAGGACCAGCTGCGGCGAGTCTTCAGCGCAGCGCCCGCTGGTCCTTGCAGTCCCGCAGTGGAAACAGCGTCAGTGGACGGCTCCTCTCGTAGTCAGGGAGTCCTTGGAGTCTTGAGCCTCGAGCGGCGCCCGCGAAGCGGGGGCCGCGAGGAGTGGGTTGAAAGTTGGGAAATAAGCACTGGGCCAGAAAGCAGAAAGTTCGTCCCTCGTTAAGCAGCGCGATGCACAGAGCTCCCAGCGCTCTGCTCTTTAATCCAGGCGGGAAGGGGGCGGGAAGAGGACCAGCTGCGGCGAGTCTTCAGCGCAGCGCCCGCTGGTCCTCGCAGTCCCGCAGTGGAAACAGCACCAGTGGACGGCTCCTCTCGTAGTCAGGGAGTCCTTGGAGTCTTGAACCTCGAGCGGCGCCCGCGAAGCGGGGGCCGCGAGGAGTGGGTTGAAAGTTGGGACATAAGCACTTGGCCAGAAAGCAGAAAGTTCGTCCCTCGTTAAGCAGCGCGATGCACAGAGCTCCCAGCGCTCTGGTCTTTAATCCAGGCGGGAGGGGGGCGGGAAGAGGACCAGCTGCGGCGAGTCTTCAGCGCAGCGCCCGCTGGTCCTCACAGTCCCTGTAATGTATAAAGTTACGTCATACGCCGCGTGATACTCCACGCGGCGTGTGACGATATAATAAATAGTTAACGAGCTAAGGCTCGTGTATAAACATGTTATTTTATGAATTACTTGCCATGCATGCACGGTCGTTGAATCTACGGTTAGCCATTGTAACCTTAGGCTTGCCGCTGACCAGACGCTCCGTTGCTGGGTGGAGTTTACTTCTTGGAATAAACTCCATAACTTAATTTATAATTGACTCTTCAATTATTTACTACATTTGGCGACGCTGGGAAACAAACTCCACCCTTTCCCACGCAAATAGGAATTATTTACTCACTGTACGATTCTGGATGCCGGCACCTCATCTTGCTTCCTTCGTGACTTGCCACATTTCCTGAATGCGGAACACAGGAGTTCAGCATGTCATGACCTCCAATAGGGTAACCAGAAATTAAGAGGTGTTCGCTTATTCGCCAGCCAAACCCTCAATTTGGCATAACCAACCCTCACCCATTGGACGGTTACAATCGACGGTTTGAAACGCGCATTACCATTGGGTTGCGCTCTACCCTAATTTCCAACGACAAGAAACAGAAAAGTAAGCGTTTCTTCATCGACGACGGAAAACAGAGAGGTAGACGTTTCTCCCGTTTCTCCTCTTTGAAACAAGGTACGGTTTAATATCAATTTAAAAAAATATATATATATATATATTTACAAGACGACACAAGTCTATTTCAAGATTCATACGCGTATTGCTTCAGCGATACGCACGCTACTGCCAGATCACATAAGATTGTTATTGACATTTACAGCGGTACGCACGCTCTTTTATTCAATTATATTTTCTTCAGCGATGCGCACGCTTTAATAGACTGGAGCAACTATCACTGCGTGTCACTACTGCGATACGCACGCTTTACCAATTTAACATAACACCATTAAGTACTATTTCATTGTTTATTCAGAATGGATGATTACTTTACTATTTTGGAGTCAATTTAAAGTTAATTTTAGTTCAAAACAAAATTAATTTTCAAGGTATTTTCCTTGCTAAACCCACATTTATAGTATCATTCCTCCTTTGTACCTCATTTATTGCTTATTATGTCTGATAACCAGTGGCATCAAATTACACAGCCACCTCCATTCTTGAGTAAACCAGGTACTCCCGACATTATATGGTCGGAGTGGTTTGATTTATTCGAGAATCATTTGGTTGCTATTGATGCTACTGGCTATTCTGCACAGCGAAAATTTGCATTACTTTTTGTTTGTTTAGGTCAAGCTGGTCAACAAATTTTTAAAAGCATTGTTCCTATAGCCCCTCCTATTTCACAAGACGAAAGTGGAGATAACCCTTGGAATATATATATTGAAGCCATTACTAGACTAAAAAAACAATTTTGTGATGAGCCTAACATCATGCTTGAGAGACACAATTTTTATTCCAGGAAACAGAAGGAGGAAGAGAAAGTAGAAGAATACATTGCTGCTCTTAGAGTTCTTGCTATCACATGTAATTTTGAACCTTCCCCAGATAAATTCATAAGAGACCAATTTGTGTTCAATTGTGTCTCTAGGAAAATCAAACAAAGAATACTTGGATGTAAGAACCCAACATTGAGTGAAGTCATCGACCTTGCTCTAAGTATTGAACGCTCCACGTTAACCAGTAAGGTAGTAATGGAACCACCTAAGCAAGGAATTAACGTTCTAGATTGCTCTGATTCTGACCAAGAAGGAGCTGTTTGTGCAATTAATCCTAAAAACAAAATTCAATTCAAAACTTTCCAAAAGAAAAAGAACGTTTTCTGTTACAGATGTGGTTCAAGGGATCATTTAGGAAATGCTACAAACTGTCCAGCTATTAAGAAGCGTTGTTCTATTTGTAAAAAAATTGGCCATTTTCAAGGCGTTTGTAGATTTGCAAAGAAACACACTAATGTTAATTATATAGATATAGATGCTTGTTCAAATTCCTTTAAAAACATTGTTGTAACTTTAGATTCAAATGGCGATGTAGAATCTATTAAGGGTCCTTTATGTTCCGCCATCATTGATAATGTTCATTTACAGGTCATGGCAGATTCGGGTTCGCCATATACTATTCTCAGAGATTCTACCTTTTATGAAAAATGGGACAAAAGAGTTAAGTTGTTGAAATCTGACGTCAACCCAAGAGCATTTGGGGAGAAGGATATTAATATGTTGGGTTATTTTGAAGGTTTGGTTTAGTGTCTGGGAAGAGAAACAGTTACAAAAATGTATGTAGCCGAAAAAGGTAAAAACATTGTGGGATGGAAGGACTTAGCCTTGATGGGACTTTATCTAGTTCCTGGTGACGATAATCCCATCAAAGTTGGGGACTTACCTAAGTTTAAAACGGTTTCTGATGGGCTAGCCGTGGCTAGCATAGAGAATTCTAATGTAGATATTCATGACATTTTTTCAAAATTTAAACCCGTTTTTGAAGAAATGGTTGGGAGCGTGAAAGGATTCGAACATAAAATAAGGCTAATTCCAGGGGCTCAACCTATAACACACAAAGTCAGATCAGTCCCATTGAGCGTAAGATCAGAATTGAAAGAAATGTTAAATGATTTATGCAAACAAGGTATCATTTCTCCCATCAATTCTTCTCAATGGGTCGCACCTATTGTAGTTATTCGAAAAAAGACTGGAAAAATTAGGTTGTGTGCGGATTTACGCTCTTTAAATAAGAACATTATCATTGACTGTCATCCCCTCCCAAGAATACATGAACTACTAGCAAACATTGGTCAGGCAAAATCGTTTTCAATGATAGATTTAAGGTCAGCGTACCATCAAGTTGCATTATCTAAAGAGTCACAAGAACTTACATCTTTCATTACCCCCTTCGGGGCTTTCAAATTCCTGCGCCTTCCTTTTGGGTTGGCGTCCGCAGGTAGTGTTTTTCAAAAATTGATGGATGAGTTATTTCAAGGAATTACAGGTGTACAAGCATACCTGGACGATATTTTAATTTTCGCTGAAACCTTAGACGAACATAATAAAATCCTTGAGAAGGTCCTATCAATTTTAATGTCTAAGAATATGACAGTTAATAAGGAAAAATGCAAGTTTGCAGTAAATAAAATTGACTATTTGGGCCATACTGTTTCAGACAAAGGTATTACTCCAAAATGTTCTGTCATTAGAGCTATTGAAGATGCAAAACCTCCTCCAGATAAAGACGCTTTAAGATCTTTCCTAGGTCTGGCAGAATACTATGCCAGGTTTGTACAATCTTATTCACAGCTGGTTGAACCATTAAGACAACTTTTAAGAAAAGGGTCCAATTTCAATTGGACCAGGATTTAAACAAAGTTTTTTGTGAAGTTAAAAAAATGATTATTTCAGCAAAAGCCATTCATGCGTTTAGAGAGGATGCCATCTCAATTATTACAGTAGACGCAAGTATTTCTGGTTTAGGGGCAGTCCTCACCCAGAGAGTGAACGGACAAGAACAAACAGTCGCTTTCGCTTCTAGGGCTCTGAAAGATTTTGAACAAAGATACAGTACAATTGAAAGGGAAGCTTTAGCTTGTTCTTGGGCTGTCCATAAATTTAAAATGTACATTTCGGGGAGAAAGTTCGAGTTGGTTACCGACCACAAGCCACTGATTTATATTTTTAATAAGTCTAACACTACATCTTTGTCAGCTCGGCTGATGAGGTTAGTATCAAAATTACAAGAATTTAATTTTACAGTTAAGCACATAGTGGGAGGCAAGAATTTTCGCGCTGATTGTTTATCCAGAATGGCTATGATCAAAGATGATGAAGAAGACATTTTAGTAGAAGATGTAGAGTGTGTCACATTAATAGATGCCATAAATGAAGTCAGTACTATCATTTCAGAAGAAGATTGGAAAAATGCTACTAAAGCTGATAATGTCTTGTTGAAAGTTTTAGAATTTTCTATACACCATTGGCCTGAACCTAGAAATCTGAGCGGAGATCTACGAAGTTTCGCTCAAGTTGCAGATGAGCTCTTTGTTGAAAACGATATTGTACGTAGAGGTGAGAAATTTGTACCCCCTTTTAAGCTGAGAGAATCCATAATTAATTTGGCTCATCAGGGGCATTTAGGAATAACGAAAACTTCTATGCGAATTAAACAAAATTATTGGTGGCCGTCATAGGATGCTCAAGTCAAGAGTTTAGTTGATTCTTGCCCCGAGTGTTTATTATCAGACAAACATTGGCGCACTATGAAAGTACCTTTGCACCCCACAGAATTTCCAGATTCACCTTGGGAAAAAGTTGGAGTAGATTTTTCAGGTCCATATTCCATTCTACAACAGGAGAATAAATATGTAATTCTTTTAGTCGATTATTTTTCAAAATGGTTATATTCTGATTTTGTTAAATCACCAGATTCGAATTCCACTATTACTTTCCTAAAGAAGATTTTTGATTTAGAAGGGCCTCCAAAATGTATAGTTACAGATAATGGAACACACTTTGTGTCAGATAAAATGTGTTCATTTTTGAAAGAGTTGGATATTAAACAACTGAAAGTAGCTTTGTATTCCCCATCTTCAAACGGTCTTGTAGAAAGAGGGAATAGAATAATTAAGGAGGGTGTTCAGACTGCAATGTCTTGTGGTTACAAAGTGGGGGAGTTCATTACCCAAAAAGTCTGGCATTACAATACGTCCCCTCATTGTGTAACTGGTGTATCCCCTTTTTCTCTTTTGAGAGGGAGAGAAAATCGTTCAGTTTTGTTTCCATCCTGGCTACAAAGAGATTCTACGAAAAATTCTCCTGAGTTACATTCTATTAAAAATGTGGTGCGAGAAAAACAAAATCAGATGAAATTGCATTTTGACAGTGGTTTAAATAGTAATCTTGTAAATATTGTAGTAGGTGATTGGGTATTAATCAAGAGTCCTGGAAAGATAACAAAAGGTCGTTCAAAATTTGGTACACCTGTCCAAGTACTGAAAATTAGCAAAGGGTCCGCTTTCCTGAATAAGAGGGGTTGGTGGAATAAGCGTCAACTAGTAAAAGTTACAGATCGCCAAGCTGAAATTATTAAAAGTAGAATGTACATGATAATTCTGATAATTTAGACTGGTCTTTTTGGATTGATGGAACACATATATCGAATGATTCTATTACCCCATGTCAAATTAATGAACCACTTCCTGTCAGACATGATTTAGATATCCAAAACACTACAAGTAACCAAATTTTTCTTCTTTTGGCAGGCGTATCAAAGCCCCAGAAAGATACAATGAATTTGTAAAATTTTAAGCATTTTCTTAATTCATCTTTATTTGCTGTTGTAAGGAGGAAGGTGATGTAATGTACCATACGCCGCGTGATACTCCACGCGGCGTGTGACGATATAATAAATAGTTAACGAGCTAAAGCTCGTGTATAAACATGTTATTTTATGAATTACTTGCCATCCATGCACGGTCGTTGAATCTACGGTTAGCCATTGTAACCTTATGCATTCCGCTGACCAGACGCTCCGTTGCTGGGTGGAGTTTACTTCTTGGAATAAACTCCATAACTTAATTTATAATTGACTCTTTACTACAGTCTCTTTACTACAGTCCCGCAGTGGAAACAGCGTCAGTGGACGGCTTCTCTCGTAGTCAGGGAGTCCTTGGAGTCTTGAGCCTCGAGCGGCTCCCGCGAAGCGGGGGCCGCGAGGAGTGGGTTGAAAGTTGGGAAATAAGCACTTGGCCAGAAAGCAGAAAGGCCGTCCCTCGTTAAGCAGCGCGATGCACAGAGCTCACAGCGCTCTGCTCTTTAATCCAGGCGGGAGGGGGGCGGGAAGAGGACCAGCTGCGGCGAGTCTTCAGCGCAGCGCCCGCTGGCCCTCGCAGTCCCGCAGTGGAAACAGCGTCAGTGGACGGCTCCTCTCGTAGTCAGGGAGTCCTTGGAGTCTTGAGCCTCGAGCGGCACCCGCGAAGAGGGGGCCGCGAGGAGTGGGTTGAAAGTTGGGAAATAAGCACTTGGCCAGAAAGCAGAAAGTTCGTCCCTCGTTAAGCATTACGTTATTATCATTTTATTTTATTTTTTCCTTTTTTTTCTGCTTCAAGACAGTGTGGCGACACTCCTCCGCCTTAGCAGAGGAGCCGCCACTGCTTGAAAGTCTCCTCTGCGTCAGACATCTAATGCTTGAAACACTGCTCGTCATTCAGACCTGGAAAACCAACTTGAAGCTCAATCCAACCAAGACAGAGTTCCTGTTATTTGTCAAGAACAACAAACAAAAAACTGTACAAACCTGGCTCAATTACATTAATCTTGACGGCTTGGAACCACAACTTTCACCGAATGTCGAATCCCTTTTATTCTCCCAGGACATCAACGTTACACTCTAGAAGCACACTGCCAAAAAGCAAAGCCTTTCTGGTACCAGCTCTCTCTTCTGAAGAAAGAACCTTGGGTGAGCCTGTATCTTCCCAAGAGCCCCCGCAACCCCCTTTCCCATCCCCCCGAAGTTTCCTCTTCATCTCTGGCATTGGGTTAATGTGCCGTTGGCTGGGACCAGTCACGCGGATTCCACAGCTGTTGAGATATTGTACCATACCCTTATATTTCCAGAGACATTAAGATTTGTAGTTGGAGTTGGCCCATGACTTTAAATCCCAGTTCCCCATTCTCAGCTGATGAATCTCCCAGGGGTCTCAAACAGCCTAATTAATGTTCATTAGACATGTTGTTTTGCGAACCCCCTGACTGGACAGTTTGCGATGCAGCCTGCTGGGGCATAGCTCACATCGCAAACTGCATTCCCAGTCATAAGCCAGTTGGCATGCAAACTGCACACCCTTGGTTTGCAAACAGTAATAGTAGATCAGGCCCATGGAGAAGTGCTGGAGACACATTGAGACACAGGGAGACAAGCACACTGAGAGACAGTGATACATGAGAGATAAAGACCAGGAGAGAGAGACATGGAGGGAAATGGAGAGCCACCAACAGTGGTAGACACAGTGAGACCTAGACACAAGAGGAAACAGAGGTACATGATATGGATAAAGGTGTACTTTATACCTCCCCATGTAAACCTACATACTCACATTCACAGGGACACAAAGACACGAGGAGACAGAAAAAGTCAGTGAGAGAAATGATCACAGGGAGACACTGAAAAGATGCACACAATGTGAGGCATGAGGGACACGGGGAGACATTGATAGACACATGCACAGAAAGACACTGCATCAGGGAAACACGGCTACTAGGATGTTCTGGAAAACCTAGAGGTTGAAGACAAATGGAGACAAGGACATATCAAGACATGAAGGAACAGAGACACGATAAGGTAGAAATACAATGAAAGAGACACAGAGAGGCACTGTGATTGGGAGACACAGGGAGTCAAGGACAATGGGAGTGAGAAGTGAGGCATAGGCAGTGGGAGTCCTAGAGAAATCCTCAAAGCACAGAGTACTGGATAACATTAGCACAGAAGACACATGATAGTCAGAGGCACACAGAGGCATGAACCTGGAAAGACACAGAGGGTCATAACCATCTGAAGTCACAGACACACACTGCGATACCCTTATCATGTACGATCGCTTAGGCCAGCTATCAGAACTTTGGAATCTACAACTTGCAGCTTTGATTTTATAATCATTCTAGACACGGGACACACAAACAAGTTTCTGCTTTTGTAGATCACCAGATCATTCTGCGTCCCTGCTACTTGTTAGCTGCTGTTAATACAGCAACCGCTCCTAGGATGCTTCTTTCCAGTCCAGGGAGGACCTGACCTGGCAGTTTGAGCTGGACTGTTCCCATTGGGCACAGGGTCAAGACAGATTTGCAAATGGCTGGGTTCAAACTGGAATGGCATGGTGAGTAAAAAAACGATGGATTTAGGCCCAGATCTCTGTACTGGTGTGAATTTATGACATTGTTCTGCATTCTGTCCATCAATGGTTGTTTTTGTATTTGTCACCCCGAGTGGGACGGGTATGCCCAGACGTGGGTTCGTGCTCTCCATGCCGTTGGAGTCAAGCTATCCTGGCTGATGAGGGGTGAAATCCCGAAACTGGTTCTAGGATGCTTACTGGAATGGCATGGTGAGCAAAAAAACGATGGATTTAGGCCCAGATCTCTGTACTGGGGTGAATGTATAACATTGTTCTGCATGCTGTCCATCAACTGTTGTCTTTTCGTTAATAGCCAACAGCATGTGTGCAAAAAGGCTGTTGGTACAGTACCCCACTAGCTCACCGCCCCTCGATTTCAAGCTTCACACTCTCACTGAACCTAGAATGTGGGCAGACAGTATTGCATTGTATAGCAATATTTTTACAGAGCTTACTACCTCTATGTTGGGCGCTGAAGTGCTTATCTTCATGAATAGCATGGCTACACCATGTAGGGTGTGTGGATGGAAGGTTGTTGTCTTTGTTTTGATCCTATTTGGGAAGTGTTTCCATGTCGTGAGTGATGACCACTGAGGTGAGGTTATCGTGTTATGGAACACAGTGCTTAGCAATGTGAAGGATGACAAAGTGTGCGAGACAGGCGCATAGTTTATGGTTTTTAGTATCCTGGCAGCCTGAGCAGCTATGCAAGTCCCATTATGGTATTTCGTGCTTTCATAGTTCATTTAGCTGGCTACTGCACTGAGTTGCATTCTAAAATATCTTATTCAGAGTGTATGGTTTTGAGCATCCACAGGTTATAGGAACACATAGATCAGATATTTGCTGGGATAGACTTTGTTACTATCATCTTGTATCTGATTGTTATTGTAAGGTGTCAAGAAACGTTCTTAGTATGTAGCTGTTGGGACCTGGAGTGGTATTAAAGTCCTCTGTTGGCCAGCGGCATGTGGCAGATGTCTTCAGTTATTCCGTGCCTATTAAGTCGGTGATAGGTGGATTATTGGAACAGTAATGGATGATGGGCATGACCAGTAGCAGTTTTGTCTTATGTGAGTGTAAGGGTGTCAATCAGTATAAGGGAAAAATATGCAGCCTGTATGAATTACAATCGCGTGTTATGGAATTATTATTTGTATGAGCCAGGAGCATATATTATTGTATTGAAATTGCTTTTATGTAGCATTTACTGCCCCTGAAGAGGCATTGTAGCACCTTATGCCGGGCAGCATGCTGTTCTGGAACCCAGTGTTAGTAGATTTATTTTATGTATTTAGTTTGACTTATTGTTAATTATTGGGATTAGCCTTGCACTCTTAAAGAAACCATGCCACAAATGTACTTCTGTTTTTATGTGCGACATTAAATTAACAAGCGCTAGATGTGATCTTTAGTGGGGTGACTTGAATTCAAGCATTGGTTGACTGCAATAAAACATGAGCTACAGAAGATTAAGATTTGTTAGGTTGCAAGCGTATAGTTTTTTAAGGAGAGTTTGTTATCTTTGAAATGAGGTGTGGGAAATGTGCAGGGATACAATAATTGGGATTAAGGCTAACATTAATTCATTAGAGTAGGCTGTGCAGAGAGAGAAGGCATGCAGAGGATGTGAAGGAAGGAGAGATTATTCTCCTCTTGCTGATTTGAAAATAGAATGAGAGGCAATTAGAGATGCAAATTAATGATTTGGACTGGGATAGTGAGTGAGTGAGTGAGTGAGTGATGGTATTTATAAAGCGCACTAATGCCGATGCGTCTTGGCGCTGTGCAAGGCAACAAGCTGAGAGGGATGACCACGATCCTATCTAGTGAAAAGCCACGTTTTGATTTCCCTCCTGAACTGCAAGTGGTTAGAGATCTGCCTGAGCTGTTGAGGTAAAACGTTCCAAAGCCTTGAAGCCTAGGATTGTGGCGCATATACCAGCTGTTTCTAGAAATGCTAAATTCAAATGTATTTATTTCTATATCCTGCATTGATCTTCTCTCACACCTGGCAGGACTAACAAGTTCTATGGCACGGCCGCTGAAAAATGCCCTAGATGTAGGAATTTGGGGGTAGAAATGTTCCACATGGTATGATCCTGCCCTTCATAAGTGGGGTTCTGGGAGAAGTCGTAGAATATCTTAATGGAATAACATTTGCGGGATATCCCTTGAACTCCTTTGGTCTGCCTCCTAGGGGTATACCCTCACCCTTAAAAATAAGAAAACTACTACTAGATTTACTGACTTACGTTTGATTGTAGCAAAACAAGAATTGACTATTCACTGGAAATCAGCACACGGTCCTCAAATTACTAGATGGCATAGAGGAATGATTAAATGGGCCAATCTAGAGAGTGCTGTGTTGTTTCATGAGATTAAAAGAAGAGGAGGGAAAATTGAAAGAGTTAAAGCGTGGGAACACCTGGTGGATAGTTTGTTGGCCTTAGAAGCAGACAAATATCTCCATGAGTCCTTGTGGATAAGGGAAGGGAAATCTAGTTTAATACTGATAAATCGAGTGATAATTGGTACTACTGTGATATACTTCATAATATTTTGACACTTTATTTAAGACAACTTTTCTTGATTAGGGGTAACTGTGGGTGAGGGGATTGATGTTATAGTTTAATTTTACTAATTTTAGAAGACTAAAGATATTTATGAAATTTACATTAGTTGGAATATGCTTGAATGCTTGTGGATGCATGTCATATGAGATATATTGATATCACTTTTAATCTGTAAATTATAGTTATCTGGGTATTTGTCTTTTTAACCAATATTTTAATCTATTTATTATAATTATCTGTGCACCTTCTTGAAGCAAATTACTGTGTATGTAGCACACATCATTTATGATCCGTATTATATGCCTGTCACTATTGCACTGAGGTGTTTTTAACAAAACTAATACAAATTATTTAAACTAAACTAAGGAAGGAGAGAGTCATTCAAATGAAAAAGGAGAGGGTTTTTAAGAATTTTGAAGCCTTTTAGAGACTGCATCCAAAACCTGAAATAGCGTCATATGCATATGTTGCAATATCATTGTACCGACACTTTACGTAGCATTAGCCAACCCACCAACCTGTGGTGATCTTTGAATAAGCTCTTTGACTAAATTATGCATCAAGAAAAAGCAGATTTGTGCCATAATTCAGCCCATTTATCGATAGCTCCACATAATGTGACCCTTACAGAGCACCTCAGGCAGCCTCCAAGGACTGACCCCACCAGGGCTCCTCCTGGATACCCCAAAGAGGGGCCTGATCTCTGCACACCTTCCTCCCCACCAAGCAGCATGGCACTCACCTGGTAGGCAGCCTGATCTTCAGGTGGGCATTGACAGCCACCAGCAGCAGCAGCAGGATGGAGAACTGGGTGGTGACCAGCGGGAAGCAGGTGAGGAAGAGGCAGGTGTAGAAGCAGAGGGTGTAGTCCATGCTGAGCACCACGGAGAAGGGCACCGCCAGCGCCCCAACGCCCAGGTCTGCCACCGCCAGGCCGGCGATCAGGTAGTTGGTGACTGTGCGCAGCTCCTTATGCAGGCACAGGGTGGCACACACCAGCAGGCTCATGCTGATAATGCCCAGTCCCAGCAGGCACTCCAGGATTATGAAGGCAAAATAGAGGTTCATTACTGCCCATTAGGTGCCAGGTGGGATGCAAAGAGGAGGAGAGCTTAGAGAGGCCAGCTAGAGCGTCATCACACCTCACTCAGAGGACACACCTAGGGCTTTCACACACCTCACTCAGAGGGCACAGCTAGGGGGTTCACACACCCGGCTCTGAGGGGCCAGCTAGAGCTTCATCACACCTCACTCAGAGGGCACAGCTAGGACTTCCAAACATCTGGTAAAGAGAAATCAGCTATACCTTTCACACACCTGGCACTGAGGTCATCCAGGGCTTCCACAAACCGAGCTTAGATTGCTCAGCTAGTGCTTCCACACACCTAGCTCAAAGAAGCCAGCTAGGACTTCCACACAACTGATTCTGACAGGTCATCTAAGGCTTCCAAACACCTGGCTCTGATGGGTCAGCTAGGGCTTCTACACACCTAGCTCTGAAACCCCATCTAGGGCGTCCACACACCGGGCTCAGAGAGGCCACCTATGGCTTCTAGACACCGAGCTTAGAGAGGCCAGCTAAGGCTTCCACACACCTGGCACTGAGGGGTCAGCCAGGGCTTCCACAAACCTGAATCTAAGTGATTGGTTAGGGCTCCCACCCCCTGGCTCTCTGGCTCTGAGCGAACAGCTGGGCTTCCCTCTTTGCTTCTTCTTCAAACAACAAACCCTGTTGTCTCAGGAAGTGACACTTGCCTGCATCAGACAGAGAGAAACAACCGCGGCACATAAAAGACATATTGTGAGTGCGTGGATGCGTTAATTTCCTGTTTCCTGAGCTTCTTAATTTGTACCTTTCTAGTTACAATCTTTTCAGGTCTCTCTTCCAATCCTCTAGCCACATGTCCTTCCTTTCTTTCGTTGCTTTTGCTCTTGCTCACTCTGGCCTGTGTGCTTTATCTTCCCCTCGTTCCTTCTCTCGAGTTCTCTACCTTCTTCCACTGTTCCCTCTGGAGACGCCCTGTGCAATCTCGCAGCCTCCCAGCCTCTCTCCTCCTCTCTGGATTCTTCCCTCTCTAGCTCTCCATCCCCAGGACCCGTCCTCCTCCCAGGAGAGCGGTGCTCAAGAGGCTGCAGTCAGAGCCACCTGTGTTTTATTCCCCGAGAGATAGCACAGCCCTCGGCGCCCTCTCTGAGCAAACAGAGCTTTATTGACCTGTAATGACTGCAGATAGACGGGTGTCGGTGGAGCACTCCCTGAGAGAGCGGAAGTGACGTCACGAACGTGCTGACGGCATCCCTGCCCCTTGCATTATCAACCGCGCTACAGTAATTTGCCATCATTCTGAAGTATTCTGTATGGCCTGTTCTTTCTTTTTAGAACCCTCCTTCAGTAGATCTACTCTTTTCTGTTGATCTCCTCTGTGCTTAGCTCTGTATAATGTTGTTCTTAGGTAGCCTCTAACCTCAAATCTTTTCATGCTCTCTCCAGCTGCCTCTTGAAAGTCTATATCTCTGGAGCTATTCCTTTTTATTCGTACTAGTTCTCCGTATGGGACGTTGTTGTCTAGTTTGATCGGATGACTTCTGGTAGCATGCAGCACGGCACTGCCTGCTGTCGGCTTCCAATACAGCGCTGTGCAGATCTTGATGTCCCTGATAAATACTCGTAAGTCTAAACAATTAACCTCTGTAGAGCTTATCTCATAAGCAGGGGCGTAGGAGACACTAAATTTCTGGGGGGGACAGGGACAACCTTTTGGACTTTCCAGTGTCCTGATAAAAATCGACCATTGTCTGGGAACTGTAAACTCCGTTAAAAGAATACAATCGCATAGTTTTGTAATGAAACATTGATAAAGGCAGGCATGTAGTCACACTTTGCAAGCATGCTTCGATTGTTATTTACATTCACAAAGTAATTAGACTAAATGTGAAAAAACATGTTTTTGAATCTTACATCTTCATGCACCAAGCAAACAAAGAAGGGACATAAAAGGAAGAATAAACTGAATGCTTTTTGCGACATGTGCATGATTGTGAAGGGCTGTACACATCTTTAACAAATGTCAAAATGAGCAACTGGACCAGTACATGGTGGACTCGGATCTGACCTCTCCCCAAGATTTGGGAAAGAAGGCAGACTAGTGGGTCCGTACCAGAGTGCAACAATAGTCTCATGGTGGTGCTGAGCAGAAGAAGCAAGATTATTCTAAGGCCCAAGACAAAGATGGGGAGAAATCTAAAGAAAAGTCTCCTGAAGATCCTCAAAAATATTTCTCTGGGAGTAGGTCCCATTCCTCTTCCTACTCTAACAAGAAACCTTGGTGCTATTTGTGTAAGGAAAAAGGTAAAAGGGCAAAGGATGCAGATTTCTCTAAGTCTAGCACCAATACTGCTACTACTACTCCTAAACATTCTAGTGCCCCTAGTAATAGCACTGGTAGTAGAGGACCCCCCAAGAGTTTAGCTGGGTTAACCTTGTGTACTAAAGGGGGTTCTGGGCTAGTCAGGACATACAGTCAGGCAGTTTTAGTCTGTGATGGTGGCACTGGGCTCACCACCCTTATTGTAAGTCCCACTAACTTGGGCAAATACAGACAACAGCCTCTTATCAATGGTCTGGAAGCTTTGGCATACAGGGGCCAGTGTCACTATGGTGACAGAAAAACTTGTGTCTACTGAGCAGATCCTACTTGGACAGATTTACCAAGTGACCAATGCTAACAATACCAAAACAGATAATTCCATGGCAGATGTCAATCTCAGCTGGGGAGGTGTAAATGGCCCAAAGAGAATTGTGGAATCTCCTGACCTACCTGTGGACTGTCTACAGGACAATCATTTGGAAACGTCAGCCTGGTCTGAAGTGGAGTTAAGGACTCATGCAGAAATGATGGGAATTTCAGCCAGTGTCTTTGCTGTCAATAGGGCTGAGGCCAAGAAGTGAGGCACTGAGGGAGCCCTGGATCCCGAAGAAATGGACCAGCCAGCTCGCAAGAGAAGGAGCAAGAAGGATAAAGATGTATCCTCTATCAGGGAGATGATCTCAGTACTTGTGAAGGAACCGTACCAGAGGAGCTTGGGCCTGACAAGGCAGAGCAACTAGGGTGTTATAAATGTGGGGGTGCCCCTGCATGAGCAGGACCCCCCCACAAACCCTGGAGTCGATTCTCCAGGCTTTGTAAGAGCGATCAGCCATTTTAAGGTTTATAGTGGACATCAGTTATTAGATGTCTAACTAAATAATGGCTGCACTGGACCTGATAATGTTTTGTATTAAACATGTTGGAATCATACCCGAACACTGACTCTGGTGCTAGAAGAATGATCCCAAGTACTAGGGGACTTCTTAGATGACCCCCCTGTACTCCAAGTAACAACCTTTAGGGTCTGCCAGCAACCTAGTACTGCTAACCACAGACACGATTCTGTCCTCCTACTGCTGAGCTGAGCTTGAGCAAGGGAAGGTAGAACAATAGGTTTCCTGTCACAAGGAGGTGTGACCAACTCCCAAACAGGACTTATTGTACTGGGCTGGGGGGCGCTTGCCAGTGGCGCTAGACCGCTTTGAAGGGCCAAATCTGAGCCTTCCTTGCATACTTCTGTTTGAGACAGTTCAGGAGCCCTTGGTTTCCACAAAACTGGACAAAGAAAAAGAGAGTATCCCCCCCTCTGTCCAGTCTTTCCTCTGGGAGGGATCCCCGAGTTGCTCCAACCCTTTCCCTAGGGTACTTAAGGGCTCCCCTGTGGGTAGGTCCTCAGATTCTTCGTGGAACAAGACTCACCTCTGAAACCAAGACACTCTTCTACCATTTGGACACTTGAACTTCGAACTTTGACTGGACCCAAGACTGCATCAAGGAAGGCTCCTGCTGTTCCTGGTCTCATTGTTCAAGTCTTCCGCATCATCTGTGTCTGTGCATCACTAAAGTTCTCCAGAAGGCCTGTGGGCATCAAGGACATCCAAAGTAATCTCCCTTGGCGTGAAGGAGTCACTCCCCTGCATCTACTGCCCCTAGAGGTCTGACCTGTCTTCTCTGCAATTTTGAGGACAGTATAGCTCTTCAAAGCTGCTGGTACCAAACGCATGTGCACTGCGATGAATTGTAGTTGCCAAGACTTGTTGGCTCTGCACTCAAGAGATATTTGGGCTACAAGATTATTCACCCTCTAGCACCTCATCCCTCAAAGTTCAGCAACCTCACTGAATCCTCTGCACCGTGGGCCTCCATCTTTTGTGAGCTACCTGAGGTCTTCTTGCTACTCCTGTGCCTTCGGCATGTGGGTCCTCTCGAGGGTCTTCCTTTGCTTCAGCTGGCTCCCCTGCTTGCTCAGAGCCTGCTCTGACTCACCTGCACTTGGTGAGCCACTTGGATCTTACTGGTCCCAATGTTTGCATCTTTTTGCTTTCCACGCCATTTGCGGCTACCTAGGTTTGTTGGTCCTCCCACTAAACACCGACCACCTGAACACAGACACCCAATATGCATGGCTCCTGGTCTTCCTCAGCATCTCCTGGTCCTCGCAGCTACAGCAACATGGTCACCATCTTAATTCTTGAACCTCCCAACATCGGTGGGGATTGTGTTTCTGTGTCTCCTGGTCACTTCCGAGTCTTCCCCTGGACACCAGTGTATATTTGAGCAACTTGCCTAATTATTTTGAAGTATTCTTGTGTGTCTTGTTGATATCTCCGGGTAGGAGAAATACCAATGTGTTAGTGATTGTGTTGCATACTAAATAGCCTTATTTTTATAAACACTGTGCAGTTCTTTTTCATCTAATCTACACTGTTGATTAAATGTGGTAAAACAAGGTGCTTTACACTCCTTCTGGCTAAGCCTGAAGGCTGCTCTACACAGCTACCACTTTGAGAGCTTCTATGGTTATCAAAGACCATTAAAATCACCATACTGGTTGCCTGGTTGTATTAGTGCAAGGTGCATCACTCCTGAGAATGTGCACCATATCCTAAGCCAGCCTGCCACTAAATTGCCAACACCAGTTCTCTAATATACTTCTCCCAACAGTGCACAAGTCCTAAAAAAAGAAGTGGGGCACTAGCCAAGTTAGGCAGTATGTAAGTGACATCACAGTGCATGACATCGCACGTGACATCACAGCACATGACCTCACGGGAAATTATATCACAAAAAATCACACCAGATTCTAAGCCCTCGCATATGTTAAGCAGGTCTATCATGAGTACATTCGAGCGCATTACAATATTTAACAAATTAGAGTTTGCGTTGAAGTTGTGCCAAAAAATTATGCAACCTCGGTGCAAGATCTAGGTATCCATTTATACATGTATTTATTAAAACTCTGCCAGAAAGAAATTGGCATCAAGGAGAAACATGGCTGTATATCTGTTCTTCTTAATTGGTTAGAAAGTGTGCATTTTAAAATATCTTATGGGGTTAAGGCACCTGGTGCAGTGATCTTATGTACCCAGTAAATCTCAGGAAATAATGATAATAATGATAAGATAACTCTGGAGGCGAATGCTCTTGCTGGAGAGACAGTTTTGTCTAGTCCCAGTTTTGAATCAATGTAGCATAGAGGGTTAATATGTCTCACGCATAGCACATCATCTGATATATAGATGATATATTTTTCTTTTATGGGGTATTGATTTTGACACATAGATCCTTTATTTACTTGCAGTTCATAAATTGTAATCCTTATAATATACTACAGCGAATTATAAAGGAAAGAACATGTGACTCCTACGCCTTGTAACCCTCACTATCTTATCTAACACCTCCTGTAAATTGATTTAAAAACAATAGGTTTATAGTGAATGTATAATGTGTAGGTGTGATTTAAAGCGCTCCAACACCCTAGATTGGGTGGCACTATAAAGAAAATAGGCAAAATAGTGATATTTAAATAGTTATTTGTGTAAATATTAGGACAGAACAACACATCTGACACAAGATAATGCAAGTTAGCTTAGACTACGTTTGAGGCTAATTGTTCTCATGTTCCAGGGCAAGGTTCAACTGCTCAAAATAAACATTCCAACAAAACGTTGGGCTTTGAGTGGCTGAATTGCACAGTGTGAAACAGTCAAATGAGGTTGGGTCAGGACCAAGGAGGCAGTCAGCCAGGGCCGACTTTAGGGCAGTGCAACCGGTGCCACTGCACCGGGCACCAAGCTCAGGGGGTGTCATTTGCCTCTGACCAAAATGCATGCGCTGTCCTTTTCCATTTCCACAACATCGTGAAAATAGACGATGGACAAAGGCGCTCACGTGGTTGTGGGTGGATGTACACGGACAATAAGTATGACCCTCTGAGGATGCCTTCACTGCCGATGCACAGGCAGCAAGCGCTGCTGCTAGGCCCCGAGTCCACCACTGTACCAATGCTTGTGCTGTACAACAACAGCTAGTCTAAGCAGCCGTGCACCCTCGGGCTTCTGACAACAAGCCCGGGGGCCCTCGCAGGAGCAACCATCAGGAGAGGAACAGCACTGGCCTTCACCCGAGCGTCCGTCACAGGAAATTGAGGCAAAGCACTGTGGCTGAAAACACAGCTCCTGTCTTCTGGTATGTACAAGCCTTCCTTGTCTCGCTGTTTTTCATGCCTTTACATTTTATTGTGAACAGTCTGCTTGTCTACGTTTTTACTTTACAGCCTGCCCCCTTTACACTGCTGTCCTGATCCATACTGTCTTACTTTACAGTGGTGGACAGTCTCTCCTGCTACCAGATTGTGTCATGAACCCCAGTGCAAGGATGAAAATGGGCCCTTCAGGCCAGTGGGTCCCAGCAACCCTGTGTGCTGTGGACAGTATGACCCATCTCTCTTTACGCTACTCTTCTGGTGTACAGACTACTTGTGTGCCTAAACTGCTATCCCTTATATGCAGTCTATTTTTTGACCCTCTTTACACTTCTGTGGCTTGTCTTCATTTAAACTGCTGCTCTGCTGTGTACAGTCAGCCACGTACCAGTTTTCTGCTTCTGTCATGGTGTGTACAGTCTGTTATGGACTTTTTTTTATGCCGCTTTCCGTGCATATACAGTCTGCCATCCGACTAATTCAAGTAGACAGGATACCAAATGTGGCCTAACGCATAGAGCTTCTGACTTTGCAACTGGGCACTCAGGTTAAAGTCCCGGAGTTGGCTCACTATGCTGTGACTCTGGGAAAAGCAATTAATTTCCCCACACCTGGAAAAAAACATGAATCTGACATTGTGTAGTATAATCTAGTGTTCACATGTAGCACCGTGATCCCCTTCGGCCAGGTTTGCGCAATATGAAAACTACAAAAGTAGGTAAAATGGTGGGTGGACACCTGGGACATGCCTGAGTGCCCAGTCGTCCCCTCGCTAGCCAGGACCCATGTCTTACAATCTAGGCTTTCTAGCCGTCAGTACCAGGCCTGCCACCCATGCGTCGTCTAAGCAGGCACACTTTTAGGCTATTAGGCAAAATGTTACTGCAAAGTAATCATTGCAACCGAACATATCCTCTCACTCAAGAAGGCACTCTCCATACATATCACCTCTTGGCACCTGTGCTCCCTTTCTTCGTGAAGGTCTGATACACAAGGGCCTAACCTGCTAATACTTTGTCTTCGTGTTTTATAGAGCATCAGATGTCATTTTTTTTGCATTTCCTTCTAGAAGTCTCATTTGTTTAAGCACCATGCACTAGCTGTGCTTCACTTAGCCTTCTCCCTGTCACTATGTGTACTCACAATGCCTTGCAGCAGTGTGCGCCTATTGCATTCTGGGCACCTAGTTCTATTATTTTACTTTGTGTGCCTCTAGTCCAAATACCTTTCTTGTTTTCAGGAATACAGTAAATAGCACATTTTATATCTCGTGCTCTGAGCACCATACATCTGAGTCCCTTTACAAGCATTGCACACGTTTTCCCGCATAACTTAAAATAAAAAAGTTTGTCGGGGCGCCCACCGAGATGGTCGCACTGGGTGCCACCAACTCTAAAGCCCGCCCTGCTGTCAGCAATTAACAAACTGCCTCTCTTCCTTTGTGCTGGAAGTGCAGGCTGCAGGCAGTTGTGGAAGCGAGGGCGAGGTGTGAAAACATTCCTGTAGCTTTTGCAGCACAACAAAAGGGAAGGTCACAGGTCAAGGACAGAGCCATTAGCACCTCAAAGCACTCGTGCTTTGACATACCAATGGCCCTGCCACAGACAGAAGAGAGAGGTGAAATTCTTTTGAACCTCGCCCCCTCCCACCCTTGTCCCCCGCGTCCCCCCCACTACAAATTCTGGGGGGATATGTCCCCCTCGTCCCCCACACTTCCTACGCCCATGCTCATAAGTACATTTTAAGATTTATCACACCACATATAGAAAGATAGGCAGATAGACAGATAGATAAATAGCTAGATAGATAGATGGACGGGTAGGCAGGTAGATAGATAGATAGATAGATAGATAGATAGATAGATAGATAGATAGATAGATAGATAGATAGATAGATAGATAGATAGATAGATAGATAGATAGATAGATAGATAGATAGATAGATAGATAGATAGATAGATAGATAGATAGATAGATAGATAGATAGATAGATAGATAGATGTTCATTCAATAGACTCTGCAAAAACCAAAAAGGTAAAGAAAGTGAAAGTGCATCATCTGTGTGCCCAAATCCAAGAGGTAACAAAAGCCATGGAGATTTTCTTGGAAACACCAATTACAAAGAGAACTAGGCATCCCAGAGGACAGCGGGACTAACTAAAGCCACAGTGGGAAACCAGGGACTAGTGATCAGATAAACTAATATGAATAAAGAATGCATTTGTATTTAATAAAAAGGTGTTAAAAACCACTGAAAGAAACAGGTGGCTGGAGACACTTCATACAGCAAACAGCACCTCAGAGTAGAAAATCCAATAGGTTTGGCATTATCTGGCAGTGTTTTGGCATTGATAATGCTTGTTTTCTTTTGTCATGGTTTTTGCAGAACCTTTTGGGTGGGGGGAGTCCTAGGCCCTTATAAACATGTTTTGGCCTCAAAAAGCATGCACATTATCACAGTAGTTTCTGGCACTAAATGGAACTACTTTGTGTGTGGATGTGCACCTTGTTTAAGAGTAGAACTCCTTCACTCCCAGTGATGTGATGCTAGTCAGTGACTGACGTGGGCTGACGCATTGGCCCATGCCCTGTGCTGTAGTGGGCAGTACAAAGATGTGAATGACACCACAGCAGACCAATGGATGAAGAGGGCTGGCTGAAAGCCCCTATAAGTGTATTAAACATATAATTTTAGTGGGATTAGAATGTCTTGGTAAATGCCAAACCTAACAGGAGACGGTTTATCCATTTCAGACATTGTCCTCGGACCCGTGGTGCCCTTTTAAAGCAACTTAAAACATGCGGCAACGCGAAGCAAACTCACAAACATTAGTTCACTCCTTACACTTCCTCTCTAACAATGCCCACTCAGTGCAGTTTGATTGCTCTCTACCTGTCACAAAAGTTAATGTATTATGAAAGAAAATCATATTATAACCTCTTTAGCTCTTCTGCTTATTAACTCTGTGTGTGTTTCAACCCGGAAGCTAGAAGGTGCAAACACAGTTAGGGGCCACTCATAATTAGTTCTCCGCTGGATGCGTGGTGATGTGGAAGCGAATCCGATCACGCGGAAAGAGGACAGATCGATAGGAGATGGGAGGCAGGTATTGGCTGATGATCACCTTAATCCCTGCCTGTCACGCGCCGGGCTGAATCCAATTTAACGACACCCCTTATCAGGAGCTGCTCACGCGCCAGGAGAATTGGAAAAGTCATTAAAGGCCCAGCTGGGACCATCCCGGCACTTCCTGGATTATCTCATGTCTGCACTAATGATGGAGAGAGTGAGTCCCCATTCTCCCCTCCAAAAACACTCAGTTAAAGGGATGTGTTAAAGTCACAGCCCAACCTCTAAACACAGATGTGTGCCAGCCACGATGAGCTGCACTTCCACAACTGTCCCCATAATCCACCCCATAAACCTCACACAAGATGCCACAGATCAGATTACAAACATCATCATAACACATCAAACACACACAAGGTGATGGAAGGAATGTTTGCAAAACGTTGATTGTTGGTAATCGTAGCATTCCAGCCCATCATTTTATTGCTCACTATGCAACCTCAGATTAGAGCCAGCCATATGCAAATCAGTCTTGGTCCTGCTCCAATAGGAACAATTCAGCCCGACCATTTCAATCTTCACCTGGAAGCCATGTTTCTTGGGGCTGGAGGGCACAGCCTTCGGGGATGCCATGCACCCAGGTTCCCTTTTCTTGGAGCCCGCAGACCACACCCTTCGGCCATGCCTTGCATCTAGTGTTACTGTTCTTGGAGTCGGCAGACCACACCCTTCGGCCACGCCTTGCATCTAGTTTTACTGTTCTTGGAGTCGGCAGACCACACCCTTCGGCCACGCCTTGCATCTAGTTTTACTGTTCTTGGAGTCGGCAGACCACACCCTTCGTCCATGCCTTGCATCTAGTTTTACTGTTCCTGGAGCCTACAGACCACACCCTTCGGCCATGCCTTGCACCTAGTTTTACTGTTCCTGGAGCCTACAGACCCCACCCTTCAGCTATGCCTTGCACCTAGTTTTACTGTTCCTGGAGCTTACAGATCACACCCTTCGGCCATGCCTTTCACCTAGTTTTACTGTTCTTGGAGTCTGCAGACCACACCCTTCCTCCATGCCTTGCATCTAGTTTTACTGTTCTTGGAGCCTGCAGACCACACCCTTCGGCCATGCCTTGCACCTAGTTTTACCGTTCCTGGAGCCTACAGATCACACCCTTCGGCCATGCCTTGCACCTAGTTTTACCATTCCTGGAGCCTACAGATCACACCCTTCGGCCATGCCTTGCACCTAGTTTTACTGTTCCTGGAGCCTACAGACCACATTCTTCGTCCTTGCCTTGCATCTAGTTTTACTGTTCTTGGAGCCTGCAGACCACACCCTTTGGCCATGCCTTGCACCTAGTTTTACTTTTCCTGGAGCCTACAGATCACACCCTTCGGCCATGCCTTGCACCTAGTTTTACTGTTCCTGGAGCTTACAGATCACACCCTTCGGCCATGCCTTTCACCTATGTTTACCATTCCTGGAGCCTACAGATCACACCCTTCGGCCATGCCTTACACCTAGTTTTACTGTTCCTGGAGCTTACAGATCACACCCTTCGGCCATGCCTTTCACCTAGTTTTACTGTTCTTGGAGTCTGCAGACCACACCCTTTGGCCATGCCTTGCATCTAGTTTTACCATTCCTGGAGCCTACAGATCACACCCTTCGGCCATGCCTTGCACCTAGTTTTACTGTTCCTGGAGCTTACAGATCACACCCTTCGGCCATGCCTTTCACCTAGTTTTACTGTTCTTGGAGTCTGCAGACCACACCCTTCGGCCATGCCTTGCATCTAGTTTTACTGTTCTTGGAGCCTGCAGACCACACTGTGGTTCTGAAATTCTGGACCCTGTTGTTATCCCGGTATCGAGATGCAATACTCGTGCCAAAAATATCAACGTACCATGACGAATTTGGTGTCTACAGACCGATAATGATTAGGACATCACCCCTATGCATTTTCGTCATGATTGGGGGATGCCAACACCCTTAAATCATAGTTTCCGTTCCGAACCCTTAGACTCCATTTTGTGAACGGCATCAATCTTGTGTCTTGCCCTCATGATAAGTCAATTAAGTAAGGCCGAGTCTGATCTAAAAGGACACGTCCACCTTTCCTTGACTTCCCCCTGACCTGTTCCAACTGACTCCATTGACTCCAGCCAAACCTGTTTGGGCAGCTCCTCGCCCAGTGGCCGAATACGATAGCATCGATGCACCACATACCACTAACCATTCACTACATCCAGATCATGTTTTTACACACACACACACACCTGTCCACGCACCCTGTTTATGGACAGTTTTATGACTAGGAGGTGCCTTTCTTTATTGGGGTTTCGTCGATATCTGAGGGGAGTTCCGGGCCTGGCCGTGTAATCTATCACGAATTGGACGTCTAAAATAGGGGCTTGCCTACATGACTTCGCTCTTTTGTATTATTGTAGAAATATGTGTATAGCCATATCATAAACTCAGGAATTCTTGCTTGCAGCTATTATTTTTGTATATAAGGAGACGGCTGGTTCTGTAAAAACGAACAGTCTCCTGAGAACACGTGACCCGTGCTGTCGTGTTTTTAGGACACCTGTTACTTGGTAGCTGCCAATAAAACTTGATCTCTGACGGTAACTAGAAGACTCCGTGTTTCTGTGGTCCGGAACAAGGGAGAACTCAGAGGTCTTCGGGTGTTATCCCCTGGCACCAACGGGTTCCTAAAAACCCGTTACCTCAGTTGGCGCCCAACTCGGGGCGGTATCAAGCGGCGACTGTCCAAGCCAGATGTTCGTGAGGAGCTTCGTGTGAAAATTCCAGAGGACGGCCAGCCACTTCAGCGACCCCTGTATGTCGACGTGGTTCCGAAGGTCTTTGCTGCGAGGTTCCCCGCGTCCCGACGGCTACGAAGGACTGCTGCCCTGACTATCGCCTTGTTTTGGACCCAGTGATCCTTGGTAGAGCGAAACGATAGACGAGTCTTCTAGCGACGTCACAGATCTTCAAATACTTCAGTTAAGTATAAGTGGAGCGTCTCCCAGTCCTTCGTTTGTCCTTAGTTTTTGGTATCCTTGAGATACGCTTTGATTTGGTACTTGCAAGCCCCAAAGCCGAAGGACTCGTGTTTTCACGAGAAATATCGTAACAGATAATCCTTTGAAGTTTGAAGCTAGACTAGTGAGCAAAGATGCCTGGTTTTAGCAGACTTGGAAACTTGTTTTGTCTTGGTTGTAGTAAGGACTCCCGATTAGAGGATTCTTGTCCGGTTCCTCCAATTGGAACTCCAACATATGAGCTCTATGTAAAGCACGGCGTAGGTCCTATCACATATAATGAAGTGTGGATAAAATACACCCGCAAGGATGGTGTTTTAAAATGGCCCCAATATGGTAGTTTTGACTCAGAAATATTAGATAACCTAGAGGTCAAATTGTTCAAGAAAAAAGCCCGGCCGGCGATGTTTGACTCTTTTCGCATATGGCGCAAAGAAGCCAAACAGAAAGAAATAAAATTAGCAAAAAGGAGTAAAAGAGGTATGTCAATGGTGCAAGCATACAGAGATAACGAGGAAGAGCAGGAAAGCAAACAAATGCTTAGGAGCAAGAAACTAGCAGTAGATAAATGCTACCCGATGTTACCACATAAGGGACAAGGTCAAGAGGAGAGATCCGAGAAAGATCCATTAATGTCCCACTTATTAAGCTCACCTCCACTGTATGCGTTAGACGCTACGGCACCCCCAAAGCGTTTTACTATACCGCGCCCCGGCGTACGTAACACAGCTCTTGCACAAACGCCAGCTACTGTTCAGCTGGTTCCTACTTCGCCGGCGCAGCTTTCTCAAAGGCCGCCGACTCTGCTACCTACTCCATCTACTTCTACGACTTTGCCTACAGCTCCAACTATTCTCTATGATACTACGTCTGCTACCGCTTCAACTTCCTCTGCTATTGCCTCTACTTCTTCTTTGCCTCAGCATGTCTTTTCCGATGCACTTGCCCTTCCGCAAGGTTCTCCTTCTACTAGACAAAGAGTGACAGGTACCGTCACTAGTCTGTTTTCACCTTTCTTCGGGTCGCCTAAAACGACCCCTAAAACAGAACATAGACAGTTACGTAGTCAACTGCCTGATTACGAGGAAAGAAAAGTGCTGAATGAACTAGCACGCCAATGGATTGCAGATACTGTTAGATATGATGTTCAGTCTGTTATGGAAGTTTTCCGTCAATGGAATGCACCCACTCAGAGATACGTATTCGAAGAGATGTGTGTATATCTGTGCGAAGATTTGGAGACGAATGATCCCAAATGCACAATGGACGAACTATGGCGTACGCGTTTTAAGTTCCATGAAGGTATGATTACAGGTGCAGATGTTGAGAAAGCGATAGAGTTGTTGTTCTCTTATAGGAGTAAGGGAAACGTCTCTAGATCATTGTACCAAGACGACGTATCAGGTAGGAAAAGAGCGAGACAGTACCCCATGAGAGAGGTTCCTCCGGTTTGGAGGGAAGGTGATGCGAATGCAAATCCACCAATTCTGCCTCATTTCCAGCGTGTATGGGTAGACATGTTGTTTGGGAACGTTGTTCCACATCCTTTATGGAGCAAAATCCGTCATACGGATCATGACCAGGAACTAGGTGACTCATGGGCAAACATTACCGCTATAGATGCTAGACAAATTGGTGGGTTTAAACCTGAGCCGTTAATAGCTGAACTTCCCGGTAGGATTATCGCGTACATGAAAACAATAATGCCTGAAGTACGCGTAAACTGGGACAAGCTCTCTGCGTGCAAGCAGAAGAAAGATGAGAATGTGTCTGACTTTTTCACGAGATTTGAGGAGACTTTCACCGATCATAGTGGTCAGGATATGGCTACCGAGGGTGGCCAAAGATTGTTTGTAGACAAATTCGTACATAATTTGCTTCCTGAACTATGTACTAAACTAAAAGATTCAGAGAGTGCTTGGGCTGTCTCTACGTCAGCGCAGGTTTTAGCTACAGCCCAGTACTATGAAAATAGGCGCAAAGACGAGCTAGATAAGGTAGACAAAAAGACTAAAGATCTGAAAACTAAAGTTCTTCTCCAGCAGGCCTATCTGCCTCGTATGGCTAGTCAGCCCAATTATCAACAACAACAGCAGTATTCGAGAAACGCGCAAGGAAACGAGTTTTCCCATCAGCGTCTTCCGTATGGCCCGAATCAATGTGCGTATTGCAAGGAAGAGGGTCACTTCAAAAGTAATTGTCCGGCTCTTGCGCGACGCTTAAACGGCGTTTCAGGTGTAAGGGGAAGAGGTGTTCAACATGCCCCTATTGGTAGGGGCCGTGGAAATTTCACCCAGAATACAACTTCTTTTCCGCCTCAGAATTCGATGAACAGCTTTGACCAACAGAATAATGCATCGTCTAGGTCAGCTCAGTACTATGCTGACGACTATTACACTGAACACGGAAATGAGGGTAACGATTGCTAGGACAGCCATGGACAAAGAGAGGGAGTCGTTTCAGTTCCAGTAGATCAGAATGGACCTTATGTCGAGGTGATTGCCTCAGGAGTGTCAGAGCCATTTCTGCTGGATACTGGTGCTACAAAAAGTTCTATTATGCACTCGAAACTTCCTGGTGCACCTTTGTCTGGCGAAATGAATGTCTCAGTAGGTTTCTCTGGCGCCCCTGTTAGAAACCCGATCTCTAGTCCTATATCCCTTTCTGTTGGCCCATGCGAATTAGAAGCACCCCTCATTCTTACAACAGGTTGTGGTGAAAATTTGTTAGGTTTGGATTTGCTAAAAAGGTTATATGCGACTTTGTACTGTTCCCCCTTGGGAGTACAACTTACTTTAGGTAAGAAAGTCATTTCTCCAATGTATTTGTCAAAGGAAAATATTCCAACTGAATTGTCATCACTTCCTGATATACTTTGGGCTAATGGTCCTAATGATGTCGGTGGTTTGGAGATAGCACCGTATGTCATAACATTGAAAGCCAACGTTAGGTTGCCACGTATTCCTCAATATAAAATATCTAGCGAATGTGAAAAGGCGTTATTGACGATTGTTTATGACCTGATTGATAAAAACGTCATCGAAGGAACAACAGGAAATGTTTGTAACAGTCCAGTTTTGCCCGTTTTAAAACGTACTGATCCTTCACAACCGCCTGTGTACAGGTTCGTGATCGACCTCAGAGAAGTGAATAAGGTAGTTATCCCACAGTTTCAAGTTGTCCCCGACATTATTGCTTTATTGACAATGGTTCCAGCTTCAGCAGCTTGGTTCTCGGTGATTGACCTGAAGAACGCTTTCTTCAGCATCCCGATTGCTGAGGAGAGTAGAGACATTTTTGGATTCAATTTAGGAGGACGAAGTTTCCGCTTCAAGTGCGCTCCTCAAGGCTACTGCAAAAGCCCATCAATATTCAGTCAGGCTCTGAAAACACAACTGGACACGATTAGTCTACCAGATGGTTCAACTTTGATTCAGTATGCAGACGATCTGCTGATCGCTGCAGACACTGAATAAATTTGCAAGAAAGCTATGGTATCATTATTACGTCACTTATGTGACATGAAGCACAAAGTCTCTCTTTCCAAACTACAATTTTGTCGACAAGAAGTAACCTACTTAGGTCACATCTTATCGAAGGAGGGAAGGAGACTGACACCAGAAAGAATACAGGCAATTGCAGAACTGAGTGCCCCAAGGACACAGAGAGAGGTTCGGGCCTTCTTGGGCATTACATCGTACTGTAGACAATGGATACCGAATTCTCACTACTAGCCAAACCCTTGCTGGCACTACTCTGTAAAGACACGCCCAATCCTATGCCCTGGTCTGAAGATTGTCAGACGAGTTTCCACGAGTTGCGTGATGCATTGTGTTCGGCTCCTGTGTTGGGAAACCCCAACTACAGTAAGCCTTTTACATTATACGTCCATGAGAAGGAAGGTTGTGCATTATCAGTCCTAACACAACACTTTGGGGACAAGCAGCGCCCATGTGCGTATTTTTCGGCAACTCTGGATCCTGTGGCTAAGGCACTACCAAGTTGTCTGAGGGCCACCGCCGCAGCAGCTGTCTGCATTCGACAGTCCGCTGGATTAGTCATGAATAATACTCTGATCGTTATGGTTCCGCATGCAGTAGACATTTTGCTAAACAGGACGAAGACACAACATCTCACTAGTGCTCGACTATCCAGTTACAAACTTACACTGCTAGCGAGTCACATCCACATAAAGAGGTGTGATACACTCAACCCCGCTACGCTGCTACCCATCCCGACAGAAACAGACAAAATCGATAACCATGACTGCTGCTTTAGGACAGAAGAAGAGACAAAAGGGAGAGTAGACTTACAGGACACTCCCCTTCCTGAATGCAACGATACTTTATGGGTTGATGGTTCATGTTTCAAATTACCGAATGGTGATACGACTGCAGCGTATGCCGTAATGACATTACACACCATTATAGAGACCGCGCGCATTTCCCACAATTCTGCACAAGCTGCAGAACTAATTGCACTCACCAGAGCATGTGTGTTAGCGAAAGGAAAGCGAGTGAATGTGTACACTGACAGCCAATACGCCTTTGGCGTGGCTCACAGTTTTGGGAGATTGTGGCGTGAACGTGGGTTTCTTACGTCACATGGTGCAAAGATAGCTAGTTAATGAGCTCCTCGAGTCACTGACCTTGCCACTACAAGTTGCAATTATGAAATGCAGTGCACACAAAAAGATTCAGGATGATGATGGCCGCGGGAATGCATTTGCAGACGAGGTTGCGAAAGAGACTGAAAGGAACACGATGAGTCGGATGTATGTTGTAGGTCCCGCTAGATGGATTACTGATGTAGGAATGTGTGAGGACACCATTGAAAGCGTGAAATCTATACAAGCCGAGGCGACTGAGAAAGAGGTGAATGAATGGAGAGAAAGTACAGGTAGATTAGATGCGAATGGTTGTTGGGTCGAACTGTCGGAACACCAGCGATGGCTATTACCTAACGCATATGTACTTGCAGTAGTAACAATGGCTCATGGAATTGCACACATCAGTTCGAGAGGAATATGTAAACTATTGGCCCCAGTATGGCAGAATAGTAATATCCCAAAATATGCAAAGAATGTGGTCCACCTTTCCTTGACTTCCCCCTGACCTGTCCCAACTGACTCCATTGCCTCCAGCCAAACCTGTTTGGGCAGCTCCTCGCCCAGTGGCCGAATACGATAGCATCGATGCACCACATACCACAAACCATTCACTACATCCAGATCATGTTTTTACACACACACACACACCTGTCCAAGCACCCTGTTTATGGCCAGTTTTATGACTAGGAGGTGCCTTTCTTTATTGGGGTTTCGTCGATATCTGATGGGAGTTCCGGGCCTGGCCGTGTAGTCTATCACGAATTGTACGTCTAAAATAGGGGCTTGCCTACATGACTTCGCTCTTTTGTATTATTGTAGAAATATGTGTATAGCCATATCATAAACTCAGGAATTCTTGCTTGCAGCTATTATTTTTGTATATAAGGAGACGGCTGGTTCTGTAAAAACGAACAGTCTCCTGAGAACACGTGACCCGTGCTGTCGTGTTTTTAGGACACCTGTTACTTGGTAGCTGCCAATAAAACTTGATCTCTGACGGTAACTAGAAGACTCCGTGTTTCTGTGGTCCGGAACAAGGGAGAACTCAGAGGTCTTCGGGTGTTATCCCCTGGCACCAACGGGTTCCTAAAAACCCGTTACCTCAGTTGGCGCCCAACTCGGGGCGGTATCAAGCGGCGACGGTCCAAGCCAGATGTTCGTGAGGAGCTTCGTGTGAAAATTCCAGAGGACGGCCAGCCACTTCAGCGACCCCTGTATGTCGACGTGGTTCCGAAGGTCTTTGCTGCGAGGTTCCCCGCGTCCCGACAGCTACGAAGGACTGCTGCCCTGACTATCGCCTTGTTTTGGACCCAGTGATCCTTGGTAGAGCGAAACGATAGACGAGTCTTCTAGCGACGTCACAGATCTTCAAATACTTCAGTTAAGTATAAGTGGAGCGTCTCCCAGTCCTTCGTTTGTCCTTAGTTTTTGGTATCCTTGAGATACGCTTTGATTTGGTACTTGCAAGCCCCAAAGCCGAAGGACTCGTGTTTTCACGAGAAATATCGTAACAGATAATCCTTTGAAGTTTGAAGCTAGACTAGTGAGCAAAGATGCCTGGTTTTAGCAGACTTGGAAACTTGTTTTGTCTTGGTTGTAGTAAGGACTCCCGATTAGAGGATTCTTGTCCGGTTCCTCCAATTGGAACTCCAACATATGAGCTCTATGTAAAGCACTGCGTAGGTCCTATCACATATAATGAAGTGTGGATAAAATACACCCGCAAGGATGGTGTTTTAAAATGGCCCCAATATGGTAGTTTTGACTCAGAAATATTAGATAACCTAGAGGTCAAATTGTTCAAGAAAAAAGCCCGGCCGGCGATGTTTGACTCTTTTCGCATATGGCGCAAAGAAGCCAAACAGAAAGAAATAAAATTAGCAAAAAGGAGTAAAAGAGGTATGTCAATGGTGCAAGCATACAGAGATAACGAGGAAGAGCAGGAAAGCAAACAAATGCTTAGGAGCAAGAAACTAGCAGTAGATAAATGCTACCCGATGTTACCACATAAGGGACAAGGTCAAGAGGAGAGATCCGAGAAAGATCCATTAATGTCCCACTTATTAAGCTCACCTCCACTGTATGCGTTAGACGCTACGGCACCCCCAAAGCGTTTTACTATACCGCGCCTCGGCGTACGTAACACAGCTCTTGCACAAACGCCAGCTACTGTTCAGCTGGTTCCTACTTCGCCGGCGCAGCTTTCTCAAAGGCCGCCGACTCTGCTACCTACTCCATCTACTTCTACGACTTTGCCTACAGCTCCAACTATTCTCTATGATACTACGTCTGCTACCGCTTCAACTTCCTCTGCTATTGCCTCTACTTCTTCTTTGCCTCAGCATGTCTTTTCCGATGCACTTGCCCTTCCGCAAGGTTCTCCTTCTACTAGACAAAGAGTGACAGGTACCGTCACTAGTCTGTTTTCACCTTTCTTCGGGTCGCCTAAAACGACCCCTAAAACAGAACATAGACAGTTACGTAGTCAACTGCCTGATTACGAGGAAAGAAAAGTGCTGAATGAACTAGCACGCCAATGGATTGCGGATACTGTTAGATATGATGTTCAGTCTGTTATGGAAGTTTTCCGTCAATGGAATGCACCCACTCAGAGATACGTATTCGAAGAGATGTGTGTATATCTGTGCGAAGATTTGGAGACGAATGATCCCAAATGCACAATGGACGAACTATGGCGTACGCGTTTTAAGTTCCATGAAGGTATGATTACAGGTGCAGATGTTGAGAAAGCGATAGAGTTGTTGTTCTCTTATAGGAGTAAGGGAAACGTCTCTAGATCATTGTACCAAGACGACGTATCAGGTAGGAAAAGAGCGAGACAGTACCCCATGAGAGAGGTTCCTCCGGTTTGGAGGGAAGGTGATGCGAATGCAAATCCACCAATTCTGCCTCATTTCCAGCGTGTATGGGTAGACATGTTGTTTGGGAACGTTGTTCCACATCCTTTATGGAGCAAAATCCGTCATACGGATCATGACCAGGAACTAGGTGACTCATGGGCAAACATTACCGCTATAGATGCTAGACAAATTGGTGGGTTTAAACCTGAGCCGTTAATAGCTGAACTTCCCGGTAGGATTATCGCGTACATGAAAACAATAATGCCTGAAGTACGCGTAAACTGGGACAAGCTCTCTGCGTGCAAGCAGAAGAAAGATGAGAATGTGTCTGACTTTTTCACGAGATTTGAGGAGACTTTCACCGATCATAGTGGTCAGGATATGGCTACCGAGGGTGGCCAAAGATTGTTTGTAGACAAATTCGTACATAATTTGCTTCCTGAACTATGTACTAAACTAAAAGATTCAGAGAGTGCTTGGGCTGTCTCTACGTCAGCGCAGGTTTTAGCTACAGCCCAGTACTATGAAAATAGGCGCAAAGACGAGCTAGATAAGGTAGACAAAAAGACTAAAGATCTGAAAACTAAAGTTCTTCTCCAGCAGGCCTATCTGCCTCGTATGGCTAGTCAGCCCAATTATCAACAACAACAGCAGTATTCGAGAAACGCGCAAGGAAACGAGTTTTCCCATCAGCGTCTTCCGTATGGCCCGAATCAATGTGCGTATTCCAAGGAAGAGGGTCACTTCAAAAGTAATTGTCCGGCTCTTGCGCGACGCTTAAACGGCGTTTCAGGTGTAAGGGGAAGAGGTGTTCAACATGCCCCTATTGGTAGGGGCCGTGGAAATTTCACCCAGAATACAACTTCTTTTCCGCCTCAGAATTCGATGAACAGCTTTGACCAACAGAATAATGCATCGTCTAGGTCAGCTCAGTACTATGCTGACGACTATTACACTGAACACGGAAATGAGGGTAACGATTGCTAGGACAGCCATGGACAAAGAGAGGGAGTCGTTTCAGTTCCAGTAGATCAGAATGGACCTTATGTCGAGGTGATTGCCTCAGGAGTGTCAGAGCCATTTCTGCTGGATACTGGTGCTACAAAAAGTTCTATTATGCACTCGAAACTTCCTGGTGCACCTTTGTCTGGCGAAATGAATGTCTCAGTAGGTTTCTCTGGCGCCCCTGTTAGAAACCCGATCTCTAGTCCTATATCCCTTTCTGTTGGCCCATGCGAATTAGAAGCACCCCTCATTCTTACAACAGGTTGTGGTGAAAATTTGTTAGGTTTGGATTTGCTAAAAAGGTTATATGCGACTTTGTACTGTTCCCCCTTGGGAGTACAACTTACTTTAGGTAAGAAAGTCATTTCTCCAATGTATTTGTCAAAGGAAAATATTCCAACTGAATTGTCATCACTTCCTGATATACTTTGGGCTAATGGTCCTAATGATGTCGGTGGTTTGGAGATAGCACCGTATGTCATAACATTGAAAGCCAACGTTAGGTTGCCACGTATTCCTCAATATAAAATATCTAGCGAATGTGAAAAGGCGTTATTGACGATTGTTTATGACCTGATTGATAAAAACGTCATCGAAGAAACAACAGGAAATGTTTGTAACAGTCCAGTTTTGCCCGTTTTAAAACGTACTGATCCTTCACAACCGCCTGTGTACAGGTTCGTGATCGACCTCAGAGAAGTGAATAAGGTAGTTATCCCACAGTTTCCAGTTGTCCCCGACATTATTGCTTTATTGACAATGGTTCCAGCTTCAGCAGCTTGGTTCTCGGTGATTGACCTGAAGAACGCTTTCTTCAGCATCCCGATTGCTGAGGAGAGTAGAGACATTTTTGGATTCAATTTAGGAGGACGAAGTTTCCGCTTCAAGTGCGCTCCTCAAGGCTACTGCAAAAGCCCATCAATATTCAGTCAGGCTCTGAAAACACAACTGGACACGATTAGTCTACCAGATGGTTCAACTTTGATTCAGTATGCAGACGATCTGCTGATCGCTGCAGACACTGAAGAAATTTGCAAGAAAGCTATGGTATCATTATTACGTCACTTATGTGACATGAAGCACAAAGTCTCTCTTTCCAAACTACAATTTTGTCGACAAGAAGTAACCTACTTAGGTCACATCTTATCGAAGGAGGGAAGGAGACTGACACCAGAAAGAATACAGGCAATTGCAGAACTGAGTGCCCCAAGGACACAGAGAGAGGTTCGGGCCTTCTTGGGCATTACATCGTACTGTAGACAATGGATACCGAATTCTCACTACTAGCCAAACCCTTGCTGGCACTACTCTGTAAAGACACGCCCAATCCTATGCCCTGGTCTGAAGATTGTCAGACGAGTTTCCACGAGTTGCGTGATGCATTGTGTTCGGCTCCTGTGTTGGGAAACCCCAACTACAGTAAGCCTTTTACATTATACGTCCATGAGAAGGAAGGTTGTGCATTATCAGTCCTAACACAACACTTTGGGGACAAGCAGCGCCCATGCGCGTATTTTTCGGCAACTCTGGATCCTGTGGCTAAGGCACTACCAAGTTGTCTGAGGGCCACCGCCGCAGCAGCTGTCTGCATTCGACAGTCCGCTGGATTAGTCATGAATAATACTCTGATCGTTATGGTTCCGCATGCAGTAGACATTTTGCTAAACAGGACGAAGACACAACATCTCACTAGTGCTCGACTATCCAGTTACAAACTTACACTGCTAGCGAGTCACATCCACATAAAGAGGTGTGATACACTCAACCCCGCTACGCTGCTACCCATCCCGACAGAAACAGACAAAATCGATAACCATGACTGCTGCTTTAGGACAGAAGAAGAGACAAAAGGGAGAGTAGACTTACAGGACACTCCCCTTCCTGAATGCAACGATACTTTATGGGTTGATGGTTCATGTTTCAAATTACCGAATGGTGATACGACTGCAGCGTATGCCGTAACGACATTACACACCATTATAGAGACCGCGCGCATTTCCCACAATTCTGCACAAGCTGCAGAACTAATTGCACTCACCAGAGCATGTGTGTTAGCGAAAGGAAAGCGAGTGAATGTGTACACTGACAGCCAATACGCCTTTGGCGTGGCTCACAGTTTTGGGAGATTGTGGCGTGAACGTGGGTTTCTTACGTCACATGGTGCAAAGATAGCTAGTTAATGAGCTCCTCGAGTCACTGACCTTGCCACTACAAGTTGCAATTATGAAATGCAGTGCACACAAAAAGATTCAGGATGATGATGGCCGCGGGAATGCATTTGCAGACGAGGTTGCGAAAGAGACTGAAAGGAACACGATGAGTCGGATGTATGTTGTAGGTCCCGCTAGATGGATTACTGATGTAGGAATGTGTGAGGACACCATTGAAAGCGTGAAATCTATACAAGCCGAGGCGACTGAGAAAGAGGTGAATGAATGGAGAGAAAGTACAGGTAGATTAGATGCGAATGGTTGTTGGGTCGAACTGTCGGAACACCAGCGATGGCTATTACCTAACGCATATGTACTTGCAGTAGTAACAATGGCTCATGGAATTGCACACATCAGTTCGAGAGGAATATGTAAACTATTGGCCCCAGTATGGCAGAATAGTAATATCCCAAAATATGCAAAGAATGTGGTCCACCTTTCCTTGACTTCCCCCTGACCTGTCCCAACTGACTCCATTGCCTCCAGCCAAACCTGTTTGGGCAGCTCCTCGCCCAGTGGCCGAATACGATAGCATCGATGCACCACATACCACAAACCATTCACTACATCCAGATCATGTTTTTACACACACACACACACCTGTCCACGCACCCTGTTTATGGCCAGTTTTATGACTAGGAGGTGCCTTTCTTTATTGGGGTTTCGTCGATATCTGATGGGAGTTCCGGGCCTGGCCGTGTAATCTATCACGAATTGTACGTCTAAAATAGGGGCTTGCCTACATGACTTCGCTCTTTTGTATTATTGTAGAAATATGTGTATAGCCATATCATAAACTCAGGAATTCTTGCTTGCAGCTATTATTTTTGTATATAAGGAGACGGCTGGTTCTGTAAAAACGAACAGTCTCCTGAGAACACGTGACCCGTGCTGTCGTGTTTTTAGGACACCTGTTACTTGGTAGCTGCCAATAAAACTTGATCTCTGACGGTAACTAGAAGACTCCGTGTTTCTGTGGTCCGGAACAAGGGAGAACTCAGAGGTCTTCGGGTGTTATCCCCTGGCACCAACGGGTTCCTAAAAACCCGTTGCCTCAGTTGGCGCCCAACTCGGGGCGGTATCAAGCGGCGACGGTCCAAGCCAGATGTTCGTGAGGAGCTTCGTGTGAAAATTCCAGAGGACGGCCAGCCACTTCAGCGACCCCTGTATGTCGACGTGGTTCCGAAGGTCTTTGCTGCGAGGTTCCCCGCGTCCCGACGGCTACGAAGGACTGCTGCCCTGACTATCGCCTTGTTTTGGACCCAGTGATCCTTGGTAGAGCGAAACGATAGACGAGTCTTCTAGCGACGTCACAGATCTTTAAATACTTCAGTTAAGTATAAGTGGAGCGTCTCCCAGTCCTTAGTTTGTCCTTAGTTTTTGGTATCCTTGAGATACGCTTTGATTTGGTACTTGCAAGCCCCAAAGCCGAAGGACTCGTGTTTTCACGAGAAATATCGTAACAGATAATCCTTTGAAGTTTGAAGCTAGACTAGTGAGCAAAGATGCCTGGTTTTAGCAGACTTGGAAACTTGTTTTGTCTTGGTTGTAGTAAGGACTCCCGATTAGAGGATTCTTGTCCGGTTCCTCCAATTGGAACTCCAACATATGAGCTCTATGTAAAGCACGGCGTAGGTCCTATCACATATAATGAAGTGTGGATAAAATACACCCGCAAGGATGGTGTTTTAAAATGGCCCCAATATGGTAGTTTTGACTCAGAAATATTAGATAACCTAGAGGTCAAATTGTTCAAGAAAAAAGCCCGGCCGGCGATGTTTGACTCTTTTCGCATATGGCGCAAAGAAGCCAAACAGAAAGAAATAAAATTAGCAAAAAGGAATAAAAGAGGTATGTCAATGGTGCAAGCATACAGAGATAACGAGGAAGAGCAGGAAAGCGAACAAATGCTTAGGAGCAAGAAACTAGCAGTAGATAAATGCTACCCGATGTTACCACATAAGGGACAAGGTCAAGAGGAAAGATCCGAGAAAGATCCATTAATGTCCCACTTATTAAGCTCACCTCCACTGTATGCGTTAGACGCTACGGCACCCCCAAAGCGTTTTACTATACCGCGCCCCGGCGCACGTAACACAGCTCTTGCACAAACGCCAGCTACTGTTCAGCTGGTTCCTACTTCGCCGGCGCAGCTTTCTCAAAGGCCGCCGACTCTGCTACCTACTCCATCTACTTCTACGACTTTGCCTACAGCTCCAACTATTCTCTATGATACTACGTCTGCTACCCCTTCAACTTTCTCTGCTATTGCCTCTACTTCTTCTTTGCCTCAGCATGTCTTTTCCGATGCACTTGCCCTTCTGCAAGGTTCTCCTTCTACTAGACAAAGAGTGACAGGTACCGTCACTAGTCTGTTTTCACCTTTCTTCGGGTCGCCTAAAACGACCCCTAAAACAGAACATAGACAGTTACGTAGTCAACTGCCTTATTACGAGGAAAGAAAAGTGCTGAATGAACTAGCACGCCAATGGATTGCGGATACTGTTAGATATGATGTTCAGTCTGTTATGGAAGTTTTCCGTCAATGGAATGCACCCACTCAGAGATACGTATTCGAAGAGATGTGTGTATATCTGTGCGAAGATTTGGAGACGAATGATCCCAAATGCACAATGGACGAACTATGGCGTACGCGTTTTAAGTTCCATGAAGGTATGATTACAGGTGCAGATGTTGAGAAAGCGATAGAGTTGTTGTTCTCTTATAGGAGTAAGGGAAACGTCTCTAGATCATTGTACCAAGACGACGTATCAGGTAGGAAAAGAGCGAAACAGTACCCCATGAGAGAGGTTCCTCCGGTTTGGAGGGAAGGTGATGCGAATGCAAATCCACCAATTCTGCCTCATTTCCAGCGTGTATGGGTAGACATGTTGTTTGGGAACGTTGTTCCACATCCTTTATGGAGCAAAATCCGTCATACGGATCATGACCAGGAACTAGGTGACTCATGGGCAAACATTACCGCTATAGATGCTAGACAAATTGGTGGGTTTAAACCTGAGCCGTTAATAGCTGAACTTCCCGGTAGGATTATCGCGTACATGAAAACAATAATGCCTGAAGTACGCGTAAACTGGGACAAGCTCTCTGCGTGCAAGCAGAAGAAAGATGAGAATGTGTCTGACTTTTTCACGAGATTTGAGGAGACTTTCACCGATCATAGTGGTCAGGATATGGCTACCGAGGGTGGCCAAAGATTGTTTGTAGACAAATTCGTACATAATTTGCTTCCTGAACTATGTACTAAACTAAAAGATTCAGAGAGTGCTTGGGCTGTCTCTACGTCAGCGCAGGTTTTAGCTACAGCCCAGTACTATGAAAATAGGCGCAAAGACGAGCTAGATAAGGTAGACAAAAAGACTAAAGATCTGAAAACTAAAGTTCTTCTCCAGCAGGCCTATCCGCCTCGTATGGCTAGTCAGCCCAATTATCAACAACAACAGCAGTATTCGAGAAACGCGCAAGGAAACGAGTTTTCCCATCAGCGTCTTCCGTATGGCCCGAATCAATGTGCGTATTGCAAGGAAGAGGGTCACTTCAAAAGTAATTGTCCGTCTCTTGCGCGACGCTTAAACGGCGTTTGAGGTGTAAGGGGAAGAGGTGTTCAACATGCCCCTATTGGTAGGGGCCGTGGAAATTTCACCCAGAATACAACTTCTTTTCCGCCTCAGAATTCGATGAACAGCTTTGACCAACAGAATAATGCATCGTCTAGGTCAGCTCAGTACTATGCTGACGACTATTACACCGAACACGGAAATTAGGGTAACGATTGCTAGGACAGCCATGGACAAAGAGAGGGAGTCGTTTCAGTTCCAGTAGATCAGAATGGACCTTATGTCGAGGTGATTGCCTCAGGAGTGTCAGAGCCATTTCTGCTGGATACTGGTGCTACAAAAAGTTCTATTATGCACTCGAAACTTCCTGGTGCACCTTTGTCTGGCGAAATGAATGTCTCAGTAGGTTTCTCTGGCGCCCCTGTTAGAAACCCGATCTCTAGTCCTATATCCCTTTCTGTTGGCCCATGCGAATTAGAAGCACCCCTCATTCTTACAACAGGTTGTGGTGAAAATTTGTTAGGTTTGGATTTGCTAAAAAGGTTATATGCGACTTTGTACTGTTCCCCCTTGGGAGTACAACTTACTTTAGGTAAGAAAGTCATTTCTCCAATGTATTTGTCAGAGGAAAATATTCCAACTGAATTGTCATCACTTCCTGATATACTTTGGGCTAATGGTCCTAATGATGTCGGTGGTTTGGAGATAGCACCGTATGTCATAACATTGAAAGCCAACGTTAGGTTGCCACGTATTCCTCAATATAAAATATCTAGCGAATGTGAAAAGGCGTTATTGACGATTGTTTATGACCTGATTGATAAAAACGTCATCGAAGAAACAACAGGAAATGTTTGTAACAGCCCAGTTTTGCCCGTTTTAAAACGTACTGATCCTTCGCAACCGCCTGTGTACAGGTTCGTGATCGACCTCAGAGAAGTGAATAAGGTAGTTATCCCACAGTTTCCAGTTGTCCCCGACATTACTGCTTTATTGACAATGGTTCCAGCTTCAGCAGCTTGGTTCTCGGTGATTGACCTGAAGAACGCTTTCTTCAGCATCCCGATTGCTGAGGAGAGTAGAGACATTTTTGGATTCAATTTAGGAGGACGAAGTTTCCGCTTCAAGTGCGCTCCTCAAGGCTACTGCGAAAGCCCATCAATATTCAGTCAGGCTCTGAAAACACAACTGGACACGATTATTCTACCAGATGGTTCAACTTTGATTCAGTATGTAGACGATCTGCTGATCGCTGCAGACACTGAAGAAATTTGCAAGAAAGCTACGGTATCATTATTACGTCACTTATGTGACATGAAGCACAAAGTCTCTCTTTCCAAACTACAATTTTGTCGACAAGAAGTAACCTACTTAGGTCACATCTTATCGAAGGAGGGAAGGAGACTGACACCAGAAAGATAACAGGCAATTGCAGAACTGAGTGCCCCAAGGACACAGAGAGAGGTTCGGGCCTTCTTGGGCATTACATCGTACTGTAGACAATGGATACCGAATTTCTCACTACTAGCCAAACCCTTGCTGGCACTACTCTGTAAAGACACGCCCAATCCTATGCCCTGGTCTGAAGATTGTCAGACGAGTTTCCACGAGTTGCGTGATGCATTGTGTTCGGCTCCTGTGTTGGGAAACCCCAACTACAGTAAGCCTTTTACATTATACGTCCATGAGAAGGAAGGTTGTGCATTATCAGTCCTAACACAACACTTTGGGGACAAGCAGCGCCCATGCGCATATTTTTCGGCAACTCTGGATCCTGTGGCTAAGGCACTACCAAGTTGTCTGAGGGCCACCGCCGCAGCAGCTGTCTGCATTCGACAGTCCGCTGGATTAGTCATGAATAATACTCTGATCGTTATGGTTCCGCATGCAGTAGACATTTTGCTAAACAGGACGAAGACACAACATCTCACTAGCGCTCGACTATCCAGTTACGAACTTACACTGCTAGCGAGTCACATCCACATAAAGAGGTGTGATACACTCAACCCCGCTACGCTGCTACCCATCCCGACAGAAACAGACAAAATCGATAACCATGACTGCTGCTTTAGGACAGAAGAAGAGACAAAAGGGAGAGTAGACTTACAGGACACTCCCCTTCCTGAATGCAACGATACTTTATGGGTTGATGGTTCATGTTTCAAATTACCGAATGGTGATACGACTGCAGCGTATGCCGTAACGACATTACACACCATTATAGAGACCGCGCGCATTTCCCACAATTCTGCACAAGCTGCAGAACTAATTGCACTCACCAGAGCATGTGTGTTAGCGAAAGGAAAGCGAGTGAATGTGTACACTGACAGCCAATACGCCTTTGGCGTGGCTCACAGTTTTGGGAGATTGTGGCGTGAACGTGGGTTTCTTACGTCACATGGTGCAAAGATAGCTAGTTAACGAGCTCCTCGAGTCACTGACCTTGCCACTACAAGTTGCAATTATGAAATGCAGTGCACACAAAAAGATTCAGGATGATGATGGCCGCGGGAATGCATTTGCAGACGAGGTTGCGAAAGAGACTGAAAGGAACACGATGAGTCGGATGTATGTTGTAGGTCCCGCTAGATGGATTACTGATGTAGGAATGTGTGAGGACACCATTGAAAGCGTGAAATCTATACAAGCCGAGGCGACTGAGAAAGAGGTGAATGAATGGAGAGAAAGTAAAGGTAGATTAGATGCGAATGGTTGTTGGGTCGAACTGTCGGAACACCAGCGATGGCTATTACCTAACGCATATGTACTTGCAGTAGTAACAATGGCTCATGGAATTGCACACATCAGTTCGAGAGGAATATGTAAACTATTGGCCCCAGTATGGCAGAATAGTAATATCCCAAAATATGCAAAGAATGTGGTCAGAAACTGTATGGTGTGTTTGAAGTACAATCCCGGTAGGGGAACCCCAACTCCAGCTGGTCATTTTGCACCTCCTACGTATCCGTTCGAGGTTTTGCAGCTAGATTTCATACACATGGAGAGGTGCAACAACTTAAAATACGTGCTTGTGGTTGTTTGTGCTTTTTCAAGGTGGGTGGAAGCGTACCCCCTTAAGGACAATACCGCCTTGTCAACTGCCAAAGCCCTTGTCAAAGAGTTTTTCCCTAGATTTGGTATGCCTAGAATTGTCTGGAGTGATAACGGAAGTGAATTCGTAGGACGCGTGATGAAGAGAGTGTGTGAGTGTCTAGGCATACACCAAAAGTTCCACTCTGCAAACCACCCCCAATCTGCTGGATTAGTAGAGTGCTACAATGGCACGTTAAAGCTCAAATTAGCCAAGATCCAAGCCTGTACAGGTCTTAAATGGCCTGACGCCTTGCCTCTAGCACTCTTGTCAACCAGAACGACCGTCCATTCCAGATTAGGATTTAGCCGCCCATGAGATAGTGTTTGGCCGCCCAGCCAACGTCTGGGGCGTGCCAAGGCCAAAGAAACTCAGCGAAATAGAACACCCCGTACTGCTTGACTATTTGTGCGAATTAACAACTAAATTGCGTGTTTTACACCAACAGGTTCACAGTTCCTCTCCGCCAGCCTCTGACGATCCAGGTCACTCCATCGAACCCGGCACGTGGGTCTTGGTGCGGAATTTCCAGCGCACAAACAACGGACAACCGAGGTGGACCGGACCGCACCTGGTACTTCTTTCCACGAGATCAGCTGTTCGGGTGGAAGGCAAAAAGAACTGGGTGCACGGGACCCATTGTAAACGGGTCCCTCTACCCCTCCCATACGACCGGTGGGTCAATAAAGGACTTGCCGACTCTGAGACAGAATCCGTACCTCGCTTCATCCCTTTCAGCGATGCACATTTGAAAGAGACTGGTTCCGAAAAGGAGAGTGATCATATTTTACAAGGACTTGTGCCACCGTCTATGCAGTTGGACACTACCGAACCTGAGACATTGTTTGAAGACCACACCGTACCTGGGAAACGACGATACAATCTGAGGTCTAGACAAAGAGACTAATAAAAAGCAAACTAATGTGATTCTCTTTTCCCCTAAGAACTATTTTTGATTTTTCAGCTCTCTCGCCCAGGGAACTCGCTCATTTTTGATTTTTCGAACCGCCATCCGGTTCTGCTGCTAGGGTCGCGGTTGAAGTCTGGGGAGTGCAACTGGGGAAGTTTTAGGTCAACGGTTCTGGTTGGTCCACGGGAGTTACCCCGGACTGAACAGAGCGCACTCCCTGGCAGAATCAATCTACCACCGCGGGCAGCAACTAGAGGATGGAGTTTCCTAGGGTAAAGAGACCTATCAGATTCACGAACTTTGAAAGACAATTATGCACAATACTGTCCAAAAGAAGATTCCTGATAATATGTGTTTTAATGTTGTGTAGCATAACGATGTTTTTGACTGGTTATACTCTATTCGTATTCCAAGTTACTTTTTCAAATGACACCCGGCCACCACCTCCTCCCACTATCTCTCCGCACTCCTTTCACCCTCTACCTGAACACGAGTCTGCCAGAAGACTCGAATTTGTAAACAACTCATTTATTCAACTCCTACACCAACACCAGTCCATAATGAACACATCGAACTGTTGGATATGCGGACTCATGCCACACACAACTGATAAGGGTATCCCATACTTTATCCTGCCATTCAGTTATTATGGTTCTCTGTGGGCTTTCCAGACCATGTTCCTATTCGCCCTAGAACCATACCCGACCCGTTCCACTGAGAGCGATTCCAGTAACAAGGCACTAGTGGCAGGGATAAGAAATATGAGTAGGGAGTTCGACACTTATCTAGCGATCCCAAAAGATGAACTCAGTCCCTACACTCGTTGGAACGTGACTAAATATGGGGTTTACCTGAGTAAGAGCCAGGCAGCAAAGAAATCCCGCCCAGTTTGGATAGTACCCCACCGAGGTCACTTATGTTTACAAGGTATCGGTAGGGATCCCAAAGCACAATTAGGAAAAAGCATATGCACGGAAACATATGTGTTCGCTTCCCGAACTTCCCCTATACTCTTAGCAGCCAAAGGCACGTATTTCGTCTGCCATGACCAAGCCTACACATGGTTGCCCCCTGACTTCTCAGGTACATGTTTTATCTCATTTCTGCTGCCTCCCACCTACACGGCCAGAGCAGATTACCATCGGACAAGGACAGCTAGGGGTGTCGTGAGTAAAGACGACACCGCGGGTCAGGAATTCGCTGACTTTGCAAAGGGTTTTCTGCCATTTTGGGGGCCTATGGTGAACAGCAGGAATATTCGTCAATTAGCAAGGATAGTTGAATCCGCCATGATTGAAACGGCCGGAGCCCTTGGCAATTTAACAACCGAGCTTCAGTCGGATCGACTTATGACCCTTCAGAACCGAGTTGCCCTAGATATCATACTCGCCGATCGTGGTGGTGTGTGTAGAGTGATCCAATCCAGTTGTTGCATTTTCATCCCTGATAATGCGCCGACAGTGTACCAGGCCATCTCTAAGCTACATGAAATATCTGGTTCCCTTCACGTAGAAAAAGGGGACTGGTCCTTGCTAGGGTGGTTCTGGGAACTGATTACTGCCTGGGGATGGAAAACACTGATCTTCGTTGGAATGATCTTAGCGCTTCTGTTTATGTTCTGCCTGTGTGTACAGTGCGCTCCTGCACTATGTGGCCTCTGTGCTACCCCATGTGTAAGGAAGCCTGTGTCAAGGGACGAACTGAGCAACAGAATGATGCTACAGCAACATCTCCACGAATTCATTAATACAGATTTGGACTCAGATTAACATGAGTTATTGCCTTATATGAGGGCAAAAGGAGGGTCTGTGGTTCTGAAATTCTGGACCCTGTTGTTATCCCGGTATCGAGATGCAATACTCGTGCCAAAAATATCAACGTACCATGACGAATTTGGTGTCTACAGACCGATAATGATTAGGACATCACCCCTATGCATTTTCGTCATGATTGGGGGATGCCAACACCCTTAAATCATAGTTTCCGTTCCGAACCCTTAGACTCCATTTTGTGAACGGCATCCATCTTGTGTCTTGCCCTCATGATAAGTCAATTAAGTAAGGCCGAGTCTGATCTAAAAGGACACGTCCACCTTTCCTTGACTTCCCCCTGACCTGTCCCAACTGACTCCTCGCCCAGTGGCCAAATACGATAGCATTGATGCACCACATACCACAAACCATTCACTACATCCAGATCATGTTTTTACACACACACACACACCTGTCCACGCACCCTGTTTTTGGCCAGTTTTATGACTAGGAGGTGCCTTTCTTTATTGGGGTTTCGTCGATATCTGATAGGAGTTCCGGGCCTGGCCGTGTAATCTATCACGAATTGGACGTCTAAAATAGGGGCTTGCCTACATGACTTCGCTCTTTTGTATTATTGTAGAAATATGTGTATAGCCATATCATAAACTCAGGAATTCTTGCTTGCAGCTATTATTTTTGTATATAAGGAGACGGCTGGTTCTGTAAAAACGAACAGTCTCCTGAGAACACGTGACCCGTGCTGTCGTGTTTTTAGGACACCTGTTACTTGGTAGCTGCCAATAAAACTTGATCTCTGACGGTAACTAGAAGACTCCGTGTTTCTGTGGTCCGGAACAAGGGAGAACTCAGAGGTCTTCGGGTGTTATCCCCTGGCACCAACGGGTTCCTAAAAACCCGTTACCTCAACACCCTTCGGCCATGCATTGCACCTAGTTTTACCGTTCCTGTGTGGAAAAGTAAATTTTGCCATGTTCTGTGTCCCTACGTGTTCCCCATCTTATGTTATATGTGCATGATCAATATGCATATGTATTCCCTTATGATCGATTAAAGACGCAATTCTAGTTGTGTCCAACTCTAGTATGCTAATTTCCAGTTCTCGTGAAAGCTACGAGTATTAGGCCTATGTAAAGTTATGTTGCCACGTTTCACAGTGTGCACGTTAATTCAGTAAAAGTCCCCGTCTCTAGGCCTCAAAAGGGCCTGGACACCAGATTCAGCTCCTGTCTCCTGAACCCTCGCTGAGGAGCGATACAGCCCCCACCTGTATCCCTGACCCTTCACTTACTTCCTGCCTCACAGTGCCCGGCACGGCCTGGCTCTGCCTGCCAGTCTGCCAAGAGTATGTTATGATTCTAGTTATCAGTCCAGCTCTCCTTCTCTGCATTCCTAAGCTACTGAATCGCATCAATAGTTTCAGTCATCGTCTAGCCTTTACGTCTCCATGTAAGAGAAATACTGTATTAATGGTCATTTAATATTCCTCAACACGCACTACATGTAGAATAATGCATGCACCAGTCTTAGTGTCTGTTAGCCTTTGCCCTGATAACTTTTGGATTCTATCAACATGTTCTCTAAACATCAGATACTAGATAGTGTTTAGGTACATGTCGCTCTGACTCTCCAGACTTTCGTCTCCTCTTCTAGCACAGAAGTCATAGCCCCCAGCTTCTCCTAGTAACACGTCATTGCCAGCTTGCGCGCACCACTAGGTCAGAGGTCCCGGCTCCTTAGGTAGCCCCCTCCATGTTTCCGCCCCGTTTATGACATATTCTGTTACGTTTACATCACATGTCTATGTACACGCCTCTTGTTACACCTACTTTCTGCCTTATCTTTCGCGACTGCTACAGGCCCTGCCCACTGCTACGCCTATTGTATTGAATACCATGTATTTTGTTTAACTATATATGCTTGTGCACTGTTATTAAAAGTTGCTAGCCATCCCAGATCTTCCCCGTGCAGGTTGTCCTGTTCCGGTCCTTTATGCTGTATTAAACCTGCAAACTCCAGCTACCTCGAATCTTGACTCTTATTTATTGAGCTATCTGTTATTGTATATCCAGTCAAAAATAGAGGTATTATTTATTTATTTACCACATAATGGCGCCCGAACAGGGACTTGCCCTTTCCCCACGCGCCGGAGAAGCCACGCCAGCCCCCTGACCCTCTGCAGCCGTGACGGAACCATACCGTGCACGTGCAGATATTTCTGCTTCAAGTATCCCTCAGGCCCACGGAGGAGACGGAGGTTGCGGTCCAGCATCCAGACGAGGCGGTGGAGGAACGCGGCGAGTCCCGACCAGAGCCCAAGCCGAGAGTCCAAGGTCCGAGGTATCCGGAGGCCCACCCGTAACTGAAGTCCGAAGTTCGTCCGTCCGTCGTCGTAGCAGTCCAGTCCAGTCCGAGGCCTTCCGTTCTTGCTGCCCGGTGAGTACCGTTGCTGGGGTAGTATCTAGACAGGGTCAATCTAATTGTCTCTGGTCCGTGGGTTTGGGTACACAGATCCAACACGAAGTGTCCACTTAGGTGGGTGCGGGTCCTGACGTGTCTCTTTATGAGACCGGTAAGATTCGTACTGTTTCAGCAGTGCATCTAGTAATTCTAGTCAGTTCTGTTCTCGAGAAAATTCATGTGTTCTGTTCTCAGTATTTCAGGTAGTATCTTGTCCGAACTGTTATTTTAAATGTTATTTCATGTGTTTTTCAGTGTCGTGGTATGAATGCTTCGTGTTCAAGTAATTATTGTGTTCATTGTGTATTGTATTGTGTCCGAACTCCAGCCTAGTTATGCCTTTGTTCTCGAAATTACGTCAGTTAAAAACTAGAAAAGGTCTGCTCGAAGAAGCAGTTCCTGTCCCGCCTAGGGACAGTCCAGGTCATTTTATGTATCACAAGCATGGCATAAGTGCCATAATATATCTAGATTTATGGGTCGAGTACACCAAGGAATTAGAAGAGAAGTATAGATGGCCTGTATCAGGCACATGGGATGCCGAGTGCATCATGCGAGTAGAAGAAGCATTATGGAAAAAGAAAGCCAGACAGTCCCAGAAAGATGCCATCGAGTTGTGGCGCAAAGAATCTCATAAAAGAACTGAAAAAGAAATCAGAAAGTCAGAATTAAGTAGAGAATCCACAGAAAGAGCCCAAGAAAGGGAATTAATCGAAATAGGTGAACGAGTTAAGACCGAACAGTCAGACAGACAGAGGAATGCCCTTATTAAGGGTATGTACCCTCTTCTTGCCGAAGGCTTGCCACAAGCAACCCCAGAGGCATCCAGAAATTTTCCGCCACCATTAGTTCCGACCAAGCTACGTCACAAACCGACCGCAGCTGATATTTTTCTCTCGTCCTACTTGGACGACACAGTCCCAGAATATGCAAATCCTGTGCTGCCAGCTCCTGTAAATAATTTAATTCCTGCTCCTTCAGTCACCGGGGCACCTGTTACAGCACCCGTTACGGTACCCCCGGTCCAGCCTATATTACAAGTACCCGCTACATCGGTCACTCTGCCAGCACGAAGAGTATCAGTCGACGATTCCAGTTTAGGGGCCGCGGGAGGAGGTCCCCCGGGAACCCCGCCGCCACACAAGCGTGCAATATTAGCCGAGTTACATGAACGTGCGTTACAGCGTACGCCCAAACACCAGACCGTCGCAGATATCAGGCGAGCTCTTACCGAATGCCGTTATGATCCAGTTCCAGGTGATGATAGTATGGTTCTATATTCATTGCGTGTAAGACGGGTGACCGAGTATTTGGACACCCTACCGAATATGAAAGAAGATCTAGACAGAATATATTGTTTCATTCGTACAGGAACAGACCCAGAAAGTGTTGGCGAAGTCATTTCTTTAGGGAAAGCTGAGACCCAGCTCATACTATTAAAGTTTCTAATTAATTGTTTAATAAGGGAACAAGATTATCCGACTAAAAATCAGACCGAAATGAAAGTCCTGACAAGGTGGAGTGATAACATAGCCGAGGGTAAACACAGGACCATCAGTAGTATAGAGGGTATGTACAAGAAAATACGTAAAGAAATAATAAGGTTACACGAACAACGCAAAGAAGCACTAGTAAGCGAGAAAGAAAGTAACTCTGATACTGAAGAGGTAGACGACGAGAATCCCACCAGAATAGCGTATGTAGGTAAAACTAGACTTTCCGACCGACATTCACGTCTAGACTACAAGAAAACTGTTCCTCTTCCAGCGCCAGAACAAGGTTCTCTAGAACAAGTATTTCAAGCTACCGATCACATTCTGAAATCACGAATCGGTTATAGTGAACTTAGTACTATGCATGACCAAGAACTAGCCCGATCAGCAGTCCGATGGGCTACTGATTCTACCACTTTTCCAGACGAAATAGTGGCACAAATGTTTCTGAAACTGCCCCCAGCCGAGCAACGACTGGTGGGTATGTATATGATCCAGCACCTCATTACATTGTATGAGGGTCAACATTCTGATCCAGGTCCGTTACATGATGTTCTGAACGAGTTACTCCAGTATAGATGGAAAGGTCTAGGTACCGATTTAATTAGTGTCATTCTAGAACAGCGCCACAAATATAGAACGTTTCTGAATCCGCATTTTGTTCATGTCTCACCCCCAGAAAGTAAACCGTTTTACATAGACAGACAACATCCGTTACGAGAAGTACATCCAGTCAGGACACCAGCTGGTGAAATGCAACGAGTATTTGTTTACACCCCGATTACAAAGATGGAACTCTTAGAGATGAAGAAATTAATTCCCTGTCACGATAAAGATCCAGCAGGGTTCCACCGTGAATTAAAAGACATGCTCCGTATGGGAGAATACACGTACCCAGATATAATTAAAATGTTAAAGGTTCTGTTGCCTGCGGGCACATATGAAAAACTCAAAGAAAAAGAATGGGAGGTGGGAGAGAAAAAGATAGATTGGGCAGCTCTAGAAGCTGAAGAAAATACACGTGTACCAGGTACCGGTCTAGGAGGTAAATGTAAGGAATTACCTGAAATATTAATACAAGTTTTGCCAAGATTACTAGCCACGAAAAAGGAAGACTGGGATGCAATCTCAGCCTGTAAACAGAAACCAGACGAAGATACTAGTGATTTTTATTCTAGATTTGAGAAATGCTTTAGCATTAACAGTGGTCTCAAGACGAGTAGTGAGTCATACCCTCATCTTTTTGTTACTAAACTAGTCGAGAATTCAAGTCCACAAGTTAAAAATCGAGTTTTGAAAGTCGAAAGTACATGGCAAGCTAATACTCCGTCCCAAATGTTACAGATGCTTCAGTATCACCAGAATAGAATCAGAGAAGAGCAAGATCATGAAAGGAAACGTATGAAAGACACGAAAATGAAAGTATTAGTTGCACAATCTGTTCCTCAAGACAGTCAGAAGAGGGGTACGACTCAAGCCAGTCATCCTGCAATTCCTGTTAAAGGGACCTGCAATTATTGTAAGCAACCAGGTCATTTTATAAACGAGTGTGCAGTTCTGAAACACAACATAGCTACCGGTAAGACTAAAGAAAGACCACGTCCGCCTAGACAAGAACAAGTTTCACAGACTTCTCAGTCACCACAGAATGCACCACAGACAGTTACAGCACCGCAGCCTATTGCTGCAACACAGCATGTTACACAGCAGATGTACCAGTATGCACAGTCCGAGTATCCAGAGTACCAGCAGTATTCATGAAACAGCCTAGAGAGGGAGGTAGGCTTGCCTCTCATCGAGATACCTGTAGATCAAGAGGGTCCCTATGTTCACAGTCAAGTATTAGGGAAAGACAGAAAGTTTCTGATTGATACAGGGGCAAGTAGGACGACTATAAGTCACGATGAGGTTCCAGGGGCTCCGCTCTCAGGCTCTAGAAATGTTTCCCTTGGATTTTCAGGAAAGCCTATTGTAAATGAGATTTCTAAACCAGTTACTCTAGAAGTAGGTCCACTGTCCCGTACTACTGACCTGTTACTTACGAAGTCATATCCCGAAAATTTGTTAGGTATTAAGACACTGAAAGAATTAGGTGCAGTTATTTGTTGCTCCCCAGAAGGAATACGTTTGTTTTTACGTGACTTCAAGGGTCACTATGTATTACGTGATTTTGATCCAAGATTGTTAAATGTTCCGCAGCATCTATGGGCACAAGGTCCAACTGATGTTGGTTTTATGCAAATCACACCCCATCGTGTGACTCTGAAACCAGGTGTAGTGTTACCACGAATCAGACAGTACAGATTGCCACCTGAGGCTGTAGCAGCCTTATCCAAAATTATTGACGAGCTCATTGCTCAAGGAGTGGTTGTAGAAACTGACTCCAATGTATGTAATTCTCCTGTCATTCCAGTCATGAAACGTACTGATCCAAATGCACCTCCAGTATATCGATTAGTGATTGACCTTCGAGAACTTAATAAATGTATCATACCCCAGTACCCAGTTGTTCCAGATATTTCTTCCCTATTGACAGCCATTGATTCTGAAGCCACATTTTTCACAGTCATAGACCTTAAAAATGCATTTTTCAGTGTCCCCATTCATCCAGACAGCCAGTTTCTTTTCGGATTCTGTTTAAATGGAAGGAGCTATAAATTTACACGAGCTCCTCAAGGTTTCACAGAAAGTCCTAGTATTTACAGTCAAGCACTTAAAAGACAACTAGACAATATTCACATGCCAACTGACACTGCCCTGCTCCAGTATGTCGATGATCTACTGATCACAGCCCGTTCTGAACGTGACTGCGAGCGAGCGTCACTTACAGTTCTGTATTTCCTAGCCGAGATGGGGCACAAGGTGTCCCCTTCGAAGCTTCAATTCTGTGTCCAGCAAGTGATCTATTTAGGCCACTTACTGTCCAAGAGGGGTAGGCAGTTGACACCTGACCGTATCCAGTTAATAGCGAGTCTTCCTCAGCCCAAGACCCAGAAAGAGGTACGAGCTTTTATCGGCCTCACTTCTTATTGCCGACAATGGATTCCCCAGTATGCATTTCTAGCCAAGCCACTGATACAGTTAACGACACAGGAGGCAGCCGTATCGACTGTCCTCCCTTGGACATCTGAACATACACTTGCTTTCAATGAATTAAAGGAAACCTTATGTCAAGCTCCTGTTCTAGCTACACCGAACTACAGTAAGCCTTTTACACTTTTCGTCACAGAACGCGAAGGTACAGCATTATCTGTTCTCACACAAGATCAAGCAGGACAATACAAGCCTTGTGCTTATTTTTCAAGCACATTAGATCCAGTAGCCCAGGCTCTGCCTGCGTGCCTCAAGTCAGTTGCAGCCACAGCACTAGCTATCAGACAAAGTGATTCCATAGTACTAGGACATTCCCTGACAGTACAAGTTCCACACTCCGTGGAAGTTCTTTTAAACCGAACACAGACTCAGCACTTGACAATTGCACGTTTAACAGGTTATGAATTGACACTGTTCCAGCCACACATAGAAATCAGACGCTGCAACGTTTTAAATCCTGCTACACTGTTACCGTCAGTTACTTCAAATCCTGCCACACATGACTGTGTGGAAGTAGTTAACACCATGACAAAGCCAAGACAAGACCTGACAGATATTCCATTACCAGATCCCGACCTGACACTTTATGTGGATGGTTCATGTATGAGAACAAGTACAGGAGAACTAGTAGCCGCGTATGCAGTGACTACTGACACTGAAGTTATAGAGACACACCGTATTGATACTCTGTCCGCTCAAGCAGCAGAGCTAGTCGCTCTGACCCAAGCCTGCATACGTGCCAAGAACCTGAAAGTTAACATATACACAGATTCACGTTACGCATTCGGAGTCGTACACGACTTTGGAGTGCTCTGGCAAGAAAGAGGTTTTATGACTTCTCATGGAACCAAGATTCAGCATGGTCTCCTTATTCAAGCTCTGTTAGAAGCAATACATTTACCGGCAGCTATCGCTATCATGAAGTGCAAAGCACATACGAAAGTCACCGACATTATTTCCCAAGGTAATGATCTAGCTGATCAAACAGCCAAGCTCACAGCTCAGACTCCAGACATTCCAGTTAACCCGACACTGACACACACTCCAGATCCGACTACATGTATGACAGTTAAGGACCCCACTCAAGATGTCATAGATATCCAGTCACATGCTACTCCCGATGAAATCAGGAAATGGTCCGAACAAGGAGGGGTCCAGACAGATCAGGAATGGTTGACGAAGGGAAAAGCCACATGGTTTCTCCCCGACTCAATGGTTCAAGTCATTATTAATACTGCACATAGTCCTGCACATTTAGGAGAAAAAGCCATGTTAGACAGTATCCAGAACATTTGGTTCAACAAGCATTTACGAGCTGCAGCCAAGCAGAAAGTCCGTACCTGTATGATATGTTGTCAGTTCAATCCAGGTAAAAGTGTCCCGGTGGAACAAGGGGGATTCCAGCCTCCTGACCACCCTTTTGAAGTCCTCCAGATGGATTACATTCAGATGGAGCGATGTCGAGGTTTCAAGTATGTCCTTGTAGTTGTATGCGCTTTGTCCAGGTGGACAGAGGCATATCCAGTCCCAGATTACACAGCCGCGACCACTGCCAAGCAGCTGGTTCGTGAGTTTTTCCCCCGCTATGGACTCCCTAGGGTCGTGTATTCAGACAACGGCCAGCCATTCTCATCAGAGATAATGAAGCATGTTTCCCTTCTGTTAGGGTACCAGTGGAAGTTTCATTGTGTACGCCATCCTGAAGCAGCAGGTCTCGTAGAGAGACATAATCAGACCCTGAAAATCCGTATCGCCAAAGTCTGTAAAGAGAAAGGAGTGGACTGGCTAGTAGCTCTGCCAGTCGCCCTATTCTATATGCGCATGGTCGCACATTCCAGATCAGGTCTGTCCCCTTACGAGGTCGTATTCGGCCGCCCCCCTAATATGTGGGGTACACCTAGACCCCGAAGTATTACAGATGTTTCCAGTAATATGCTGACAGATTACCTAGCTTCCTTGATGTCTGCCCTACACTCTTGTCGTTCACAGGTTGCCGCCGCATTTCCAGACAATACCGAGGTGAAACTGCATGAAATCGTTCCAAGATGCCTGGTCCTCGTCCGCAATTTTGATCGTTCAAGTCCGCTGGAGCCTCGTTGGAAAGAACCGAAGCAAGTCCTTCTGACCACCCGTACGGCCGTGAAGTTGGAGGGCCGTAAGGGGTGGGTCCATCTGTCCCACGTCAAGAAGTTCCATGGAATCCAACCTAAAACTTTTGCCAAGGACTGCATTTTACCTAAAGACTGCCAAAATACTATTCTCAAGGACTGTCCCGCTAAAGACATTGATATCAAACCTTCCCTGTTAGAGAAAACTCCGCAGCAGGAGTACAAGTTGAAACTCCGGTCTAGTAAAATAAGTCAGCCAGTTTAATTGTCTAAGTCCTCCCCTAGGTGAAACGGTTAGACAGGTTTCTGACATGTATGAGATAGACCCCCATAGTGAGAGAGTTAGTCAAAACTCTATCAGATGTATCGTTATTCTATGTTTTCTTCTATTTTTGAGTTTGATGGTTACCTGCACAAGTTATGCATTGCATTTATGTTTTCCAATTTCTCATGTAAATAAGTTTTCTAATGCTACAGTAGAGCACACATTTAGTGATCTGCATCCTCACGAGTTATCCTATCGTCTTGCTATGAGAAATAATACATTCATCCGTATGTTACACTATTCACACCAGACCAGCAATGCCACTAATTGTTGGGTGTGTGGTCGACTCCCCCCTTTTCAGACACTGAAGGGAGTTCTGCCACTCTTTCCTTATCCGTTTTCACATAATGGTTCATGTGGAGCATGGTCCACGTTAACGTCATCCTCAACTGATATGTCCCTTCTAAACAGTACATGTTTTCCAGACAAGCAAGGTCTCACCCATAGAACCGGGTTAGATCTAGAAAATGAAGTTTATAATTTAGGTAATTATTCTTCGAATTTTATGGTCCTGAATGTTCAGTCTGATACTACTCCAGATTTACCTGCAATTTCAGTACTACCAGTCAAAGGCGAATTATGTGTCCGAAAGAATGGTTCCGCACATGTAGGACATAGTGATTGTACTACTATTGTCAAGTATAGTGACAGTGGGAAATCTACTTTCAAAACCTCACGTCATTCATATTTTGTTTGTGGTCAGACCGCATATGTTCGTCTGCCCCTCGATTGGGATGGAACCTGTTACATCGCCTTCCTACTGCCACCAGTTTTCCTAGCCCCATCCGATTATCATAGAAACACACATCTAGTACACGTTAGACATAGAAGGGAGATCGAGTCCCCGATTGTCGATCAAACTGAAACTGCTCTAGAACAGTATCAAGATTTTAATAAAGGCTTCTTCTTCTTTTTAGGCCCTGTCCAGAATAGTAAGCTAATCCGTAGATTAACCAGAACCCTTGAAGCAGTAGTGAATGAGACTACTTCTGCTCTAGGTAACTTAACCGAAGAGCAATCCGCTATGAGATTTGTAGTTTTGCAAAATCGTCTCGTCCTTGACGTCATACTGGCCGATAGGGGCGGGGCATGTAGAGTCATCGGATCTAGTTGCTGCATTTTCATTCCTAATAACGCGCCGTCTGTTTATTCAGCTATAACCAGACTTCATAAAATTGCCCATCAGTTACACCAGAATCCAGGCACCTGGACATGGTCCGGTTGGCTCTGGAGTATAATTTCTGCCTGGGGATGGAAAGTATTGTCATTCCTAGGTATAGCAGTAATGATCATTTTCAGTTGCTGCCTCTGTTTACAATGTGGCCCTGCGATTTGCGGCATTTGTGCTACATCCTGTATTCCTAGTCTAAGTCCTAGTCCTAAGCCCCGCTCTAGATCCCGTTCCAAGACAATTCGAGACGAGCAAATGATACTGTATGAAATGATAGATGGTATCATGAATATTGATGTTTCCTGATGGAAACGTAGTGACAAGGAGGGAATGTGGAAAAGTAAATTTTGCCATGTTCTGTGTCCCTACGTGTTCCCCATCTTATGTTATATGTGCATGATCAATATGCATATGTATTCCCTTATGATCGATTAAAGACGCAATTCTAGTTGTGTCCAACTCTAGTATGCTAATTTCCAGTTCTCGTGAAAGCTACGAGTATTAGGCCTATGTAAAGTTATGTTGCCACGTTTCACAGTGTGCACGTTAATTCAGTAAAAGTCCCCGTCTCTAGGCCTCAAAAGGGCCTGGACACCAGATTCAGCTCCTGTCTCCTGAACCCTCGCTGAGGAGCGATACAGCCCCCACCTGTATCCCTGACCCTTCACTTACTTCCTGCCTCACAGTGCCCGGCACGGCCTGGCTCTGCCTGCCAGTCTGCCAAGAGTATGTTATGATTCTAGTTATCAGTCCAGCTCTCCTTCTCTGCATTCCTAAGCTACTGAATCGCATCAATAGTTTCAGTCATCGTCTAGCCTTTACGTCTCCATGTAAGAGAAATACTGTATTAATGGTCATTTAATATTCCTCAACACGCACTACATGTAGAATAATGCATGCACCAGTCTTAGTGTCTGTTAGCCTTTGCCCTGATAACTTTTGGATTCTATCAACATGTTCTCTAAACATCAGATACTAGATAGTGTTTAGGTACATGTCGCTCTGACTCTCCAGACTTTCGTCTCCTCTTCTAGCACAGAAGTCATAGCCCCCAGCTTCTCCTAGTAACACGTCATTGCCAGCTTGCGCGCACCACTAGGTCAGAGGTCCCGGCTCCTTAGGTAGCCCCCTCCATGTTTCCGCCCCGTTTATGACATATTCTGTTACGTTTACATCACATGTCTATGTACACGCCTCTTGTTACACCTACTTTCTGCCTTATCTTTCGCGACTGCTACAGGCCCTGCCCACTGCTATGCCTATTGTATTGAATACCATGTATTTTGTTTAACTATATATGCTTGTGCACTGTTATTAAAAGTTGCTAGCCATCCCAGATCTTCCCCGTGCAGGTTGTCCTGTTCCGGTCCTTTATGCTGTATTAAACCTGCAAACTCCAGCTACCTCGAATCTTGACTCTTATTTATTGAGCTATCTGTTATTGTATATCCAGTCAAAAATAGAGGTATTATTTATTTATTTACCACACCTGGAGCCCACAGATCACACCCTTCGGCCACGCCTTGCACCTAGTTTTACCATTCCTGGAGCCTACAGATCACACCCTTCGGCCATGCCTTGCACCTACCTTTACCATTGCTGGAGCCTACAGACCACACCCTTCGGCCATGCATTGCACCTAGTTTTACTGTTCCTGGAGCCTACAGATCACACCCTTCAGCCATGCCTTGCACCTAGTTTTACCATTCCTGGAGCCTACAGATCACACCCTTCGGCCATGCCATGCACCTACCTTTACCATTGCTGGAGCCTACAGACCACACCCTTCGGCCATGCATTGCACCTAGTTTTACTGTTCCTGGAGCTTACAGACCACACTCTTCGTCCATGCCTTGCATCTAGTTTTTCTGTTCTTGGAGCCTGCAGACCACACCCTTCGGCCATGCCTTGCACCTACTTTTACCGTTCCTGGAGCCTACAGATCACACCCTTCGGCCATGCCTTGCACCTAGTTTTACCGTTCCTGGAGCCTACAGATCACACGCTTCGGCCATGCCTTGCATCTAGTTTTACTGTTCTTGGAGCCTGCAGACCACACCCTTCGGCCATGCCTTGCACCTAGTTTTACCGTTCCTGGAGCCTACAGATCACACCCTTCGGCCATGCCTTGCACCTAGTTTTACCATTCCTGGAGCCTACAGATCACACCCTTCGGCCATGCCTTGCACCTACCTTTACCATTGCTGGAGCCTACAGACAACACCCTTCGGCCATGCATTGCACCTAGTTTTACTGTTCCTGGAGCTTACAGACCACACTCTTCGTCCATGCCTTGCATCTAGTTTTACTGTTCTTGGAGCCTGCAGACCACACCCTTCGGCCATGCCTTGCACCTAGTTTTACCGTTCCTGGAGCCTACAGATCACACCCTTCGGCCATGCCTTGCACCTAGTTTTACCATTCCTGGAGCCTACAGATCACACCCTTCGGCCATGCCTTCACCTACTTTTACCGTTCCTGGAGACTACAGATCACACGCTTCGGCCATGCCTTGCATCTAGTTTTACTGTTCTTGGAGCCTGCAGACCACACCCTTCGGCCATGCCTTGCACCTAGTTTTACCGTTCCTGGAGCCTACAGATCACACCCTTCGGCCATGCCTTGCACCTAGTTTTACCATTCCTGGAGCCTACAGATCACACCCTTCAGCCATGCCTTGCACCTACCTTTACCATTGCTGGAGCCTACAGACCACACCCTTCGGCCATGCATTGCACCTAATTTTACTGTTCCTGGAGCTTACAGACCACACTCTTCGTCCATGCCTTGCATCTAGTTTTACTGTTCTTGGAGCCTGCAGACCACACCCTTCGGCCATGCCTTGTACCTAGTTTTACCGTTCCTGGAGACTACAGATCACACCCTTCGGCCATGCCTTGCACCTAGTTTTACCATTCCTGGAGCCTACAGATCACACCCTTCGGCCATGCCTTGCACCTACCTTTACCATTGCTGGAGCCTACAGACCACACCCTTCGGCCATGCATTGCACCTAGTTTTACTGTTCCTGGAGCTTACAGACCACACTCTTCGTCCATGCCTTGCATCTAGTTTTTCTGTTCTTGGAGCCTGCAGACCACACCCTTCGGCCATGCCTTGCACCTACTTTTACCGTTCCTGGAGCCTACAGATCACACTCTTCGGCCATGCCTTGCACCTAGTTTTACCGTTCCTGGAGCCTACAGATCACACGCTTCGGGCATGCCTTGCATCTAGTTTTACTGTTCTTGGAGCCTGCAGACCACACCCTTCGGCCATGCCTTGCACCTAGTTTTACCGTTCCTGGAGCCTACAGATCACACCCTTCGGCCATGCCTTGCACCTAGTTTTACCATTCCTGGAGCCTACAGATCACACCCTTCGGCCATGCCTTGCACCTACCTTTACCATTGCTGGAGCCTACAGACCACACCCTTCGGCCATGCATTGCACCTAGTTTTACTGTTCCTGGAGCTTACAGACCACACTCTTCGTCCATGCCTTGCATCTAGTTTTACTGTTCTTGGAGCCTGCAGACCACACCCTTCGGCCATGCCTTCACCTACTTTTACCGTTCCTGGAGACTACAGATCACACGCTTCGGCCATGCCTTGCATCTAGTTTTACTGTTCTTGGAGCCTGCAGACCACACCCTTCGGCCATGCCTTGCACCTAGTTTTACCGTTCCTGGAGCCTACAGATCACACCCTTCGGCCATGCCTTGCACCTAGTTTTACCATTCCTGGAGCCTACAGATCACACCCTTCGGCCATGCCTTGCACCTACCTTTACCATTGCTGGAGCCTACAGACCACACCCTTCGTCCATGCCTTGCATCTAGTTTTACTGTTTCTGGAGCCTGCAGACCGCACCCTTCGGCCATGCCTTGCACCTAGTTTTACTGTTCCTGGAGCCTACAGACCCCACCCTTCAGCTATGCCTTGCACCTAGTTTTATCATTCCTGGAGCCTACAGATCACACCCTTCGGCCATGCCTTGCTTTTATCCATGGCTTGCTTCTAGTGGTACTGTCCAGGAGTCTTCAGGGCATACCGTCAGCTGTGCCCTGCACCCTGTGAAGCTGCTGCTGGAGTCTGCAGAGTTCAGCATTCAGTTATCCCATGTCTCTAGACTCTCTAGCTTTGGAGTGTGCATGGCACAGTCTTCGGCTGTATCATGTGCCCAACCACCATGCTCTCAGAGTCTGCAAGACAAGCCTCAGGTTATGCCTTGTGCCCCATCTCCCAGGTTCTAGTGTCTGCCAGAAACAGTCCTCAGTTATGCCTTGTGCCCCTTCTCTATGCTCCTGGGGTCTACAGGGAACAACCTTTGATCATGCCTTGTCTCTTTCTCCCGGTCCAGGAGTGTGCACGGCGCAGCCTTCAGCTGTGCTTTGTCTCTAGTCTCCCTGGTCCTGGAGTGTGCATGGTGCAGTTTTCGGTTGTGTCTTGTCTCTAGTCTCCCTAGTCCTGGCGTGTGCATGGCACAGTGTGCGTGGTGCAGCATTGGGTTGTGCCTTGTCTCTAGTCTCTCTGGTCCTGGAGAGTACCTGGTACTTGTGAGAAGGTGGCCTGGTATATGCTGTCCACTCATTTAAGTGGGCACTCTGTACCAGTCCACATGACCCTTATGATGTATGAGGTAAAAGATAACCTTTAGAAAGCTATCCGAGTGGTAGCTGTGGAGAGCAGCCTTCAGGCTTAATCTTGAAGGAATGTGAAGCAGCTTGTTTTACCAGAATATCACCTCCTGAATGACTAAATGAAAGGAGAACCACACAGTATTTATATAAAAATAAAATATGTATTTATATAACACTCTCTACTAGTCTCTACACGTGTTTAGAACACAAACAACTCAATACTGAATCAACAGAAAATTCGTAAGTAGCACAATACACAACGGGCTCCAGGGGATGACTGAACCACATACTAAAAAAATGGTATAACAATCACCACTTGACTAGACACTGTGCCTAGAGCACGTAGAATCGCTGGGACCGCAAGGAACCACCCAAGGCAGTGTCACAGGGAGCCCACGGAGGACGGGTGCAGTGAGGAAACACGACCGCGTGCTCCGTACAACTCTATGGGAAAGTCGCGTTCGCAAAGTTATAGTATAAGAACTCTTCTACGAGGATACAGCAAACCCTTTGGAACATAGGAGGTTCTAGAGCCAACCCACCAGTAAGTACAGAGGTAACCGTGTTGCCTATCCCAGAGGAGCCGGGTGCATAGGGGTCAAGTGGTTTCGGAAACCTTTGTTGTTTTCAATGGAGAGCTGCTAAGAAGTACTGCTGCCGGGAAGGCGAAGAGTGTCTGGTGGAATCCAAGCCTGGATTCTAGGTGAGAGGAACCTGAAAGCAGAGGTGACAGAATATGGGTCACTTCAGGTGACCAGGGGCTCGGTAGTTGAATGCCCACCTATGTCAGGTGCTTTGGGTGCAAAGAAGGGATGCTTGACTCTGCAGCCACAGGGACCAGGAGATGTTGAGGGTGCCCAGGATCCGGAGGTGAGCTGTCCCACAAAGGATGTTGAGTGCTGAGGGGTCACTGTCCGGCTGGAGCTCCAACAAGCCTTGGCAAATCCAACCCACGAAGGAAGGACAAACAGTTGACGGTGTGGACCAGCAAGGTCCATGGGACGCTCCAAGCAATGGGGAGTCAGGGTACATCTGGAGCAACCAGGGAAGCCCAAGAACAAAGTGACCCTTAGCAGGCCTCACAGGCCAATGTCCAAGGATTGCGAGAAGACCTCAAGCAAGTCTGCAAAGCATGACCCCACGGAGCACTCAGTGCGAGGAGGCTGGTTTTCTTGAGTGCAAATACTGCTCAGGGTCGGAACTACTAGGAGTCCAATGCACAAGCTCAGGGGTTGCAAACAAGCATATGCACTTGCAAATGTATGCGATGCACAGGGGTTCAGGTCACGCGGTCCCCACGAGGGATACTGGTCTCAGAATCGCTGAGAGGGCAGATTTACCTCAGGGACTTTCAGAAACCCACCTCCTGTGTTGCTGAAATCTTTCGAGTCCTCAGGAGCTCGGTGAGATGCAAGCCAGTCAGATGGGCTTAGGTGCCTGCTAGTGCAGGGGAGTACCTCCTTTACTCCAAGTCAGATTCTTCATTCGTCCAGCATCGTGCAGACAGTCGAAAAACTTGGGGCCTCATTTATGAGAAGTGAAGCATCGCTGTGTGAAAGCAGCGATGCGTCACTTCTCAGTGCGCCCTCCTTGCGACATGATTGATGCGTCATATTTACTGTATGACGCATCATGTCACAAGGAGTCACAGATACATCTGGATTTCTGATGTATCTGCATGGTGCAAAAGTGACGCATTGCTGGAGTGTGTCATAAAAGTGACGCAACTCATGTTCTAAGTAGAAATATCTGGAGAGTCCATCTGCATTGGCATGGTTACTCAAAGGTCTATGTTCCACTGTATAATCCATCCGCGGTAGGGAAATGGACCACCTCAAGAGTTTGGGATTTTCACCCTTCATCTGTTTTTTTCAGCTAGAAGTATGTCATAACCCTTGGAAAGCTTGTCCCAGAAGAGAGTTTTTATTTTTCTAGTTATGTCCCCCTCCATCCGGAGTGTTACTTCAGACAACTTGTGGGGTACACTAACTCTGGTGTCGGCAGTTTCAACCTGAATGTTTTCATTCAAGTCCACTGTCTCCAGATGATCCTTCAGGATCTTGCGAACTATGGTTACTTCTGCTGCGCTGTCTAGCATTGTTTGAGCCCACTCCCCATTCTTGAGTTGTGTCCTCAGAATCCTCGGCATGTCTGATTTTTATGCTTGTTACCTTCTTTTTGGAAAATTTTGCTTTTCTACTTTGGTGAACGGGTTCTTTGTCTTTGGACTTGACGCGTTCTTCTTTGTGTTCTGACCGTCCTCTTCTTTCCGATTACTGTGAGGAAGTCTGAAAGGTACGAGAGGAACGTGTATCATTATCTTGATATCTATCAGGTTTTCTTAAAGTATCCCTATTTCTAAGGTTGTACCTCTTTTCAGAGGGCTCCCTTTGGGGAGACCTACCTCCTCGTAGAGGAGATCTTCCTTTGGGCTGGGATGCTTCTCTCTAGGAAGCGTTTGTTTAGTGCTATCCCACTTCTTTTTAGGAGTAGTGCGATTATTTTTTATAAAAGTTTTTTCAGGATTCTCTGTTAGTTGTGGTTTTAGTGTTTTCCCACCCAAACTATCTCCACCTAGTTCTTCATAGGATTTTTCAATAATTCTGGCAAGCTCATTAGGTTGTTCAGTAATGTCTGTTTCTTTTCATTTCTGGCGGATTGCCACTGATGCTGCTCCACCTTTAATGTTGCCTAATAGTATAGCCGAGACCTGTTTAAAATCCTTCAGTAATTTCATACCTATATTTAAAGCCGGTTCTGGACCGGATTCATTTTGAATCTGTCTTAGAACATCTGGTATTACCGCCATGGACGGAACACTATGTGTTTTAGTGTAGATTGAAGCAAACACTGTACCCCAAGTGTCACAATCCTCTATGTGTGGTGCAATTCCCATAGGTAAACAGATTGTCAAAATCCTGTTTTTTCATCAGGTGTACTATCAGGAAATACTGCCTCTATTTGAGTAATTTTTTGTGCTAACCAGAACGGAATTTGTTCTCGTTTTGCTGGTAATTTACCAATGACTGACTGCATAGTCTATGGTGTGATTTTGTTCGTATTCCCCTGGTGAGGGGTGTGCTGTGGAATTCTTACAGCTGGTTGGACTGTTAATGTCCGCATGACATATTGAACCAATTATCTATGTATTTTAATTAATTGTTTTAGCTGAACTAATAATTCTACATCCGACTTCCTTTCAATGTCTGGATGTGGTGAATAGCTGGCTAGTACCGACCATGTTGCTCCTAGTCTACCTAGTGGACCGAGCCTGGTAATGTGATTTTGATGTTTTAGGGTGCCTTTAAACCAGAGCTGATGCTCTTGATAAGTTAATGGAATTTCAATGTCCTCAAAAGGAACGTATTCCACTGGAGGTTCCTCTGCTTTGCAGTAGTGGAACTCTCGTGTTCCCGCATTTGCTGCTGGAAACTGAATCCATGAATAGAATACCTCTGTCTGCCGATATTCATGTGCCTCTATGACAAAGATTACTCTGCCACCTCTTGCTGATACTCCATTATTTATCAGTTTTGTAAGTTATACTTTTCCTTACATTTACCAGGAGCAGTATAGCATCGGTGTCATTTTCTAGGATTTCAGCGTCATCTAAGATCGCCTGAGCTGCTGCTGCAGCTCTATCCAATTCGGTATCACTATCCGGCATTTTAGTCGGCTGAGGGTTTGCAGAACAAGTTTCAAGGAAACAAAGATTAGGTGCACAATATTTTGGAACACTGTATCCTTCAACGTTGTAAAAACCGAAAACTAATACATTTTTTGTCCTACTCAGTTTTGGCGGATATTATCCTTTCACCCACTCCAGACGTCTTTTGGAGTTTTTACGGGAGAAAAGGGGTCTGTGTGAAAAGCACGACTGAGTTACTCTAGTATCTAGCGTTAAATTATCACCTTACCAAACTTTGGGCGCCATGTAGTGTAGTTCCTATATTCCCAATAGGCAATGCGCATTGGAATAATATACCCTGCAGCTTAGACGTAGGACTTATGTCGACTAGGTCTCTGCCAAATATATTAGACTTAATTGTGAGTGCCAGCTAGCTCAGAGGTCACTAGAAACTTTCTCGAATAAACAAGAAGGGATTAGTCTCTGACAACCACATAACATGACAAGTTTGTTTCCCCAGAATGAAACGGATCTCTAGAGTCGCGGAAACAATAGATAGCTATTTCACTCAGTCAGATGTGCATGCTTCGTTTCACCAGAGTTGCTCAGAAATAGAGAGACGGGCGTTTTCAATAAAAGTATTTATTGAACAGTCTTATTTCTTAAGCATAAGAAATGCACTGCTACAATTGAAATGCTAGTTAAGAAGTACAATGCATATAATACAAATAGTATTATAAAATAGTACTGTAAAAGCATGATATGGTTTCTAAGCCATAAACATAGAATACATAAAATGCATAAAACACATACAATAATAAAAGAGTGGCTAAAAGTACTCAACTGGTGCTTCTAACATACGCCTACCCCGGGGTACCTAACCTGAGCCTAGTACAAGGGAAGAAGTAAGTGAGGAGTAGTTTAAGTTTTAGTATTTCTCTGCCAAGAATCTGTTCAAGAATTCTCTAGGGATCTAATCAGCTCCGTACCTTGGTTTTAGGATGATAGAGGGCTGGTATATCTCTCTCGGGACTCGATCTCCCAGCAACCCGCAAGGGCAGCCTGGAAACACCGGAGCTGGATTTCTCGGCAGGAGAAATGACAGAGTCTCTCAGTGCATCAGTTGGAGGGTCGGCTTCCTTCAGCACTTGCAGCAGCAGGGCATCGGGCAAGTAGTTAGTCGATCTGCTCCTGAACCACCGTGTGTTTGACTGGGCAAATGTAGGCATATTTATACCCCTGAAGGTGCCGAGTCTGACGTAAGATTTGACATAATATCGTCACTAGTGCCTCAGTTCCTTGAAAACTCCTGGATTTCTTGGATAAATTAGTATTCAAGCAGGGGGAAGTTCCTGACTGCTGAAGGCTGGTTTTACCACGAAATCAATGTGGATTCTCGGAGTTTAGTGGAAGTAGCCATGCCATATTAGGGCAGCACAGGCTATAACTAAATAAGGCAATGATTCTTTATGCCTATATAAGGACTGGGTGAATTATACCTATATATGGGCATGAATCTGGAAAAATTACACTAGGGTCCTAGATTCCCACATAACAAAATCAGCGCCACAGCCCAAAGATGCAGTTAAGAATCTTGGTTTCTGGATAGATAGGGATCTCTCTTTCAACACCCAATCTAAAGTTTTGGCTGGGGTTTGCTTTGGTCTCCTGAGGGGGTTAAAACCTCTACTCGGATATTTTGAACCAAAAATACGCCAAACTATCCTACAGGCTACAATTTTAGCCAGGTTGGATTATGGCAATTCCCTTTATTTAGGCGCTAATAAATCTTGTATTTTACAACTTCAAAGAATTCAGAATGCCGCGGCTCATGCTTTGTTAGCACTGCCCAAGTTTTTTTCGGTATCTAATTCTTTACCTAAACTTCATTGGTTACCAATAGCCAAAAGGATCCAGTTCAAGTCCTTGTGCGTAGCGCATACAATTCTGTCTCAGCAAGGCCCTCAGATATTAGTAGATCTGCTGGTTCAGTACATCCCGAACCGTTCCCTTCGCTCCGCCAACTTGGGATTGGTGTGTATCCCCCTTTTACAAAGAGCCAGGGCTGGCAGTCGATTTTTTAAGGTCCAGGCGGCCCAACTCTGGAACTCCCTCCCACTGTCTATCAGAGGACTTCAGAATCATCTGACCTTTCGCAAAGCTTTAATGACCTGGCTCTTTTCAGCTTAACTGTTCGGGTTTGTTAGAGTGGCTTCTGGTATCTGTCGCATGGGTAGCGCTGGGACGCCCTGTTGCTGGGGCAGCTATGCGCTGTACAAATCTATAAATAAATAAAATAAAGTAAACAAATATGGGACTCTTGACTTTAATTTTCTGTGGCACACACTGAGTAAATGTGCTCCGAACTATTTTTTAGAGCATTTTTGTTATAATACTTATGTGTTTTTAAGTATCATCCATAAACTCTTATTTTTTAATTTTTTGGGCACCGTTTTTTGTTGGGCTTGTAGAAGAGTGAGGCAGAAAAAAAAAAAAAATATATATATATATATATATATATATATATATATACATATTTTTTGTTGGGCTTGTAGAAGAGTGAGGCAGAAAAAAAAAAAAAATATATATATATATATATATATATATATATATATATATATACATATATATATATTCACTGAAAAAACCGTAGGTTTGACACATGTTATAGTTAGCTGGACATTTCACTCATATAAAACCATTGAAATTCCCCCGTTATAGTTAGTTCAGCTAACTATAACTCGCGCGCCCGCAATGCACTGCTGATGACGTCACCTATTACATCACTCATGACATGGTCAGTGACATCACTCATGACATCACTGATGACATCTCAAATGACATCACTGATGACATCACTGATGAAATCATCCAGTGAATGGGTGTTTTTCTGAAAATTAAATATGTTTTATATATGTATATCTGAAGGTTGATGGAAGAAGAAATGGGTATTTAAGTGTATAAATGGCTGCTTTTTTGGTGAAAAATAGATTGTATAACTGACTGATTAAGTGTATCTTAATGAATACATGGGTTAGTGAGTAATGTTTAAATATATACATTTCTATATCAGTCTCTCACTTTCTGTATAAGTGGCTGCATGTGTTGGTGAGTAGCTATATGAGTGATACATGAGTGTCTATATAGGTTATTGTTTGTTTGATTATCAGTAGGAGTGTCTGAGTGTTTGAGTGTCTGTATGCTTCGTTGCGAGGTCTTACGTAGTGCATAGATGCATGAATGAGTGACTTACTGCTTGTATGTGTTGAAGGCAGCATATGTGCAGGACTGTATGGGTGGATGAGTGTGTGTGGTGAGTATCTATATAGGTAATTTTTTTTTTCTGTATGGGTGGATGAGTGTATATATGGGTGTGTTAGTGAATGAATGACTGTTTTAATAGTGTATTTGTGAGTAAGTACATATGTTTTAAACTAATACATATGAGTTATGTGTGAGTAACTCTATGGATGAGTGTCGGTGTGTAACAGGATGATCAGGATGTATCAGTGTATGAGTACATATGATGAGTGAGTACATGTATGAGTGACTGTATATGTCTGTTGATGAATGAGTGGATGTGTGTATAGATCTTGGAATTACTAAATAGGTGTGTTGTAAGTGGCATTGGTACGTCTATTGTATTGAAAATGTTATTTTCTATTTTTGAATGTGTGTAATAAAAGTTATATTAGGGTGAGAGAAGATCTGCCACTCTTCCACAAGGATGATGTCATCAGTGATGTCATTTGAGATGTCATCAGTGATGTCATGAGTGATGTCACTGACGATGTCATGAGTGATGTAATATGTGACGTCATCAGCAGTGCATTGCGGGCGCGCGAGTTATAGTTAGCTGAACTAACTATAACGGGGGAATTTCAATGGTTTTATATGAGTGAAATGTCCAGCTAACTATAACATGTGTCAAACCTACGGTTTTTTCAGGGAATTTCAAAGGTTTTGTAAATGCTACTTCCTAACTATAATGTGTGTAAAACCTACGTTTTTTTCAGTGAATTTCAAAGTTTTTTTAAATGCTAATTCCTAACTATAACGTGTGTACAACCTACGGTTTTTTCAGTGAATTTCAAAGGTTTTTTAAATGCTAATTCCTATCTATAACGTGGCTGTAACCTATGGTTTTTTTCAGTGAATTTCAATGGTTTTGTAAATGAAAATGTTTTAATGTAATAAATGTTATATTTTTTATACTGATTTACTATATTATTATAATTTTTTTATTTTTAGATATATTATTTTTTAAATTACATTACATATTTTTAATATAAATTGATAAAAAATGTTTGTACACCTCTCTGCAACGCAGCCCCCTGACGCGTTTGCAGAGGGGGAACTAATTCCCCTTGCATACTGGGGGTCCCTGAGGGCCAACTAGCCCACCAGGAACCTCCAGTATTCCCCAGGGGGCTGCATTGCAGAGAGGTTTAATGAAGCCAACCCTTTTTTTACACCTCTCTGCAGCGCAGCTCACGGGCACGTTTGCAGAGGGGGAACTAATTCCCTGGGAGGCAACTAGCCCACCACGTGGCTCCAGTATGCGCCAGGGGGCTACGTTGCTTTGCCCCGGAGGGCGGTGGTCCCCGGGGCAGTGTGGGGGGTATTGGGCACCCCCCACACTTCTTTATCACAATTTGGTCCCCCTGGGGGGTAATTTTTAAATAAACATACCGTTTTTAAAAAAAAAAACATTTTTGGCCTTGGGGATCCTTGTGGGACCCCATGAGCAGGCCTAAGGGGTCAGGGTGCTTCTACCCTGCCCCCTTTTTGTGTTCTACACGTTTGTTTTTCTGCTTTCTTGTGCCTCGGTCTACCGAGCACAAGATGGCTGCCAACACTTCCTGGTTTGAAGTGTTGAAAGCCAATGAGCATGCAGCTCGTCGTACTCGAGAAGTTTTAGAACTCAAAAAGGGGGCAGGGTAGAAGCACCCTAACCCCCTAGGCCTGCTCAGGGATTCCCACAAGGACCCCCAAGGCAAAAAAAAAAGCGGAGCTGGCCAAAAGTTTGGAAAATTACAAGCAAATTCCTCAACTGGCGCCAAAGTTATTCCCAATAGAATGTTGCGGATTTCCTATGGAAACTAGGTCCTAACTATAACTACCTACTGGCGACCGCCAGTGGGTAATATATATATACATATATGAACAAACTTCGTCAGACGCTGACAGCGCCTCCAGTTACCGTTCTCAACCGCAAAGAATGACGATGAGTATATATATATTGACAAAAAAGAACTCCCCTCGTGGCCGGCACTCTCAGGTAGGTAGGTTCGAGTGCCTTGCAAGACTTGCGATGATCACCAGCAGCGCCCCTGCAGCACGCTGATCCGACGCATTTCGCGTGTGAACCCTTCATTATGGATCTGTCTGGCAAATAAAACGGCATACAGATAGTTTACTCAAAATACCCTCTTTTATTTCCATAGAACAGGAAGTAGCTCATGTGAACACTACTGCATCATGGGACAGGTAGTCCAATTAATAAATTCCCAAGTGGGATGCATGCTGTTAATGTGCCTTAAAACAAAGTTCTTCTCAGCAGTGGGAGCCTGCGATCAGCAGTCCACTTCCAAACAAGGCAGCCTCCAGACCACCCATACCGCACTCCTCCCAAGTGGAGAACAGGGGCGGAACAGCAAGGGTATTGCAGCGGTGCCATGCCATGGCCGGGTCAGCCACATATTATTTCTCTTGAATAGTTATTTTTATGTTTTTATAGTTATTTATTATTTTATATATATTTATAAATATTTATATACATGAATTAATTGTTATGTTGCGATTTTATATTTCACATTTTTGTCAAACACAAAAAAAGGTGTTTGGAGAAATTCTTGCAATTTGTCTCATCACTGGCATCCACTTGGGGTAGCATTCCAATCCACTGTTCTTTTGCTCATCATGCCAATTCAGTTTGGGCCCAGCTATATGTAAATCAGTCTTGACCCAGCCCCTCATGGGAACAGTCCAGCTGAACCAACCCGAACCTAGGGCTGGTTTTACCCTAGTAATAGGCTCATCAGCCTGGTATAGCTTGGTTTCAGTGGCACACTAAGCACAGGACCCCTGCCACTTAGGGCAGTACATCAAACACACAAAAGGTGATGAGAGGAATGTCTGAAATTTGCCTATCCACTGGCAATCGCTTGGGGTAGAATTCCAACCCAACTTTTAGCCTGAGCTCCTAATTGCGGTGGATCGCCAGCAGTTGCATTCACTGTCAATGTCTGCTTTTGTTATAACATGCAGTGCCTCCTAAATCATAGCTGCCTAGTTTTTAGATTGCTTATGTGTGACTTTGCCTTGGTTTCAGTGCCCTTATGAGAGGCATTCGACTGCCAAATGTGTGACACTTTAAGGGACACTTTCTTGCGAGTAAAATCAAGCAATGACATTTGGAAAAAGATAAATAACAGAAAATACACCCGTTTGAACAATGCAATGAGAAGCTCTAAAAATATCTTGAAACTGCTGCAAAAACCCTATAATAGAAGGTCACTAACCTATATCCTCTTTCTAAGGTGACCGCATATTTGGTTTTTAAAGCTGCGTGGAGCTGAAAATAAACGCCCATGGCACATACATAACATTTATTCTCAGAGTGCAAAAAGTCAACGCTAAGCATTTGGGGTCAGTCTGAAATATAAAGATGCCTCTAAACAGGCCCGGTTCTAGCGGGTGGGCCGGGTTGGCCAGGCCCACCCAAAGATGAGCCTGGCCCACCCAAACAGGAGGGTTGGAAGAAACCTGAAAATGATAAAAGAAGCCAAGCTTGACAGTACGGTGGCCACGAGGCAGCGAGGCTTCATCGCACCTCACTGCCCCAAACATGTCTGTCCCACTGCCTGCCACGCCCAAATAACGGCAACCTGAGAAAGATACAAAGCAACAGACATCCGCCCCCATTCTGGAAACTTCCAAAGTGCAACAAGTTTACGGCTACGCCCAGCCGGAAGCAACACATATAGGGCGGGTCCTGCTGCCAACAGTCGGCCGGAGATCATCACGTAGGGAGTAGCCGGAGGAGAGGCCGAGGCCGAAGGGACCCGGCCAAGGGGATTGCTACGACAACCCTGGAGAGTTGCAGGGGGGGGAATGTCCGTGTCCTCGACCCTCCCCTCTCTCTCCCAGTCCGGCCACCATCAACCAGAGGCCGAGGCCGACGGGATCCGGCCGCGGTGGCGGCCGCAGTAACACTGGAGAGTTGCAGGTTCGACCCGACCCTCTCTCTCTCTCCCAGTCTGGACCAACATCCATGAAGGGCCTAAAGAGAGGTCGAGGCCGAAGAGATCCGGCCAAAGCGGCTGCTATGACAACCCTGGAGAGTTGCAAGGGGGGGAAGTCTATGTCCTCGACCCTTCTCTCTCTCTCCCAGTCATGGCAAGGAGCGTCCGGCCACCATCAATCAGAGGCCCGGCCCAAAGACGGACGGAACGTTTCTTTTTTCTTCCATAATGGCCGCAACGACACTGGGGGGGGGGATGTCTTACACATGCCTCCGACCCCCCCCCTCGTCCTCATCGCCTGGTCCGGCCATAACAAATGTCAAGCGAGACGCCGTGGGGTGCACTGGGAGGGAGAGACGGTGCGAACAAGCCTCTCCCGCCTCCCCAGGTGGAGGCTTCCCAGCTGCACCCTCAGCGCTCCAGGCGCCCGGAAAAGGGTTCTTCCACTGTGGCGATGCTGCAACGCCTCGCCCGGCAGGGTGGAGCCCGTCCGCTCATTTGACCCCGCGATCGCCGGTAGCTGCCGAACTCTCAAAATGGCGATCGACCTGGCAAGAGCGGGCCCAGCATGAAGGAATGGCCCGGTCACTTGTTGACTCCACCATCGTAGTTCTCCACAACCTTGAAGATTCTAGAGGAGCCGCGGGAGTCCCCGACCCCCGCAGATACCCCCGATGGGGAATGACTGTCATGATTTCCCTCGAAACGATGGAAATGTAGCCGCAGGACGTTGGCGCTCCCATGCTGTCGCCAGCCTCAGTTTGAATGACTAGAATCCTGCAGACTACGGTTCGGATCAGTTCCGGTGAAAGCACAGTATGACCCGGTAGGAACATTGTTGCCTCCCTCCCCTTTTGATTGATGGTTCAGACCACCGATCCTTTCTTTTGCCCTTTAACGGAACTTTTGGACTGCCAAAAGAAGCTCTGGGCCAACCACGAGTTAATAGACATGTAGACTATGCCTGGTTCTGCTTGACTGCACCCAAAATGGCGCCGATGCAAATGAAACTTTCAACTCCTTGTTGTACCCCGATTGTTCAGCCCTGGTGTCATGAGTTATGTATGAAGGGTTTTTTTAACCACATGAATTGATATAGGATGTGTACTGATTATATGTTCGGACAATTAATGGATTCAGGATGTGTACTGTCAGTTCGGGAAATGAATTGATATGGGATGGGTACTGGTTATAGGTTCGGACAATGAATTGATATTGGATGGGTACTGATTATGTGTTCAGACGGTAAATTGACATCAGATGGGTATTAATTGAACATTCGGACAATGAATTGTTGTTTAAGTTTTGCACATCATGATTATTGAAAGTTGGAAGCCCAACACTTATGACACTCGCTCACACTGAAGTCTCGACATGATTTTATTGCGCTTTTCGCACTTTTTATTATGAAATACATGACCACCGACTCCACTAAAGTTTTTACTAATAAAGTATCCCCGCATCTACAGTTCCAGCCTGCTCCGTGGCCGGCCCACGGGGTTGTAGGCCCATATTTATGCACCAACATTCTTATTAAAGATTTTTGGAAAAAGCAAACGTAGTTGTCACGTGTGAATTAATACATTTTTTAATAAATGACCACTGTTTAGAGGATTAAAAAGTATAGTACGTAGAAATATTGCAAAAATGAAGGATCCAAGTTTTCGTTGTGTGCATTTTTCCTTTTTGGACAGCCAAAAAGCCACCGCTAAGGATCCTGGTGTTTAGCCTATACTTTATGTGCTACCTGTATAAAAAGAGTCACACTAACGGTCCACCGGGGCTTATACGCCCAGTTGGCAGGGACTGCATCCCGTGGAAATAGGCCGAGTATGCAGTAAGTAAAAGCCTTTCTGGGTTTATGCACGCTAATGTGTCTATCAATATAGCCCCTGCCCCCTTCTTTTTCCCTCTCTCTGCAGGTCACATCGGAATATCGGTCGATGTATGAAAACGGCGATCTAGCGGACGAAGAGACGGGAAAAAGGGTTTGATTATGGTACCTAACCGCAACTAGCAAACCATGACTATTTTCTCTCCCTGAACCTAGCTGCCTGGGAGGGCAGCCCGAAGGGGAAACCACAAAATATAACTTCGCTTGGCACCCCGAATAGTACAACTAAAATGACTTGCGCTAATGAATAAGCATCCTACAATTAATTAAATAGGGAAAAGTTTAAGGAATATTTTGAGGTGAGGTACATTTAAAATCTACTGCATCCTTCTTCGCACCCTCCTAGACATGTAACTCCAAGCTGCCCCATTGTTCTCCAGCTGACACCAACCGTTGTCTCAGCCTGGAAACGCATTTGCTAAAAATGACTCGAATAAACCACCGTGAGCATTAGCCCGACCAGGTTAGTTCATGACCAATTGCCAAAGGCGTAAGTGTGTACAATTAAAGCCACCAGTAAAGGCTGCCGACGGTTAAAAGAGAAGAAAAAGGTAAAAAGAGCTTAGGATGACAAGGATGCACAGCATACAGAAAAGGATAAATTTGGCCAACGACTGTTTTATGTTTTTGTCTTGGATTTTTGTGTATAATACATGTACTGTCTTCCCCGTCTGAGTTTGTGTGTACGTGATGCGTGAATCTACGTCATCCCTCTGCCTGTGTTTCCGTGTTACATAACCCCTGTTGTTCTATGTTGTGCGCGCACTGAATGGCCCATTATTATACACGTCTCTCTCTCTCTCTCTCTCTCTCTCTCTCTCCCTCTCTTTCTCTTTCCAAAAGCCCCGTCTCCTCTTTTCGTGTATAATGACGTTGTGCCCCTCCGGCACAAAACATTATTGGATTTTCCTCGAACGCAAAGGTGTTCAGCAAAATTGACCAAAACCAGAACGATTGTGACTTGCCATATTACTACCTCTCCTTTCTGCAAAACGATAGAACCCGAGTTGGTAATGAAGGAAAGGACAGGTAAGACGACGGATGCCCCCTAATCTGGCCTTCTATGGGGGGACTATAACGTCAATGGCCTTCTGTTTCTCAGCTCGTTAGAAATACGATCCCCAATGCCCCGATTGTCCCACCCCCCTGCACCTAAGTGCGGATGTCCAGTGTACCCTACTTCTCCCGATCGACCCCAGCTCCCTGTCCTAAACGTCCCCTTTTCCCCCGATTAACCCCAGCTTCATGTCATCTACCCTCGAAAGCGAAATTGATGACTTTGATTAACGTTCACTCCCCAAGAAGAGCATGTTTTACGTCCACCCCCTCCCCCTTCTTCATGACGATAACGCCCCACTTACAAGAGTTAGTCGACCCCGAAGGGAAATGTAAGATTGTCGATACTTGGGTTAAAGGGAAGGGCGAGTCCCTACATAAGGACTCGATTTTGAGTTTGATATAATACACTGTGTATAAAGGTCCAATTTCTCTCCACATACGTCACGAATGAGCACCGAACAGAGTTATGAATTCCATAGCAATGCACTCCTACAGACTCCATAAATGACGACTTCTGGCTGTGACCGATGAACTTATTCCCCACCTACATAGGATTGGGGACGGAATTGGGATGTATAAATGTCTTCTCCTGCCAGTTTTTCTAAAACTTGTTTTCTACCCATTCAAAGATCCAATCACCGGAGGAGAGGAGCTGGACGTGACGCACAGCCTGGCCACAGATCATGGAACACGTGTGACCGCAACCAAAGGTGGAGCCGCAGAGCAATGAGACGCGGGACGAGGCATAACTTTCAAACTCAGCAGACGGAGGAATGAAGGGCTGCCTTGAAGCCCTCGACTCGCTGACCCACTCGTGCCTGAAGTCCCCCGTCCCCTTTTGAGTCCGACTGTTGGGCTCGCCTGCTCGTTGTCCTTTGCTCCCTTGGTCCCTTGGTATGTTCAAAGATCTGGCCCCACTCCGCCCTCTCTTCCCTCGATTATTCAACAAACTCTTTCATATGAACTTTGACTATGGACTGGGATTTTGCCACGGAAAAAGAAAGACACGCAGGTGCCCAGCATGAGGCACCCCTAAGAAAATGAGTTAGGAAACAGGACTGTGATCTAACAGCAGAGGACTGATCGCACCCTGCAACGCGTAAGGATGAATCCGAGCTGGACTTATAGCTCCACCGCCGGTGCTCAAAAGCGCCAACGAAAAGAAAACGGACTACCAGAGTCTACCAGTGGTGGCTCATCGTTGAAAAAGACATTTTCACTAAGGCCCCCCTTCCAGAACTTTCTACCCACCCCTTGACTAGTTGTTTACATCGAATTGCATTCCTCCCTCAATTTTTTATTGCTTACCAAAAATGTTTCATCGGTCACTCAAGTCCAAAGGTCTCATATAGCACTTTTTACTGTATGTTGATGTCGTCGGAGAAAAAGTCTGAACTTGATTCTATAATGTTTCGGAAACCTCTTTTCTTAAACTCTGACTAAATATTATGCCGATCTTTAGGCTTGTATTAAGAACCCAACAAATGTAAATTAACATGTATTGCATTCTGCCTATCGCATCGACTATGTAGAAATTGAACTTGCTTATGTAAAAAAGCGGCGACTGTTGAAAATAGCAATGTGTATGTACATAAGCGGCGTTCATTTTGCGTTCCCTGTACCCCTTGTTGTAAGCAGAACGGATATCGCTAAAAACACTGACTGTGTTATCCCGCTAGCATAGATCCATGCACACATATACACGACAGCCATTTTAGGTATCATGGTCTCTTTGTTCACGATCGATCATCAGCCCCTTCCCTGACCCTGCAAGCTTCCCCCATGCACCCTGACTGCCCCCGCTCTCACATGCACAAGTCATGAGCCCCCTCCTCCCGCATGACTCTGTCTCTGAGAATCGCACCCCGCGCCTGACCAAACACCTCCTGTCCCTCCATGAATACCCCTCCTTTGATGACCTCTTCCTCTGAACCTAATTGTCTACATGGACCGTTGGTCATCCCTTAGCCTGAGGATACAGTTCATTGCCCACTACTGTATGCACTCGTCTCTCTTGAAAGAAGCCATTATTGATCATGGCCACCCCCTGAGATTCGATCAGACACACACATTCCAATGGAATCAGCAGAACACTCAGCTGCGTGACAGCCCCCTCCTATTGAATGGAGGATAAGGGCCCCTACTGTAGCCACGTGTTGGAATACCTTCATACTACACAATGTGTTGATTGTAATAAAGGATGCCTGTGTGCCACAAACCTGTGTATAAAAGGCGAAGCCTCAGAGAAACTTGTTAGAGCACCTCCCGAAGACACTATGCGAGTGTCCCAAATGACATGCTCTCCTCATGAGAAATAAACCTTTTTCCTTGTCTTCCTGCTTCCAGTGCCCGTCTCTTTATTTGGTAATTATTCAAGATGATAACGAAGAGTCGCCCTGCACCAGCAGCCTGGGCATCGGGTGCGATATGGGCTGACTTTTCAACACCACTGCTTCCAATATTCAGGGCCCGTTGCACGCAGCACGCTGCAAATAATGGCACAGACACATTGCATTATGGTTGGTTGCCAACTGACCTTGAGTGCCGACGCCTCCCCATTTATTATCAGCGATCTGCCCTGCGGCGTGAGAGCGTGGGTGCGACATATGTGGCATGCGCCGGTTGCATAACTAAAACGTTAACTCATTGCATTCCATTCCAATTTAGTACTTTTCCTTGTGGGTTGCCCTCGGACCCACCACCTGACATGCAAAGTCCTTCAGGCAGGAGTTCAGAACTGGGTTCTCTCTCAGTCCATACCTGGGATGACAACCCCGAGCCAGGAGTGGGGGTTCCGGTGCCATAGGTGTTTCGGTGGGCCATCCTGAGATCTAAGGTATCGTTTTTGTCAGGGCCCGCCTTGCAGGATTCGGCTGATGAGTAAATGGCTCCACCTCCAGCTGTTACCAACACCCTGATATATAATTCACAGGGTGTCCGAACCAGCAGGTGAGGGAGAAATGTGAACAAAAAAGACCGGGGAAGGGAAGGGGTCAGCAGGGACAAGGGTTCTAAAATGACAAAACACAGGAAAGGATAAATACTAGGCAGCGTACAATACTACACTCAGTATTTCTCGCTAGAACTCCTTATACCTTATCAAGCTGTAATCAGTCTTCCAGCACTAACAAGTAAATCCCAGTTCATATTCCTATAAAGAAAACCACACGTTATTATATTTCACGGCAGCATCATACAACATATATGTATCATGTTTGTGTAATCACACACCATGTTATGAGGAGATGAACTTCTTAATGACCCCTTTAACTTATAATTCAATGTGAGTTCCGTGTCAGTCTTTGTCCCCAGTATAGAAAGACCTAATGAGTTAGAGATGACTCTCTCGAATTCACTCTAAAAGGTAACACCAAATACTTTAATGCAGATGGAAAATAGTTCCCCTCAAATGTGTAAAGGCAGCATGAGGTTGCATCCACCCCTATGCTCCTCTAGATAGCTATCCAAATGAGAAACGTAGGAAAACGGCAGCATGGAGTTGAAGACACTCCTATGCTCCGCATTGACCATAGATCCTAAAAAACCACAAACAACTATCTGGCAGCGGGAAGTTGCGACCACCTCACCACCCCAGACCTGTAAACAAACAACACACGGCAACGTGTGGAACACCACCACGCTCCGCTGCTAGTCCTTCCTGTATCCGTGAGACTCTATAGCCGGAGATTTCAAGGCAGCGCGCAGCACCGGCCACAGCGCTCCTAAGCAGAGCAAACAATCCAAAATAATCCTAACTCGTATCAGCCGATACGAATGCACAACAGTACAAGATTTAAGGCTCAGGGGAATACCGCGAGCAACGGCTCCCAGCAGTTAAACCCCAAACAGTACCTTCCGATCCCCATGGCTCCGCAACCGCTAAACTGTGTGTCAGAAGCAGCCGCTCCTGCAGACGAATGAGAGCTGGAACTAGCCGCCAAAACCAAAGACGGACTCAAAATTACGCGCACCGACATCCGGGCGCTTCCCCTCAAATACTTCCTACAGCAAAGGCTCATGGAAGTTGTAGTTTAGGCAGGCGCGGTAATGAAATCCTCACAGTTTTGGCTTCTTGGTTGGTTTCATTCAATAGTCTTGCGTGTGTTTGCGGTGTCATGCTCGCGTGATCTGCCTCTGGACTGTCTTCACTTCTTCCACCGGCTCCGTGGAGGTGCGCTCCCTCTAGAGCGGGAGGTGTCCCTAATACCTCTTGAATCATGAGACGTTCCTGGTCACCTTCTCTCTTCCTTTCTTTACGGTTACTGTCCAATAGCCTGGCTCATAAGGGGTTCGAAACTTTCCTCCAGGTCTCTGGTCTTTCATTATTACTGTGTCCCCTGTTTGCAGGTCCCGGAGCTTGGCTCTTCTATTCCTACTGGCGAGTAGATTCTGTCTCTCCCTTCGTCCGAGTGTGTCCTCCTCATTGTAAAGTGATGGAGTCCACCCTGTGCAGATGGGGATGGTGTAGCGGTGTGGGCCGTTAAACATTAAAGTCCACGAGCGAGTGAGTGGTGCAGTGCGGCGTGCTCCGGTATTCGTGGAGGAATAGTTGCAGGTGTCACTCCGGGTCCGCATTCTCTGCCAAGGCCTTGTTGAGGATCCTCATAAACCTTTCACTTTCTCCGTTGGGCTGGGGACATTGTGGGGTGATGTTGCGGAGTCGTATCCCATGATGTTGCATGAAGTCGCGGAAATACACCCCCTTGGAATGGGGGCCCGTTGTCACACTTGATTTCTTCCGGGCACCCAAATATTGCAAAGATCTTCTCAAGCACTGGTGCAGCCCGGGGAAACGTGGTGGAGCTGACGACTTCTACTACGGGGTACACAGTAGCTGTTGACCCTGAAGTCGATGCTCACCTTCTCCCACGGTCCTTCCCGTACTCTTTCGTTTGAATGGGTGCCGGTCGTTCTGATGCGCTGGTCAGCTGGCAGGCCAGGCATCTCTTCACTGTCTCCTCTACTCGAGCTTCCATCCCGGGAACCAGACCTTTTCCCGCATTCTGGCCTTCATCTTCTCAGTCCCTTTATGTCCTCCTTGAGCCAGCTGCGGGCACGGTGTTGTAGGGCCGGAGTGATGACCCTCTCGGAAGGTTTCCATCTTTGGTCACGCTCAATTTGTTCCTGACTTTCCACATCTTTGTGAGGCACTCCCTCTCAGGTCCTGACCAATCGTTTGCTGACTGCAAGAACTGGTGCCAGTTGCCCCTTTTGGACAGCGTTGCGCACTTTTGTAATGAACGGGTCTCTTTCGGCAGCCGCTGTGATATCCGACAGCGTCAGTGCCTTCGGGCACTTGACTGCTGAAATCATGTTCAGATGAGGCTCGAGTGTTTCAACCTCCGATTGTTCCCATTGCCCTTCTTTCAGAACGGGGTTCAGAGAGAGAAAATCAGCGGGGTTCTTGGCACATGGTCAGTACACTACTTCCATCTTGTATTGCTGCAGCCCAAAAGCCCATCATTCGATCCTTGTAGGTGGGTGAGGCGCTGATCCTTTGAACAAAGGTACTAATGGCTGGTCGTCTGTGACGGCCTTGAATGGGAGACTGCAGATGTATAAGTGGAAATGTCTACAGGCCCATCAAATGGCCAGGGCCATCTGCTCGATCTACGCGTAGCGCACCTCCGTGGGTGAGAGGGACTTGCTTGCGTAGGGTAGTACGGCCCACCTTCCTGGCTCCTGTTTTTGGGCGAGCACCACCCACGGCCCACTGGGCTGGCGTCGACGAGTATCTTAGTGCGCTTGGCGGGATCATTATAAGCCAACGTGGAGTGGTCAAGGAGAGCACTATTGACTCTCTGGAATGCTGCCACCTCTGAGGGTCCCCACTGCTACATGGTATCTGCACGAGTAAGGTTCCGGAGGGGCCCCGCTGTGGTGGCCAAGTCGGGGATAAATCGGCCACAGTATGTGGCCATTCTAAGGAAGCTTCATACTTCAGAGACTGTCACGGGGGCTGTGGCGTCTTTGATAGCCCGGGATTTCCGTGGATCCACCTGGATCCCCTCCTGGTTGAAGAGATAACCGAAGAACTCTATCTCCCTTTGGAAGAATAGGCATTTCTCCCTGTGTAGGGATGACGACGTGCTCTTGGAGCTGCTTCAGCGTGTCTCTCAGATGTTGGTAGTGATGGAGCGAGATTTGGAAATAAATTTGTTTCAGCTCGCAAAGTTAAACTTCCATAATAAATAATAATATTAATAAAGTGTGCAGTGATAAATATTAATCAACCTAGAGTAAAATTGCAAATCAGTACACGCGGGATACTAATATGTGTGCTCATATATGTGCTTTATGTTGCAAATGCATGTGTGTGTTAAATAATAAACTAATTTTGTCTATCGACTTTGTCAGAATTAAATGCGGCTGTTTATAATGGCATGTGCTTATTTTTGTGTGCTCATGTTTTGTTTTTCTGTCTTAAATGTTGCACGAATCTGTTTTGTTGCTTCACTTGCTTCTGCTAGGTAACATAGATTAATGGGTAATTATTAGCAAATGTGGGTGGGTAACTGTTGGAACTGGGGTTACCAGTCCCCTAGAGTAGCATGGCACGAGCGGGTAGGCATCCGAAAGCACATGTGTTAAGCAACCATGCAGCACACGCAACCACTGAGTCAGAAACCTGGGCACACAATTAGTGACACCACTCCAGTGAGTTTGTGTAAAAACTCAAGTTAACTTTATTAAGATAGAGCAGGATCAGGGTATTAGGAATTCGTTAGAGTAGTTAGCTTAACAGCCTACTTTCCAAATGCATATGTTTCAAACCTCACATTAAATACTGGGTGCATAAATATTAAATATGCCATAAATATTAAAATATTAGATTATTAAATATTTGAAGAACGCAGGCCTGACCTCAGCCTTGCTCTGGGCCAGCACCTGAAAGTAGTACATTAAGGAATTATAACAGGAAGCATGTAAATACATAACAGTAGGCTTTCTAGTAAATTTAGTACGTGGAAGAAAACATTTCATTTATCCCACATTACCCATTTCATCATAAAATTAGCTTCATAGCTCTCTTTCCAGACACCTGTGTGTCAACACTTGGCATTAAACTTTAGTTGCATAAAAATTAGGTATTCCATAAATATTAAATATTGGATAAATCCATATTTAGTAAAACTCAGGCCTGACCTATGCCTTGCTCCTGGTCAGCACCTGCATCAGAAACCTTAAACGACATTCAGATAACATTGCATCCCATTCAGGATAAGTTTGGCAACAAGGGCATAAATATCTCCTTCAAAGCTTTCCATCAGTACCTTTCAATACTCCTATCTGGAAAGAAATAACATTTCCTAGCTGGAGGAATAAATGGTGCCTTAAATAAGAGTAAAATATCTCCTCAATGGTAGAACATTTCATTCGTGTAGAATATCCTTTTCCTGGGCATAGAACGCTTTAGCCCAGCAACAGTACTCTTTTAGGACCTGCCTAACGCAGGTTTGACCAGCAAATTCCCCTTTTTATTCCTCAGCACTAAGTCTGTAGTAGCTGAAAGTACCTCGGGAACTCTGCACTAGGCAGGAACATCTAACACCTTCCTATGCAGGAGAAACCCACTTTAGGGAAAATCAGGCAACCTCTTATTAGGTAATTATCAACAGGTCATTACTCAATACTCAACATGCCATAAGGCTCTAACTGACAAAGCGTCAAGCAAAGGTGGAACATTCCCTTGCCAGTGAGTAAACATCTCATTTAGTCGGAATACAACTTTTCATTGGGCAACTACACATCTCCTAATGCATGAATGAGCAGTGTATCACTCCTATGAATCAGGAAAATCTCATGAAGGCAAATGAAAAACCTTTATCATCAATGTAGCACATTTAGATAATTATTACAAGCGATGCCCTCACAGTGTTTAGGGGTCCTGGTCCAGGTCAGGGGACTCTCCTGGGCTAGTTAGGGCCAACGTGAGCCAGTCACCAGTTTTCCCCAGGGAGGGGCGAACCCGGGCCTTCCCCGGCCTTCCGCCCTCCTCCCCGGGGGTTACCTTAACTTCTTTGGCCACTCGCAGCAGTGCAGCCGGTGTGAAGGGCTCCGACCTTCTGGTAGGCCTCACGCGGCCTGGGGACTCTCCCTCGGCACCTTCCGGTGGATTACGGCTAGTCAGGGGAGGCCCGCGCTTCTCCGGCGCTCTTCTCGGGGCCTCCCCACAGCTCCGATGTTGCTCCGGTCCTCGTGGGTCTCCTTCGTGGTCCCCGGCTGGGAACCAATCAGCGGCTGCTACGAGAGGGGGCTCGCCCGCGACCGCCAATGGCAACGCGGCTCGCAGGGCGTCCCAGCCCTTCTCCAATCACCAGCAATCCAGGGCGATGACAGAGCAGGAGTCTCCCGCACCACGTGACGGGGGAGCGGCCGGCTTCGGCCTAGCGCAGCCTGACTGAAATCCACTGAAGGGAAATTCCTCTCACTCGTGGGCCGGGCGCGGCCCTCAGCGATACGGCGGCGGCCCTCTCTCGGCACCGGGGGCCGCCGGGGGCAAATCACGACGCCGGTCAGGGCAGCCTGGGCTGCGGCGGTGAGTGGGGGAAGTTAGCGCTTCTAGGAGACAGCGCTCCTTGGCACACGCAGCACTGGACAAGTTGCCGGATACAGCGCTTCACAGGCTCGACAGGGGTCTCTGGCAGCACAGCGCGTTAGCTAGCGCCACACGGGCGCAGACACAGTCCAGTCAGTAGCGCTCGAGGAGTACAGCGCCTCAGGGGCCCTTCAGCAGCTTTTACAGATCACAGTTTACAGCGCTGGAAAGCAGACAGCAACTCGCAGCACTTCTTAAGGCATGTTAATCTTCAGGACCTCAGCGCTTCTCACAGGTGCTCAGCAGGGGAGCGCTGGGTAGGCAGGGCAAGCACTCTTCAGGTAGATTATTTGAATGCGAGCAGTGCCAGCCGGACAAGTAGCTCAGGATGCTAGCGCTAGGGAATGAGATCGCTAGCCAGCAGACAGTTCACTTAAGTTAGAAACAGTTCCGCAGGTTCCACAGGTCAGCTCACACAGCAGTGGCAGGTTAGCGCAAGAACCCTAGGTGGCGTCAGAGGGCACAGGGAGCGACACAGCGCCAATACCTGGGAAGTTCCTCAACAGTCCTGTGGGGATTTAGTTCTCTTCTTGGCGTGATGTTTCTTGCGCCCTTAGTTCAGTTACGTGGTTTCTGGTTCCTTGATTTCTTCTTGGCGCAGCTGTTTCTGGCGCCCTTGTAAATAGCAGTTGGGTTCTTGTTTCCTTGAAGGGGGTTAAGTTGGTGGCTGGTGTTGGATCTCCTCAGCCAATCCCCTCAAGTGGTCCCTGGGGGTTCCCTTCCGCCGGGCTAGGTCAGGGGGGATTTACAGGTGTGCTCAATACTTGAAAGGCAGCACTCAAAGTACTGTCACTTCCAGCATCATAGTCCCTGACTAGGCCCCTCTGCCTAAACTCCTGTGTAGGTTCCTCCCCCAGGTCCTCCCCTCAGCTTCTCTCCTTCTTCTCCCTTCTCTCCCTTCTCACCTCAGGAAAGTTCCCTCCCTTTCCTTATATACTGCCAGTTGACAGTTGGTAGTGTCAGTTGGTGTCAGTTGGTGTCACCTCACCTCTCCCAGAATTTCCAGAGGCTTCCAGGAGGTTCCACCATTCTACCTGTGGACAGGCTGGCAGGCTAAGATGGATACATTGCCTGAGGGTTCCAGCCTGCCCCTGGCTACTAGAATGCGCCCTCTAAACCACGCTGCTGCAGCAGAGGTCTGTGGCGGCCATGTTAGGTGTAGAAGGTACCTGCATTTTAACACTAGTTTTAAACTAACAGGGCATTCTCCACCACCCAAGGCCTATACACTGTTGTTTCCATAGGGGCATCCTAAATTAACAGGGGATAAAAAGCGAAAAATTTCTGGGGAAAGGGCCAAGTCTCACAGTAACAGAACGAACTTTATTTCTTACATTAATCGATGTTTTGTGTTTGTTTATATATTAGTTTTGAGAGTGGGCCTAAAGAAGATGGCTGCCAGCACTGCAGCCTTCGAGACTTGACCAGAGGAAAACTTTCACCCATGCGCAGTACATTTTGCTGAGCTGACAATGTTTATGCAGAAGAAATCTTGGTCGTATTGAATGTGTTCTTGGTGACATTTCCAAGGACAGGACGGATGCTGTTAGGCCTGCCAAGATTAGGAAGTCAATGTTTCCCCGTCAAAAGTATCGTTTTGAGGAAGCAAAGAGGATGGTGAGACTAAGAACAATGAGGGCAAAGATGAAGCCCCGGATTTGGTCATGAGCGTGTGACCTCAAAGTGTACTGTCGTGGCTTAACCAATGAAATGTTTGGGTTGACAGAAAAAATATACGCTACTGATACTTTAGTTAGTTAGAAAGTTATAGAAACTGTTACCCTGGGAGGGAGGGCGCGCTTGCTGCTCATCTTCTCCTGACACCAGTTGGGCGTGACGTGCTGACGGACTTTCTTGGAGCACGTAAGGATCAATAGGGCTAAATGACTTTTACTTTATTCTTTTAGGTGAAGTGAGCTTTAGACAGGGACGTTAGGGTTTAGGTGATGGAAAACTGTTTATTCTTTTTGAAACAAGCTAATTGATTTTGCTTGAAACTGTCAATTCTTTTGCTAAACCTCAAATAATGATGCTTGAATAAAAAGGTTCTAATGCACTTTCCTTGAATAAATAGTTAATAAACAAGATTTTTGAAAAGACAAGCTGGACTTGTTATTTCAGAGTCATGTTATCATCAGCAGATCCATTAGCCTAAGTGGCTTAATTAAATGCAAAGTTTTACATAACCATGGTGAAATCATTATACTGCAGTTGTATATAAATTTGTATATAATTTGTGAATAGGTTTATTAATTAGGCCACATGATTCAGTTGCTCAGAATATGTCAAGTTAGTCTATGGGCCTTGTGAATGATTTATGGTTAATGGTGAGTATTGTGGAGTTGGGTAGCGTTGCTATGACATATTTTCTATAGGGGCGCTGGATCAATTCTCTGGTAGCAGAGTTACGGTTGCTATGGTAACTGACATGCTACATGGTAATTACATAGGATCGATGTTTAACATATGTTGAGTTTGTTCACTTGTTACATGTAGTCGAAAGGTTTTTTCCTGCAGTGTGAAAAATCCTAGTTGTGCCGGCATATGAGTGGTGTGACAAAGTGAAGTTGCACAGTGCATTTGTTCTGTTTCAAAATAGTGGTATTGTTATCACTAGTGTTGCGGTCGTACAACACAAATTTAGGGATTTTAGGTGTGCTAGGTAGAATGTATAGTGAGGATTGACTATGAAATTGTAGCTTTTGAGTATAGGGACTTGGAGCCTGTTTTAAAACTCATTGCGAAAAGAGTAGTAGAATTTAATCTGAGCTTGTGTGAAGGGTAAGGTGACGTTGTTTATTTTACTGGCAAATGTGGATTTCTATGGTTGGTTAAAGTCCTACCAAGATCTCATGTATGTATGGTTAGGGAAACTTTCCGTTTGAAAGTGCTTAAATGATTTTGTAATTCCGTTCAAGTCAAACTTTGAGTCGCTACTTTATATGCAATCAGAGGGAAACAAGATCGTTATTACCTGTTTGATGGATAGAGTAGTCATACTTTATCAACGATTGAATATTCTGTGAGAGTAGCGTCGTCTATTCCACGCAAAAGAATACTTGAATGTCTGTAAAAACTATCACTTTATTTTAGCGAAACAGACAAATGGTTTGTTTTTATGTTGTTATTAATTGAAATCCATTGAAAAAGTGTTCTTAAAATGGCGCTGTGAAAAGTTTTTGTGAAGGAGGGGTGAGCGCTAGGAGTGAGAGGCGAGAAGCTGCAGCGGGTGTGTACGTCACAGGGTCCGCGCTGTGATTGGCTAACATACGTCACAGCTAGTGCACTGATTGGTTCACGTGACTGAGTCAAGCTGTAAGCTGATTGGCTCTTCTGAAAAGCAGCAATTCTATTGGTTGAGCAGGGTGGTGACGTGGCTTAACCTGATTGGCTTCTTGGTGTGTTTCGCGCACGGATTGGCTGGTTTCGCGGAACAACCAGGAAACATTTACGATCATTTTAAATTAAGCGGATTTGATTAAAACATGAGTTATTACTACAAGAAAGAAGAGAAAAAGCTTACATGGCTTCAGAAATTAAAATTTTTTATTTCACCTGATAAGAAAATTGAAACGCGAGGTGGAAAATTACTTCATAAGTACAAAACACCTGCAGCGTATATGGAAGGTGAATATGGTTATCATACTTGTCTTTGGTTTGACGTCTGGATGCATTATACTAAGGATGATGGTGTTTTGGCCTGGCCGGAGGATGGCTCATTTAATATGAGAATTTTGAAAAATTTAAGAGAAAAAATGATGGCTCTTGTGCCGAAGCCTAGACCAACACAATTTGAGGCTTTAGTTGAATGGGAGGATGAGATGTTTCAACTTCAGCGGGAAGCAAATGGTATGATAAGACCTCCAAAATCAAATTTTAAAAGAGAAACTCATGAGGATAGAATGCGTCGGTGGAGACAGGCAGACATGTGTGATGGTCTCTATCCAGTGAGAGTAATGATTACAGAAGTACCAGGTCAAAAGAATACCCAAAAGATAGATAATATTGGCGAAAGTGATTTGGAAGATCCAGTTTTAGAAGAAATATACCTCACAAATAAAAAACGGACTCCTTTAAAACCAGCTTGTTCATGGTCTACTCCGATGGTTTCTACAGGAACCACACCAAGTGCACCTCCATTAAATGAGAAATCACCCAGATTTTATCCGAATAATACAGAAACTCCTGAAAGATTGGAAACGAGAACTAATTCTAGTGTATATGGTGAAAGCAGAAATTTCCTTGAAACTCCAGTTTCAAGAAATGAGACTATCTCTAGAGGTCTAATGGGTACTGGGGGAGATGAGGAAACTCCAAGTACTTCAGAATATTTACGATCAAAGGAAGATTTAATTAGGCAATTAACTAAAGGCATGGAAGCAGTAACAGTACCGGTAACGATTGGTCCTGTACAGCCTGTTTTTGATCAGGGAGGAATTAAACATCCAGGTTTAACAATTCCATTAAATGCAGAAATTCAGAAAGTGGATGAAAAATTTTACTCAGAATTAACTGAAATACATCGAGAGAAAACAATGTTGCCTGATTTAACTTTTAATCCAGGTTTATTATGCAGAACACCAATGGGTGCAGAGTCAGATACTGAGTCACCTGAAAAGAGTGTTGAGAAAACAGATTCAGCATCAAAGCTTGATGTTGCAAAACTTAAAGCAGATTTGGAGGAATTAATCATTGGCACGATTGGTCCTGACAGTTTAAAGCATTATCAAGATGATGAATTGTTATTCATTTGCAAAAGCATACAATGGAAAACGAAAAATAAATATGAACAGTTAGAGGAATTGGCTACGGAATTAGAGATTGATTTGAGCAAACAGAAACATTCGACAAAGCATTACAGATTAGATTTTACTGAAAGAGACATTGGAAATTTTAATACGATGGGAGTGGACGAAAAAGAGAGAGGAAGAAAAGAGAGAAAAGAGCATGGTGTCTAATCAATAATTAATGAGAGAAATAGCAGGAGGAGGTTATGTGCATGTTCCATGGACTAGACAAGACATTCTGTTGTTCACAAATGATTTTCCTCGGTTGAGAGAGAAGCCAGTGGAATGGTATCGACAGGTGGACAGATTTATAAAGGTGTCGAAAGTTCTGTGGATTGATCTGGATGTATTCTTTGACATTGTTGTTCCATCAGATCTTTGGACAGAATGTAAAATTGCTGTAAGTTGGCCAAAAGTGGAACCAGCTCGAGATGCAGTGACAGGTGCTCTGTCATCAGAGGTCATTGGGTTGTATGACAAAGTGATATATTGGTTGAAAAATAAGATTCCCCCAAAGGAAGTAGATTGGGTTAAAATTGACAGAACAAATCAAGAGCCGAAAGAATCAGTTCATTCATTCTATGAAAGACTGCTATTGGTTTTTAAACAGTACAGTTGCTATGAAAAATTAAGTGAAAAGGACATGAGCTACTTTATATACAGATTTGTTTATGGCCTGAGACCTGAAATTGGTGAAATAATTAGAAATGGTATTGTTGGTTGGCAATCACTCTCAGTTGACGACATTCTGAGCAAGGCAAAATATTGCAGTGATAAGATAGATGCCAGACAAAAGAAATTAAAGGAAAAGGCAATGTGGGCACAGGTAAAAGTAGCTGATCAGCAGATTGCCAATTTGGAGAATAAGAATGTAAATTTTAACCAGAATTTGGGTCAAGGAAAATTTAAGGGTAATTTTATCAAACAAAAATTTAATGTTAATATTGAAGAGCTGAAGCAAAAATTGCCTTGTTTTAATTGCGGTGAAATTGGACACTGGAAGCGAGAGTGTAAAAATCCGCCCAGAAATTTAAAAAATGCATCATTAAATCCACAGATGCAGAATGATGTAAATCTGCAGCAACAGCTACACTGACAGTTAAACGAGCTGAATCTTCAGCAACAGCTACAACGACAGTTAGCAAATCAGCAGAGTCAAATTCCACAGCCTTCTCTTCCAAACTGCGGAGGTGGTCAGAGGTATAATTCGGAAACAGGATTCAGCGGAGGTGATCAGGTAATAATAACTCAAAGAGCAAATGTGCCAAATGTTTCTGGACAATTTTTGATGACAGAAAATGGAGGAAGTGATTTTGAGGATAACTTATGACGGTGTCTGAGAGAGGGGGAAGAGTGCGTGTTTGGAGCCACTCTTGAGGTTGACCAGTGTGGTCCATATGTAAATGGAAAAGTGAATGATGTAGACATCACTTTCCTTGTGGACACTGGTGCTACTCGTTCTACTGTTAGATCATTGGAAATAGAAAACCTCCCTCTCTCTGGTGAATCGATCCAAGTAGTTGGTGTAGCAAATCAGCAAATTAAAACAAGTTTAACAGAGCCTGTAAAAATTGAGATTGGCAAGTTCAAAGATAAACACAGGTTTGTAGTTTGTAACAGCAGTCCTGTAAATTTGCTAGGGAGGGACATCCTTTGTAAGATGAATTGCAAAATATATTGCTCACCGGAGGGTATTGAGCTTGAGACACTAGAGGAAGATGGGCTTTACAAATTAACAATGTTAATGGTTGAAGCAGAGGAAAGCAAATTATTTCCTGTATTTGACAAAGAAAATCTTCCAGAGGAATTGAAAAAGACAACGAGCAACATATCCTCTTTTTCTGCCCACTATATGCCCAGGCCAGGAAAAGATGGATTAGACCAATATGCCTAGTGTTAGGTGTGAGATCATGTACTCAGGCTCTGAGAATCCTTTCTACCAACACAAGCCAACCCATAATATTTAGTGTCAGTAGATTTTTGCATTCTATCTTTTTCCAAAGAAAAAAATTGGGCTATCGATTGTAAATATGTAGAAATGTCAAAATTCCCTTTCAATTAATTAATGAGTGGGCCCACTGCAGAGTCATAATGCTGTTGTCTACAATTGTCTCCTATACAAATGAATTGTTCTTAATGAATGGTTTTATGTTCCACACTGTACAGTTTTTAATATGCTCTTGTTGTATGCATTTGAATAGCTTCTTTTATGGCATTTATGCCGAAATAAAGATTCTTTGAATTGAATTGAATTGAAAAAGACAGTCAAAGCTGAAATTTGGGATTTGACAGGAAGTGAGATGGGTTTGATGAAACATGTTGACCCAGTTAAAATCACAGTGAAACAGGGAATAGAATTTCCAAACATTCCTCAGTACAAAATGAAAGCAGAAACAATTGGAGGTGTCATTCCTGTAATTGACAAATTCATAAAGCAAGGTGTTCTAAAAGAAATTGAAAGCAGTCCTTGTAATTCACCGATCATGGGGATCAAAAAGCCAAACGGAACGTACAGAATTGTTCAAGATCTGAGAAAGGTTAACCAGATAGTTGTTCCTTGTTGCCCAGTTGTTCCAAACCCAGCAGTGATCTTTTATCAGATTCCACATGATGCAGAATGGTACACAGTCATTGATCTTTGCAATGCGTTCTTTACTGTTCCATTGCACCCAAACAGCCAAGAAATATTTGCGTTCAGGTTCCAAGGTCGCACACTAGCATGGTGTTGTATTCCTCAAGGGTATACAGAGAGTCCATCTATTTTTAATGAGTTGTTAAAGAAATCCTTGGAGAATCTAAATTTACCTGGAAAATCGACATTGGTTCAATATATTGACGATCTCCTTGTAGAAGGTAAAACACGAGATAACTGTGTCACAGATACAATTACTCTTTTGAATCACTTGGCAGATGAGGGACATAAAGTGTCGCCTGCAAAATTACAGTTTTGCAAACAAGAGGTAAAATACCTTGGTCACAGAATTGCAAAGGGAATCAGACAAGTAACAATTGAGAGAATCAAAATGATTCAGGGAATGCAACCTCCAAAAACACAGAGACAAGTCAGAATATTTCTAGGAATGGTTGGTTATTGTCGTCATTGGATTAGTGGATTTTCAGTAATTGCAAAACCACTGCAGAGATTAACAAAATCAGATATAAAAGATCCAATTGTTCTCACAGAAATTGAAATGGAAGCCTTTGAAAAATTAAAAACAAGCTTACGTGAAGCACCTGCTTTAGGCATGCCAAACTATGAAAAAGATTTTGAGCTGTATTGCAGTGAAAGAGAAGGGTGTGCATTGTCTGTGCTAATTCAGAGGCACGGAAAACTGAGAAAGCCAATTGCATACTTCTCAGCAGTGCGTGATCCTGTTGCGAAAGCATTACCAGGCTGCTTAAAAGCAGTAGCTGCAACAAGTGTAAGCCTTGAGCAAAGTGATGGAATTATAATGGGATTTCCTGTAAAAGTTTATGTACCCCATTCAGTTGAAATTCTCCTTACTAGAAGCAAAACGCAGAACCTAATAAGTAACAGACTTACCAAATATGAGAAAATTATTCTGGGATCAGATAATGTTTCGATAGCAAGATATGTGAATTTAAATCCTTCCACATTATTGCCTGATGGTACTGTAACAGAAATCAGAAATGAGAATGACGTTGATCATGAATGCTTGGATGTTTTGGAATACTGCACCAAGCCAAGGCAGGACATTAAAGATGTTCCTTTGCCTGAGTCAGATTTTGTTTACTTCGTTGATGGTTCTTGTTTAACCCCTTCGACGCTCATGACGAGCTGAGCTCGTCATGAGTTACGCTTCTCGTACGCTCATGACGAGCTCAGCTCGTAATGTAACGCGGGTTTTTAAAAACCGCCGCGCACAGCGGGAAAACCGCTAGCGCGCATGCGGTTAAGAACAGAGGAGGGCTTTTTGAGAGCAGCATATTCTGTCTGCACAGTTGCTGATGTTGTTGAAGCATAATGTCTCGAAGGAATTCGTTCAGCTCAAGTAGCAGAATTGATTGCTTTGATTCGTGCATGCGAGAGAGCAATACATTTAAAAATCACCATAATAACTGACAGCCAGTACGGATACGGAGTTGTGCATGATTATGGACAGCCCTGGTCTCAAAGAGGTTATTTGACCTCTGCAGGTTCACCCATCAGAAATGGAAAACTAATTAAAAGATTGATTGATGGCATTCAATTACCAGAAAAGATTGCTGTTGTGAAATGTGCAGCACACAAAAGGGGAGAAGATTTTATTACCAAAGGAAATGCCTATGCAGATGAAGTTGCTAGGTATTGCGCTAAAAACAATTTTGCGATTAATCGGGAGAAAAATGATGAACATGTTCTGAATTCGTTAATGTTAACATCAGTAGTTGAAACATGGCAGGGATTAAAAGACTTACAGGATGAAGTCAGTGATGAGGAGAAAAACACATGGTTGAGAGCAGAATGTAGACAGCGAGATGAGGATGGAATCTGGACTTACAAAGATGGCAGGGTAGTTTTACCAAATAGCATGATTGCTGATATGGCCAGGATGTATCATGGTCTGGGATACATAGGAAGAGATTCCATGGTTAGACTTTTCAGAGAGACATGGTTCAATACAAAGTTCAGAACTATTGCAGAATCTCTTTGTCAGAGGTGTCTGACTTGCCAACAAATGAACCCAATCAGGAAAACGGTTGTGGGAATGGGAACCATAGGACGGGAGGGTGGTCCATTCACCAGATTACAAATGGATCTTATTGAAATGCCACCACGTAACAAACTGCGTTATGTCCTTGTAATAGTCTGTTTGTTTTCAAGATGGGTTGAAGCGTTTCCTACGCGCCATAATGATGCAATTACTGTTGCAAAATTACTTTTAAGAGAAATTATACCTAGGTACGGATTCCCGGTGACTCTGGAAAGTGATCGTGACAGACATTTTGAAAACAGATTGTTACAATTGATTTGTGAAGCTTTACACATAGAGCAGAAGTTGCATTGTGCATACAGACCAGAAGCACCAGGGGTTGTTAAGCAAAATAAACGGAACCATTAAGAACAGAATTGCAAAAATGTGTCTAGCTACAGGTATAAAATGGACAGATGCACTTCCACTTGTTTTGATGTCTCTGAGAAGTACACCTGATAAAAAGACAGGTTTAAGCCCACACGATATTCTTATGGGCAGAGTCATGAGACAGGCATTCATACCAGTAGGGAAATTTATGACTATTAATGATAGCGTCATTTTGGAGTACTGCAGGAATTTGTCTGACGTCGTGACTTCTGTGTCTAATCAGGTGGGAACTGAATATAATCTCCCTATTTCTCGGGATCGAGAATACAGTAAGAAAACCAACAAGATACAGGTGTACTGCTATGTTCTTGTTTAATTAACACAAGTACACACAGGTAAGTGAAAACAATGGAAAAAGCGATCTTTAATTTCGCAGAGTAAGGTCAAATCATACGATACCCATCAGTCGTCTGCCCTGGTCTCAGGAGGGCCGAGATCCAACCGTCCTCTGCATGAACACCGGTCCCGGTATTCTTCCAACAGAGGACACTGTGCAAAGTAATGGCCGACAATGCCGTTCGTGGACAACTGATGGGGGGTAAGGACTAACCACGGCGTCCTATCGCTGTTTCCGACACTCTACTCGGGAACACCCGGTCGGGCGCTCTACCGAGGGGTCAGGGTCTGCAAACAAGCCCCAAAACAGAGTCGCGACAAACACCTCCCTTGGTGTGCGCCTCTGTTCAAATCCGCCCAGGGAGCGTAGAAACAAACGCTCTACCCGGACTCCAATGCGTGTTGTTGAAACGAGCAGCCGCTCGCTACCTGCAATGCGTTCTCGATAGCAGCAATGCGGGGCCGTTCCTTAGGCCGAAACTGAACACGGCTCTGTGTCCCCGGAATCCAAGGTACAGTGGGACACAATCAAACGGCCGGCAAGTAACCGAAATATCCGACAGTGATCCTTGCGTCTAATGCGACTTAAGTACGCATTTCCGTGTGCGGGACGATCGCGCTCGGCATGCTGGACCTTGTGGTTCCTGATCCACTAGTGACGCGGTGATCGGCGTCTGATTCGATGGTTGCAGCCAGCGGTGTCCCACCGCGTCCCGGGGATTCTGACAGTACATCCACCCTCAATAGCCCCTCCGAACAGGGCCCGCGCTGGCAGGGTGTTTTTTGTGGAACGCCGCGACCAACCGCGGGGCGTGGATGCCTGACGCGGGCTCCCACGACTGTTCCTCCGGGCCGTACCCCTTCCATGCCACCAGATACCAGAGCTTGTCGCCCCGCCTCTTGGAGTCCAGGATTCCGGCCACCTCGTACTCCGCATCGGCGTCCACTGACACAGGCACCGACGGCACCCGTCTGCCCAGAGCGGAAGGTGTCAGGAGAGACACGTGGAACACCGGGTGGACCCTCAGGTGGCTAGGCAAACACAGGCGCACGTTCACAGGGCTGATGCACTTAGAGATGCGATACGGACCAATGAACCTAGGCTGAAATACGCTGTGCTTCCGGAACCGTAGATTTTTGGTGGACACCCAAACGTAATCCCCCACCTCATATAGAGGTCCAGGCCGTCGCTTCTTGTCGGCCGTGGCTTTGTACCCTGTCTTGGCCGACTCCAGGCAGGCACGAGATCGAACCAGTGAGTGGCGTTGTTGTAAGCGACCTCCGCTAGCCATAGGTGATCCACCCACTCCTCCGTCCCTTGGTCCACGAAACAACGCAGATACTGCTTTAGCGACTGGTTAAGGCGTTCTGTCTGCCCATCCATCTGTGGGTGATAGCTAGTTGATAAAGCCGACGTGACGTGTAACGCCGAACACCACTTCCTCCAGAACTGGGCCGTCAACTGCGAGCCCCTGTCCGACACGATTGTGGTGGGCAGCCCATGCAACCGTACCACGTTCATCAGTAGGAGCAAGGCTAGCTGGCCCGCTGAGGGAACCTGCTTGCAGGCCACGAAGTGCCCCATCTTCGTGAGATAGTCCACGACCACCATGATCGCCGTACAGCCCTGATCCTTAGGCAATCCCACGATGAAGTCCACGGAAATGCTCTCCCAAGGCCTGCTGGGCGTCGGAAGTGGTTGCAGCAGGCCCTGTGGCCTTCGATGGTCCGATTTCGCTGCTGCTGCATTCATCCCCCCATCTGCGGACATCCGAACGCAACGACGGCCACCAGAAGTGCCGTCCCAGACTGGACACGGTTTTCTCCAACCCCAGATGTCCCGCGCAGGGCGACGTGTGGCACCAAGCAAAGGCCTGTTTCCGTAATCGGGGAGTGGGCACCAGCAAGCGGCTACCGTGCACAGGCATACCGTCTATCACCCGCCATTCATTGTGGCACGATGACCATCGTTTCCATGCAAATGACTGAATCCCCTTCTGAATGCCCCTAAGGAATTTGTCCGGCTGTTTCGCCCCGATCACCGCGCCCGGTGGGATGATGGAGTGCACCGGAGCCGGCGGTGGAGTCAGAGCAGATGATTGACGGGAAAGGGCGTCCGCCTTCCTGTTTTCGGAGCCAGGTCTATAGGTGATGTGGAAGCGAAATCCGGAAAAGAACAGCATCCACCGCATCTGCCGAGGGGACAGGTGTTTTGCCGCCGTCATGAACTGCAGGTTGCGGTGGTCTGTGTATACCGTCACATCATGTCTGGCCCCCATCAGCCAGTGCCTCCACTCCGTAAAAGCGTCCTTTATGGCCAGAAGCTCCTTCTCCGCTATGTGATAGTTCCGTTCCGCGGTGTTCAGCTTTCTGGACATGAATGCCACGGGTGTAGCACAGAGTGTTGGTACCGTTGCGACAGGATGGCCCCTACCGCGACCTCGGAGGCATCCGCCTCCACCACGAATGGCAAGTCAGGGTTCGGATGTGCCAGGATAGGGGCGGAACCGAAGGCCTTTTTCAGCGCCACAAAGGCGTTTTGAGCATTCTCGTTCCACACGAAAGGCTGCGACTTTCGCAGCAGCTGTGTTATCGGGGCCACCAACCCTGAAAATCCGTCGATGAAGCGACGGTAAAAATTGGCGAACCCGATGAAGCACTGCACGTCCTTCACCCCCTGTGACGTTGGCCAGTCTTCCACGGCCTTGACCTTGCTTTCTGCCATTTCCTGTCCCTCAGGGCTCAGCATCACTCCCAGGAACTCCACAGATGTGACGTGGAAGTCGCATTTGCTGAGTTTGCAGAACAGCAGGTGGTCTCTGAGTCTCTGGAGTACCGTGGCCACGTTGTGTACATGTTCCTCCTCAGTGTTGGAATAGATGAGTATATCGTCAATGTACACCACTACATACTCATCCATGATGTCCCGGAATACCTCATTCAAGAAGTATTGAAAGGCCGCAGGGGCGTTGCAGAGCCCGAACGGCATGGCGAGGTATTCGAAGAGGCCAAATCTGGTCTTGAAGCCGTCTTCCACTCGTCGCCGTTGCGCATACGTACCAGATGGTATGCCCCTTTGAGGTCCAGTTTCGTTTACACCCGGGCCTTTTTCACCTGTTCCAATAGGACATTTATGAGTGGCAGTGGATACCGATTTTTTACGGTAATTGCGTTCAATGCCCTGAAGTCCACACAGGCCCTCAACTCACCATTGGCCTTCGGGATAAAAAAAAGGGGTGAAGCAGCTGGTGACTTAGAGGGTCTGATGAACCCCAACCCCAGGAGTTTATCGAGATAGGAGCGCAGATGGAGGTTTTCTGGTTCTGTTAACGCGTATAGCCTGCCACTGGGGACACTGGCACCCGGAACCAAATCAATCTGACAATCGTAGATCCGCTGTGGGGGAAGGACCTCAGCCCGAGCCTCATCGAAGACGTCCTGGAAGGCAAGGTATGCTCCTGGCAACGTGACTGCCTTCTCGGCTGCTGTGGCTACCGTGTGATCCGTTCCAGAACCGGGTGCGAGCCCCTGTTGTACCCCACAGTGTTGGCGGCAGTACGATGATGTCATCCTGATCTGGTGGGTTGCCCAATCAACGGTCGGGTTGTGCTTCTCGAGCCACGGCAGACCCAGGATGATCCTGTACCTAGGCGCTCGGATGATGCTGAAGTCGATGCCCTCTTCGTGATCTTCCCCGTATCTTACTGGCAGTACACCCGTGTGAAGCCCTATGGGACCAGTGACTAGTCGTCTTCCATCCACGGCAAACACGTCCTCAGGGAGATCCTTGGGTACCAGGACGATCCCCAACCTACGAGCCTCGCCTTCGTCCATTAAGAGGCCCGTGGCCCCTGAGTCAACCATGGCCTCTACGGACATCCACCTGGCTTCTATGGATACTTGAACAGTGACGTAGAGGTGCTGCGGTTGCGACCGAGCTGGACTCGACAAAGAAGGGATGTTAGAACGACTCCGAGAGGCCCCTTCGCTAATCAGGGAGTCTGTTCGTTTTCTGACTGGATATCAACAGCAGCGGTTACCGGTTTAGTGGTTCTATAGCGGCTGGTTTTTGGTTTGGCAGGGCACTCACGGACGTAGTGTCCCTTCTTGCCGCAGTAGAGGCAGAGGCCTTGCTTACGGCGTGTCTCCTTTTCCGTAGCAGTAAGACTGGCCCGAACAGCTCCGATATCCATGGGTTCAGCCTTGGTAGAAACGTTGCCTTCTAGGGCTCCGGGCGTCCCTGGTACTGGCATGGATTTCCCTTTCTTTTTGTGGTCTCCTCTGTGCTCGCCCAAACGATGATCCAAGCGTAGGACCAAGGCGATAAGACCTTCGCATGTCTTGGGCTGGGGATCGATCTGTGCCACTACATCCTTGAGCTCTTCGCTCAGTCCCTGATGGAACACGGCTATCTGTTTCGCAACCGGCCATTTGGTTTCCGCAACCAAACGACGAAAGGAGTTCAGGTATTGTACTACGTCGTGGTTGCCCTGACGTAGCTCCAGTAGTTCACGGTCTGCGGTGTACGTATCCGCCCGTCTGTCGAATACCTTCAGGAATTCCTCGCGAAACGCCCCCCAATCGCATAGTATGGGGTCATCCCTGCTCACCAGGGGCACTGCCCATTGCGCAGCGTTTCCAGCGAGGTACGAAATTAGGAAGGCCACTCTAGCCTGGCTCGTGGGAAATGCCTTGGGTTTGCAGGACAGATGCAAAGCCACCTGAGTCATGAACACCTGCACTGACTCCGGGTCTCCGCTGTAGCGTTCCGGTGTAGCCAGGGGAACGGACACGGGCATCTCTACCACCACCGCCGGGGACGGGGGCGTTACTTGACTATCTGCGTCAAAGGGATTCCGCTGAGTTGCTTCAAACCTAGCCTTTAGGTCCGCTGTCTCTTGCCTGGATGCCGTCAACTCGACTTGGACGGCGGCCAGAGCCGCCACCACGTCATCCAGTGTGGCCATGGTCTTCTTTCCTCGATTGGGAGAGGATTGGTATAATTAGGTCGGATATTATGTAATCTCCCTATTTCTCGGGATCGAGAATACAGTAAGAAAACCAACAAGATACAGGTGTACTGCTATGTTCTTGTTTAATTAACACAAGTACACACAGGTAAGTGAAAACAATAGAAAAAGCGATGTTTAATCTCGCAGAGTAAGGTCAAATCATACGATACCCATCAGTCGTCTGCCCTGGTCTCAGGAGGGCCGAGATCCAACCGTCCTCTGCATGAACACCGGTCCCGGTATTCTTCCAACAGAGGACACTGTGCAAAGTAACGGCCGACAATGCCGTTCGTGGACAACTGATGGGGGGGTAAGGACTAACCACGGCGTCCTATCGCTGTTTCCGACAATCTACTCGGGAACACCCGGCCGGGCGCTCTACCGAGGGGTCAGGGTCTGCAAACAAGCCCCAAAACAGAGACGCGGCAAACACCTCCCTTGGTGTGCGCCTCTGTTCAAATCCGCCCAGGGAGCGTAGAAACAAACGCTCTACCCGGACTCCAATGCGTGTTGTTAAAACGAGCAGCCGCTCGCTACCTGCGATGCGTTCTCGATAGCAGCAATGCGGGGCCGTTCCTTAGGCCGAAACTGAACACGGCTCTGTGTCCCCGGAATCCAAGGTACAGCGGGACACAAACAAATGGCCGGCAAGTAACCGAAATATCCGACAGTGATCCTTGCGTCTAATGCGACTTAAGTACGCATTTCCGTGTGCGCGACGATCGCGCTCGGCATGCTGGACCTTGTGGTTCCTGATCCACTAGTGATGCGGTGATCGGCGTCTGATTCGATGGTTGCAGCCAGCGGTGTCCCACCGCGTCCCGGGGATTCTGACACTGAAGTACAAACAAGAGAAAAAGAGCAAGCACATGATCTGTTACCAGGTGACTGGGTGAGGACAAAAATTCATCGAAGAAGGAACTGTCTGGTACCAAGGTGGCAGAATCAAGGCAAGTTATTCTGGTTAGAACAAATGCAGTGAAGTGCAAGGGACTGAAGAGGTGGATACATGCAAGTCATACAATTCGTGTGCCTACACCTGAAAACTCTGATGAAGAAAGTGACACCACCGCTGATTCAGATTCTGAAGAAGAACCTGAGAGAAATCCAGATCCTGAAGATCGACAGGCAGGTCGACATCTGGAAAATTCAACTGTGAATGAAAAATTGAGTGAAAAAGATTTGGAAATCGTAATTGTTGACTCTGAAAAGGATGAAGATCTGCTAGAAAAAGAAGCAGAGAAAGAGTCTGATCAGGTTGTGATTCAAGACCAGGAGAGTATTGAAAAGCAAAAAAGAAGCTCTGAAAGCAGGAACAGAAAATCTGAAACTGGGAAGTTGAAGGTGATTGAAGAAAAAGAAGAATTACAGAGTACCAGTTATGGAGATAGGGTTCGTAACGGAGTGAAATGGCCGAGTAAAGAAGTACCTGAGTCAAGAATCCAAATTTCTGACAGTGAAACTGAGGATAGTGATGAAGAATCACAGATAAGAAATTTCAGAAAAAGAGCTTGGAGAACAGAGTGTAATGTGACCGAGCCAAAGATGAAATTACCGAGAAAAGGTGATAACTGGCCTAGTGAAAATGAAGGTCTGAAATTCAGATTGATAAAGAAATCAAAGGAGCAAGTCAATGAGATTTCAAGTCAAAAAGATCCAGAAAAGAAAAGTGAAGCAGGAAAGAAAATTGAAGTCATTAGTAGTAAGGCAAAGAGAGTGGTAAAGCCAAACCAAAAGTATAAGTCCCCTGAGTGGGCTTATATTATTATTCCACCTGTAGTGGAGGTCAATAGCACTAGCCAGGAGGAGATTGAAGACAATAGTGACAATGATTGAAATATTTTTCTGTTAAAATTTAGGGTTCTTGTTTTTGGCGTAAGGCTGAAGAAATTGTGTTAGGTGACACAAGGTCGAAGAAACTGTGTTAGTTGGAAAACAAATTGTGACGCAAGGTCAAAGAAAAGTTGTTAGAAGGTGGGTTTTGTTTTTAAAAAAAAAGAAAATTAAAAAAGGGGGGTATTGAAAATTTAGACATTAGACATTTTTAGACATTTTTAATTTTTAGTTTTTGTATTCTGTGCAAGGCTCTGTGAAAATGCCTTACGTTTTTGTTAATAACAGTTCAAGGTGTTCTATTCTCAAGAGATGTTGTAAGATGTCCTCAATTTGTGTGATTTTAATAATTTTGCTTTGGTTAGTTCTAGCTGTCATTTTCTCTTTTGGATTTGACAAGGAAAAGTTTAAGGTCAATATGACAAGCAAAGCTTCAGTTAATCAAGACAAACATAGCGCAACAAGCAAAACTAACAGAGTTATTGATCACAGACCAGAGATTCACCAAGATAGATCTGTTGGTGATTTTTCTAGCAATACTTTTTCAAGACTCCTGGCTGAATATGTAAAGGTCATGGAGGTTAAGGACTGTTACATCTGTGTGGAATTGCCTGCTTCTGTTTCGGAGGGAGTGACGTACAATATGTTTCCTCTTACTTATGGTATAACCTGTAGCGTAATAGCTAGCTTATTTTATCAGACTGGTCGTTTAGAGTATTATTACTCTAATTATGATGACATTTTTGCAAATCTGAAAATTGAGAAAAGCTTAAACAAGCATAAACAAGCCAAACAGATGAGGGAATTCTTTATTGTAACAAATGAATTCACCTATGAGTACGCTTTTAGAAATAATTTGACATGCAAATTGAGAACTGAGGAAAAGTCTTTCCTGAATCTAGTTGAGGAGAGAAGAGCAATTTATAAAAGAAATGAGATGGTCAAGCAGACCAAATCCAAATTCTGGCAGTTAGAGGACGAAAAGCTTAATGGTAAATCATTTGAGAATGTTGCAATACACATAGACAAACCAATTAGTGGTACATTTTGTATCAGGAGAGATAATACGTTATTTGAACTATTTTGTTGGAGCAAGCCATTGTGAGGACACATATCAAATCATGGGGTTTGGGGATTCAAGGGTGGCAAAGACCCAATTTTTCCTGGAATTTATTATGTTTGTGGAGACAAAGCCTACTATAACCTCCCTGATCACTGGTATGGGACGTGTTTTGTTGGTCTTGTTTTTCCAAAAATATTTCATGTTGACAGAAATGCAGAAGGTTCATTTGAAATCAGCAATCATGTGAATAGGTTTAAAAGAGAAAGTTTCTCAGAAATTTTGGGAGACATCTTTGAAGCAGTAATACCTTTAGTGGGTATAACCCTGAATGCTGGTAGAATCAGAAAATTGTCTACAATTGTTGACAGATTGTCAATTGACACAGCTAGTGGTTTCCAATTAGTGGATACTGAGGTTATTGCTATAAGAACCATGGTAATGCAAAACCGTCTTGCCCTTGATATTCTCCTAGCAAAAGAGGGAGGAGTCTGTGGCATTTTACATGTCCAACACTGCTGTACTTATATTCCAGATGAGAGTAGGAACATTGAGATGTATATTACAAATATCACAGAATTGCAATCAGAAATTGTACCTTTGGAAGAAGATGATTTTACGGAACGTTTATCCAAAAGATTTGCAGCAATCAAAACCTGGTTTCAAGAGATTGGTGGTTCAATTCTTGGCAAAATTCTGACACCTTTGTTAGTTATAGTTTTTGTGATACTATTGTTAAAGATCAGTTGCATGTTACACAAGAGAAAGAAATACCTGAGGGAAAAGAAGAGAATTTACAAGATCAGAAAGGAACAGGAGAGAGAGATAGAACTGAAAGAGTTTCGTAGACAAGTCTTTAGAAATACTAACACAGTGAAATCAAATCATGTTCATCTATTAGATAAAATGTTGGGTGTGGTTTGGTGATTTTGAAATCACCAGATGAGGGAGTTGATGGAGCGAGATTTGGAAATAAATTTGTTTCAGCTCGCAAAGTTAAACTTCCATAATACATAATAATATTAATAAAGTGTACAGTGATAAATATTAATCAACCTAGAGTAAAATTGCAAATCAGTACACGCGGGATACTAATATATGTGCTCATATATGTGCTTTATGTTGCAAATGCATGTGTGTGTTAAATAATAAACTAATTTTGTCTATCGACTCAGATGTCAGAAATAAATGCGGCTGTTTATAATGGCATGTGCTTATTTTTGTGTGCTCGTGTTTTGTTTTTCTGTCTTAAATGTTACACGAATCTGTTTTGTTGCTTCACTTGCTTCTGCTAGGTAACATAGATTAATGGGCAATTATTAGCAAAGGTGGGTGGGTAACAGAACGAACTTTATTTCTTACATTAATTGATGTTTTGTGTTTGTTTATATATTAGTTTTGAGAGTGGGCCTAAAGAAGATGGATGCCAGCACTGCAGCCTTCGAGACTTGACCAGAGCAAAACTTTCACCCATGCGCAGAACATTTTGCTGAGCTGACAATGTTTATGCAGAAGAAATCTTGGTCGTATTGAATGTGTTCTTGGTGACATTTCCAAGGACAGGACGGATGCTGTTAGGCCTGCCAAGATTAGGAAGTCAATGTTTCCCCGTCAAAAGTATCATTTTGAGGAAGCAAAGAGGATGGTGAGACTAAGAACAATAAGGGCAAAGATGAAGCCCCGGACTTGGTCATGAGCGTGTGACCTCAGAGTGGACTGTCGTGGCTTAACCAATGAAATGTTTGGGTTGACAGAAAAAATATACGCTACTGATACTTTAGTTAGTTAGAAAGGTATAAAAACTGTTCCGCTGGGAGGGAGGGCGCGCTTGCTGCTCATCTTCTCCTGACACCAGTTGGGCGTGACGTGCTGACGGACTTTCTTGGAGCACGTAAGGATCAATAGGGCTAAGTGACTTTTACTTTATTCTTTTAGGTGAAGTGAGCTTTAGACAGGGACGTTAGGGTTTAGGTGGTGGAAAACTGTTTATTCTTTTTGAAACAAGCTAATTGATTTTGCTTGAAACTGTCAATTCTTTTGCTAAACCTCAAATAATGATGCTTGAATAAAAAGGTTCTAATGCACTTTCCTTGAATAAATAGTTAATAAAAAAGATTTTTGAAAAAGACAAGCTGGACTTGTTATTTCAGAGTCATGTTATCATCAGCAGATCCATTAGCCTAAGTGGCTTAATTAAATGCAAAGTTTTACATAAGCATGGTGAAATCATTATACTGCAGTTGTATATAAATGTGTATATAATTTGTGAATAGGCTTATTAATTAGGCCACATGATTCAGTTGCTCAGAATATGTCATGTTAGTCTATGGGCCTTGTGAATGATTTATGGTTAATGGTGAGTATTGTGGAGTTGGGTAGCGTTGCTATGACATATTTTCTATAGGGGCGCTGGATCAGTAGTGTTCATCCACTCTGTTGGAATGGATGAGGATGTTGTCACTCAGGTTTAACACCCCTGGAAGGCCTGTCAGGATCTCTCACACCGTGTCCTGCAACACCTCTGCCGCGGATGACCTCCCGAAGTTGAGGCGCTTGTATCGTCGTAGCCCCAGGTGGATGGTGAACATTGTGATGTATGTGCTTTCCTTGGCTAGGACCAACTGGTGGTACCCTGCGTTCAAGTCTTATTTAGAAAACCAGCGGGACCCGTTGACGTAGGCCTCAATGTCATCCATCGGTGGTGTAATATGACGTTCCCGCCGGATGGCCTTGTTGGGAGTTGGATATCAGTGCACAGTCCGATCTTTCCTGGCTGTCATGGCTTCTCTGCTATCACCATGGGGACACCCAGGGAGTGGGGGGTCCAGAACTCTCTTAATGACTCCTTGATCTTCTAAATTCGGCAGCTCCTGCTCCACTAACAGCCTGAGGTTGAATGGGACCTGTCTATGGCATAGAGCTGTCGTGGCGACTGAGGGGTCGATATGGAGCTTTATTGGGGCCCTTTTGATGCATCCTAGGCCATTGAATAAGCCTTTAAATTGGCTTAGCTCTTCGGTTTGGTTTGCCTGTTTGCTCCTCACGAACATCACCAGGTCTTCGGCGGCGTGGCTACTGAGCAGTGTGTCAGCCTCCTGGTTGATGACGTGGGCGTCGGTGATGATTTCGTTGTCTTTTGACCGTGTTGTTTGAGTCAACGCCATGTCTATTTCCTCCGCCTTGGCTGCTGAGAGGTCATGTGTCCTGGCTAGGACCAGTACATCGTTGAGGGGTATGTTTGGCTGCCTCAGTATCAGCCTGCACAGTGTCTTGCTACGTACCCCTTGGATTAGCTGGGCGTGAATCTCTTCTATGGCTCTGTCATTTGTGGCGTAAGTACTCGCCAGCTCCCTTAGTCCCACGTGGAACGCGTCAATCAATTCACCTTCCCTTTGCCGGGTTTGGTGCAATTTGAACCTCTTGAAGTCTGGGTTCAATTACGGGTCAAAATACACGTTGAGCGCCGTCACTGTTGCGTCATAGTTGTTTGATGCCCCTGTGTTTGGGAGGTGTTTGAATAAAAGGTAGACTTCTTCTCCTGTGTAATAGAGTAGCAGTGAGTGCTTCAGGGCCCCATCTGTTTCCCTTGTCGCCACAAAGTAATTCTCCAAATGTCCTAGCCACGTTTTCCATCGTGGGGATGCCGTAGTAGTGACAGCTCTCTCACTGAACGGGGGCAACACGCCTGTGGGGGCATGCTGGGTGATGACTCGAGCTGGTGGCTGGTTGTTGTCGGGGTTGTCTCCCATCGTGCCTTGAGGGTGCTGCCTATGCGCCGCGGGGTGGGGTGTGCACTAAGTACCCTTGCGTGTTTTGCACTTTTGCTCTTGCCCTGTTACGCTTGTGGTGGCACAGTGGGGGTGCCTTTCTGCCTCTCTGCTGTGTGCGTGGGGGTTCTCTTGACAGTTGGTCTCAGGCCTCGTGGCAGTGGCCTACGTGATTTGTCTTCATTAGCTTGTGTCTGCTTTCTTTCCCTTGTGCTTTATTTGATTTTTATCCCACTTTCTCTGATGGACCTCTCCCCCCTAGGACAGGCCCTTCTTGGGTGAATGCAGGCCTTAGTCACGCTCTGGTGCCTCTAGCGTGGGGCTGCACGCTCTGCTCAGGCTCGTGCAAGCTCTTGTGCACATGCAGGGGCCACTCCCTTACGTGTGGTTGGTGTTCCCCCTTGAGGTTGGCATTCGAGGGGGCCCAGGGAACGCAGACGACGCTCCCGTCCCGTGGATGTGGCGTGTTGACGGGCGGCAAGGTGCAATGCTGGATTTATGATGGGCGCGTGGGAGCGTGGGTCCAGTCCTGCGCTCGTCGCCAGTGTTGTGGGCCGGCTGCTTCCAATAATCAGGGCCCGTTGCGAGCGGCATGCTGCAAACAATGGCCCGGACACATAGCATTATGGTTGGGTGCCGACTGACCTCGAGCGGCCACGCCTCTCCGTTTATTATCCATGCTCCTCCCTGCGGCGTGAGCGCATGGGTGCGATATATCCGGCATGCGCCGGTTGCACAACTAAAACGGTAACTCATTACAGGCCTGTGACATAAACTCCAACACAGTGTACATCCCTAGGAAATTATAACTTTGTGACTGTTGCAAATCTGTAGACATATTTGTCTTATCAGTACATCTTATTTCTGAACTCACTGTAACAATCAACCAGAAAAATACAATAGCAACTGGCTCTAATTAAAAACAGTTGTTTATTACAAGTTTAAAAGTCAATTTATAACACATATCAAGTCCTATATATCTAATTGACATGTACATACATATATTCAATCATAAAAAGCGGTTGCATAAAATAGAGAAACTCAAGTCGTGGCAAAAACAAAGAATTGTCATCGAAGCGTGTTTCGACGCAAACTGCGTCTTTGTCAGGAAAGGCCACACATATACTGAAATTGTCAAGCGTAGTGTCAAATTTATTGTAGTCCAATGTATATTTATTCGCCGTCTGGATCAATGAGTACACTCCTAGATTATCTCTTACAAGGCTCAGATAAGTCCTTATTTAAAATGGTCACATGTAAGTAGTTCACGTAGCACGTGGATTATTCTTTCGCAATCTGGAGTTAACGTAATTTCTTATTCCAACTGTGTTCACGCAGTTCGAATGTGGTTTATTCGATTCAAATATAGTTAACATGATGATTTATGGTAGCTCATCGCTTAGTATATGAGTTGTGGTTAAGAGTTTCAATATGCTGATAACGGCTCCCTTGGCGTATAGACATCCTGACTGGTCACGTCAGTGTGTAAACTCCAACAACCAGCATGACTGACTTTAATATTCACTTGTTTGCAGATGCTCCGTTTTTAGGTCTTGCCTTCGCAGCGCGCATGCGCTACGAAGGAAAAAGACCTTTTCCAAGCGCTTAGGCTTTAAAGCCAAGCATGTGCCCGCGTTCCATTGCCTTCAATGGCAATGAGTGCACGTCAGGAGATTCACTCACGGGAACGCGCGGCCCATCTGGTCGCAATTATCGCTCCCACGAGTGAATCTTGCCTGCCCTCCTCGGCACTCGTGTTTGTTGCTTGTTTTTTTCCCCATCGGATCAATCAGCTGGCAGCACTCTCAACAATGCACGGCTGTCTTGCCCCAAAAGTGCCCACTCATTCCGATGTTCATCGGGTGTCCCGGAGGGAAGGCCTCTCGTGTCTCCTGCTTATTCAGGGGATGGCGTGGGGGGGCGAACGGGTGTGTCCGGTGTGGCATCGGTCGAACCCCCTCACTCTCATAGCGCTGTTTGCAGGGCTCCCCCATTTCCCCCGGCGGCAGTTCTCTAGGCGGTCTTCTGGCCCCCCTGCAAATTCTCGGGACGCGCGAACTCCTCACCTCTCCGGGGTCCCCGCTGTGCTGAAGTCCAGTGTCACCCTCTGGGGCAGCAGGTGCCGATCTTTTATTTTTCTGAGACTCCTACATGAGGCCCACCAAGCCGCCGCCACGCAGCGAGGCCGCAGCCGACACCGCTTCATCTCTCAGCCAACTCCCCCGTCACTTCCTCGAGCTGCGTTGATGCTTCTGCTGGGCAAACAATGATCACACACTCTCGGGGAATCCTCGCAGGCAGATAGCTGTCCGCCCGGGTACCATTAGCCTCCCATACACATCCGGAACCTGTTCTGACAGTTTTGTCGGATAATTTAGCGGATTTACAGGGGTATTTAGTGGCGGCCGGCCGGAGCTGTTCTAGGCTGCGCCATTACGATTGGCAGTTGGCCACGCTCCCGGTAAAGTTACATTTAAGTAAGATAAATGTGGGCAATGCCCATCAAGGCATCATATCCAGTACAGTTGATGGGCGTATTACTTTTCGTGGCTCAAAGGGGCAGAGGAGTTGGCCTAACAGCTACGGCGCTCGCCCTTGAACCTGGGGATCTGGGTTCGAGTCTCGGTAACAACGCCAAACATCCTGTGATTCTGGGCAAATCACTTAATCTCCCCATGGCTAACAAAAAAAATTCATGTGTGTCCTACGTAACTGGTGCTATGTAAAGTGCTCTGATACCCGATTCGGTTTGCGCTATATAAAACTCTGCAAAAAAAAAAAATCTCCACCTCTTTTCTTGTAAGACCTAGCAACCCACACATGGAAACATACAGACTAAAGCGAAGTGTCTATCAGGATTACTGATCAGGCAGTTGTCTCAATAACTGTCTTTATGAGCTTACTAGACCTAAAATAAGAATGCTTCCTCCGACCTCCTGAAAAAGCATTTCCAATATTTAACACTCATTGTACTGAGTGCAGCTGCAGCTTACTCAAGCAAACAGAGGAGACACCCATACCTCTACCTGAACTATTGGCTAAGAAATGTCCCATAAGTACATGACATTAAGTCAATAATATGCTCAATTGGGGTTTTTAGTTGTAGAATATGCACAGTAGTGAAGTTCCAGAAAGCACTTTGATCCCAACTCAGACCATTCCCTTACTAGGAGTGAAACTAAATACAGTTATTTGCAGCAAGTTATCTGATTCACGAATTAGGGTGTCATTTTAGGTTCAGTGGGTGTCTGGCCAGCACACCATTATTGTAGTGGGTCTCCCCATTTCCTTCCCTCTGGGTGTCCTCCCACTTCATCTTTAAAATCCTGGCTGCCTTGGTGGCAACCATTTTATTGAGTCGAGTTCGTGCTTTATAAAAATGCATTAAATAAAATAAAATAAATAAAATTGAAAAAAAATGACTGGAAGCGCGACCATCTTAGGTGTGGCTTAAACCAGGTGTCCTGCGTGTTGAATTCTATGGCAGGACGGAGGCTCCGATTATGCTTTCTCTATTTCTTTACTGAGAAAAACAGCAGCCAATCAGTATACAGTAAAGAAGAAACTACAATACCCAGGAGTACTCTGATAGTATAAATAGGGTCACAGAGGTTATATCTTCCTCTTTCTTTGCTGCTTCGCAGCCAGTTAAGTACATTAGATATTATTACTCACTGTTTGACTGTCTTGCTTAAATGGTGTGTTTGCCCACGCTTTGTGCGCTTCTTGGTTTACTTCGCGCATGCTTGGTTAATTAGTGGCTTTGTGCGCTTCTTTGGTTTTCTTCGCACTGGCTTGCTTAATTAGCGGCGCGTTCGGTGCTTTGTTCTCCGCGGTCTTCCGCGGCTGTGTGTATTCGGCTTCGGTCTTTGTTTGAGAGCGCGTGTGTTCGCCTCTCTACTAGACGAGCGGTGTCGCGTCTTTGTTTACAGTGGAGCGGGGGGTTGACAGGGGCTGGAGAGACGCGCGTGTGTCGCGCGTCCCTCCTATCGGCTGGCTGCTGTCGCGCATGCGCATCAGCGTTTGTTTTGGTATGACGACGCGCGTTTCTGTGGCGTTTGTCATTCCCTCAGGCATTCGAGGAATTTAGAGACTCTGGTTTGCCGTGCCCGCATTTTTTCCTGCCGCTTGAGCCATGTGACGACCCTGTTTGTATTTTAAATTGCTGGGGTTGTAAAATTTCACGCATAGGCTCTGCCTAGAGTGGTTCCATTTTTTTTTGGTGCAAGCCCTCCCTCCACTTCGATTGTTTGTATCCTGCGTGTCAGGTCTATTGTCTTGCTTGCATTAGGGGTTCCACTCCCCCAACTTTGGCTTTGGCCTTTCAATACTTTGGACTTCGTTCCTTTTAAACAATAGTGGGCACTGCTGTTCCATATTAAGGAAATGGCTGATTATTATGATGAGGAGGGGTACGACTACTATGATGAGGAGGAACCCTCTGCTTCCATGGATGACTTCATGGGTCAAGCTTTGTTTCAGGCGATTGCGCCTTTGGAGAAACACTTGTCTGACTATGCTGCCCAGCAGGGCTGGCTGCCTCCTTCCTCTGGACGCAGTGGGAAGTCGCCCGAAAATCCACATCGCTCAGACTTTGTTAAGTTGGCGAGGTCTATGTCTTCAGCGCTGAGCGGTAAGAAGCGCTCTGCTCCTCCTCGTGACTCTCCTTCTTCAGCTACAGATGACGGTTCATCTTCTTCATCCTCTTCTGAACCGGCGAAGCCTCCTCCTTCCAAAAAGTCTAGAAAGGAGCATTTCGTGGATGCCCCTGCAATTCCTCAAGTATTGACTTTTGATCCAACGGATATAGTGCATTCGAATTCTTCTTCTTGGTTGCCCTCTCCTGAGGTTGCCGATTATGTTCAGGAGCATATTCGCACCCCTTTTGAGAAGGAGGTGCGAGCGCGTTTGCGATCTGAGTGCCCTCGTCCTGATCTATCTAACAAGTTGGCCCTTACTCCTGAGGTGGATCCGACTATGATTACTTACATGAAGAAATATGCAAAGGATCCTACTAAGGGTTTGGATCGTTCTTGGCGTTCGTGTCAGGACAAACTTTTGGATCTGTTGGGACCACTCACAAAAATCCTGGATATTGCCTATCGAGCCAAGGAATCCGGTGCTTTGATTGACCCGGACGAGCTGGTTGGGTGGTCCCAACGCGCCGTTTGCATTCTTGGCAATGCGAATTGCGCTCTTTCCTCGTAACAACGCCGTTCTATCCTCATGAAGCTGGACCCCAGGTTGACCGATCTGGCTTCCTCTGAATCGGGCCCGCAAGCTCAAGGCTTGCTTTTCGGAGCTCCTTTCCTCAAGGAGTTGACAAAGTTCGTTTCCACCTTCAGTGGGCTGGATAAGGCACAAGCCAACCTCCGTCGAGCTTTTCGTCCCCTTTTTGGCAGGGCCGGACGAAGGGGGCGTTCGTCCGGCCGTGGAGCTGAGCAGGCCTCGCAGCGAGGCAATAAGTCCCAGCGTGGAAACCAGACCTATTCCAGCAACAAATCTTCTTTCTATCCTTCCAAAAAGGGTAGAGGCAATTACAGAAAAGGTGGTTACAACGGTAACCAGGGAGGACGTCCAGATTCCGCCTCAGGTGAGCTTGATTCTCGCTTCAGATGTGGTTTTGGGGGGCAGACTACAATTTTTTCTCCACAGTTGGCAATTGATCTCCAAAGATGCCTGGGTGCTGGAAACGGTGCAGGGGTTCAAGATCGAGTTTTACTCTGACCAGCCTGACCAGCCTGACGCTCTCAGTAGCGGTCGCTCCCCACGCTCCCTGCTCTCCTTTGGTATCGTTGGGCTGCGCTCTTTGCTCTGATCTGCTCATTTAAAAACTGCTGACTGCTGTCCGTCATAGCGCTGTACTGCGATAAGCATTGTCGAGCATTAGAAATAATTATAGCGCTTTAGCTGACTTAAGCACTGTTGTATTCATTTGTGCAGTCCCAGTTGTAGCGCTCGCTGTGTAGCTTTGACTGGAAATTGCTTTGCTTGTTTTGTGCATCGATATTTGTAGCGCTTTCATCATAGATTGTATAAGTTATTTAATTTGTCTTTGTGCCCCAGCCTGCTTCTAGTTTCACTTTTGCTGCCATTTTGTTGTTTGTTGTGCCTTCGGAGCCCGTCCTCTATACCCTGCCCCCACCTCCCAGCTGATCCTCCCTCCCACTGACTGCATAGCATTGCGCCGGTCCTGAGAAGCGCTGTGACCAGCCTGATGCTCTCAGTAGCGGTCGCTCCCCACGCTCCCTGCTCTCCTTTGGTATCGTTGGGCTGCGCTCTTTGCTCTGATCTGCTCATTTAAAAACTGCTGACTGCTGTCAGTCATAGCGCTGTACTGCGATAAGCATTGTCGAGCATTAGAAATAATTATAGCGCTTTAGCTGACTTAACCACTGTTGTATTCATTTGTGCAGTCCCAGTTGTAGCGCTCGCTGTGTAGCTTTGACTGGAAATTGCTTTGCTTGTTTTGTGCATCGATATTTGTAGCGCTTTCATCATAGATTGTATAAGTTATTTAATTTGTCTTTGTGCCCCAGCCTGCTTCTAGTTTCACTTTTGCTGCCATTTTGTTGTTTGTTGTACCTTCGGAGCCCGTCCTCTATACCCTGCCCCCACCTCCCAGCTGATCCTCCCTCCCACTGACTGCATAGCATTGCGCCGGTCCTGAGAAGCGCTGTGACCAGCCTGATGCTCTCAGTAGCGGTCGCTCCCCACGCTCCCTGCTCTCCTTTGGTATCGTTGGGCTGCGCTCTTTGCTCTGATCTGCTCATTTAAAAACTGCTGACTGCTGTCAGTCATAGCGCTGTACTGCGATAAGCATTGTCGAGCATTAGAAATAATTATAGCGCTTTAGCTGACTTAACCACTGTTGTATTCATTTGTGCAGTCCCAGTTGTAGCGCTCGCTGTGTAGCTTTGACTGGAAATTGCTTTGCTTGTTTTGTGCATTGATATTTGTAGCGCTTTCATCACAGATTGTATAAGTTATTTAATTTGTCTTTGTGCCCCAGCCTGCTTCTAGTTTCACTTTTGCTGCCATTTTGTTGTTTGTTGTGCCTTCGGAGCCCGTCCTCTACACCCCGCCCCCACCTCCCAGCTGATCCTCCCTCGCCCCTACCCCTCCCACTATCCACATATGACAGATGCCTTTCCGCGCAGTGTTCACGCGCAGCGGTTGCGCCCCATGAGCGCCGAAGGCGCGCCAAAGGTAAGCCCGTCTACGCCCGTCCGCGCCTGGACCGCGCCCAGCGCCAGACCCCCTGCCCCCCGTAAGACCCACTCCGCCCGCTCAACGTACGACGCCGCAACCCTCTCAGCACTTAACCCCGGCCGACTCCCAAACTGCTACCAAGCCGCCCCAGGACACACCCATGGACCCTTCACCTGCCACTCCTGCAAGTTCGACTGCATCAGGACCCACACCAAATCCACAAACTCCAAACAGAGCTCAGACACTAACCACCTAAAGTGCATCCTGCTCAACACCCGCTCGGTCCACAGACACGCTATTGAACTCTGGGACCTACTCGACACTGCATCGCCAGACATCGCCTTCCTTACAGAAACCTGGATGAACACCTCATCAGCGCCTGACATCGCCATAGCCATCCCGGACGCTTACAAGATCATCCGAAAAGACCGCACCAACCAAACAGGAGGAGGCATCGCCATCGTCCATAAGAACACCATCCGAATCACAACCAGCTCCGACGATAACCTCGCCACCGCCGAGCACCTCCACTTCCAGATCCACACCGACCCCAGGACCACACTTAGAGGCACCCTCATCTACAGACATCCAGGAACCCGCACACAATTCAACGAAGAGATCACTGACTTCATCAGTCCACATGCCCTCACCTCCGAGAACTACATCCTACTGGGAGACCTCAACTTCCACCTGGAAATGAAAAACGACAGCAACACCACCACCCTTCTGGACAACCTGGCCAATCTCGGACTCAAACAACTTGTTGACACCCCCACCCACTTTGCCGGACACACGCTCGACCCTATCTTCACCTCCAGCAAACACATCTCCTTCGATCACACCACAGCTCTCCATTGGACGGACCGCAGCTGCGTTCACTTCAACTACAAAAAGACCGCGACCCCCAACCCCCCACAACCTGTTCCCTGAAGAAACTGGAACAAAATCACAGCGGACCAACTCTCCACATCGCTTAACCAAAACCCTCCTACCATATCATCGGACCCAAACCAAGCTGCCACCAAACTCACACAATGGATCACCCACAGCGCTGACGAATTAGCACCATTGAAAAACCACCAGATCAAACAAGGTAGCAAAAAGGCCCCCTGGTTCAACGAGGACCTTAAGAAATCCAAGAAGTTATGTCGTACTCTCAAGAAAACCTGGAGAAAAAACCCAACCACTGACAACCTGACCACCTTCAAGGACGCCACCCGCAAACACCACCAATTGGTCCGATCCACCAAGAAATCAGCATTCAAGGATCGACTCGACAACAACGCCCACAACAGCAAGGAACTATTCAACATTGTCAAAGAATTTACCAACCCCACCGCCGGCACTAACAACATCACTCCCTCCCAAGACCTCTGCAATTCTTTATCCTCTTTCTTCCACAACAAAATCGCCGACATACATAACAGCTTTGAAAACCAGTCCGAAGAACAATCCACTCCACCCACCATTGAACCAATACAGAACTCTCACAACCTTTGCGCCTGGAACCCAATCACTACTGAAGACACCATCCGCCTGATGAACTCCATCCACTCAGGATCGCCATCCGACCCATGTCCCCACCACATTTTCAACAAAGCAGACTCCATCATCGCACCCCATCTCCGCGATGTCATCAACTGTTCCTTCAACTCCGCTACCTTCCCAGAAAGCTGGAAACATGCCGAACTCAGCGCCCTTTTCAAGAAACCCACAGCAGACCCCTCTGAACTTAAGAACTACCGCCCCATCTCACTCCTCCCATTTCCTGCCAAAGTAATTGAGAAAGCCGTCAATAGTCAGCTCGCCGCCTTCCTGGAATCCAACAATTCCCTTGACTCATCACAGTCCGGATTCCGAGCCAAACACAGCACCGAAACGGCCCTCATCGCAGCTACAGACGACATACGAACGCTACTGGACAACGGAGAAACAGTTGCCCTCATCCTACTTGACCTCTCCGCCGCCTTCGACGCAGTCTGTCATAGCACCCTTATACAACGCCTCAGCAACGTCGGAATACAAGGAAAAGCTTTGGACTGGATAATCTCGTTCCTCGCCGGGAGAACCCAGAGAGTCCGCCTCCCCCCATTCAATTCAGAGGCCACCTAAGTCATCTGCGGAGTACCACAAGGTTCATCTCTCAGTCCCACCCTCTTCAATGTTTACATGAGTCCCCTTGCATCCATCGCGCGACAACACAACCTCAACATCATCTCCTACGCAGACGACACCCAGCTGATCCTCTCCCTCACCAAAGACCCTAACACCGCCAAAACGAACCTACACGAAGGAATGAAAGAAGTAGCCGAATGGATGAAGAACAGCCGTTTAAAACTAAACTCGGACAAAACGGAAGTCCTCATCCTAGGATCATCCCCCACTGCCTGGGACGACTCATGGTGGCCACCGGCCCTGGGTACAGCACCCATACCTACAGACCACGCACGTAACCTGGGCTTCATCCTAGACTCCTCCCTCTCGATGACCAGACAAGTCAACGCCGTCTCATCATCATGCTTCAACGTCCTTCGCATGCTCAAAAAAATCTTCCGTTGGATCCCCACCGAAACAAGAAAGACTATCACCCACGCACTGGTCACTAGCCGACTGGACTATGGAAACACCCTCTACGCCGGAACCACTGCCAAACTACAGAAAAAACTCCAACGCATCCAAAACGCCTCAGCCAGACTCATATTGGACATCCCCCGTCAAGCTCACATTACCGGTCACCTGAAAGACCTTCACTGGCTCCCCGTCAACAAGAGAATAACGTTCCGTCTCCTCACCCACGCACACAAGGCCCTCTACGACCTAGGACCCGAATGCCTCAACATACGACTGTCCTTCTACACACCCACCCGCCAACTGCGATCATCCAATCAAGCCCTCGCTGCAGTTCCGCGCATCCATAGATCCACCATGGGAGGAAGATCCTTCTCCTACTTAGCGGCCAAAACCTGGAATTCTCTCCCCACTCACCTCCGCCTTACACAGAACCACCTTTCCTTCAGAAAGCAGCTAAAAACCTGGCTATTCGATAAGTAATGCACACACCCTCCCCCAAGCGCCTTGAGACCCTCTGGGTGAGTAGTGCGCTATACAAATTTCTGAACTTGAACTTGAACTCTCGCCCTCTCCAGCATCTTTGGCCGCGCCCTCTTGTTTTTTCCCTACAAGATCGAGAGGTTATCTCCGCAGAGATCGCCTCTCTTCTGTCAAAAGGGGCCATTGCGCCCACGACTCCTCATCCCAAAGGTTTCGTCAACAATGTTTTTCTGGTTCAGAAAAAAGGGGGCGGGTCTCGTTTGGTCCTCAATTTAAAGGATTTCAACGGCTGGGTAGTCTACCGCCATTTCAAAATGGAGGGCATTCATCTTTTGCGAGACTTGCTGCAAGAGGGCGACTGGATGGTGCGTCTAGATCTCAAAGACGCTTATCTCTCAGTGCCAATCTTTGCCCCTCATCAACGCTATCTTCAATTTCAATGGATGGGAACCTGGTACGAGTACAAAGTTCTTCCGTTCGGTCTTTCTTCGGCTCCGTGGTGCTTCACAAAGCTTCTCCGTCCTGTGATGGAATCTCTGAGGTCTCGCGGGGTTTGTCTGATTGTTTATTTGGACGATGTCCTTCTTTTGGTGCAGTGTCCCATCCTTCTCCTTTCTCATTTGCAATGGTCCGTCGATCTGTTACAATCTTTGGGTTTTCTGGTGAATCCTCAAAAATCCGACTTTATTCCATCTCAGTCGATGGATTTCCTGGGCTTTTGGATAGACTCTGTCTCTTGCCAACTCCTTCCTCCCGGTCAGAAAATCAGGGCTATCAAGAGGGATTTGCGTCTCCTTCTTGCCAAACAGACTGTTTCCTTGTGATCGGTGGCCCGCGTTGTGGGTCTCCTGTCCTCCTCCATTCAGGCGATATTTCCGGGTCCTCTGCATTATCGGGCGCTTCAGCGCCTCAAGATCCGGCATCTGCAGAAGGGTCTGCGATATTCAGATCATGTTCCCCTATCGGAGGATGCTCGCTCGGAGATGTTGTGGTGGCTGGACCACATGGAATCTTGGAACGGCCGGGCGCTGTTCGGGAGGACTCCCGATGTTGTGATCGAGTCCGATGCCAGCCTTTGGGGTTGGGGAGCCCGTTGCGGTTCCGTGTCGACGGGGGGTCGTTGGTCGCAGGAGGAGCTGTCCTTACATATCAATTGTCTGGAACTTCTAGCGGGTTCCTTTGCTATTCGGTGCCTTTTCCCTCAACAAACGAATTGCTGCATTCTTCTCAGGATGGACAACATTTCGGCAGTTCGTTATGTGAACAAACTGGGGGGGACCAAGTCCAAGCTTCTTTCAGAGATTGCGAAGGATTTTTGGCACCTGTGTCTGCAACGCAAGATCACAGTTATTGCAGAATACCTGCCGGGTTCTTGCAATCTGATTGCGGACTGGAATTCTCGTCAACTTCGCGACTTCAGCGACTGGAGGCTTCATCCTCGGGTCTTTCGAAACTTGATTCGCATCTGGGGGAATTGTCAGTTGGATCTGTTCGCATCTCGTCTGAACGCCCAGCTTCCCCAATTCCCTAGCTGGCGCCCAGATCCGGAAGCCCTGGCGACGGATGCTTTTCTCCAGCCTTGGCCTCCGTCTCTGTGCTATGCATTCCCCCCCTTTCATGATGATTCCCCGGGTTCTTGCCCGGGTACGTCAGTTCTCATCGGAACTCATTCTGATCACCCCTCTTTGGAGGGCCCAAGCGTGGTTTCCAGTTCTTCTGGAGATGAGTTGCTCAACGCCGTTCCTCCTTCCACACCTGTGGAACCTTTTGTTGGATCCTCTGCACAATCCTCACCCTCTGGTTTTGTCAGATCAACTACTGTTGGTGTCTTGGAGGATTTCGGGGGACGCTGGCAAGTCCCAGGGCTATCAGGAGAATCTTCCCGATTTATCACTGAAGCTTGGGCTCCCAACACACGCAAGCGTTATGCGTCCAGTTGGAAACGCTGGTGTGCTTGGTGCGCACAACGGTCGGTGGATCCCGTTTCAGCGGATCTCACTCTGATTAGTAATTTTCTGGCTTCTTTAGCCTCTTCGGGGCTGGCTTATAGAACTGTGAACAATTTTCGTTCTGCCATTTCGGCAGGTCGTGTTCCAATTGATGGCAAACCTGTGGGAGAACATCCCTTGATTTCTAAATTACTTAAAGGCATTAGGATGGTAAAACCTCCATGTCCTGGCTACGTTGCCTTATGGGATGTGTCTGTGGTTTTGAGGTTTCTGTCGTCTCGGCCCTCCAATTCGTTCTTGACCCGTAAACAGCTTTCTGCAAAACTGACTATGCTTCTATGTTTGCTATCACGCAAACGGGTTTCTGATGTGCGAGCTTTAGATCTTGCCGGTCGCACTTTTTCACCGGAGGGTGTCACTTTTGTTATTTCCAGACGGACGAAGTGTAATACCTCCTCTGTGTCTTATCCCTCGTTTCCCCACAATCCTCAATTGTGTGTAGTTCAGTGTCTCAAGGATTACGAGGTAAGCACTGCATCTTTGCGCCATGATTTACAAGGGCAACTTCTTATTGCTTTACAGAAGCCTTTCAAGCCTGTGACTCCTGCTACTCTGGCACGTTGGGTTCGTTGGCTCATGCAGGAGGCGGGCATTGATGTTAGCCTGTTTGGTGCTCACTCCGCTAGAGGAGCTATGGTTTCGAAGGCTTTTTCACTGGGTGCTAGCCTTCATGACATCATGAGGGCTGCGGATTGGTCATCTGAGTCTGTGTTCAAGACCTTTTATTTTAAACCAATTGTTGATGTTGCTTCTGTTGTGGTGGCTGAGCTTTAAACAAGCATAATCGGAGCCTCCGTCCTGCCATAGAATTAAAAATTTGCTAACATTCGTGCCAATAATTTTCAATTCTATTAAGGACAGGAGGCGAGGATTATCCCACCCTTGCTATTCTAAATGTAAATGCATTATTCTACTGTTCTGCTCTGACTTACATATGTCTCTATTTTGAAATGTTATACAATGTTTCCCGCCCTCTCTTGAATTTTTGCCTTTGTTCAGTTTGGGTGTCGGTATTACGACTTTGTTTCACGTTTCAGGTTCCGACCTCAAATGAGCTCTGGCTCCGGCGTCTGCGACTGCTGCTGTGGCTCGTCCCTCTGGTCCTTAGATTTGCCTGTTTGATTGCCTTGTGGATGTCCTGCGGCCGGATGTTCTTCATGGATCCTTGGTTTTTCCTTCTACGTTTTTGACTTTATGACTTACCTGTATTGACAAAGAAAGAGGAAGTTATGACCTCTGTGACCCTATTTATACGATCAGAGTACTCATGGGTATTGTAGTTTCTTATTTACTGCATACTGATTTGCTGCTGTTTTTCTCAGTAAAGAAATAGAGAAAGCATAATCCTTGCCTCCTGTCCTTAATAGAATTGAAAATTATTGGCACGAATGTTAGCAAATTTTCAATCCTCTTCTGGTTACATTAGAAGCCTGTACCCACACCCAACATGTCTGCCACTTACAGTCTCGAAGGTACAAATTGCTATTCTAACTCCAGTCCTAGAATATTTGGGGAAAGAGCAACTTTTCCACAACTATTCCAGAAGTCTTATTCACTAGAACTCCAGTCCTGGATTATTTAGAGAAAAGTAAAAAAAATCTGTGACGTATTTGTAGGAAGGATTGAAAAGTAATCATTTTAAATGGCAGAAAATGCTACTCTGTGGGCGCAGCTCAGGGCAAGAAACTAGGATACCCTATTTTATTTATTTTATTTTATTTAATGTATTTTTATAAAGCGCAGACTTTACCCGAAGGTGTCAGAGCACTGTACAATATAAGCAGTTACGTTACATGAGAGAACTATTGCAGGAATCGTTTTAAAGGAACAGTACAGTACAGTACACATGATACCATATACTAACAAGGAAGCAAATATTATACACTATAATGACTATGTCGGTTTTAATTTAAATAGAAACGCTATAAAGAACGCATTGATATAATATTTGTAGTCATTGACAGTGATTTAGGTATTTAAAGATGGCCGTCCCAATAACCACACTCTGCATGGCCTGCAGCATCTAATCTCGCTATACCTTTAACCCCGCGACGTGATCTCGCGAGATCCGGACGAAGGCGCGCTGTGCGCACGCTCGCCCTCTCTTGTGCGGCTCGGAGACCCCGTGCGCTCCCTTTTCCCTTTCCGGCAGCAGGAGAGACACAAGGTGATGGCGGCTCTGGGGAGTCTGGGTGTGCGGTGTACGGGGATGAGGGCCGGGAGAGGCCTTCAGAGGGGGAGCGGAGGTGTCACCTGCACTGGGGTGCCAGATCCGGCGCTTAGGCCGAATTGGTTGGCAGCTCTGAGCGGAAGCCTTGCATGCTCAGGCATGTCCGTTCATTGCTTCTTCAAGACTCCATTCTAGCGCCCAGCTCGGTCCCCTTCCGTGGTACACGTGGGTCGGACACTCCGGTGGCGGCAGCGAAAAGGTCGTGGGTCTGTTGCCTTCTTCTGCACTTCACCGCACTGAGTGATCCTGGGCACCTTCTTCGCCCACTACTTGGCTCATATCAGAAAACGGCGCTGTTCGTCTTAACGCCGGGTATCTGCCATTCTAACATCATTACAAAGTGTGCATGACGGTGATTTAGGTAAATCAGCCGAGCCAATTATTACTTGAGCGCATCAGCAGTCTATGGTGCACATTTTCAGCTTTATAGTTACGTACACACGAGGAGATAGCACACACTTTACAGCATCAAAATAGATGTCACATTTTCAGATACTCACAGATCAGGGCGTTAAGATTAAATGTCAAGCTTTGTATTGTGATGTCTCAGCATCTTTGAGTTCCACTGTACATACAGGCTGTAAACTCTGGTTAATCTGTAGGGGATTTTGTCTCCCTTAGTAGTGGCCAGATTCATGGAACCGTTTGTAGTGTTTTGATCACTAATTTGTCTTTATTTTTCTTTCAGATGCCTGGTGTTACAGTGAAAGACGTGAACCAGCAGGAGTTTGTCAGAGCCCTGTCTGCTTTCCTGAAAAAGTGAGTTTTTGTCCGTTTTCCTTGCTTAAGTAGACACATGCTTCTGTTTGCTTTCCCTACATCCGTGTCCAGAAAATAAGCAGCCTGCTGATTGCAGTTTTGTAGGGTTACATTTGTTTCTTTAAATACCAACGTAACGGTAAAAGACGGTCATAAATACTGTTAAAATTCAATTTCAACTGGTTTTGGCAAAGTTTAACACCCATCCTAGTCATTTTAAAGAAGCGAATATTATTATAAAGCATCCTGCTGTATAACAGTCCACTGGTGCCCTTAGCCTAACTGTACTTGTTGTTCCTCCAGGTCAGGAAAACTGAAAGTTCCCGAATGGGTGGACACTGTCAAGCTGGCAAAGCATAAAGAACTGGCTCCCTACGATGAGAACTGGTTTTACACCAGAGCTGGTGAGTGAGAAGCCATGACATGTACATTTTTAGGCCCCATGTGACCGTGAACTGTTTTTGCCTAAATCTGTTAACTTTTTAGTTGGTGACGAAATGTCACTCTAGGTTGGCACCACCTTCTCCCTTCACAGAGGAATCAAACAGGTGTGTGCTGGCATCAGTGATGGTGAACGTTTGTTTTACTGCTGTAAATGCTATAGACTAGAAGGTCAAGGGTGAATACTCCCATTTTCATCGGTTTCTTTAAAAAAATGCCGGTACAGGCACCTGGTTGCGAAATGCTGTTTTGAATAAAAAAAATGTTTTGGTGGTTGGTTTTCTCTTGTTCTGGATATCAGTTATCCTGGAAGTCTGGATGCTTGAAGGTGTTGGACTGGTTACTTATATTCTCCCCCCTGTGTGCGTGGTTGAAGGACTCGTTTGTTTGATAAGCCAGAAAATGACCAATGTAAGAGCATGCAGTTTCCAATAATTTTGGAGCTAAAAGCTTGTTTCTTTCTGTAATAATGGGTTTTGGTTTTAAACTTACCTGCCTGTTAAATGAGAGCATGTCAATGCTGTAAAACACTTACCCATCATCAAAAAAGGGTACCATAGTGAATTTGATTAAAATAGATTTGATCAAAGGTAAACCTTCATTTGATTTTAGTAAGATTCAATCCACGTTTTTTATTGTTACTTCAATATACATTTAGCCTAGATTGTTTTGCGCACGCAATTGCAAGAAAATAACGTTAACGTCATGACAAACTAGTTGCACTAAAACACATGGCTGGAAAATGAGTGCAGAACATATTTTTTGTTGACTGCCCGTGTAAATTCATTATTTTGAGTTGTCTTGTGTATTGAAATTGCATTTATATAGCGCTTACTACACCCACCCCCTGACTAAGAGTACGTTTTAGTGCTTTTACCACTTTACTCTGGTCCCTAAAGTTAGTTGTCAATCCATTGGTTATTAGGATTCATCTTGTGCTCCCAAAGAAACTATTCCATGCATTTACTCGAGTTTTTGTTGTACATTAATAACTTGGGTGTGATCGTTAGAGGAGATTATGTGAGAAGCTTGGTGGCTTGAATAGATGTTGCTAGTCTGTGGGGATAGGGATTCGAATAACAATAAGATAGGCATGCAATTTAGAGAAGGAGAGTAGTTTATATGTACAGGAGGCATGCAGAAGGTAAGTAGATTTAAATTAAATAAGGGGGGTCAATAATTGAAGCATGTCCTAGTACCTGTCTCTACCATTTGACACCATTGAGAGAGCTCTTGTGTACATCACCCCCTATTCGAGCAGGACCATCACCCCTTATTTGAGCAGGACCATAACTACTATGAAGTGTTCTAGCTTATGCAAACTACAAAAATGTAAAAACAAACTTATTATACAAGTGAGTTGATAACATGTTGTATAATCTGTGCAGTTTATGGCCCATTCACTACCTAGTTTGGAAGGGCTTGGGAAAGTGCTGCCCCATAACCAGAAGAGTACTGGGTACCACATAATATTACTATTATTGCACTTTGCTACTCTGTGATGTTTCCCAGCGCCATCGTCTGTTTCTGCTAGAACACACAACTCAGACCAGCCATGTTTCGAGCTTTTTTTCCAAAGACTGAGTGATAGTGTTGTGGAATAGTATTCCTCAACACCTACGCTCTCAGCCAGATCACCCTAAATTTCGCAAGCTTCTTAAATCTTATCTCTTTTAATTCCTTGGTGCTTTTTAGGTTGCCCAGCGCTGGATGCCTCCGGGTAACTAGGCGCTTAAATGCTACCCAATAGACGTTGTCCTGGCTATTCTGGGAGGGAGTTGCACAGCTTAGAACCCGTATATTCAAACAAACGCTCTCCCATTTGCCATTGTTTTAGTGTTGGGTTCATGTATAAGGACTGGCCGCAAACTATTAGATCAGCCCTGCTCATAAAGCTTTCACAAACTCCTGTAGCTATTGTGGGACCACCCCTGCTCTTGCTCTGTGCACATAACACAAGGTTTTAAATCAAATCCGCTTCTCTATTGAGCCAATGCAACTCCTGCAGTAAATCTGCCACAGTGAACCGCTTCAGAATCCCGAGGGGCATCCTAGTTGCAGTGTTTTGGACCACCTGCAACAGTCTAATGTGGGATTTGTCTGCCCCCAAATGGAGTATGTTGCCGTAATCCAGTCTTGTCATAAGTGCCCGTCTGTTGAACTGAAAATGGGAGTAACCAGATCTTTCTCAACCATTTCAGAACAGTACAACAAGTGGCCGCCTTTATTACCTGAGACTTCATTGACAACTTGTCTTCGAACCCAAACCCCAGGTACCTAACCTTGGGCGCTGGCTATGGCAACGGTCCCACGTTTTTAGGGCCTGTGACTGGAACCCTAGAGGGACCGATTCCTTTCCAACACCTTCGTCTTGTCTCCGTTCGTTTTTGAGTGGTGGCGTATCCACTCTGCCACTTCAATCAAGCATTAGTTAAAGGCTTTTGATTTGCGGGGCTGTGGTACAGATAAGATGATGATTTGGTTGTCATCTGCCTAAGAGAATAACGTGAGCACAACTTTCCCTCAAGTCCCCGCTAGTGCCTGCACATAGATGTTAACGTTCTGGACTTGGGGAGGATCTTGAACTCCTAAGTTAAGGTCGTTCCTCTCCAAGGAGTTAGTGACTGAATCTCCTGGAAAGACCGATCTTCTAAAAAAAAATGTCAACCAAGCAAGAGCCTATCCCGAACTCCACTAGCCACTCGGTCATGGGGCACAGTATCAAAGGCCACAATACGATTTCAGCATTGTGACTGATGGAAATACTCTTAACTAACTCATGCAAAATGTCCAGCTCTAAGGAACTCTTCTTGGCCGGAGGAAGAGTATCTCCTGGTAATCCCGATTTTCACTGCTGGCAATAGTGCCAAAAATGCAGGCAGATCCACATTGTCCCAGCAATTTCATTTATGCTTATCTTTTTCTGTTATCAATGTGGTCAAGTGCTTGGTCCTGGGGGATGGTAGCGGGGCATTCCCTGGTGCTAGGTAACCCTACATTCTTCTCTCTGGTCTTGGGCAGCTTATTTATAAGTCGCCTTTTTTTGGGTGCAAAAAACTAGCTATTTCTTCACACTGAGGCTTAGACAAGACCATAGCAGGCACCACTATCTGCAGAATGTTTCTTGTGGTTCCACCATAGTTGTCCAGCATTCACCTTGCCTCGTAATACAGAACGAATGTACTGTTATTTTTAAAGGTTTTTCTATTTAAATTTTTTGGGCTGGGGAGTGGGCAAACTATTAATCTGGTAAGAGGGCAGGGGAAAACCTTATGCCGGGCAGAATTTGTATTGATACTTAGTTGTCCCAAATGCTATTGGACTGTCTGCTTATCCTTGTTCCCCCGATGTGTTGACGCTCTGTGCTTCTGGGGTTTCCTCAGGAAAAAGGAGCTGGTGGTGGGTATTTTCTGTTCCTTGGACTTCGTCAACCTCTTGCCATGAATAGCTAGCACGCACGCTCAATTAGGCAGTCAGCCCTTGATTTGCTCTTCGTCCCCCTGTTGTGCCTTTCTGTTTAGATTGATTTTCATAGCTTCACTGATGCTTCCCAGATCTTCGTCTACGTGGCATGCAGCTGTATTGCTCTACAGATGCTACTTTGCTACTCTCCAATGTTTGGAGTGTGAGATGGCTGTAAACTTGCTGCTGACAAACCCAGCTTGGTAGGCAAAATTGACTGCAAGAAACAAGACCCTGCCCAATATTCTGCATCACTTTGCCTACAGAGACTGCATGATGAGATCCTTTGGGCTGCTAGCAGCCCCTACTGGTTGCTGAAATAACCAGAATGCTCCTTCGCCATAGCCTCATTTACTTATTTCGCTTCTTTTGCTGACCGTGAAAAGCAGGTAATTGCTCAAATAAATAATAATGGGGCTTTCCCTTCTGATCTGCATTGTAGAGAGATGCACATGGTTAGTCTTAGGATATCTACTTTAAGAATGCTTTGCATTCTCGCTGCAAAGCCTTCGGTTATCTATCCAATTTGGAAGCAGAATGAAGCCCTAAAGATTGTCTGTCACCGTAATGTGCTTTTTGAAAAAGACAATCTTGTAGGTGTGCTGGACTGGGGAGCAAAAGCAACCCTGGCGCAAATGCTCAAACTGGTCCTACACTCTCCTCGCAGTCTCTTGCCCCTTCTCTCTTCTACTTGTGATTGTGAATATTAATGAGCCACTCAATTTGCGACCCCATTGGAAATGGCAGGCCCCCCAGGTATGGTGGCCTGCTGGGCTGAGCTGGCCACCATGTCTGTAGTTTCTTTTAAAATTATAAAGCAGTTCTTTTAATGCAGCCCATTTTCCTTAAAGGAAAACGGAATGCATTTAAAAAAGAAAAATGAAACTTTTCGTTTCACTTTCTACGGGCAGGTAGTGGTCCCTTAAAAAAAAAATCTGAGTCAGCCATATTTGCAACTCCATTACCACCCTCTTGAAGAGGGTGGTAATTTGCGAGTATTGCGACCGCCATTGCCGGTTGCAAAACATTGGTACATGGCTTTCCGATCGCTATTGATAAGTGAACGCCCCTCTTATAGCGAGTCGTAAAACCTAAAATGCGACTCGCTAAATAGACTATGTACACGGCCCATTAGGTTTTTGCATTTGCACATGGATCACAAACCTGTTTGTACATGCAAAAACTGGTCATACACCTGGCCCCTAAAATCATTGCCATTGGGGCAAAGGCAAGTCTGTTTCTCAGTACATTATCAAATAACTTTTAATAAATCTATTGAAGCATAAGGTGGTGGTGCATGGTTATTTTCCATTTCAATGGCTAAAAACCTTCGCTCTAGCATGCAGTTTTACGTGTAAACCTATGTAGTGTAATGTTTGAAAATTATGTCAAACATATTTATCATTTGCACATCACCAGGTAGTTGGCACATGTTTGTGTGTGGATGTACAACAGCCAGTTTAGGTTGTCCACAGCAGACACTGTTCTCCCTGTTTACAACCCCAAGCATATGAAAATACGAATGGCTCTCACCCAACCCGGTCTAAGAAGGCAATTTTTTTGCACATTGTGGCCAGCCCTATAGTGTGGAGTCTCGCTGCATTGTTCAGTGGTTGTCCTAGCACACAGCAGGCATCCTTGGTAATATGGTGTTCGTATCTGACACAATGGTGTCATTTTTGGGCATATTGTGGGCATCTTTGACATCATGGCAACCAGTGTCCCTGTGTGTACCAGAGGTACACACTGTTCATGTGGGAGAGTTGTACATGTAAATAAAAATTAGAAGCAGAAGGTTGGTGACCAGTAGTGTGTGTCACTTGAATTGCTATTTTATGGGCAAAACTGGTTTTCTTCAGAGATGACAAATTTTCTTTGGATACATTTTTGTGAGTTCCATAAACATGTATTTGATGGGAATAGATGTACATTGTCTTCCTCAACGTATCTGTTCTTTGATACGTTGATAGCATTTCCAAAACAAGTTTAGTCGAATGTTAATTTAAGGCGGCCTTACAAACTTGACGCAGGCGGGGGCTTGCTCCCATTACTCTCGGAAATGCATTTCATATTCACCCGTAAGCTCAGTGTGGGGGGCAGCTGATCTGTCACAGGAACTGTGGTTCAGTCGAAGAGCCAGGTCTCGGTCCTTCCTGAATTGAGACAGCGACTGGGATTACCTGAGGTGGAGAGGCAGGTTGTTCCAGGTCTTTGCTGTGAGGTCAAAGGATCCCCCCCTCTCCGTGGTCTTCTGGATACTTGGAGTGGTGGCTAGGGCCAGAGCTGAGGTCTCTGGTGGGTGTGTGGAAGGCAAGGCAGTGGTTGAGGTATGCAGGTCCCATGTCGTGTAGGGCTTTGTAGACAGGCATGTGTGACGAGGTTGAATGAGATTCTTTTGTTGACTGGGAGCGAGTTAAGGTCTCAGGTGGCTGATGTGGCTGCAGCAGGGGATATAGAGGAGTCTGGCAGAGGCGTCTGGATAACTTGGCTTATGATAATTCTGTCTTGTGAAAGGGATGGTGCTTTTGGAAATCAAAATGTACGTTCGAAAGATCGCCACGCAGTGGTTAATCAAGGCGTTGCAGCTTTTTTTCTTTTGGTTATTCGTAGTATGTTTCAGCAAAGTTTCGAATATTTAGTTCTGCTGCCTTAATATTCGCAACGCCTTAACATAAACTTAATATTGCAGTGATGTTTATTTATTTATTTATTTATTTATTTATTCAAAGTTTTATATAGCGCGAACAGGATCCTTACAGATATCAGAGCGCTTCACAAAGACAGGGAAGGGGCAATAGGAATAAACAGAGATAATGGGAACAGTATAATAGTCAATAACATGGTAATAACATGGATGATAAAAACATACATAAAACCAATCCATATACGATCAGGTAAGGAAGTAATATAGAACAGCACAAGTCATTGATCCCACTACAACGGTGTACAGGTGGATCAGTAAACCAACGTGTATCATATCTTGGTCGGTAGTAAGAGAGTAGCGTAGTAGTGCCCCCAACAAGTCGAGTATAGTGCCAGGGGATAGGCAGAGCAGTGGTACAAAGCAATGCAGAGTCTCTGAACCAACATCTGTAGCGATCAGGAGATCTTGGCCAGAAGGATTGTTTTCACCTCTTTCTTGAAGAGTGCAGTGGAGGAGATTAGCCTTGTTTCAGGAGGGAGCGCATTCCAGATCCTGGGTGCCATTCCTGAGAAGGAGCGTTTGTAAGTTTTCGCTTTCCGGAATCTACGAGGTTTCAGGAGTAGATTTTTTGTACTCCTATTGGATCTCGAACCTCCTGATATAGACAGCTTTTGACCGAGGTAGTTGGGTGCCTTGTGGTGCACGGCCGCGTGTGTCATAGTTGCAATTTTTAGCTGTATTCTGGCTTCAAAAGGCAGCCATTTTAGAGACTTTAAGTCTGGGGATATGTGCGAATGCTTTCTAGAGCCAGTAATGAGTCTCGCGGCAGCGTTCAGGGAGGCTCTTAAGGGTGCTGTTGTGGATAGTGGGAGACCGCTGAGGGTCGCAATTCCGTAGTCTATTCGAGGGATGACTAAAGCTTGTACAGCAGTTTGGAAGTCTTTGGCCGGGAGGAAGGGTTTAATTTTCCTCAACGTGTTAATTTGGAAATTAGCTGCTTTTGTGGCTTTGCTGACGTGCTGCTGCATGTCGAGCTTGGCGGCGAGTGTGATGCCTAGGGATTTCGCCGAGTCCACGATGGTAGGTTGGACATTGAGTGCTGTTAGGTTGTTGAGCCATGTTTGGGTGATGGAGATTTTCGCCGGGGGTGAGATGAGTAGGAACTCAGTTTTCAGAGCATTTAGTTTGAGGTGATTATCGGCCAGCCAGGATTGGGTGTTAATAAGCGTGGAGTTCAGCTGTTTGATATCTTCCGGGGATTGTAGCTTTAGGTAGAGTTGTGTGTCATCAGCGTACATATGGAATTGAACATTGGATGCTTGAAGCAAGGTGGCGAGGGGTTCCATAACGAGGTTGAACAGTGTAGGGGAGAGGGTGGATCCTTGTGGAACCCCTAGATCTGCAGGCACAGGTGTAGATAGTACATTGTCGATCTTGAACCTCTGAGACCGGTTGTGGAGGAAAGACAAAAACCATTTGAGAACAGTTCCCGATAGCCCCATTCTGGTACTTGGCAGCTCCAGCAAGTTCTCATGTTTGACCGTGTCAAATGCTGACGAGAGATCAAGAAGGATGAGGAGGCAGGACTCATTGCGATCCAGAATTTGGAGGGCGTCATCAATTGTGTGTCATAGCTGTTTCCGTGCTATGTTTCGCTCTGAAGCCTGATTGATGAGGGTTGAGGAGGTCAAATTGATCAATGTGTTTTAGTTGGAGTTGGACACATTTCTCCAACAATTTGGCCAGGGTGGGGATATTGGTGATGGGCCGATAATTGTTTAGGTCAGATGGATCAGCTGTAGGTTTCTTGAGTATAGGCGTGACTTGCCCCACCTTAAGGGAGTCTGGAATGTGTCCTTGTTGCAAAGAGCTGTTGATGATCTTGGTCCAGAGAGGGAGGAGCAAGGGGATAAAGTCTTTTACAGCATTAGCAGGTAGAGGGTCTGTGAGGTGATTAGAGGGCTTCAAAGCGCAGAGCAGTTTGTGTATAGCTTCTTCCGAATAGGTATCGAAGTACTGCCAGGATGCCTTGTTTTTAGGTTGAGTGTCTGCCAATCTGGTGTAGTTGGAGTATCGATTTACATCCATGATGTCATTTCTTATGTTGTCAGTCTTATGTTTAAAGAAAGCAGAGAAGGCTTCACAGTGTGGGGTGTCATTTGTTGTGCTATTTGATTGTGCGGGTTGTGCCTTTGTTTGGGTCTTGATTAGCTCGAACAGCTTTCTTGGCCTATTCTTCGCTTGGTCCAACTGGCGGCTGAAGAAGTCCGACTTTGTGCGCTTTATTTTCCTAAAGTAGGCATTTCTCTTGATCTTGAGCTTTTTGAGATGCAGTGCTGAAGGGTCCGATCTCCAGGTGCGCCTCCAGGTGTTTCCTTAGTGAATAAAGCCTATCTGATTTTAAACCCGGGTTGGGCGTATTGAGTCACCGTCAGTAGTTATGCTATGTAGTCTGGGTGGATTGCTTGTTTCTGTGGCTATTGGCGCCTCACTATCTTTTGTTCTTTCAGCTTCCACCGTCCGTCACTTGTACCTCCGTGGTGGTGCTGGCGTCGGCTCCATGACAAAAATCTATGGTGGGCGGCAACGGAATGGTGTGATGCCCAGCCACTTCAGCAGCGGCTCCAAGAGCGTGGCCCGGCGAGTGATGCAGTCTCTAGAAGGAGTGAAAATGGTGGAGAAAGACCCCAATGGGTGAGCTTTATGTGCACGATTCCACTACACAGGGATTGCCTTTTTTTAAATCTGCCTTACCAAGCTCCAGTGAAGACATGCTGTGTAATGGTTCAATCATCTAGCCCTTAAGTGTAGAGTTCTTGTATTGGGTGTATATACTTTGTGCTGTGCCTTTGCTTTGGAGTTTTACTTTCTACTTCTTTATTTCAGAGGTCGCAAGTTAACACCACAAGGCCAGAGAGACTTGGACCGAATCGCTGGACAGGTACATGTTGCTTGTTTTATATCCATTCGTCACATTCTGCAGTGCATGTGCTTTATTTAATACTATCCTGATAGGGAAACAGCTAGCTTTACATGGTCTCTACTGTAATGTGTGGCAGAAGACTCCCTGATGGAATGGAGGCCAAGCAAGTGTTGTGCGTCAGAAGTGTATTAAACATATTGCGCTGTGTAAAGAGCACTTCAGATTGCTACTTGATGCTAGGAACCTCTGTCTTTTATTTATTTTATTTATTTATTAAAAGTTTTATATAGCGCGAACAAGATCCTTACAGATATCAGAGCGCTTCACATGGACAAGGTAGGGGCAGTAGGAAAGAACAGAGATAATGGGAGCAGTGTAATAGTCATTGACATGGTAATAATAATAACCTACATAAAACATATCCATATATAATCAAGTAAACAAGTAATATAAGACAGCACAAGTCATTGATCCCACTACAGGGGTGTTCAGGTACACCTTGTGTGTGTGGATGGCTTATACCAGTGTTATAGAATATAGAGAACACTGAGTGAGGGCAACGGGAGAGTGGATCAGTAAACCAGCGTGTTTAAATCTTTAAATGTTGTTGCTGCTTTGCATCATCTCTCCTCTTCCTGGCTCCTCTTCCCCTCAAGGACGCTTAAGGCTGTGCCACAATACTAATCAGCTAAACCAAACCAGATGCCAGTACTAAAAATTGCTTGACAAATATTCATTTGTTGATGCCATTGCTCATTTGTCAATGGCACCATGAAACATTCATTTTACAAAAGATTTTATTCTTTATTCAAAGTTTTTGCTTATTTTTCAATCCATGTATACAAATGCAAATCAATGATACATAACACAAAATATACACCAGATTGAATGTATCGAACAACACAATCACTCCTAAAGACACCAAAACCACATATGCATCTCTTTCAACCATTCATTCCTGGAACATACCAAACTTCACACACTCAAATGGGGTCTGCCAATGGGCCACGCCAAACGGTGATCATTCTTAAACAGTGACCCATACAAGAGCAGTACGCATGTAGCCAAACCAGGAATGCAATGTCCGTACAAATATATGAGCCAACCTTGAAGTGGATATCCAAGTAACAAATTTGCTATTTCTGCAACTAGAAAACAGGATTTTTACACGTGAGCAATAGATCGCGCTCGTCACAATATTGTTAAAGAACCTTTAGGGAATGCCATAATCCCCTACGCATTGTGTAGCCAAACTAATTCAGTATAATTTAGTGGTGGTTTAAAATGTCTTGTCGGTACAATTTTGTACATTGGTGAGGACTGGTTGCATTCCTTGTTTGGCTACGTGCGTACTGCTCTTGTATGGGTTGTGCCACTGTTTCAGTATTATCACTGTTTATCAATTTTCAGTACTGGCATCTTGTTTGGTGTAGTTAATATTGGCTCAGCCTTACTGAGTATAGTCAAGGCCCTTTTTCTTGTTCCTTGACAGTACTAATTGACTTTTTTTTCTCTCCCTAGGTCGCAGCTGCAAGCAAGAAACAACATTAAGATGAATGAAAAATAAAAAAATTCTGTTAAATTGCCATGTTCTGCTTCTTTTTTTAACATTTTAATAGTAAGACCGTGATCGGCTGTGCCAATTTGAGATGAGTAAGTCAATCTCCACCTATCAGTCGAGTGAAAAGCAATCCGTAGTAATTGTGGGCAGGAAATAAAAGAAAAATCTGGCAAAATACTCACATTTTTACTCTGCGTCAAGGCCAGTGAAAGTGAGATGTGGTATGGTGGAGGAGACGGGCTGGGGATGAGCTCATAGAATGGAGTAAAAATTATTGCAAGGGGTCAACAGGAACCATCATAGCACAGCATGACTGACCAGTAGGCATGGGCAAGAATTTCGATTTCACCAGAGTAAATGGATTACATTTGGAAATTCGGTGTTACATTGATGCAGATTTTCCTAATTATGCAATTACTCCATGCATTTTTAGGTTTGGGGAAGGGGGGATTCCTTCTGCACAAACAACCATCCATGTTCTACTCTTCGCACAAAATGCAGCCACACGTCCATTTTGGACTCTAGTGCGTTTTGTGCTAAGTGCAGAGCCTGAATGGACGTGTTGGTGCAGCAGAAATCCGCCTCCCCAAAAAACCTCCAAAATGTACTAAACGGTGATAGTAAATTGGAGGATATCCTACCCCAATAGCACACTTCACAAGCAGCCCACACTCACTAATTGTGATCTGTCGCATCTTGCAATTGTCGGGTGTACATATATCAATCTTCCTGTGAAGTCTCTGCTGTGGGGAATTAGTACAAAATGGGAATTCAGAACTGATAGGTCTACTTTCACATTTGCTCATTATAAGGAAAACCAAACCCAAGTTCTCAGATTAACCTTTTGCCACTAAAATAATATACAAAAGCACTCCAGACCTTGTTTGTTGTCGGCAGTGCCACTGGAATTATGCGACAAAGAAAGCTAGTTATGCAGCAGGGTTTACTAAATTATGCCGCAAATTATGTGGTATAATGTGGCACATCTTGTGATCATTTCAGCTCATTGTCACTTTTTTACCTTCACATTTTATCAGTCTGGTCAAAGGTTGTACGTTGGTATTAGTTTTAACACCATATACAGCAAAATGCGACGAAAGGTGAACAGTCTATAGTTGTCGAGTAACAACTGTTTGAGCTAGAAGCAAAATGTTTTTTTTTTTTTTTTTGCAGGGGTGGGTTAAATTATGCAGCAGATGAGCTATGTGGCAAATGCTTTATTATGCAACTAACGCCATGTCTGCATAATTCCGGTGAACCTGATTCTCTGATACATTTGATTGTGATGGAAGCTTTAGCGAGTGAAAGGCAAACGCTGGTAAGAGTGCTTGCACATTAAGAACAAGCATTTGCAATGCAATAGGTCTCGCCTTTGCGAGACTTTGAGCTACTGGCACTGTAACAAACCTTTTATCTGGGTTCGTTTTGAAAACCTATAAATTAAAGGCATTGTCATTTACAATGCCAATAGCTTACAATTTCGCAAACGTGAGACCTATTGCATTGCAAATGCTTGTTTCCGGACTGCATTGACTAGCAGGCACATCGATGTGGGCGTGCTCACACCGCTCACTTTTCACTACTGGAGAAGTCTGGCATGGCCATGCCAGGGGAGCGTGGTAGGGGAAAAAGCCCACTATACCCCAGGGATGATCTTGTATTGCCGCATAATTTATTGGAGTGGGGGCTGCCCATAAAGGGCATGTCCATGCCCCACCCCACAAAATGTACAGCCTTTCTGCCCCCCACTACACGCCAGGGATTTTATTATAATTTGTGGTGGGGCTGCCCAATATGGGAAGGGGGGGGGGGGCAAAAGCCCAGTAGACAGATTTTATGGGCAAATTTTAAATTAGGGTGGGAGCATTGGCATGCCTGTTTTGGGAAGCCCCCATCCTAATTAAAATTTGGCCCAAAAACTCCCTGGCGTGTAGTGGACTTTCTGGCCCCCCGAATGCTAGATGGGGCACTAGCCCCCAATCAGCCCCCGGATGGCGGGGTGGGGGGGCAAAAAGGCCACTAGATGACGGATTTTTGGGGGGAAATTTTAATTAGGGTTTTGGGCAGCCCTACCACAATTAAAATTTGCCCAAAAAACTCCCTGGTGTTAAGTAGACTTTCTGCCCCCCCCCCCCCCCCCCCCCCCCCTGGGGGGCAGATGGGGGCATTTTTGGGGGGCAAATTTGAATGGTGGGGCTCCAAAAACGGGCATGCCCATTCCCCCACCCCCTCCACTGCAAAAATAAGCCTTCCTGCCCGGCCAGTAGCCCCCCGGGGGGGGGCTAAAAGGCCACTAGATGCCAAGTAGTTTCTATGGCAAATTTTAATTAGGATGGGGGCATTGGCAAGCCGTTTTTGGGCAGCCCCCACCCTAATTAAAATTTGCCCAAAAATCCCTGGTGTCTAGTGGGCATTAGCTCCCAATCTGCACCCACTTTGGGGGCAAAAAGCCCACTAGGTGCCAACGACTATGCTAGCTTTTTAATGTGTAGGGGTGTCCCGGGAGTCTAGTTTTCAGAAATGTTTGGGTTTGGTACTTTACCAAGATGTCCGCAGAGCCCGGGGCCAAAATCTCAGGTCCCCCCCCCCACACACTACCCCAACGCCAGGTAGTTTTGTCATAGGTATTTTTGAAGTTTCCACAGTACGATATGGGCCATTTCCTCTTGTAGCCACTATGCCTACCCACACAAGTGAGATACCATTTTTATCGTGAGACCTGGGGGACGCTGGGTGGGAGGAAATTTTACATTCACGCAGATTCCAGAACTTTCCCGCACAGAAATTTGAGAAAAAAGTGAATTTTTCAGCGAAATGTATGGTTTGCAGGGGATTCTGGGTAGGAGAATGATGGACGCACGCAAGCCATACCTCGCTGGTCTCCCCTGGGTGTCTAGTTTCCAGAAATGTGTGCCAAAATCTCAATGGACCCCCCCCTTGCAAAACCTTGTTTGTGATAGGTAATTTTGATTTCGCCTCAATGGGTTTTGGGCCCTTGCCTGTCCCGGGCCCTTGACCCACCCACGCAAGTGAGCTACCATTTTTATCGGGAGACCTGGGGGAATGCTGGGTGGGAGGAAATTTGTGGACCCATGCAGATTCCAGAACATTCCACCACAAATGTGGGGAATGTTTTTTTGGACAGTTATTTAGGTTTCGCCTCGTTGAAGCGCAGCTTTTCGGCGCAGGCGAAAACCTAATGAGAATAATATGTGGCTTGGGATTCCGCCCTCTGTTCCATTGGCTAGCTCCATAAATGGAGGCTAGCCATTGGAACAGAGATCTGTCCGTCATGGCCGGACCAGATTCGTGGGCGTTGCCGCGATTTCTTCCCTCCAACGTCATGCGGCCGTGGGCGGGGTTTATTTTTTTCCGCCCAGGTTTGTTTTGGCCATTCCGCGGCCGACCGCCGCCGGAGGAAGTCCAGGTGAGTGCTTGTTTTTACTTGCCTTCCCTCCTGCTGTCCAACAGGTGGGGTGGGGGCCTGTGATTGCACAGGGGCCGGAGGGCCACGAGACTGGCGAGCTGCCCGAGTCCAGGGGCGTGACGCAGCCCCCACCCCTTCAGGCCAGTGGCGTCATAAAACTTGGGTGTCCCCCCCCCGGTAAATTGCATGGAAGGCCCCCCCACGCTCAAGGCTCAGTCCGGAGCTCAAGGTATGCCCATGCACAGTGCCAACCTCCCCCCCCCCCCCCCCCCCGCCCGCTGCCTGGAGTTTGCCCCCCCCCCCCCCTGCACCGCGGGGGCTATTGTTCCGCCACCGACTTCAGAGGCGAATACTTCTGGGGCCCTCTATTAGCACCAGGCCACGGAGCACGCGGGAGACTCAGGAGCCCCGCATCACATTGTGCAGGGGGTTGGACATCATTTTGTGCTACGCCATCATCCTAATCAAGTGTCGATGCAAAGCCCCTAGAGCACTAACAAACTCAGGAAAATGCGCCCCCCCTATTTTCTGGTTTGGTAGTCAAAACAGTTATCAATCTTATAATCTTATTAATTGGGGTCGAGTGGCCCCTCACATCCTTGCCCCCGGCGCCACTGCACCTGCCGCACTATTGACAGATACGCCTCAGGGGTGGAGGCGATGTCTTTACATTGTCCCCACTCATTTCTGCCTCACACGACCCTCTGTCTCTCTCAGCCTCTCACCTTTGCCGTTTTATCTTTTCCTCACCCCATCGTACCTTTGCCTCATCCCTTTCTACCTCTCACATCACCGAAGTGTATGCTGCTGCCTCCCTTCTCTTGTGTGTAGATTCACTTCCTTCTACCTCAATCACATATCGCATAAGTGCCTCCTACCTCTACCTCACTCTGCCTCATTTTTCTCCCACTCTTTTGCCTCAATCTCGCCTCTTCCTCCATCTTCCTCTCACCTCTTGCTCATTCTACCTTACACCTCTGCCCTATTAATGCTTAGGTGTCCACCTCCCTCAGGAAGAATCACTGCCACGTTATTTCCCCCCCAAACTCTGCCTCCTAAGAACCCCCTCTCCCCTGCAACCTTCCCCCCCCCCCCTCTCGTGCTTCATGTGTTCCCGACTGCCTCTTCCCTCGGCGCTCCTTCGCCCTCCCGTTGCAGCCCGCTCTGGCGCATCTGTTTCTCTCTCACCTCTAATTACATTTCCCTCCCTTCCCAAAATCGCTCTGCGTCGTTTTCCTTGGCCTGTTGTCCCTTGTTCGGGTTTCCACATGACAGCGCCTCCCTTATCCCTCCCTTCCATCTCGTGTGTCGACGTATCTATCCCCCGCCCCCCCTCCCCACGGCTCTGCACCTCTGTGGTCTCCTTCCCGGCCCCTCTCTCCTGCTCCCCACACATTTGCCTCGGATGCTCACACGGCCCTCGCCCCCATCACTTCCCAGAGTGGATGGCAGGGCAGAGAATCCACCCTGTAAAAGATGCACAGCTGTTTTATTCCCCGGAACCAGCCCCTCACTTTAAAAACGGCTGTTCCTGTCAGTCAAAAGGAGTGATCAACCTCTGCCATTTACAGAAAACATCTGTAGCACAGAGTGGACCGGTAACAGAACCTTGCAGAGCGTGAACCGAACACACAAATGCGCCTGGAGGCGTTCTGGTACCCACCATCTGCGCTATATACCCACACATTAATGTATCCATCTAGCTTGTCAACTGAAAATATATCTGGAATATATTTGCTTCTGATTATAACGGATGCATACGTGATTTGGCTGGAGAGGTCTCGCCTTTCTCTCCAGCATTACTTAATTCATCCATTCAAATAAGTGACATCTGTTTTTAGCGTGTCCTGTGACTCGTTTGTCTTGTGCAACTCATCGTGTGACTGCCGCTTTGAGTCTCTCCAGGCAGCGAAAGTACCACTCCTCGCCCTACCTTAAGACCCTTCCATGCTGCTGGCGTGCCTGTATGTCCTCTGCACCTCTCACTGCTGACGGCAATCCTTGCTGCTCCACCCTTGACTGCTTGCACTGTACAATGTGCTGAGAAGCTCCCCCACCCCCCCTTGACCACACATGTGCATTCACATGCAGGTAGCCCCTCTTCAATTCTAACACCTCCGAACTGTCCGCGTTTTTCAGCAAACTGCACTTTGAATTCTGGGCCTTGTAGTTTTTCTCACTGAGTGTATACGCCTACAACTTCATATAGAGAGGAGTTTGCTAACAGGAACGTTAATCTGTAACCCTAACAAACTGTGGGCACGCCACATTTGATGCACGGAGTTGAATGGAGGAACAGCAGAGATTTCATGATTTGCCGAGGATCACGCGGATAGGACAAGTGTAGAAGCTGAGACCTAGGTCTGCAATAGACTGACCTGACAACGCAATTTCTCTTTTCAACCTGGGCCTCACAACAACCAAGTGCGTCCTTGTAAAAGAAAGCAGGAGAGACCGGGGCCTTTCTTTTAGAGGGGCACTACTCTAAAAAAAAAAAACAGTTTTCTCCGCCCGTGTACAATTATGCTGTGTTTGTTATGAGGTGATGCACAACAGATACTTGAAACTCCACGGGTCTGCAACAGGGCCGTTAAATTCCAGAGGCGGGTTAATGTCTGGCCTGCCAGCATACTCAAGGCTATGCCCACCAGGGTGTCAGCGCCAGCAGGTTCTGGGATTCGCACAAGGCCTAGTCAGTCCTTCCGCGCATACAGGGGAAGCCTCCGATTTCATGAAATATTAATTTTAGGTTTGAGTTCCCAGGTAATTTCACGCTCCACACTTCACGTATAGGGCGGAGTATGGAGGAGCTGAGCGTAGCGTACCAAGTGCCCTCACAGAGGTCAGAGGTCCAGCCGTCGTAGTGTCATGGCGTCGATATTGCTATTACGAGTGTGCCCATTAGAGTCCGTGATGGCCCACCCTGGACTGGACTGCGACAGGGGGGGCGGGGGGGATGATGTTTGCATCATACTAGGTGTCTAGGCTGCTCGAGGTGTGCGTGCGGTTGGGGCTCTGGTGGGCTTGGACACTCAGGTAAGCTAGTCATCAATTTGATGCAGGGGCCTGTAGTGAACAGTGAATCGAGACGACAGACGGGTCCACTCAACCTTTCATCCTTCCAAAGTAAATTCACTGAGCAGGAGTTCAATAAACACCTGTCGGCATCAGGGGCGTAACGCAGGCCGCTGTGTGGGGGTCGGAGGGGGGCCCAACTCTTCTGTTTGCCCCCCAACCCTTCAGGGGGCTGCATCCAGCCCATGGCCAATGAACATCTGTGAGATATGGAAGCGACGCATTTTGCGCGGGGCATGATTTTGCGTCACCCCACTCGTCAGCAGCATTGTTATACCACTTCAGGATGAACACGCGCTTGCCATACAGATAGAACCTATGGACGGGCGGGTGGCCAGGCACACTCCCTGTGCCGGTGCAGGCCCCCCCCCCCATATTAGAAGCATCCAAAATCATTCACTTTTCCGCAGAGCCATCAAAACCCATCTTTTTCTTGCATAACTGATCTTTATTGTCTCGCCTGGTCTGCCTATGACAGTTGCATTTTAGTCCTGAGATGCCCCGTAGCTGGTGCAGCTGTGCGCCTCGTAACATAACATCTCCCATCTGCGTGGGTGTGTGCATGAGGGCGGTGTCGAGAGCTGAGAGGTGTGGGTGTGTTAGCCTGTGCCGCCATGCTAGTTGTTGCCGGAGTATGAGGTTGGTCTAGTGCTTAATTTGTAAAACAATAAGAGCCAGTGCTCTCGTCAGGAGGCCACTGCTGCTTGTGCCACCCATTGCTGCTATCAGCGCGGCCAATAACAGTACCAACACAACTACTATCGTCACACTCCAAGTGTTACAATTCAGACTATTCTAGGCCCCCCCATAGCTATAAGAATGGCTTGTGCCACTTGTAGATGTGCTGAGCCTGCCTCTGACATGCGCTGGGCGGCGCCTCTTTGCACCCCTGCCTTCACAACCGTGTCTCCTAGCCATGCGGTGGATGATGCAACCCTGCATCCAACCTAAGCAACCTGGGGGGCTGCGGCCCTGCATCTCAGCAGAGCACAGGTAGGCAATACAAGCGCTGGATGATACAACTCTGCTTCCGACATAGGGTTACAGCCCTACATGCCGGCCACCCACGTACAGAGTGATGCAACCGTGCTTCTTACCAAGGCGTCTCGACCGGCATTGCGTACTGCCCCAGTGCGCCCTGCCGTTCCTCCACTCTTGTGCCAGGTCTTCCCAGCTCCTTCGCCCACACCCAGAAGTTCTGTCACAAATACGACTCCTCTCCTCCCTCGTACACACAAACCCAGCAGTTTCACCACAGTTCTGCCTCCTCTCTCAAGGCCACCGAGTACAATCAACTATAGACAAACAGGCGGTTTTTCGTTTTAATGTATGTCCAGATTTGTGTCGCAATGTATGGTGGTGCAGTGTATGACTGGGCGTTCGAGACCAAGTGAGTTGGGAAGGGAGCATGTATTGTATTGCACAGTCTTGAATACACTACCTCCTACAGGGACGCCTACTGACTCGCCTCTTGATACTCTTCTGCAGGAGTAAATGCACAAGCCAGTTTTCATCGTAGTGCAAAATGATAACTGAAATAGTTGCAATGCCAATCGCATTTGCGAGAGATTAAGCTATTGCCATTGTAAATGACAATGCCATTTATTTATCTGTTTTCAAAACCAACACAAATTAAAAGTTTGTCATTCACAATACCAATAGCTCAAACTTTTCGAAAGGCGAAACCGGTGCATTGTAAATGCTTGTTTTGGGTTTGCAAGGGATTCTGGGTAATAGAACCTGGTGAGAGTCAGTCAAGTCACCACATCCTGGATTCCCCTGGGTGTCTAGTTTTCAAAAATATATAGGTTTGCTAGGTTTCCCTAGGTGCCGGCAGAGCTGGGGTTCAAAAACTACAGTTCGGCACTTTGCCAAAAAAGGGTCATTTTTCACTGCGAAATTGAGGTGTTACCACGTTAAGTTTCGCGCCGTTTCCTATCGCGGCCACTATGCCGACCCACACAAGTGAGGTACCATTTTTCTCTGAAGACTGGGCAATGCAGGTTGGATGGAAATTTGTGGATCCATGCAGACTCCAGAATTTTCCACCACAAATGTGGGGGAAATGTGTTTTTTTTACAATTATTGAGGTTTGCAAGGGATTCTGGGTAACAGAACCTGGTGGAAGGCAGTCAAGTCACCCCATACTGGGTTCCGCTGGGTGTCTAGTTTTGAAAAATGTGTAGGTTTCCATAGGTGTGCCGGCAGAGCTAGTGTTAAAAAACTGCGGCTATACACTTTGCAAAAAAGGGTACATTTTCATTGCGAAAATGTGGTGTGTTCACGTTGGGTTTTGAGCCATTTCCTGTCGTGGGCACTATGCCTACCCACACAAGTGAGGTATCCTTTATATCGTGAGACTCTGGTAATTCATATTTTTAAAGCAACTAGTATTACCTATTGATTTTTGATGCATTTCTGCCTTCCAAATGAAAGACATTGTGTAAAGAGTCCTTTTGAAAAATGACTGGGAATACTCATACTAGCATGAGAATTATCAATTTCGAATGTGCAAATATGTACTGTTTCTAAACTCTATAATTTGTTACCATTTCAGAAATACATAGGTGTCTTTCATAACAATTTTTCCATGTATACATTTTCCCACAATAATTGCTATATACCCGGTACATAATAAAAAGCCATTGCAAATTGCTGCTCAGTTGTCGACTCTGTTCGTCTGGTTCTTGGTGAACCTACAAGTCCTATATATCCCCACAACCTGGAAGGTCCAGTGGATGTAACGGTATATTGCTTTCAAAGAGCTCTCATAATTACAAGAAGTTACAGGTGAAAACATTGACACACGGCTGTTTTTTTTCTACTAATTTTCAATTTTTACAATATTTAACTTAGTTTCTATAAAGAAACCTTGATGGATCTACACAAATGACCCTTTGCTGAATTCAGAATTTTGTCTACTTTTCTAAAATGTATAGCTTTCCAGGATCCATTGTTGCTTTCACACAAATTTTTACCATTAACTGGAAGGAGGTTGAAAGCACATAAAATATCTAAAATAGGCTATGTCCCAGAAAAATGCCAAAACTGAAAAAAATGTTGGTTTTCTGACAAGTCTGTCATTCCCTAAAAGCTGGGAAAATGGTAACTTCAGCCCCACAAACCCTTTTTTAGGTGTCTCTCTAGACCTATTGTCGTCGAGCTGCCTCTCAAGGGAGACAGACCGGGGCACGTGCAGATTCTGCTTTGTGGACACGAACGCCACAAAGCGTGCACAGCTGGCGCGAGCCAATCAGGCTCGAGTCAACAGTGTGAACGCACCCCGGAAGACTCTGCAGCACTCAGCAGATCAGACCTCTCCAGAGACACATGGATAACCACAACCACCAGATCACTCCGGAGAACAACAACCCTCTGTTTCGTGATCGGGCGGCGCCATGTGGCAGAAGCTTCACTACATTCACCTCTGGTGCCCGACAGTGCCACTGCCCATCTCTGCACCCACCACCGTCCCGTCCCGTCCCACCACGCCCCATGTAATTTTATTTATTACTTCCTTTATGCGTTTTTATATAGCGCGGACTTTACCCGAAGGTGTCAGAGCGTTTCACAAAAGGAACAGAACTGATACATGAGGAGAAAATTACAAGTGAACAAATTACAAAAGCAAAAGTTACATTACATAAGGCAAAAGTCACAATTGTGAGTGAACAAAGTACAAGAAGGGAAAACTGACGTTTGCAGGTTACAAAAGCGTAAAAAGTACAAGTAGAGGTGTCATACTGCAATAAATACAAGAACAAACGTTACGCAGGCAATGGTGGCACTCCACCACTCCCGCGCTGAGGATGAGCCCCCCACCACCGCATCCCAACAGCAGAGCCCCTTAAATTCGTCTCCACGACACGGCAGCCCCTGTTGCCCGCGCAGCAAAGCGCTCCTCCCCCGCAACTACAGTACACCCCGGCATCCCCCACAAGACCCCCGACCACAGTAGCAGTACCTCTACGGCTCCCACCGCCGAGTCCTCTGCAAACCGCGGCACGCCATATCCTTGCATTTTAATATAGCGCAGACTTTACCCGAAGGTGTCGGAGCGCTTTATAAAAGGGTCAGAACTGATATAATAGAGCAATACACGTGAACAAATTTTAAAAGTTACATTACATGAGGCAAAAGTGACACTTTTGAGTGAACATAGTGCAAGTGGTAGCAAACGGTGCATTACAGGAGGAAAAAGTGACGTGTGCAGGTTACAAAAGCGTACAAAGTACAAGTAGAGGTATAATACTGCAATAAATGGAGGACACTCAAGCACAAGAACAAACGTTACGTAGGCAATGGTGGCACTTGTGCAAGTATCTAAAGCAAACAAAGTACGAGGTAGCAAACTGTGTGAACACACTTCCCGTGAGCAGATTCTGGTCTGTGAATGTGCTTCACATGAACAGCGTTTGCGCGTTCATTCAATTAGAGTGCTCCTCTCTTGAAGACCTGCTGTGTTAATTATAGGTCCTTTCCTGGAGAGGTGCGTGGGGCGCCTGTCTGCATGCTGAGATAATGACTTTCTTTGTTTTTACATGCTGCGCAGCAGTTGATCTGCTGTTCAATATGGCTTTAGGTCAATAAAAAATGCTCTATGGCGTGGTCAGCATTGATAGTGCCATATCACTTTTTTTTAAATACTTTGAGCCATGTTGCAAAGCAGCTCGACTGCTGTACAGCAAGTTAAAAAAACATTGACCAAGTCAATAGATTTTCACATAAGCAAAACCAATTCTTGTTTTATTACGTTTTAGGGCGTGGTTGAACAGTTTTTAAAAGTGTTTATGCCACTATCTGTTTGAGCTCTCGTTCATTGCCTTCCAAAGTGCTGGTCTTGGTAGTTGAATCAGACTAATCTCTCTTCCATGTCATCTTAATTTGGTGCCACATATGAGCTGATATGCACACACAGAAGAACTTATTTTTCTTATGAGCCTTGTCACACCCAGGCAAAAAGGCATATCAAGAATTCATCATTTGCGGACTGATTATTCATAGTGCTGTTTGGAGAGCCCAGAGGACTGATCTGCCTATCACTTCAAACACCAGCCAACGTGTGCTTCACTCTCTGGTTCCCGAACATGGCAGATGTATACCCAGGCCACGGGGAGAGCTTGGAGATGTTGCAACTGCACTGTTCTCTCCCGAAGCTCCCCTCTCCAACCCCTAAGGCATCATTGGAGCCACTTTACATCTTACAGTGGCTCTGGTCCCACTATGGTACTACCCTGAATAATTTCTGCCAGTATAACCCCCAGCATTGGCATTGCCTAGGTCACTGGGTAGGGCTGATTGGAAGTACCGCGGCAGACACCAGCTGCATATGGGCTGAGCGCGTATATACCACTCAAAAGGGTGGGTGGTGGGATGTGGGTGGGCAGTCCCCTCAGCTCATGCTGCGCTAGTTGATTATGTGGATTCTAGGCAGTCACAACGCTTCTTCCCATATTTACAATTTGTGGCCTGATGCTTCAATGAGCACATGGCGGCTAGAAACGGCTCAGTAGGTGGAAAAAGAGGGCACAAAGCGGGAGTGGAATGTAGTGGCTATCTGTAACCTCAGCAGACCATGCCCACCTTTCTTCAACTAATAATGCACTCTAATTGGTGATGCGTACAGCAAATACACCATAACATAAATTAGAATAACTTATAAATCATATGTGCATGCTTGGCATCTGACCTGTTCTCATTGATGGATTCTGCTGAATGGGCTATAGCTGTAAAGGTTTTTTAACTTCTGGCTGCATAAAGATTAAGTCAAAACCCAGATGTCATTTGAAGCTAGAGCAACATTCTACACCTACATCAATTAATTTGATAAGTAGACTTTCGGTCCTTGCATTGACTTCAGAGTAATGACTAATGACTACCTGGGCATCTGTGGCTGAAGTCGATGGTTTGTATAAGTACCTTCCATGCCTAAAGCATCTCCATAGTTTGGAAATGTATTTCAGAGACTGTTCATTATTTTGTATACAAATTAAAAACAAAGTACTTGTCCCGTGAGTCTTTTTAGGAGTCTGCTGTTCTGCCCACTGCAATCTCAGGTGTCACATCTGTGTGTTTATTTTCCTTTCTCTATGATTTTGTCCCTGTTTAGGTCTTGCTGAGCCAACGTGCATACGTTGCTCTGCGAGAGTATAGTAAGGTACTTTCAAAAGTGCTCCTAAAGGCTGCAGGCGGATGAGGTACAGTGCATGTGCGCCGGGCGCGCGCATCATTTGTCAGCCTGCAGCCTTTGGGAGCACTTTCTCGGGCTGCTTTGATGTTCTCAGTGAGCCGCGTGGCCAATGAACACCAAAGCGGCCGCGATAGTGCTCACCATTTGCCACCACCTCCCTTATCCCACTTCCTGCTTGTTCCCCCTTAATGTTGTTGCCTTTAGTTTTTTTGTATTTACCTGTAAAAATAAAAAAGAAATTGTTTGATCTCTTCATGGTTTTGTTTCTAAACTCTATCGTCCTCACTTTATCTATCTATAGATCGCCCTCACTCTATCTATTGCCCTCACTCTATCTATTGCCCTCACTCTATCTATTGCCCTCACTCTTATCTATCGCCCCCACTCTTATCTATCACCCTCACTATCTATCTATTGCCCTTACTCTATCCATCTATCACCCTCACTCTATCTGTCTATCGCTCTCACTATCTATCTATCGCCCGCCCTGTATCCATCTATCGCCCTCACTCTATCGCAGCATCACTCAGCACCACCACAGCATCACTCAGGGGCACCACAACATCACTATACGCTACCGCAGCATCTATCTAAGTCCCGTAAATACAACACATATCGCATTACAAATGCTATAGGTGTCACATTTGCGAAAGTTAAAACTATTGGCATTGTAAATGACAAAGCTATTAATTTGGCTATTTTCAAAACCAACACATAAATAAAAACATTGTCATTTACAATACCAATAGCTCAAACGTTCCTAATGCGAGACCTATTGCATTGCAAATGCTTGTTGATAAAATTTGCAGGGAAAAACCCAGACGCTTTTATTTGTAGACAGTTTTTCCTGTTTATCCGAAAGAAAAAAAATTTGCTTTATTTTGACTAATTTCTGGGACCCCTCCAAGGGAATCCACAAACCCTGGGTACCTTTACAATCCCCATGATGTTGGAAGAAAAAGACATAAAATTGGCGTGTATACCATATGTGGTCAAAAAGTTACAGGGGCCTTAGCGCGCTCTTCCTTAAATAGCCAAAAATAGGCTTGGCACAGGGGGAAAAGGCCTAGCAGCGAAGGGGTTAAAGAGGGTCATTTCCTCTCTAAATTTCCCTTCTCTTTTTGGAACTCGGTAGCAACGAGTCGTAGGGTCACCAGAGCTTTAAGTGGAAGCTTTTCAATATTATATACAAGCCAAAGTCGCTGCTTATTTATCTTATGCAACTAACAACCATTGACAAAGCCAATAGTCCTGATTTCTTGTAGATATTATGTTACTTGTATCATACGTCTGGATGCAATGACAGAGCAAAATTCAAGTTGGGTGGTCCATTATAATGTGTTTTAAGCAGCGCCCTTAATTACACTGGCCACACCCCTTTAACAGGGGAGGTAACACAGAGGAAGGACGCCTACAGCAGCTTGAGCCAATGAGTGACCATGTGCCAACCAATGGGTAAGTAATGGGCAGGCTCTGACCCAACTGAAAGATAATGTTTTAAAGAAACGGTGCATGCCCTGTCTGGCCAAGATATAGTGTGATCCAGCTGAACCTGACAATTACAGGATAATTGGTCTTCAGGGCACACAAGCAAAAATGTGCCCCAAGTTACAGAAGAATGACTTGGGATCTAGCCTGCTTTTACTCAAAGTTTTGATACACTGAACAAGTCTACCTCTACTGCTGCATGGCCAGTCACTGAAAAGCCCTGTATAAAAAGGATTTGAGACTTCACTTCTGCATTATATTGGGTCAGTTGTATTTCCTTTTGGGAATGCTCCTCAGGTGGAGCATTTAGATTCCATTGATTGGGGCAATTTGCACCTGCGTATATTCAGATTGGCCAAGGTAATACGTTTGCAAAGAGCATTCCTATCAAGAGGCCTAAAACAAGAGTCCTGGCTCGATTACTTTTTCTTATTTTTAACAGACTTCTGATTAAAAGCGCTTTGCCAAGCCATGTTGAATAATATGCTGCCATTTAGTGTGCTAGTTCTTTCTCCTCTGGTGTGGCCAGCCTCGCCTCCATGCTTGGCACTTCGCAGACAAGATTCTTAATTAAGCTTTCTCAATGTCTGAGATCACTGTATCGCTTTTCAAGATCCTTTTAGTTTTTTTCTGAAGAAACCCTGGTGCTTGCTGGCACTTAACTAAAGTTTGTTTCTGTGCGGTTTATGGGCGTCATTAGCCGGGTTAAGCAAATGTATCAAATTGGGGAAATGTGGGGAGGATTAGCATTACATGAGCAATTTTTTAGCAAGGCTACTCTGTTTCACGCGGTAGCTATATTGCTTTATTTGATATAGTTTGTTGCTCTTCTAATGGGCTTGGAGAGGTATTCTTTCAGACTCATTGTGGCTGGTTATCCTTGCTGCTGCAGTATTCTTGACCAACAGATATTTGTGTTTGACAATACTCTATTGATTATGGCATTCCCTAAATGTTCTTGAACAATATTCTGATGAGAGCGAACTATTGCTCACGTGTAAAAATCCTGTTTTTAGTTGCAGAAATAGCAAATTTGTTACTTGGATATCCACTTTTCAAGGTTGCCTCGTATATTTGTACGAACAAAATTCTGAATGGAATGCTTACTCCTAAATCTCAAAGCTATTTAAAATCCAAGGCCAGCTGCCTTACTTAAGCCATTAACTGACAACCGACATACTTGACAACTCCTATAAAATTCAATTGTACGTGCAAAGTTTTCACAGCTGTCTTTTTTTACTGATTTAGGGCTGGGTGGCTGGGCAAATGTATCAGGCATACCATTTGCAGTCTTTTTTTTTTTTATCCTTTTCCTTTTACCAGTTCCTGGTTGGGATGGTTTCTGAATCTTTCATTCAACACAGGGCCATATGTATCTGTTCCATTTTGCATTCCCTAAATAGCGGATTTTAGAATTTTACAAATTTAAGGAATGCAAAATGGTATGTAAGAAAATAACAATAGATTCACAATTAGGAAATCACTATTAGAAAATGCTACTCCTTTCATTCCTATAATGGTTTTGCATTACCTAATTTGTGATTATAGCAAATTAAATTGAAAACCAGGAGCTTATGGTCGCAATGAAGCACTCCAAAAAACGAGTGCAGTTGTAAAGCTCTACCACTCTCATTTATCCCAAACCTCTATTCCACTACCAAAATAACCCTTTCTAGACTCTCTCCTACTCTACCCCTCTTTGCATCATCTGACACCTCTTTTCTATACCGATCCCCTAAAACAATCCTTTCTAAACTCTTTCCTCTGAGTCCTCCCCTCAAATTCCTTTTTACTCATCCAAAAGCCGCCTCCTATTGCTAAGACCTAAAAAAATCTTTCCCTTTTATCCCTCCACTATCCTTTTCAATCTAAATTAAGACTAACATGTTCACTTCTCAAATTCCATATTAAACTATACTAATATACTACCAAAATAACTAAACATATCTGCTACTCAAATTACTTCATATGTTTTTTTTACTATACTAATTTTCAACCATAATCCTTTATGGGTTCTGGAGCGGCGTGCTGCTCGCCAGAAAAGCGATTCAACATCCATCAGGGGTAACAAGTGCTATATAAAGTCTTTCTTCCCCTTTTATCCCTCCGCTATCCTTCTCACTCCAAGTAACTGACTAACATCCACCACTGAAATTACTTCATATTTCACCATATTAATTCACCACTAATCCTTTGTAGGCTTCCTGAATAGCATGCGTCAACAAGCGCTATATAAATACAAACCTTTGTCCTCCTCTATCCTTCTGCTATCATTCCAAATAACTCACTAACCTATCCACCACTTAAAATGTACTTGCAGGTTTCACTATACTAATTCAACACTAATCCTCTATGGGTCCCTGAGTAGCATGCTACTAGCCGAAAAAGCGCTTTGACGGCTCATCAGGGGTAGTAAGCGCTATATAAATGCAATTACAATACAATACATGGCACTTTAAGAAATAAATCATTTTTTGTGAATTTTTAAATTCCACATGGTTACCATTGACTTTGAGTCGATGGTAATAGCATTTCCTAAATGCCCAGTTTGCATTTAGGAAATGCTTTTGGGACGTGCTTAGAGAATCGCATGTTGCAATTCCCTATTTCGTCGCAATTTTAGTTAAATGCCAAAAATTGCGATTGCCTAAAATGCACTGCCAAAACTTTTCATACACTGCATCTGCGCAAGTTGATTTATGGGCAGAATCATGTTCGCGCATGCGCAGATTGATTCCCTGTGCATTTCCCTTAGAGAGAGGACCTGGGGGCTGGCCGCAGCCCCCGGGGTTACACAGGGGGACTGAGCGAGGAGTCATGGTGCCCCCCAGCCAATCCTGACGGTTAGCGCGGCCGACTTTGGTGCTGGGAAACCAGGTTCGAGCCTCTTATTGTAAATAATCGTGAAATGGGAGGAGAATGTATAGATTTGTGTCAGAAGAATTGGCACATATTTAAACTCGAAGTCTTATTGTTTCATCGTGAAAAGTAGCATTCAATGGGATTAAAAATGTGGTCGGCAGTGAACTGCTTCAGAGAGCAAAGCAAGAAAAGAAGTTCAGGTGGAAATCAGACGTATGAATTGAGGCCGGTTATCACTGTCACGCTGTAGTCGGAAGGATGTTCACACTCTTGTCAAAGCCATTTTATTCATTCACCTTGTTACTCTTATTGGACTTTATAAGCAGGAGTCTGCCCGATTAACCAAGACAAATAGGGCTCAGTTTGAGCAAAGATTTACACTTCGATAAATCACGGAACTTAAAATAAAACAGAAAAAGAATGTGGGTTTCTGAGGAAATAGTAGCATTTACGTCACCCATCTGTATGTGTAACTACACGCATACAGATGGGTGGATGCATGAATGAATGATGGATGCAGGATGGATGGATGAATGGATGAATGGATGAATGGATGGATGGGTGAGTGGATGCAGGAAAGGATGCTGGATGGGTGGATGGATGGATGATGGATGCAGGATGGGTGGATGCATGAATGAATGGTGGATGATGGGTGGATGGATGCGTGGATGCATGAATGAATGATGGATGCAGGATGGATGGATGGATGGGTAGATGCATGAATGAATGATGGATGCAGGATGGATGGATGGATGAATGGATGCAGGATGGATGGTGGATGGGTGGATGCATGAATGAATGATGGATGCAGGATGGATGGGTGGATGGATGCATGAATGAATGATGGATGCAGGATGGATGGATGGATGAATGGATGGGTGAATGGATGAATGGATGCAGGATGGATGGATGGATGGGTGGATGCATGAATGAATGATGGATGCAGGATGGATGCAGGATGGATGGATGGATGGGTGGATGCATGAATGAATGATGGATGCAGAATTGATGGATGGATGGATGCATGAATTAATGATGTATGGATGCAGGATGGGTGGGTGGATGGATGGATGGGTGGATGCATGAATGATGTATGGATGGATGCAAGGTGGTTCGGGCTCGCTCGCTGCGCTCGCTCGCTGCGGTGCAATATGCAAATTAGTTTACGCCTCACCACTTTCAAATGTCACCAGCCGCCCCTGATGTAGATGGAAATAGAAGGGATCGATGGTAACTGCTTATGCTGTCCGTTGGCTGGTTTGTACCATTAACATATTTCCCATTTGTGTACTTTTATGTGACTAAAATACAAATGCAAAAACTGCGTATCCAGTCTTTAACGTTTAGTAGAATCTGTATAAAGCGTGCTCTATTACTGATGCAAACTTTTAATTAAGCGGTCCTCTTGCACCCATTAAAAAAATAATGAAATTAAAAGTACTCACAAAATAATGCATACTTCTCAATCCAGAGGACACCTTTTAATGTAAATTCGTAATCCGTTTTTAGCATCTGGCTGCAGGGAACTTTAGATGACTGTTCCATGTGCATTTGCATTGTCACGGGGCAAGCAGCTGTAGTTTTCTCCTTTGCAATCCTGTATCTAGATCAATTGCACCAGCCTGTGACAATTTATGGTATTGCAGCCAATCCAGAAGCATTGCCATAGGCTGCCGGGCACGGTTGGGTGCAATTTTGTTCTCCAAGAAGCTCCTGAAATGTGAGATTTAGCATCGGCTATCACGATTTTCTATTGTGGGTTGCAGCGGTTAGAGGGCTGCTTCTCAAATAGATTTGTTGCTGCTCAAGTAGATTTTCCCCTCAGTTGAGTGCAAAATCAACTCCAATGGCGGAGTGCTCCTATACACTGCATGGCGCCGTTGGCACTGAATTTCAGTCCTGCACGCGCTACTGGTACTAAATTGCAGCTCAACATATTGCCATATAGGATTTTAGTGTTCCAGTTTAACTGAAGGATATATATCCTTTGATTGCAGTATATCCTCATTTTTAGTCATTTATTTAAATTACTTGTGTGGACAAGTCTGAACAATTTAATATTGCTTTAATGCATTATTGTATCAACACATTTGTTTGAAATGACAAACTCCATTTATATAAAAATGGATGACTTGTTTTTCTCCAAGTTGGATTACATACTAAACCTGCAGATTTTTATTTTTATTTTATAAAACTGCTTTTTCAAAGGAAAATGGGCCTGATTTAAGAATGGGGTTTCAATTTGGCACAATTTGTATTTGCAAATACAAATGCGATGTTTGCTAATTGAGGTATTATGTACATTTTCAAAAACTCAATAGGCATATCCCCTTTATATGCTATAATTTGTGCATTGAACTAGACACAATAACTGATGCCACATATACTGAATTTAGAGTGCAGAACTCACTAGGACATTGACAGTGTAGCGCTCTCGCCAATCTTGGTATCTGCCAGTGACTACGCCACACACAGTGCTTAATATTGCACGTCTTTATTCGTGTGCCTATAACTGAACATAACATTCTACAACAAGCTTTGATTGATTATGCTATGACATAGTTCTGACATCTGTTAGAAGACAAAAGGGTTCCATCATAAAACTCGCAAGACACTACTTTTTTTTTTTTAGAAATCTGTATATAAATGTATGTAGGAAGTTTGCATTTCTTCATTCAACCTTCTTGGCGCTTATCAGACTTCAAAATGGCTGGAACGCCCCACGTAGCAAAGATACCATCCAGTCCCTCAATGACTTGCTCATGAGTTGTAGATGAGCGTTCTATTAATGGAAAACGTGAGTACTCGTCTACTATTACCAACAGATGATGCCCATTATCGCGTTTACTGATGGCTATTCTCTCCCATGCATGCTGTGAGCGTTCTAACATGTTAACAGGATGCTGAGTAATATTTGTCAAAAAGGCAGTTGCCTTAAATTACTTTTTAACCCTCTAAATACTGAAACAAAACTGTCTTGGAGGGCTCTTTTGGTAGCAACAATACCACAATAAAACTGGTAAGCTACTTCATTTGTTTTGTGTCACAGGCTCTCTAGAATCATTATTCTTGGCCCTTGCAGTATAACTCCTTCCTGAGTTATGGACAGTTCAACTTTAACCCCTTCCCTGCCCATGATGGAACCACGCCATCATGAGCCAAGGGCGGTGTGTGCTCATGATTGGGTGGTTTCGTCATGCTGCGGCCTCTCTGCCCACACAGCACTGATTCCCCGCATGTTCGGGCGAATTAGTGAGTGGGAGGTGTTGTGATGGAACCACGCCCTCATTAGCAAAGCTCGCCTGTGACTCGTGATGGCATGCTTCCGTCACAAGCAGGGCGGCACCGTGCTCTTCGCCCCCCCCGCTGCGGTGGAATTAGCGCCGCGGCCAAGGGGTTAACGTTTTGTGTTTTTGATATTTACCATCGCTGGTGAGAGGTACTGTCTGTTCTGTGGCTGATGTGTAATTATATCCTTCAACTGCAGCATGTGACTTATCATGACAGTGATAATCTGGGCTGAAGATCTAGCAACTAGTGTATTTAACTGTACAATGAAGTTAATGTAGGCTACAGCCGTCTTGGCTGGAGTACCCCTATCCTTGAACAGGCATTCTGGAAAAGAATTCAGCAGGGTTTTGATCTGTCCTGCGATGTTTTACAATGGTATAATTCAATCTGAAGACGCATCTTGGCTTTTGGATGGTTAACGATAATTAAGCCTGATCAGTTACCAGTGAAAAAGGCTTTCCAAACAGGAATACATGAAAATGTTCACAAGCCAATACCACAGCGTAATTTTTTTTTCTCGGGTTGTAAGTGTGTTCTGTCTGGGACAAACTGCTACTGGCATAGGCTGCAATATGCCTTAGAGCATTTGGATGTTTTCCGTGCTGTGCAAGGATAGCGCTTAACCCAACTGGGCTACAGTTCACAACAACCTCTGTATGAAGCTTGGAATGGAAGTAAGCCATTTCAGGAGCAGTTTTGGTGGCTTGTTTGATTTTCTTAACTTCTATCAAATTTTTCTGAGCACTTAAATGAAGCCTCTTTTCTCAGTCAACTCTCGCAATGGAGCACTTATGGTAGCAAAGTGTTCGAGGCATGTGGGCTGCTGAATTCATATCTTTGCATAGATCGCCGCCTAGTGTTGGGTCCGGATGATTGCACCTTGTTGTCCTGGAAGAGTCTTCGAAGTATCGCGAGATACGTGTCTCCTCCCCTGGACTACAGTGTTCATGGGCATCTTCTCCATCCTCGGATTGTTTTTTTCCGCCATTGGGTTCAGATGTTATTCCTCTACTCTATCTTCGGAATTGAAACTAACCTACTTTCTAAGGCCAAAAGGCCTTCTACCTCGACGGTATTGTTCTCGTTTGGTACGCCTTGACTTGATTTAACTTTCCATCTCGATACGGTCGTCGATGCGGGGCGTTGGGCCTTTTCGACGCCATGTGGGACCGCTGTCGATGGAAAGGAGTCCGTTCAAAAGGCGCCCACAATGCCATGCCAAATTCCCGCATACTGACAAACATACAGTATGCACCAGGTGTTTATCACCAAACCACAACGAACAAACTTGCTCAGCGTCAGCCCAATTCCGTTCGAAGAAAACCATCAGGAATCGACGGGCCGCTAGGCAAGAGATGCAGCGGCAAGCACTGGAACTGGAGAACATCTTCAATGATGAACACGACCTCCCGGAAGTGGCAGACTTGGATCTAGAAATCGTCACTGTTGAGGACCAGTCGGACTCCTACGACCAGATCACGCTGGGGCAAAAAGTGAGTACCCGACCCCGCTTATTCCAAAGCGGCACACGCTCGATAAAGAGCCAACTCACACACAACAGGAGATGCTCCCCCTCCTGACAAGGAGTCTAAGATCCTAGAAGCCTCAGGCAAAAGGGTGGCCTCACAAGCTGCAAATTCATAGAGGATTGCAAACACACAGGCTTTATTAGCACGCAATGATAGAGCGCATTACGATGAACTTGAAGGTTTGCTGCAACATTTACCAGAACCTTTTAAAGCTAAAACTAACCACCTCATTCACGAAGGCACATTTATAACTAATGCTTCCATTAAATGTGCGCTTGACGCAGCTGATACAGCAGCAAGATCCATTAATACTAGTGTATTACTACGCAGGCATGCGTGGTTACGCATCTCTGGTTTTAAGAACGAGGTGCAATCCACAATCCTCAACCAACCAGTTAACCCAAATTTCCTGTTTGGTCCAGCAGTAGACTCCATCTTAGACAAAATGAAAAAAGATACTGAAACTGCTAAGTCTATGGGCGCACTTCAGTTTCAACAACACAGAGGTTCCTTTCGTCGCTCCTCCTACAGAGGCTCCGCAAGAGGCAACACATCACAGGCTTCCTCTACATTCAAAAGTAACATCCAGAGTACCTTTAATAAATGCTCCAACAGAGGGGTTTATAGGGGAAACAATAACAAGGGCATCCCCTTGTTGGATCCAGAGATGCACGGATCTATATTGCTTCAAGTAAAATTGGGCTCCCCCTGTGACCCTGCCCCCCCCCGCACCCTAGTTGCTGCCGCCCATACCATTCTCCCCACCATTCTTGATTTAGTCAATACGTCTATAACTTCAGGTATTGTCCCTCCCCTGTGGAAACAAGCCATGGTACGAGCGCTCCTTAAAAAACCAAACCTGGATCCCAACAACTCTAGTAACTACCGTCCTACCTCTCTGCTTCCCTGGGTGAGCAAAATCCTCGAGAAACACATCAATGGACACTTGATGGGGTTCCTCGAGAGCAACCATCTTCTCGATTTTACACAGACGGGTTTCCGCCCCAAGCATGGGACAGAGACCGCCCTGCTTGCGGTAACAGAGGAAACCAGAGGGATCTTGGATCGAGGGGATTGGTGGCAATCATCCTCCTCGAGCTAAGCGCCGCATTCGATACGGTGAATCACATAATTCTACTGTATCGAATCCTCACTTTAGGAGTGTCAGGCAGAGCGATAACCTGGATTGAGTCTTTTTTGAGAGACAGATCATTTCAGGTCTTTGAGGGGGATACTGTTTCCTTCAGTAGACCCCTAGGCTGTGGGGTACCGCAGGGCTCATCTTTGAGTCCTAAGTTATTCAACGTGTATATGAGACCACTGGCTGAGATTGTCCGCCCTTATGGCATCAAGATCATCACATATGCGGACGATACTCAGCTAGTGGTCTCTTACACAGCAAGACTGCCAATCAGTACAGGCTGATCTGGCGGGCTGCCTAGAGGAAGTTAAAAAGTGGATGACCGCCTCATGTCTCAAACTCAACGGAGACAAAACTGAGCTTATGCTCCTCGGCTGCTCTGGGTCCCCTACGATTGACTCTATATGGCCCTCCTGTCTGGGCCCTCCTCCAATACCCAAAGACATCATAAAAAGCCATGGTATCTGACTGGACAGTTCTCTGACTTTTAACAGCCAAGCAACCAGTCTGTCAGCCACTTGTTTTGGTCTGATCAGACTCCTCAAGAAGTTCCTTCCCCTCCTGCCGTTTGAGAACAAACGGTGGTTCAAGGTCTGATTCAGTCCCGTCTCGATTTTGGCAATGCTCTTTACTTGGGAGCTCCTAAATACACTTTGCGGAAACTCCAGTTAATTCAGAACTGTGCCGCGCGAACGCTGCTTCAGATCCCCCGCAGGCTTTCAGCTAAGCCTGGGCTGAGGAGCCTACATTGGCTCCCTGTCAGGGAAAGAATTAATTTTAAATCACTGTGTATTACTCATCAGGCTTATTGGAAAACAGGACCGGTGATTAATCACTCCTTAATCACCCCGTACCATCCCAATAAACAGCTTCGTTCTACCCATGCCTTTTTTGCCACAGTACTGTGTAGATGTGCAAGCAAAGCAGCAAGCTGCTGTGGGCCAGGCTGTCCTTAAAACTCTTTTCCAAACTGCTGCAGCTGGTACAGGTGACCACCACTAAAGGAGATACTGCTATACAGTCTATGCAAAGATATGAATTCAGCAGCCCACATGCCTCGAACGGAATATGCTACTTACCAGTATGCATCTGTTCTTGGCATGTAGGGCTGCTGACATTCATATCGCTCACCCTCCTCCCCGGTGCCTGTCACAGCTTCAGTACTTTTCCACATACATTTACATGGGCATCTCTTACTTTTCTATACTCCATCTTTGCCACAATGGTGAAAAACAATCTGAGGATGGAGAAGATGCCCATGCGCACTTTAGTCCAGGGGAGGAGTCACCTATCTCGTGATACTTCGAAGACTCTTCCAGGACAACAAGGTGCAATCATCCGGACCAAACACTAGGCGGCGATCTATGGAAAGATATGAATGTCAGCAGCCTACATGCCAAGAACAGAGGCATACTGGTAAGTAGCATATTCCCTTCTATGTATCTTGAACATTTACTGGATATGCAAAGAAATGAGTATCATGGAAACATCCTGTGGGGGCGGCGGGGGATCAGCATTTAACAGTTCTTGCACTTTTGCAGGAGTTGGTGGCATACCCCTATCTGAAAAGATATGGACACAGAACTTTGGCTTTGTCCTGTGGAACTCACATTTGTCTCCAAAGTCAAACCTTCATCAGTAAGTAAACATACTTGTCTGAGAGCTTTGTCATGCTCCTGTGTAGCTCTGAAAATCAATATTATTGCTATATTTGAAGGCATTCACAACCGGCTGTATGACATGTTGAATGACCTCTTGGAACTCGAAAAAGATTGCAGGTACATTACAACATTTTCTATCTGTTGGTCTATTCTGATACGTTCAGTACGTCATTTATTTCTTCTCTACTAAACGTCAAGTTGCATTTCCCTGACACCTGATTGATGTCTACCTTGCACTACTTCTGTTTGCAGCATTACGTTGCAAGTTATGATTGTCATCCACCATGTTTCATGAACTTGTTTGAATCCGCCTTTAGCGTTAGCACTCCGTATAATGTACAACGTTATCTTGTATGGCAGCGTGGTACCATAATGTATGTCCTGACCAACAGGTTCTCTGCCATAGACAAGTAGATTATTTTCAACGCTTCTGTTGTCTTCTCATGCTTTACAGCGGCTCAAGTTGTGCTTAGACCCCAAATGCATGAAGTATTGATGCCATATTTTGGCAGCAGCATTTGTGGCATGCACAAGCAGTTTTCTTTGAGCATGGCAAATACTTTGGAGAGCATGGTCATTCTTCAGGCTACTAATCCCCTATCTTGTCACCACTCGCTGTGTCATCTCTAGACTGTACCTGCCAGTGACTATGCCACACACACAAAGCTTAATATTGAATGTCTTTATTCGTCGCTGTGTAACTGAATTTAACATTCTAAAACAAGCTTTCATTGCATTACACTCTGAAACCAATGTCACAGCTCTACAGAGTCCGATGGGAGCCTAAAGGGTTCAATCATAAAAAGCGCAAGACACTACAGACCACATTTTAAATACTGACTTGGCTGTGCTTTATACAGTTGGTAGTTGTGAAATTTTATAACATGATGCATGACTGCCGACAGTATCCTGCCACACAACAGTATCCATTATTATATTTAATTTTTGGGTAAATGTTTTACTACACTACATACTGCACATAAATAGTGATGGAAAATATATATTTGTGAAGTACTGAAAAATGGTATCGGGTTTCAGTAGCCATTTGCCAGCAAATGCTGACTTTTTTTTATAGCAATTGTAAGAAAGCAGCCATTTTGCAGGTGTTTCAGATCCTTCCCTTTCGTGCTACCATTTGGTCTACTAGCTGCTGGTTTCAATCAATCAATCAAGCAAATGTATATAGCACGCTACTCACCCGGGAGGGTCTCAAGGCGCTGAGGGGGAGGAGTCCATTACTGCTCGAAAAGCCAGGTCTTGAGTTGCTTCCTGAAGGAGAGCTGGTCCTGGGTCAGCAGTAGGTGGATGGGGAGGGAGTTCCATGTCTTGGACGCCAGGTAGGAGAAGGATCTTCCTCCGGCGGTGGCTCTGCGAATGCGTGGTACGGTGGCGAGGGCAAGGCTGGTCGAGCGCAGCTGGCAGGTGGGCGTGTAGAAGGTGGGCGTGTAGAAGGTGAGGCGGTTGTTGAGGTACTTGGGGCCCAGGTTGTGGAGAGCCTTGTGTGCGTGGGTGAGGAGTCTGAACGTGATCCTCTTGCTGATGGGGAGCCAGTGCAGGTCTCTCAGGAGGAAGGAGATGTGGTTGTGGCGGGGAATGTCCAGGATGAGTTTTGCGGAGGAGTTCTGTATGCGCTGGAGTCTTCTTTTCTGTAGTTTGGCAGTGGTTCCCGCGTAGTGGGTGTTCCCGTAGTCCAGTCGGCTGGTGATGAGTGCCTGGGTGACCGTCTTCCTGGTTTCGGTGGGGATCCATCGGAAGATCTTACGGAGCATGCGCAGGGTGTTGAAGCAGGATGACGAGACGGTGTTGACTTGTCTGGTCATCGAGAGGAAGGAGTCCAGGATGAAGCCCAGGTTTCGTGTGTGGTCCGTTGGTTTCTGACTCAAAGTGCATTGGAGCCTGCTAACCAGGGCCCAGTGCCAGTGCTCTTGACTTAAAACTGAAGTATGTAAATTGGTAACACCAATTGGCCCTGATAAGCGGTTCCAAAACAACAGTTTTGAAAGCATTGTAGACTGCAGGAGCAGTGCAAACTCCTCAAACTCTTTCTACTCACCATGTGTGACATGGTCAAATGACTATTTTTAATGTATGTCAGTCACCCCCAAAGAAGGCCTTCTATGCCCAGGATGCAGAGTGCATTATATTAGATGTGGAGATATAAGTGCAAGCTTATTTGTCCAATAGCAGTTTCTTTTCATTAAGGGCTACTATAAGTGGTCAGCGGGCCATAGACTAACATGAGCTGGCACCTGGGGACCCGGAGGATGCCAGCTCCATTGAAATATGTTTGGTATTAACCAACTTGTTCTAATCAAACCCTACCCTTGTCTAAAGTCAGATCTAATATTACACACTCCCAGGTGATTACCAAAGAGTTCGCCCACCTGTCTGACAGCCTATAGCCTATAGCTGCGGCCGCCAAGGCAGGGATGTGTCCCTCTGCCCGGAGTCCCATGATTCAAACAAAGGCCCGCCTGTGGAGATGCCACCTCCCTCCCTGACAGGATGGCTAGTGAAGTGGAAAAACAACAATTGATGGACAGAATGCAGAACAATGTCATACATTCACCCCAGTACAGAGAACTGGGCCTAAATCCATCGTTTTTTTGCACTCCACAAAACCCCAGGTCAGACATGGCTATATGCAAATCAGCCTTGACCCTGTGCCTCATGGGAACAGTCCAGCCCGAACTGCCAAACCATGTCTTTCCTGGACCGGAATCAAGCATCGAAGTACCGGTTTCTGGCTATCAGCCGTCATCAGCCTGGATAGCTTGACTCCAGTGGTGTGGAGAGCATGGGACTCACGTCTGAGCATACCCATCCCACTCGGGGTGACAAATGCAAAAACAACAATTGATGGACAGAATGCAGAACAATGTCATACATTCACCCCAGTACAGAGATCTGGGCCTAAATCCATCGTTTTTTTGCACTCCACACCACCCCAGGTCAGACATGGCTATATGCAAATCAGCCTTGACCCTGTGCCTCATGGGAACAGTCCAGCCCGAACTGCCAAGCCATGTTTTCCTGGACCGGAATCAAGCATCCAAGGACCGGTTTCTGGCTATCAGCCGTCATCAGCCTGGATAGCTTGACTCCAGTGGTGTGGAGAGCATGGGACTCACGTCTGAGCATACCCATCCCACTCGGGGTGACAAATGCAAAAACAACAATTGATGGACAGAATGCAGAACAATGTCATACATTCACCCCAGTGCAGAGATCTGGGCCTACGTCCATCGTTTTTTTGCACTCCACACCACCCCAGGTCAGACATGGCTATATGCAAATCAGCCTTGACCATGTTCCTCATGGGAACAGTCCAGCCCGAACTGGCAAACCATGTCTTTCCTGGACCGGAATCAAGCATCCAAGGACCGGTTTCTGGCTATCAGCCGTCATCAGCCTGGATAGCTTGACTCCAGTGGTGTGGAGAGCATGGGACTCACGTCTGAGCATACCCATCCCACTCGGGGTGACAAATGCAAAAACAACAATTGATGGACAAAATGCAGAACAATGTCATACATTCACCCCAGTACAGAGATCTGGGCCTAAATCCATCGTTTTTTTGCACTCCACACCACCCCAGGTTAGACATGGCTATATGCAAATCAGCCTTGACCCTGTGCCTCATGGGAACAGTCCAGTCTGAACTGCCAAGCCATGTCTTTCCTGGACCGGAATCAAGCATCCAAGGACCGGCTTCTGGCTATCAGCCATCATCAGCCTGCATAGTTTGACTCCAGTGGCGTGGAGAGCATGGGACTCACGTCTGAGCATACCCATCCCACTCGGGGTGACAAATGCAAAAACAACAATTGATGGACAGAATGCAGAACAATGTCATACATTCACCCCAGTACAGAGATCTGGGCCTAAATCCATCGTTTTTTTGCTCTCCACACCACCCCAGGTTAGACATGGCTATATGCAAATCAGCCTTGACCCTGTGCCTCATGGGAACAGTCCAGCCCGTACTGCCAAGCCATGTCTTTCCTGGACCGGAATCAAGCATCCAAGGACCGGTTTCTGGCTACCAGCCGTCATCAGCCTGGATAGCTTGACTCCAGTGGTGTGGAGAGCATGGGACTCACGTCTGAGCATACCCATCCCACTCTGGGTGACAAATGCAAAAACAGCAATTGATGGACAGAATGCAGAACAATGTCATACATTAACCCCAGTACAGTGATCTGGGCCTAAATCCATCGTTTTTTTGCACTCCACACCACCCCAGGCCAGACATGGCGATATGCAAATCAGCCTTGACCCTGTGCCTCATGGGAACAGTCCAGCCTGAACTGCCAAGCCATGTCTTTCCTGGACCAGAATCAAGCATCCAAGGACCGGTTTCTGGCTATCAGCCGTCATCAGCCTGGATAGCTTGACTCCAGTGGTGTGGAGAGCATGGGACTCACGTCTGAGCATACCCATCCCACTCGGAGTGACAAATGCAAAAACAACAATTGATGGACGGATTGCAGAACAATGTCATACATTCACCCCAGTACAGAGATCTGGGCCTAAATCCATCGTTTTTTCGCACTCCACACCACCCCAGGTCAGACATGGCTATATGCAAATCAGCCTTGACCCTGTGCCTCATGGGAACAGTCCAGCCCGAACTGCCAAGCCATGTCTTTCCTGGACCGGAATCAAGCATCGAAGGACCGGTTTCTGGCTATCAGCCGTCATCAGCCTGGATAGCTTGACTCCAGTGGTGTGGAAAACATATTACTCACGTCTGAGCATACCCATCCCACTCGGGGTGACAAATGCAAAAACAACAATTGATGGACAGAATGCAGAACAATGTCATACATTCACCCCAGTACAGAGATCTGGGCCTAAATCCATCGTTTTTTTGCACTCCACACCACCCCAGGTCAGACATGGCTATATGCAAATCAGCCTTGACCCTGTGCCTCATGGGAACAGTCCAGCCCGAACTGCCAAGCCATGTTTTCCTGGACCGGAATCAAGCATCCAAGGACTGGTTTCTGGCTATCAGCCGTCATCAGCCTGGATAGCTTGACTCCAGTGGTGTGGAGAGCATGGGACTCACGTCTGAGCATACCCATCCCACTCTGGGTGACAAATGCAAAAACAACAATTGATGGACAGAATGCAGAACAATGTCATACATTCACCCCAGTACAGAGATCTGGGCCTAAATCCATCGTTTTTTTGCACTCCACACCACCCCAGGTCAGACATGGCGATATGCAAATCAGCCTTGACCCTGTGCCTCATGGGAACAGTCCAGCCCGAACTGCCAAGCCATGTCTTTCCTGGACCGGAATCAAGCATCCAAGGACCGGTTTCTGGCTATCAGCCGTCATCAGCCTGGATAGCTTGACTCCAGTGGTGTGGAGAGCATGGGACTCACGTCTGAGCATACCCATCCCACTCGGGGTGACAAATGCAAAAACAACAATTGATGGACAGAATGCAGAACAATGTCATACATTCACCCCAGTACAGAGATCTGGGCCTAAATCCATCGTTTTGTTGCACTCCACATCACCCCAGGTCAGACATGGCTATATGCAAATCAGCCTTGACCCTGTGCCTCATGGGAACAGTCCAGCCCGAACTGCCAAGCCATGTTTTCCTGGACCGGAATCAAGCATCCAAGGACCGGTTTCTGGCTATCAGCCGTCATCAGCCTGGATAGCTTGACTCCAGTGGTGTGGAGAGCATGGGACTCACGTCTGAGCATACCCATCCCACTCGGGGTGACAAATGCAAAAACAACAATTGATGGACAGAATGCAGAACAATGTCATACATTCACCCCAGTACAGAGATCTTGGCCTAAATCCATCGTTTTTTTGCTTTCCACACCACCCCAGGTTAGACATGGCTATATGCAAATCAGCCTTGACCTTGTGCCTCATGGGAACAGTCCAGCCCGAACTGCCAAGCCATGTCTTTCCTGGACCAGAATCAAGCATCCAAGGACTGGTTTCTGGCTATCAGCCGTCATCAGCCTGGATAGTTTGACTCCAGTGGTGTGGAGAGCATGGGACTCACGTCTGAGCATACCCATCCCACTCGGGGTGACAAATGCAAAAACAACAATTGATGGACAGAATGCAGAACAATGTCATACATTCACCCCAGTACAGAGATCTGGTTTCTGGCTATCAGCCGTCATCAGGCTGATGAAGGCTGATAGCCAGAAACTGGTCCTTGGATGCTTGATTCCGGTCCAGGAAAGTCATGGCTTGGCAGTTCGGGCTGGACTGTTCCCATGAGGCACAGGGTCAAGTCTGATTTGCATATAGCCATGTCTGACCTGGGGTGGAGTGCAAAAAAACGATGGATTTAGGCCCAGATCTCTGTACTGGGGTGAATGTATGACATTGTTCTGCATTCTGTCCATCAGTTGTTGTTTTGGCTAGTGAAGTGGCACATCAACTTAGTGAGCTTCAAAGCCTTCACTGCCTCTGATATGCAACCAGGCTTCCTGACAGAGGAGGAAACCACCAACCCCTGCCTCCAGGAACATCTGCTTCTGGGCTGGTGGGGAAATGAGGTAATGAGTTGTGTTCTCCCAGTGGCCCCAACCTGCAAGAGACTGATTGTCACTAGTGCTTTTTAAGTTGAGCCTAGTGCAGCGCGCATGCGCTTCTCTAGGAGATAACATTTTGGAATCGGGCTGCACTTTTTAGAAACTCATGCACGCCACAGCATCCACCTTGTGGGAGCGAGCAGCAGGGGCCATCTGTTTGTAATTAGCGCAGCCACACTTGTTTACATTTGCCTTGCTTGTCCTAAATGCTTCCAAGATTTTCCCGCATCTTAAATTACAGGCTCTTATAAGCAGCGGCACGCGTGGGCCATCTGTTGGTAATTAGCGTGGTCGCGCTTGTTTCAGTTAACGCGGTGTTCTGGTCCAACTGCCTGCATCAGACCAGCCCCGAGAGATAGGCAGCCTTCGGTGAGCAAGAACAATGGTGCGGCTATAACACTGGTGCTTCCATTTACCCACAGGTCTCTCTCAGCCGGGTCCTCCGATGAATGAGATTTTTCCACAGAGGCTGCTAATAGCGCGTTCTTTTCAGTTTTGTGAGGAGCCGCAGATACAGATCAGAAGTTCTGTTTAAAAATGAATCCCCAGACGTGAGCCACCTCTTTCCTTGTCTGTCTCTGTGCTCACAACGGCTGCCATTTCTGATGATAATCTGTCCCGGCAGAGCAGTCAGCTGCCCAGCCTCACGAGTGCCCGGTGTGTCCCTCCTGTGCTAACCATTTCCCACTAGATTTGCACGGTGGAGAAATCATCTTTGTGCTCTCGCTCTTTCTTTTAACCCCACCGGAGGACTGACTGCTTGGACTGTCAGCCTGAGCACCTGTGGCATTTCTAATCTAGTGACTTAAAAAAAAATACTGAAATTACAGAGTATGCCAACGGGTTGCCCCTACATGTTTAGGGAGGACGAGCACTGTGGATACATTTTTTTCAGCTATATCTTTATCCTTTGTAAAGCAAAATACATTGGCATGACTACTTTTGGGCAGATGGGCCAATCCAATTAACAGAAATGGGTGCCCACTTTTTGGTGGGGGCCCAATAATCCAGCAAATCTACCCAAACCCTAAAAGAAGGGGCGTCAAACAAGGTAGAAGCACACTGATATCCTATGGAGATCAACTATGAGCAAGATGGAACAAGCACTCAAAAGCCAAACAACCACAGATTCAAGCTGTTACTACCTCCTAAAAAATGTTATGGTGTTACAATTTTTTAATTCACCAATAAAAATCTGATTTGCAAAGAAAAAGAAAAAGTAGCAAAGTCATTGCAAGATCTATTTGCTTTGCCAATGCTTGTTTTCCATTGACCACAACGTTAACTTTTTGTTGTTAATTGCACTGATTTATTTTTCCTTCTGAAATCCATAACTTTGGTTATGCTTATCCAATTGTGTTCATTTTGATATCTAAATTTATATTAACATCTGCTTTGTTTTTATAAATTGGTGTTGGATATCTTTTGAGTTGTGTCAATTACTTATTGTCCAATCTGGATACTCGGAAATGCTCAACACATGTTCCTCTAATAAAGGCTGACTACTCTGTGCCACACTACCAGGACTTGGCTAGGGATTTATTAGTGTGAATCCAAATTTCCTATTTTGGGGTATTGTGAGAGTATTACATAGTGAAGCCTAACCAGACTCACAACATAATACTCCACTTTCCTACATTGTGTTACAGCGGTGGTATCCTGAACTTGTGTTTCACAAGAACAATCAGTCATAAGTGGTTTTCACACAAGAAATCCACTATTGACTTTCAGACTTGTTATTTTTTCAGATTTCTTTTCTGAAAATATTTTAACTCTAATTGTTGGGTCCTTGAGTATACCCCCATTTCAGAGAGTAATTAAAATTAACTTTGAAAGTTAGGAAAGTGTTGAAAGTTTTTGCAAAGTTTAAAAAAGGTCATAACATTCAAGTAAAAGGTTCAGCTCAATGGAAGCTGATTAGAATCTCGACCTGTATTATTCTAGCTCTGAAGATTAGGGATCTCATAGTTTTGTGCAAAGCTAGTGACATTGACATTGGCTATAGAGCTACAGCTCAAAAGGAGAACCCTCTTCTTCCAACTTTAGACCCCCTCTCTCATTCACCACCTACAGGCACGCACCCTCACCTGCCACCAGCCTCCCACGCACACCAAACCACTATGAGCAACATGAACAACAACCTCTTCAAACACTAGGGCAATATAGCACCTATACCCCAGCAAGTCCCCTCACAACATTTATTTATTTATTTATCTAAACTTGTATTGCGCACAGCTACCCTCAATGGGTTTCCCGGCGCCAGGGACAGACAAGAGAAGAAAGCAAGCAAAAAGCCCAAACAGAACAAACAGTGCAGAAGGATCAATTAAACAAAAGGGTCTTTAATTTTTTCCGAAATGAGAGGAGATCAGTCTCGGCTTTCAGAGCCGGCGGAAGAGCATTCCACATCCTTGGACCAAGATAGGAAAACGAGCGGCCGCCCATTTTGGCCAATTTAATTCTAGGGACCACGAGATTGCCACTGGTGGAGGATCTTAAAGTACGACCAGGCTCATAGACTTGAACCAGGTTCTGCAGGTATTTAGGAGCAGAGCCCTGCCGAATTTTGAAAAGAAGACATAAGGTTTTAAATTGTACGCGGTTCGGGACCTTAAGCCAATGAAGGTCACACAGAGCCTTGGCTGCAGAGGATCTCCGGGGTACATTACACAATAAACGAGCTGATGAGTTTTGCACCACCTGGAGTTTGTTTATTGTGGCCTGATCGGCCCCAAGATAAAGCACATTCCCATAGTCGATGCGGGAGATCACAAGAGCCTGGACGACAGTTCTCCGAGTAGAGCAAGGTAACATCCATAGGATCTTCTGCAACCATCTTAAGGTGGAAAAACAGATTGCAGCGACCTTTGTTACCTGCTGTCTCATTGAGAGCTTATCGTCAATAAGGAAGCCGAGGTTGCGGGCTACGGGGGTTGGATTCGGCAGAGGACCCATGTCGCAGGGCCAATGTCGAGGGCCCCACAGATCTTTATTTTTGCCCAAGATAACAACCTCGGTCTTATCACCGTTGAGCTTGAGCAGATGGTCGTGCATCCAGGCAGCAACGCGTGATAGCCCAGACTTCAAAGCAGAGACCTCGTGGCCCTCACTGCTAGAGAGAGAGAACACAATCTGCGTGTCGTCAGCATACGAATAGATTGTTAGGCCGGCGTCCTCCACGATGGTGGCAAGGGGTCTGATATAGATATTAAACAGCAAAGGGCTGAGAATCGACCCCTGGGGGACGCCGTATGCTGATGAATAGACAGCAGATTCAGCTTCTGTCGAAAATACCTGAAAGGTGCGTCCGCTTAAAAAGGAGGCAATCCAGGCCAGCGCAGATCCAGCAACACCAAGGAAGCGGAGAGAGTCAAGAAGGATGGAATGAGACACGGTATCGAACACTGCACTCAAATCCAAAAGGATGAGTGCAAAGGTCTCCCCACGATCGATACCGTGCCGAAGCCTCTCCGTTACCCCAAGGAGTGCGGATTCAGTGGAATAATGGGCCCGAAACCCGGATTGGGACGGATGGAGATATCCCACATTTTCGACAAACGAATTAAGCTGGGTGTTCACATGTCGTTCTAAAATTTTAGAACATGCAGGCAGCAGGGATATGGGCCTAAAATTTGCTAGGTTTGTGATGTCAGCGCCGGTCTTCTTCAACAAGGGAACGACCAAAGCATGTTTCCACTCATGTGCCATCGTAGACTTTATAAGAGAGGTATTCAAACGTCTCATTAGGACTCTCCGTGGCTCGAGGTCCAACAGTTTTAAAATTTTCATAGGGACAGGGTCCCGAGGGGAGCCTGACCTGATACTATTTAGGCACGATAAAAAGGTAGTGTCATCAAACAAAGACCAGTCGTTGATGATCGTTGAAGGGAGGGGAGGACTCCCAGAAGTAACCACCAGTGAGGACTCAGCAGATGGCGGGGAGGTAGACAAAAATTCATGAATATGCTCCCCCTTAGAAATAAAGAAATCAGCAATGGCATCACACTGTGGTTTGTCCAAAGCCGGAGGAGAAGGTACCGTGTCTGCTCCTGTTAGCTTCTTTATCATTGTAAAAAGAGTCCGCGGACAATTCTGGGCTTGAGTGATCGTAGATGCCGCAAAAGCGGCCTTGGCCAGTTTAGAGTTAACATGATATCTCTTTAGTGCCTCTTTATAAACTGCCTTACTGGGGATTGAATAGAAACGCCTCCATTTTCTTTCTAATGCCTTGCACATGACAGCCCAAAAATCTGGAACTCCATCCCAGGAAACATTAGAACGATCCAGTCCTTAAGAAAATTCAAAATGCACCTTAAATCCCTCCTCCTCAACCACTCCAACTGAAAGCGATAACCCCTACCCCCACGCCTAACCCTATCCCCGCTTTGGCTCCGCACCGACTGACTCACTTCAGCCAAAACGAAGTTTCCTCAGGACACTTGAACTACCTCAACAATGCATGCAACAAGGCCACCTCAAGACTCTACTACTACCTCAAGAATTTGCAGCACCCTTCAACTACCTCAACAATGCTTGCAACAAGGCCACCTAAATACTCTACCACTACTACCTCAAGAATTTGCAGCACCCGTGGACTTCTGAACTTTTATTTGATATTGCTTTAATAAGTATCTCCTATGAAACACTGTTGTAAAGCGCTCCGAAACCCTCGGGTCAGGTCAGCACTATATAAAATTCCTAAATGAATAAAATAAAAATTGAAAGGGCCCTCTGTTCCTATAAGAGAAAAACGAGGGAATGTTGTATGGTGCTTTAGATTCCAAATGATTTTTTCTGATTCATGCCATTATATAGGTACAATCCACATTGCCCATATATAGGCATAGAATTCAAGCCCTTATTTAGGCATAGCCCATGCTACCTAAATACAGGCATGGCTACTTCCATCCGTTCATCAACATCGCGATGATTTCTTTGAAAACCAGACTCTTAAGCAGAAGGGACTTCCCCTAGCCTAGATATTGATTTCTCCTAGAAACTCTTTATTATGCATGAACAACTATTCCTTAGGGGTTCATCCATGACGTTCATATGTCCGACTTTACGTCAAAGCTGGCATTCCTAAACAACTTCAAGGTATAAATATACCTTCACTGGCTGTAGCAAAGCACAGTGGTTTGGTGCAGTTCGACGACCTACTTGCCCGACGCAGCTCGCTACAGCAAGTGCCGAAGGAAGCCGACTCTCCAGCTGACGCACTGACAAAGAAGCTGTCATCCTCCTGCCAAGAATCCAGCTCCAGTGTTTCTGACTCCCCTTGCGGGGTGTTGGGAAATCGAGTCCTGAGACAGAGATACCAGACCTCCTTCATTCTAGGATATGGAGCTGATTAGAACCTAGAGAAACCTTTGGCAATTCTTGGCAGAACTAAGAACTAAAAACTTATGCTAAACAATACTTACTTCTTCCCTGCTCTTCTCTCGAGCATACAACGCTTAGTCTCTCCTCTGCTCCCGTTGGCCTTCCTACTGTTTAAAAGCGCCAAGAAACCGCGTGGTAAAAGTGCGCTATAGAAATATTTTTACATTCAAATGCAAATTCTTCCTTCGTTCTAGACCTAGGTTAGGTACATTGGGGTAGGCGTATTTTAGAAGCACCAGTTGAGTATTTTAGCCTGAGTTATTTATGCATGTATTTTTATATGGCTTAGAAACCATGCAAAGCTGTTATTATTATTTTATAATACTATTCTTGCTGTACGCATTATACTTTGCATTCTGCCTAATGATTGTATCAGTTCACCTCTCTTGCATGTGAATGAAGACTGTTCAATAAACCTTTTATTAAAAACGCCCGTCTTACTATTTTTCTGCAATTCTGTAGAAACGAAGCATGCACGATTGACTGAGTGAAATACTTATCTATTGTTTCCACGACTCTGAAGATATTTGTTCCAGTCCTAGGGAAACAAAGTTGTCATGTTTATGCGGTTGTCAGAAACTTACCCCTTCTTGTGTATTTGAGAAAGTTTCTAGTGACCTCTGAGCTAGCTGGCACTCCCAATTAAGTTTAGTATATTCAATAGAGACCTACCAACCCAAGTCCTACGTCATATCTATAGGATATATTATTCCAATGCGCAGAGCCTGTTGGGAATATAGGAACTACATTACAGGAGTACCATTACTCTAATGAAGCCCCTGAAAAGGGTGAATATGATGTCCTAGTCCGAATGGAAGAAAATGGGGAAGAAGGTGCAGACCACACATCTCAACCCTTTCCCAGACCCCCTTCACTAACAGGAAATGACAGAAGTAACTTTAGAAGACACCCTACTGCAAGGTAGTAGTAATGATTAAGAGCTTGATCTCCTCTCCTTGAGGACGAAAAGATTTGACTCGAGGAAAAGAAGAAATTCCTTGAAGAAAGAAGGCTCAATATGGGCTTAAAGCCCGAAGGTAATGGTGGCAGCAATACAAACCGGTAAAAATAAAATACCTTTGCCTCTGAGATCCAAAGTTTAGAGATGGTGATGAAAATGACACATGGTTTACAACCTTTGAGAAGGCCTGTAAAATGAGAATGATGGGTCACCAGCACTAAGGCTCCCTATTGTGGAAGTTGTTCTCAGTCAAGGTCAGAGATAGACTTTTGACTCTTAATGAGGATGAGGCTGAGTCCTATCAGCACACGAAGAAGACCTTAATAGGAGTTGGACTCATCACAGAAGGGTACAGAGTGAAGGTCAGGGGCACCCATAAAGATCAAAACCAGGGATGGCTGGTATTCGTGGGTGTGAGGGGCGTTGCACTGTCACCCTGGGGAAGAGAAGATGATGCCTGTGTGGGTGTGTCAGGGATGCCTCCCTACTCCACTGCTACTCAGCAACTCCTGGTCGTCTTTGTGATGGGTGGGCTAGGGCTTGAGGGGGAATCCAGCAGCTTCCATGAGGTTAGTTAGTTTATTTTTTGCCAGTGCAGTCCCGTCTAGGTTAATCGAGGTCCTGTTACTGTAGTGGAACTCATGGGCCACTTTTGTGGCCTTAGTTATATCTCTCTCTTTTGTTTGGGTTTAAAAGATGGGCAGCCAGAACACATTTGGTGTGACACCAGCCAGTCCTGGGTAGTTTTCTGAGCAGTCACTCACCAGAGATGAGGGTTCAGCAGGCTTTCTGTAATCATCACTGTCCTGAGGGAACATTATGCCTACCCTCAGTGTTTAGATATCTCATTTATTTGTATGCACTATGAAAATGACAAACAAAGCGGTGTTTTGGACAAACTTAAGGCTGTTATGGCCAGAGTTGCCGACTTTGGAACTGAGTAATCTGTTTCGAGTATCTGCAACAGCTCAACATCCTGTGATTCTGGGCAAATCACTTAATCTCCATGTGCCTAAAAATCATAGTCTGCCCTTGTGTAATGTTGTAACTAGTGTTCATGAAGCTCACATTTTGTAATTTTTTATCTGCAAAAAGAAAAACACACGTAGGCTGTTCAAAGCACTGGTTGTAATCTGCTTAGCCATGTAATTTGCTCTCTATTTCCAATGACACCACAGTGTGGACAAAAGAGCTCCATATGCTTGTGGTAAATAAATAATTAATTACCTGATCTATTTTTGACTATAATCAATAAACGGTTAGCTCAATAAATAAGAGTCAAGATACGAGGTAGCTAGAGTTGACAGGCTTTAATTAAGCATAAAGGACTGGAACAGGACAGCCTGTACGGGAATGGGAAAGATGCGCATCGGGGGCAGGAACAGGATACAGGGGGTGGTGCGCACAACTTTTAATAACAGAACATCAGTATATATAGTTAAACAAAATACAGTGCATTCAATACAGTAGGCGTAGCAGTAGGCGGAGTTTGTAGCAGTCGCGAAAGATAAGGCATAAAGTGGGTGTAACAAGAGGTGTGTACAGGGCGTATACATAGACATGTGATGTAAACGTAACAGAATATGTCATAAAAGGGGCGGAAACATGGAGGGGGCTACCTGAGCAGCTGGGACCTCTAACCTAGTGGTGCGCGCAAACTGGCAATGACGTGTTACTAGGGAGAACTGGGGGCTATGACTTCTGCGCTAGAAGAGGAGACTAAAGTCTGGAGTGCCAGAGCGACATGTACCCAGGCATATCTAGTATCTGATGTTTAGAGTACATGTTGATAGAATCCAAAAGTTATCAGGGCAAAGGCTAACAGACTCTAAGACTGGTGTATGCATAATTCTACATGTAGCGCTTGTGCGAGGAATATTATATGAATATAAATACAGTATTTCTCTTACATGGAGACATAAAGGCTAGACCATGACGGAAACTATTGATGCGATTCAGTAGCTTAGGAATGCAGAGAAGGAGGGCTGGACTGATAACTAGAATCATAACATACTCTTGGCAGACTGGGAGGCAGAGCCAGGCCGAGCCGGGCACTGCGAGGCATGAAAGTGAGCTAAGGGTCAGGGATACAGGTGGGGGCTGTATCGCTCCTCGGAGAGGGTTCAGGAAACAGGAGCAGAATCTGAGTCCGGGCCCTTTTGAGGCCTAGAAACGGGGACTTTTCAATGAATTAACGTGCACACTGTAAAACGTGGCAACGTAGCTTTACATAGGCCTAATATTCGTTGTATTCACGAAGACTGGAAACTGGCATACTAGAGATGGACACAACTGTAATTGCGTCTTTAATCGATCAGAAAGGAATACATGCATATCGATCATGCACATATAGCATAAGATGGGGAACACGTAGGCACATATAACATGGCAAAATTTACTTTTCCACATTCCCTCCTTGTGCCCTACGTTTCCATCAGGAAACATCTATATTCATGATACCATCTATCATTTCATATAGCATCATTTGCTCGTCTCGAATTGTCTTGGAACGGGATTTAGAGCGGGACTTAGGACTAGGAATACAAGAGGTAGCACAAATGCCGCAAATCGCAGGGCCACATTGTAAACAGAGGCAGCAACTGAAAATGATCATTACTGCTATACCTAGGAATGACAATACTTTCCATCCCCAGGCAGAAATGATACTCCAGAGCCAACCGGACCATGTCCAGGTGCCTGGATTCTGGTGTAACTGATGGGCAATTTTATGAAGTCTGGTTATAGCTGAATAAACAGACGGCGCGTTATTAGGAATGAAAATGCAGCAACTAGATCCGATGACTCTACATGCTCCTCCTCTATCGGCCAGTATGACGTCAAGAACGAGACGATTTTGGAGCACGACAAATCTCATAGCAGATTGCTCTTCGGTTAAGTTACCTAGAGCAGAAGTAGTCTCATTCACTACTGCTTCAAGGGTTCTGGTTAGTCTACGTATTAATTTACTATTCTGGACAGGTCCTATAAAGAAGAAGAAACCTTTATTGAAATCGGTATACTGTTCTAGAGCAGTTTCAGTTTGATCGACAATTGGGGACTCAATCTCCCTTCTATGTCTGACGTGTACTAGATGTGTGTTTCTGTGATAATCAGATGGGGCTAGAAAAACTGGTGGCAGTAGGAAGGCAATGTAACATGTTCCATCCCAATCGAGGGGCAGACGAACATATGCGGTCTGACCACAAACAAAATAAGAATGACGTGAGGCTTTGAAAATAGATTTCCCACTGTCACTATACTCGACAATAGTAGTACAATCACTATGTCCTACATGTGTGGAACCATTATTTCTGACACATAATTCGCCTTTGACTGGTAGTACTGAAATAACAGGCAAGTCTGGAGTAGTATCAGACTGAACATTCAGGACCATAAAATTCGAAGAATAATTACCTAAATTATATACTTCATTTTCTAGATCTAACCCTGTTCTATGGGAGAGACCTTGCTTGTCTGGAAAACATGTTCTATTCAGAAGGGACATATCATTGGAAGATGACGTTAACGTGGACCATGCTCCACACAAACCATTATGTGAAAACGGATAAGGAAAGAGTGGCAGAACTCCCTTCGGTGTCTGGAAAGGGGGGAGTCGACCACACACCCAACAATTAGTGGCATTGCTGGTCTGGTGTGAATAGTGTAACATTCTGATAAATGTGTTATTTCTCATAGCAAGACGATAGGATAGCTCGTGAGGAGGCAGATCACTAAATGTGTGCTCTACTGTAGCATTAGAAAACTTATTTACATGAGAAATTGGAAAACATAAATGCAATGCATAACTTGTGCAGGTAACCATAAGACTTAGAAACAATAGAAAACTTAGAAAAACGATACATCTGATAGAGTTTTGACTAACTCTCTCACTATGGGGGTCTATCTCATACATGTCAGATACCTGTCTAACCGTTTCACCCGAGGGGGACTTAGACAATTAAACTGGCTGACTTATTTTACTAGACCGGAGTTTTAACTTCTACTCCTGCTGCGGAGTTTTCTCTAACAGAGGAACTTTTAGTTCGGGATTTAGATTAATGTCTGGTTTTAGGCAGTCTTTAGAAATGGAACAGTCTTTGGAATTGTCATTAAAAGTCTTTTTCCGGACTCCATGAAATTTCTTGATATGCGACAGGTGGACCCAACCCTTGCGGCCTTCCAACTTCACGGCCGTACGGGTGGTCAGAAGGACAAGTTTCGGTTCCTTCCAACGAGGCTCCAGCGGACTTGAACGATCAAAGTTCCTGACGAGTACTAGATCTCCTGGAATGACCTCGTGCGGTTTCACTTCGGTATTGTCTGGAAATGCAGCGGCAACCTGTGAACGACAAGAGTGTAGGGCAGACATCAAGGAAGCTAGGTAATCTGTCAACATATTACTGGAAACATCTGTAATACTGCGAGGTCTAGGTGTACCCCACATGTTTGGGGGGCGGCCGAATACGACCTCGTAAGGGGACAGACCTGATCTGGAGTGTGCAACCATTCGCATGAAGAATAAAGCAACTGGCAGGGCTACTAGCCAGTCTACACCTTTCTCTTTACATGTCTTAGCAATACGGATTTTCAGGGTCTGATTGTGTCTCTCTACGAGACCGGCTGCTTCAGGATGGCGCACACAATGAAACTTCCATTGGTACCCTAACAAAAGGGAAACATGCTTCATTAACTCTGATGAGAAAGGCTGGCCGTTATCAGAATACACGACCCTAGGGAGTCCATAACGGGGGAAGAATTCACGAACCAACTGCTTGGCAGTGGTCGCTGCTGTGTAATCTGGGACTGGATATGCTTCTGTCCACCTGGACAAAGCGCATACAACTACAAGGACATATTTGAAACCTCGACATCGCTCCATTTGAATATAATCCATCTGGAGGACTTCAAAAGGGTGGTCAGGAGGTTGGAATCCACCTTGTTCCACCGGGACACTTTTACCTGGATTGAATTGACAACATATCATACAAGTACGGACTTTATGCTTAGCTGCAGCTCGTAAGTGCTTGTTGAACCAAAGGTTCTGGATACTGTCTAACATGGCTTTTTCTCCTAGATGTGCTGGACTATGTGCGGTATTGATAATGACTTGAACCATAGAGTCGGGGAGAAACCATGTGGCTTTTCCCTTCGTCAACCATCCCTGATCTGTCTGGACCCCTCCTTGTTCAGACCATTTCTTGATTTCTTCGGGAGTAGCATGTAACTGTATGTCTATGACATCTTGTGTAGGGTCCTTAACTGTCATGCAAGTAGTCTGTTCTGGAGTGGATGTCTGTGTCTTGTTAACTGGAATGTCTGGTGTCTGAGCTGTAAGCTTGACTGTTCGATCTGCTAGATCATTACCTTGGGAAATGATGTCAGTAACTTTCTTATGTGCCTTGCACTTCATGATAGCGATAGCTGTCGGTAAATGTATTGCATCTAACAGAGCTTGAATGAGGAGACCATGCTGAATCTTGGTTCCATGAGAAGTCATGAAACCTCTCTCCTGCCAGAGCACTCCGAAGTCGTGTACAACTCCGAATGCGTAACGTGAATCTGTATATATGTTTACTTTCAGGTTCTTGGCACGTATGCAGGCTTGGGTCAGAGCAACTAGCTCTGCTGCTTGAGCAGACAGGGTGTCAATACGGTGAGTTTCAATAACTTCAGTGTCAGTAGTCACTGCATACGCGGCTACTAGTTCTCCTGTACTGGTTCTCATACATGAACCATCCACATAAAGTGTCAGGTCGGGATCAGGTAATGCAATGTCTGTCAGGTCTTGTCTTGGCTTAGTCATAGTGTTAATAACTTCCACACAGTCATGTGTGGCAGGATTTGAAGTAACTGACGGTAACAGTGTAGCAGGATTTAGAACGTTGCAGCGTCTGATTTCTATGTGTGGCTGGAACAGTGTCAGTTCATAACCTGTTAAACGTGCAATGGTCAAGTGCTGGGTCTGTGTTCGGTTTAAAAGAACTTCCACGGAGTGTGGAACTTGTACTGTCAGGGAGTGTCCTAATACTATGGAATCACTTTGTCTGATTGCTAGAGCTGTGGCTGCAACTGACTTGAGGCACGCAGGCAGAGCCTGGGCTATTGGATCTAGTGTGCTCGAAAAATAAGCACAAGGCTTGTATTGTCCTGCTTGATCTTGTGTGAGAACAGATAATGCTGTACCATCACGTTCTGTGACAAAAAGTGTAAAAGGCTTACTGTAGTTCGGTGTAGCTAGAACAGGTGCTTGGCATAAAGCTTTCTTTAACTCATTAAAACTAAGTGTATGTTCAGATGTCCAAGGGAGAACAGTCGATACGGCTGCCTCCTGTGTCGTTAACTGTATCAGTGGCTTTGCTAGAAATGCATACTGAGGAATCCATTGTCTGCAATAAGAAGTGAGGCCAATAAAAGCACGTACCTCCTTCTGTGTCTTGGGCTGTGGAAGACTCGCTATCAACTGGATACGGTCTGGTGTCAACTGCCTACCCCACTTGGACAGTAAGTGGCCTAAGTAGATCACTTGCTGGACACAGAATTGAAGCTTCGAAGGGGACACCTTGTGCCCCTGCTCGGCCAGAAAATACAGGACTGTAAGTGACGCTCGCTCGCAGTCACGTTCAGAACGGGCTGTGATCAGTAGATCATCGACATACTGGAGCAGGGCAGTGTCAGTTGGCATGTGAATATTGTCTAGTTGTCTTTTAAGTGCTTGACTGTAAATGCTAGGACTTTCTGTGAAACCTTGAGGAGCTTGTGTGAATTTATAGCTTCTTCCATTTAAACAAAAACCGAAAAGGTACTGGCTATCTGGATGAATCGGAACACTGAAAAATGCATTCTTGAGGTCTATTACAGTGAAAAATGTAGCTTCAGAATCAATAGCTGTCAATAGGGATGAAATATCTGGGACTACTGGATACTGGGGTATGATACATTTATTAAGTTCTCGAAGGTCAATCACTAATCGATATACTGGAGGTGCATTTGGATCAGTACGTTTCATGACTGGAATGATAGGAGAATTACATACATTGGAGTCAGTTTCTACAACCACTCCTTGAACAATGAGCTCGTCAATAATTTTGGATAAGGCTACTACAGCCTCAGGTGGCAATCTGTACTGTCTGATTCGTGGTAAAACTATACCTTGCTTGAGAGTCACACGATGGGGTGTGATTTGCATAAAACCTACATCAGTTGGACCTTGCGCCCATAAGTGCTGCGGTACATTGGACAATCTTGGATCAAAATCTCGTAATACATAGTGACCTTTAAAGTCCCTTAAAAACAAACGTATTCCTTCTGGGGAACAGCAAATAACTGCACCTAATTCTTTCAATGTTTTAATACCTAACAAATTTTCTGGACATGATTTCGTAAGTAACAAATCAGTAGTTCGGGACAATGGACCAACTTCTAGAGTAACTGGCTTTGAAATCTCGTTAACAATAGGCTTTCCTGAAAATCCAAGGGAAACATTTCTAGAGCCTGAGAGCGGAGCCCCTGGAACCTCGTCATGACTGATAGTAGTCCTACTTGCCCCTGTATCAATCAAAAACTTTCTGTCTTTCCCTAATACTTGACTGTGTACATATGGACCCTCTTGATCTACAGGTATCTCGATGAGAGGCAAGCCTACCTCCCTCTCTAGGCTGTTTCATGAATACGGTTGATACTCTGGATACTCTGACTGGGCATACTGGTACATCTGCTGTGTAACATGCTGTGTTGCAGCGATAGACTGCGGTGCTGGAACTGTCTGTTGTGCATTCTGTGGTGACTGAGAAGTCTGTGAAACTTGTTCTTGTCTAGGCTGACGTGGTCTTTCTTTAGTCTTACCAGTGGCTATGTTGTGTTTCAGAACTGCACACTCGTTTATAAAATGACCTGGCTGTTTACAGTAATTGCATGTCCCTTTAACAGGAGCTGCAGGATGACTGGCTTGATTCGGACCCCTCTTCTGACTGTCTTGTGGAACAGATTGTGCAACTAGTACTTTCATTTTCGTGTCTTTCATACGTCTTCTTTCGTGTTCTTGCTCTTCCCTGATTCTATTCTGGTGATACTGGAGCATCTGTAACATTTGTGACGGGGTACTAGCTTGCCAAGTACTTTCGACTTTCAAAACTCGATTTTTAACTTGTGGGCTTGAATTCTCGACCAGTTTAGTAACAAAAAGATGAGGGTATGACTCGCTACCTGTCTTCAAACCACTGTTAATAATGAAACATTTCTCGAATCCAGAATAAAAATCACTAGTATCTTCATCCTGTTTCTGTTTGCATGCTGAAATTGCATCCCAATCTTCCTTTTTCGTGGCTAGTAATCTTGGCAAAACTTGAATTAATAACTCGGGCAACTCTTTACATTTGTCCCCAAGACCGGTACCTGGTACTCGTATTTTATCTTCAGCTTCTAGAGCTGTCCAATCAATCTTTTTCTCTCCCACCTCCCATTCTTTTTCCTTGAGTTTTTCATATACCCCTGCGGGCAACAGGACCTTTAACATTTTAATAATATCTGGATACGTGTATTCTCCCATACGGAGCATGTCTTTTAATTCGCGATGGAACCCTGCTGGATCTTTGTCGTGACAGGGAATTAATTTCTTCATCTCTAAGAGTTCCATCTTTGTGATAGGGGTATAAACAAATACTCGTTGCATTTCACCACCCTCTGTCCTAACTGGGTGTTCTTCCCGTAATGGATGCTGTCTATCTATATAAAATGGTTTACTTTCTGGAGGTGAGACGTGAACAAAATGCGGATTCAGAAACGTTCTATATTTGTGGCGCTGTTCTAGAATGACACTAATTAAATCGGTACCTAAACCTTTCCATTTATACTGGAGTAACTCGTTCAGAACATCATGTAACGGACCTGGATCAGAATGTTGTCCCTCATACAGTGTAATGAGGTGCTGGATCATATACATACCCACCAGTCGCTGCTCGGCTGGGGGCAGTTTCAGAAACATTTGTGCCACTATTTCGTCTGGAAAAGTGGTAGAATCAGTAATCCATCGGACTGCTGATCGGGCTAATTCTTGTTCATGCATGGTACTAAGTTCACTATAACCGATTCGTGATTTCAGGATGTGATCGGTAGCTTGAAATACTTGTTCTAGAGAACCTTGTTCTGGTGCTGGAAGATGAAAACCTTTCTTGTGTTCTAGGCGTAAATGTCGGTCTGGAAGTCTAGTTTTACCTACATACGCTATTCTGGCGGTATTCTCGTCGTCTACCTCTTCAGTAGAAGAGTCGTTTTCCTTCTCGCTTACTTGTGCTGCTTTGCGTTTCTCGTGTAACCTTATTATTTCCTTACGGATTTTCTTGTACAGACTGTCTATACTACTGAGTGTCTTGTGTCTTCCCTCGGCTATATTATCACTCCACCTTGTCAGAACTTTCATTTCGATTGGATCTTTAGTCGGATAATCTTGTTCCCTTACTAGACAATTGATTAGAAACTTTAATAGCATGAGCTGGGTCTCAGCTTTCCTTAGAGACATGATTTCACCAATACTTTCTGGATCTTCTCCTGTACGGATGAAACGATATATTCTGTCTAGATCTTCTTTCATATTCGGTAGGGTGTCCAAATACTCGGTCACCCGTCTTACACGCAATGAATATATAACCATATTATCATCGCCTGGGACTGGATCATAACGGCATTCAGTAAGAGCTCGTCTGATATCTGCAACGGACTGATATTTGGGCGTACGCTGTAACGCACGTTCATGTAACTCGACTAACGTTATACGTTTGTGTGGCGGCGGGGTTCCAGGAGGACCTCCCCCCACGGCCCCTAAACTGGAATCGTCGACTGATACTCTTCGTGCTGGCAGAGTGACCGATGTAGCGGGAACTTGTATTACGGGCTGGACCGGGGGTACCGTAACAGGTACTGTAACAGGTGCCCCGGTGGCTGGAGGAACAGGAATTACATTATTTACAGGAGCTGGCGGAGCAGGATTCGCATATTCTGGGACTGTGTCGTCCAAATAGGACGAGAGAAAAATATCAGCTGCGGTCGGTTTATGACGTAGCTTAATCGGAACTAATGGCGGCGGAAAATTACATGGTGCTTCTGGGGTTGCTTGTGGCAAGCCCTCGGCAAGAAGAGGATACATACCCTTAATGAGGGCATTCCTCTGTCTGTCTGACTGTTCGGTTTTAACTCGTTCACCTACTTCGATTAATTCCCTTTCTTGGGCTCTTTCGGAGGATTCTCTACTTAATTCTGACTTTCTGATTTCTTTTTCGGTTCTTTTATGAGATTCTTTGCGCCATAACTCGATGGCATCTTTCTGTGACTGTCTGGCTTTCTTTTTCCATAATGCTTCTTCTACTCGCATGATGCACTCGGCATCCCACGTACCTGATACGGGCCATCTATACTTTTCCTCTAATTGTTTGGTGTACTCCACCCATAAATCTAGATATAATATGGCACTTATGCCATGCTTTTGATACATAAAATGACCTGGACTGTCCCTAGGCGGGACAGGAACTGCTTCCTCGAGCAGACCTTTTCTAGTTTTTAACTGACGTAACTTTGAGAACAGAGGCATAACTAGGCTGGAGTCCGGACATAATACCATACACAATGAACACAATAATTACTTAAATACAAATCATTCATACCACGACATTGAAAACACATGGAATAACATTTAGAATAACAGTTCGGACAAGATACTACCTGGAATACTGAAAACAGAACACATGAATTTTCTCGAGAACAGAACTGACTAGAACAGAAACTAGAATGACTGGATGCACTGCTAAAACAGTACGAAACTTACCGGTCTCATAAAGAGACATGTCAGGACCCGCATCCACCTAGGTGGACACTTCGTGTTGGATCTGTGTACCCAAACCCACGGACCAGAGACAAATTAATTGACCCTGTCTAGATACTACCCCAGCAACGGTACTCACCGGGCAGCAAGAACGGAAGGCCTCAGACTGGACTGGACTGCTACGACGACGGACGGACGAACTTCGGACTTCAGTTACAGGTGGGCCTCCGGATACCTCGGACCTTGGACTCTCGGCTTGGGCTCTGGTCGGGACTCGCCGCGTTCCTCCACCGCCTCGTCTGGACGCTGGACCGCAACCTCCGTCTCCTCCGTGGGCCTGAGGGATACTTGAAGCAGAAATATCTGCACGTGCACGGTATGGTTCCGTCACGGCTACAGAGGATCAGGGGGCCTGCGTGGCTTCTCCGGCGCGTGGGGAAAGGGCATGTTCCTGTTCGGGCGCCATTATGTGGTAAATAAATAATTAATTACCTGATCTATTTTTGACTATAATCAATAAACGGTTAGCTCAATAAATAAGAGTCAAGATACGAGGTAGCTAGAGTTGACAGGCTTTAATTAAGCATAAAGGACTGGAACAGGACAGCCTGTACGGGAATGGGAAAGATGCGCATCGGGGGCAGGAACAGGATACAGGGGGTGGTGAGCACAACTTTTAATAACAGAACATCAGTATATATAGTTAAACAAAATACAGTGCATTCAATACAGTAGGCGTAGCAGTAGGCGGAGTTTGTAGCAGTCGCGAAAGATAAGGCATAAAGTGGGTGTAACAAGAGGTGTGTACAGGGCGTATACATAGACATGTGATGTAAACGTAACAGAATATGTCATAAAAGGGGCGGAAACATGGAGGGGGCTACCTGAGCAGCTGGGACCTCTAACCTAGTGGTGCGCGCAAACTGGCAATGACGTGTTACTAGGGAGAACTGGGGGCTATGACTTCTGCGCTAGAAGAGGAGACTAAAGTCTGGAGTGCCAGAGCGACATGTACCCAGGCATATCTAGTATCTGATGTTTAGAGTACATGTTGATAGAATCCAAAAGTTATCAGGGCAAAGGCTAACAGACTCTAAGACTGGTGTATGCATAATTCTACATGTAGCGCTTGTGCGAGGAATATTATATGAATATAAATACAGTATTTCTCTTACATGGAGACATAAAGGCTAGACCATGACGGAAACTATTGATGCGATTCAGTAGCTTAGGAATGCAGAGAAGGAGGGCTGGACTGATAACTAGAATCATAACATACTCTTGGCAGACTGGGAGGCAGAGCCAGGCCGAGCCGGGCACTGCGAGGCATGAAAGTGAGCTAAGGGTCAGGGATACAGGTGGGGGCTGTATCGCTCCTCGGAGAGGTTTCAGGAAACAGGAGCTGAATCTGAGTCCGGGCCCTTTTGAGGCCTAGAAACGGGGACTTTTCAATGAATTAACGTGCACACTGTAAAACGTGGCAACGTAGCTTTACATAGGCCTAATATTCGTTGTATTCACGAACACTGGAAACTGGCATACTAGAGATGGACACAACTGTAATTGCGTCTTTAATTGATCAGAAAGGAATACATGCATATCGATCATGCACATATAGCATAAGATGGGGAACACGTAGGCACATATAACATGGCAAAATTTACTTTTCCACATGCTCCCTGTGGTACCCAGAAGGCTAATCCCACGCCAGTGCCTTCATTCACTGATTATTAGCTGGAGTTTCATAGTAGGGGTACCATACCCCTACTGCAAACGTGGGTCCTCTACGTACATTTGGGTGGTGATAACCATCCACAATTGGAATGCAGACAGGCCTACACAACTCTGGCCCTTGGTGTTGCTGTACCTGCTGCACCATTGACCACATCTCTGAGTAGCTTGCATTGACACTGCCTGCCAGTGGGTAGAGGGAACTACTCCGTTATTGTTGAGTTCCTGTTCATAGGAAAGACGATGGATACCATAGGCTTTGATTCATCTGGATCGCAGTCAGTTTGTCCTCCTTTGCTCTCTTTCATGGTCAGCATTGACAATGTGGTTTAGGTCTGTTTTGCTTACTGCGTGTGTCCGAGTTGGTCCTAAATGCTATATGGCCTTATTATTTGTGGTGGAGGGGAGGAAGGGAAGACTGTGGTCTTAATCAGAATTTTCTCCACATCACAGCCTGATTCTTCAGATTGTTATTATCCTTTGTTCTGCTAATACGTTTAAAGTCTTCTTGTGGTACTTGCCCATGCGCAGGGGATCTGTCTTTAATCTATTGGAAGTTTTTTCGGTTTCCCATGGGATTTCTTGGTGTGACAAGTTCACATGCTTCACTTTGATGCAAAGGGTGAGGGAAATTTGTTGTCCAGCTATTTCAGATTTTTTGATTACGTGATACATCATTATATGGCAATGACTCAGACATACACAACTCTACAGGTACCACTTGGGAGAAAATATTAAACAATTATCCTAATTTCACTGGGTACCCACTACTATTTGAGGATTACTTCATGTCCATATTGTGAAATCTAGGTCAGGGACAATCAATATTTGCCCGGCGGTATCGCCTCTTTAACCCACACAGTACTAATCAATGAAGAGGCAGGCGCTGGAGACTGGAAGGCAGGAAACAAGGTTTATTCTCTCCGGAGGAGAACACATCAGTTCGGACAGCAGGTATCGTCACGAGGTGCTCTAACCGCATCTCTAAGGCCTGGCCTCTTATACACAGGTTTATTGCTTTATTACATACAACACATTCTTGGCAATGCTTTGATGTACGGAAAGACATTCTCGGAATCCCCGCTCCAAGCCCATTCCCACACACATATACAGTAGAAGTCCCCACCCCGATCACAACAGGTGATGATTATCGCGCAGCTGGACATTCCGCCGATTCACGGAATGTGTGGGGTTGATCGGATCTCATAGGGTGGGGGCTTTGATCAACTCGGGGGTCCTTTGATGAGGGAAGCTTTCTACTGTACAGGGAGGGGCAATAAACAGTATCGGCAGAGCTAGGTGTCGGCCTGGGAACGAGGAAGACAAACGGGCACACAGGAAAGGGGGTTTGTATCAAAGGGCCTGGGACCATGAAAGGAATGAAGGGAGGTGTTGCGCTGGGGACAGGATGGGGTTCCGAGGCAGAGCTGCGCTGAAGAGGGGTTTATGACCCAAAGCATGTGCGAGCGGGGAGTTTGTCAGCGTGCGGGCTTTGTGAGGGCGAAGGGCTATGCTGGGGGCCAGTGGCATGCAAAGGGTGGTTCTGATCGAGGCACCTAAGATGGCGGGTGCGCACGACAAAAAGTGTGGCATCAGGGGAAAAGGCAAGATGGCGCAGATAATGTTTACCAAACCGTACTAATTTTCCACAGTCCTCCCTTTAACATATCCAAGACATCTTTCTGGCCTATTTCCTATTCATGTCTACTGTGGTGGTCATAAGAAAAAGCAGTAGGAACCCAGGTGAAGGAGTCATAAACATTACATTTAAGATCTCTCGTCTTAGGAGGCGGGTCTATGGATAAACATGTTTGCAGGAAAGTCATAGTAATGCAATATTGGACAAAAACGATTCTGTAGTGAGAGCATGGAGTACATTTCATAGATACTTATAGTCGTTCGGAATGTGAACTGATAGGTCATTACAGATGCAAGTTCTGTTCATATTTGGTTGGAGCATAATCAATACAATGGTGGCTGGGAGAGAAATGAGACATAGTAAAAACAATAATCGTTGTTCGAAGTTAGTGAGTTCTCAGCATTCGTTGTCGTCGTTTGTTGGCACTGTGGAGCACCGGTGGTGGAGCTATGGGTCCAGCTCTATTCTAGATTCCGCGTTGCAGGGCATGACCTTTTCCTCGCTTTCCCAGTCAAAAAAAGGTTCTTTTCGCCCTGTGTCCTTTTGAGTCGATTGTCAAAAAGTTCGGGTGGAAGAAGTGCGTGAGTAGGCTTTAGGGTAGGTCGGAGAAAAAGGGGGATGGAGCAGGGCCAGATCGGGAACAGACCAGGGGGACGGAAAATTCCAGGTAGGCGGGCTTATGACCGAGTTCAGAGAGCGGGGACTTTTCGGCACACGTTGAACTTTGAGCAGGGGCATCAGGTCAGCCCTTTCCTCTCATTTTGTCGGAAACAGTGCCTCGTCCTGCAGCTCCTTACTGTCGCGGCCTCGCCTTGGCCAATGTCGCAGATGTTCCATAATCTGTAGTCAGGCCACGTGCTCCCACATCCGGTCTCTTTCTCCTCCGACAGTGGTACCCTTAAATGAGTTTTGAAAAGACAGTCTTTAGAGAGTTGGCAGAGGAAGGTAATCACATAAGTCTATTTCTCTCCCAGCTCCAAGCAAATAAGAAACGTCCGTTACATTGGGGTTCACAACCGACATATAGATAATTGATGATGGGCTTGTTGGATTTCCTATAACTTTCCTTCCTAACTATTTCTTTGGTGTTTGTCGGTGTTACATTCATTGTCGTGGTACGAGATCTGGTACCTTTTATTGCATTACAGTTACGTCAGTTCTTCTGACAGAGACCCACCTTCCTAGTACGAGCCTTACAAAGCTATACCGTTCTCCAGGGCTTTACATTTAAAAAAGGTGCAACGTGCTATCACCATGGTCTGATAGGTATCTTTCTGAGGGACGAACATAGGCTAAACATTTTTTTTTTTTCTATCAATGCATCCTGTCTTTCAGCTAAACATTTTACTTTCAACAGGATTCATTGCAACGATTTCTTCACTTCGGTCTAATCTTAACTTTGCAAACATCATTCTAGTTCCTACATAGCCTCTTACGACCTGACCACCTAATTAAAAACCGGGGTCTTATGGAAAACAACTAGGGACATAGAAAACTGTGCTAAGGGACTATCGTCTTGCTTTGTGTTATAAGGGCATTATATAGCAGAAGGCCACAGTTCAGTCGGTAAGCGTTCAGTGATATTTCTCGAATTCTAGACTCTGTAGGTTGCTTATCAACAAATCATTTCTAGGAACAACGGCTGGCCTGCGTTAGTCGCAAATCGACCCATCTCTTACAACCGGGGGTGAGGGACAGTTTTAAAACTCTCGTCCGGGGCAGCTGATACAAAACTGGGGGCGTTCTGGGAAGATGGGGATGTGTCGATCACCTTTACTGTTTGAGTATTGCGACAATTCGGGACGGGGAAGGTCGCGTTATCTGAGGCATCTTTTTTATCATAGAAGCCGCTGACATGTAGTTCCCTTATTACGGGTCAGATTAGGGAACCTCAGTCGTCTTACCTGTCCTTTCCCTTATGGCCAATTCTCGGTTTCATCAATTTTTAGCGGAAAGGAGAGGTAGTGACACGGCGTCAGGGTGATTTTATTTAGGATAAATTTTGTGCAAATACTTGCGGTATTTGGAGCCAATTGGGTGGTGCACTAGGGGTGGCGGTTTGCCAATTTAGGTGCTAGTCGTTCGGAAGAGCGAGAGAGAGAGAGAGAGAGAGAGAGAGAGAGAGAGAGAGAGAGAGAGAGAGAGAGAGAGAGAGAGAGAGAGAGAGAGAGAGAGAGAGAGAGAGAGAGAGAGAGAGAGAGAGAGAGAGAGAGAGAGAGAGAGAGAGAGAGAGAGAGATGTGCAACAACAGGCTAAATAGTACACGTGCGACATGGGGAGTGGCCGTGTATTAAGATAGGCTATTCAGCGTATTACACAACATAAGACATTACGGGACTGTGTTAGAATTTTGAAAGCATGCAGTTTGGGACGGACGAGCATTAGGTATTTCTTGCATTCTCGGTACTTTGACCAGTTAAGTCAACGCTTCAGTCACACAAAAACATTCTCTCATAGTTTCAGACATACGTGACATGTGTCCATTCACGCAACACGGATTAAGGGTGATCGTTTTTCATCATGTCATACAACTTATTGGTTCTTTCGTTACAAGAGCAGTTTGTGGGTGTGTTTAGGTGCCACCTGGCAGCGTTAGTCCGCTTCGTGTATCAGACATGGCGAGGCTTCAGATCTTCACCATACCTCGGTCGTGATTCCGATGTGGCCTGTAGGGGGAGGAAAAGAGGGGAAGGGAGGGGGAACAACATTCGAGCATATCAAATGCACGGGTACGAAAGTCTTTTACTTACCTCATACTCGTCTTATCTCCTCGGGATAGAATCCCTGGGGTTTTGGTTTCTGGAGCCAAGGGGGAGGGGCGGGGTAGTGTGGCAAAAATGGCGAGCGATAGGTAGTTCATGAGGGAGACGGTTCGAATGGGACATCATAGGCTGTGTATAGGGAAACGTTTAGTGTGAGGTATCTAGTTTATAGACATATCTTGCCATCGGGATCCTTAAATCTTTTCCCACGCTGTGATGTTCTAAGGCATATCGGCTCTTCGGCCAACTCTGTTCCCTAGTACCCTTGAGTGCCGTACCTTTATAACATTCTATCATTTACACCGCTTCACTTTACCCGTCCTCAGAAGTCGAGGTCCTTCTTCGTGCGTTAGTTCCTGAGCCAGTCGCATACTTGGAGGCAGGGTATCGTGTCGTAGATCCGATCCTTCATCCGGGGCTGGGCACCCATCTTTCGATAACCTTAAAAAGAGAACAAAGCAGGGTGCACAGAAAATCTCTCCCGCTGATCCCGCATTTTACAAAAAGCATACAATACCCATTTCATAGTTTGGAAAACCTTTATTTGCACAATCGTTCAGTATGTTGATATGACAGTGCGATCTCGGTTGGCCGGACACGGCAATGGCTAAAGTGCGTACAGTAGGGGGAGGCTGTTTTGTAGGATTAAAAACATGTTAAAAAGGTTTATTCATTCATTTGCAGGGAACTAAAAACGTCTATCAAATAGTTGAGGGATCAAGGGGCATTTATTTCATAATTGGAAGCACAGTTGGACTAGTTGTAATCAAATTTCCTATAGGTATACCATGGGTGTGTGTCATAAGCGAGGTTACATGTTAGTTATGATAATATCATAATGAATTGTACATTGAAAAAACATTTTTTCCCGTGGTCCTTTTACATGTTCGTCGAGTGAATCCTCCCTCTTTTCCGTCAAGTGTACAAAGGATCATAACATATCTTGGAACATCGAGTCTTTTTAGCTAAAAAAACACCACGAGGTGTTCGTAAGTTCCTATTGATACCGGCGCCATTTTGGGCGGGGCCGGGTTAGTCCGGAAGTAGCATCAGGGAAAAATGTTTCCTACAACCGGCAGTTGGACCAGAGTCCTTTTCGGTAGTTCAAGAATTCATGCTAACAGAAGGAGTGGCTATGTCATGCTTATTTCGTTAGCGATCAAGGCAGTTGTCCCTCACCGGAAGCCTGCAGGGGCCGAGGGCTCCGGGGACTTTTGTAGAATCTTCAAGGCTGTGGAGATGCTGTCGGAGGTGGGGGCTCGTGCCCCGGTGGACAAGCGTCCGAGTTACATTGCTGGTCAAAGTTACTCTAGCGGCCTAGACCCGCCTTCCAGGAGACCCAGACGCCATTTTGAGGCCCTGCAGCAGTTCCCCCCTCGTCGAGTCTGCAAGAGTGGAAGAGACCTTTTTGGGGAAAAGGAAATGGAACTCCGTGTTGTGGAAGCAGGACATTCGGCTAGGGTGCAGCTGTGGTGCCCCCACCTGGGGGGGCGAGGGAGACTCGTTCGCGCCATCTCCCTCTCCCGGTGCACTCCATGCCGCTCTCTTTCATGGGCATGCACGATGGCCTCTCCACATCCCGTGCTCCACAAGTCCCATGTCCAGTGCTGCGGAAGTATGGCCACCTGCGGCGCATGTTCGGTGCTGCGCAAGTTCTGGGGCGCCACCATGGCATGTTCGGTGCTGCGCAGGTATTGGCGCCACCGCTGTATGTTCGGTGCTGCGCAGGTATTGGCACCGCCTGGCTGGAGGAGTTCGGCGCTGGGCCGGGGGCTGGGAAACCTCCTATCCGGGGAGGTGGGAGAGGCCCGTCCGCGTCGCCTCTCCCTCCCAGCCCGACCTGGACTAATTTTCGCGGAGGTATGTACAAGACATCCCCCCCCCCAGAGTTGTCGCAGCCATTATTCAAGAAAGAAGTGGCGCCTGGCGTGTTGCTGCTGCCGTTACGGAGGAGAAAAGAAAGAAGTGTCCCGTCCGTCTCTGGGCCGGGCTTCCGGTGGATGTCGGCCGGACGCCCCTTGCTCTGGCCCCATGAACGGGTTCCTTGGCTCATCGGCTGCAGCCGGATCCAGTTGGCCCCAGTCCCTGGCCATTGGTGGCCGGACCGGGAGAGCATGTGGCGGGACCACCTGCAACTCCCACGTGCCACCGCGGCCGGACTGGGAGAGAGAGAGGAGGGTCGAGGACATAGACATTCCCCCCCTACAACTCTCCAGTGTGGTCAAGGCGATCCCCTGGCTGGGTCCCGCTGGCCCCTGTCTCTCCTCCGGCTCCACCCTATGTTACGATTTCCTGGCCGACTGTTGGCAGCAGGACCCGCCTTATATGGGTTGCTGCCGGCTGGGCGTAGCCGCAACCCTGCCCTACCTTGGAAGTTTCCAGAGTGGGGGGGGGGCGGATGTTCTGCTGACTTTCATTTTCTACAGTTTACCGTTCTTGTTTCTAATGTTTCCTGTTGTGTGGAAAAGTAAATTTTGCCATGTTATATGTGCCTACGTGTTCCCCATCTTATGTTATATGTGCATGATCGATATGCATGTATTCCCTTTCTGATCAATTAAAGACGCAATTACAGTTGTGTCCAACTCTAGTATGCCAGTTTCCAGTCTCGTGAAAGCAACGAATATTAGGCCTATGTAAAACCTACGTTGCCACATTTTACAGTGTGCACGTTAATTCATTGAATTGTCCCCGTTTTTAGGCCTCAAAAGGGCCCGGACTCAGATTCAGCTCCTGTTTCCTGAACCCTCTCCGAGGAGCGATACAGCCCCCACCTGCATCCCTGACCCTTCACTTACTTCTTGCCTCGCAGTGCCCGGCCCGGCCTGGCTCTGCCTCCCAGTCTGCCTAGAGTATGTTATGATTCTAGTTATCAGTCCAGCCCTCCTTCTCTGCATTCCTAAGCTACTGAATCGCATCAGTAGTTTCCGTCATGGTCTAGCCTTTATGTCTCCATGCAAGAGAAATACTGTATTAATATTCATAGAATATTCCTTGCACACGCACTACATGTAGAATTATGCATGCACCAGTCTTAATGTCTGTTAGCCTTTACCCTGATAACTTTTGGATTCTATCAACATGTACTATAAACACCAGATACTAGATAGGCTTTAGGTACATGTCGCTCTGACACTCCAGACTTTAGTCTCCTCTTCTAGTGCAGAAGTCATAGCCCCCAGTTCTCCCTGGTAACACGTCATAGCCAGTTTTCGCGCACCACTAGGTTAGAGGTCCCAGCTGCTCAGGTAGCCCCCTCCATGTTTCCGCCCCATTTATGACATATTCTGTTACGTTTACATCACATGTCTATGTATACGCCCTGTACACGCCTTCTTGTTACATCATTTTGCCCTTATCTTTCGCGACTGCTACAAACCACGCCTACTGCTACGCCTACTGTATTGAATGAAATATATTTGTTTAACTATAAATATTGTGCACTGTTATTAAAAGTTGCCAATTGCCAGCCTTATTCCTGCCCCCGGCAGCTGCCATCCCATTCCCATGCAGGCTGTCCTGTTCCTGTCCTTTATGTCTGATTAAAGCCTGTAAACTCCAGCTACCTCGAATCTTGACTCTTATTTATTAAGCTACCTGTTTATTGATTAATTCCGAAAAATAGATCCGGTAATAATTTATTTATTTACCACAGTTGTTAGGGCATTAATAGGTGTTATTATTACGTATTGTTACTGTTTCTTGCTCGTTATGTTAAATAAAAGTTCATGTTCATCAGTGGCCTACTGATTTCGTTTTCCCATTCCTTTCTTTCCAGGTTGTTTCATGCTAAAGCTTCTGTTAACAGAAGTTAAGTAACACGGAAACACAGGCAGAGGGATGACGTAGATTCATGCATCACGTACACACAAACTCAGACGGGGAGACAGTACAAGTATTATATACAAAGACCCAAGACAAACATAAAACAGTTATTGGCCATAATTATCTTTTTCTGTATGCTACGCATACTTATTGTTCTGAATTTAGAGCTAGGTTGGGTTTCCCGTCTTAGCGTTGTTTGATCTATAAGGACTCGAACATGTCGCTGAAATCGGCCTGGCGAAATCTGTGCCATCGGGCATAATCGAACGTGGTGGTTCTATCTGGCCGGTCCATGTCAGTCTGATTCATCTTTGTCTCGCGCCTTTTCCCTTTCTGCCGCCCTGTTCTTCCTGTCGGTCCTCTGTTCCTACTCTCGTTCAGTAGAGTCGGACATTGGGCTTTCCAGTGCCCGACATATTTACAAAAAGCACATTGGTTTTGCCCTAAGTCTGGCCGTCCTGTGCGTAGTGTCGGGGGATTACTTTCGGGACATTGTGTCCTGGGGTTGTCCTGTCGATATATTCCTTTACCTGCTCTGTCCTCGTCTCTTTTCTTTCGTTGCATTGCTTCTTTGCGCCACATACCGAGACTGTCGAGCATAATAGGCGTTGTCTTATTATTACGAAGAGCTAGTTCTAACGTTTCTATTTTATCAAGATCGAAGGATCCTATCAGTGGCCACTGTTTCTCTTGATTTTCTTTGGTATACCTGTGCCATAGTTTACTATAGGCTATAGTAACTAATCCATAGTTTATGAACATGTCTTTATTAGGGGTGCCTTCCAGCGGAGCTAGATGGTCCACCTCTAATATACGGTCCGGGCTGAACCAACTATCAACCAGTGGGGAGAAGACAGACATGACGGCTCACAACGAGGGAAAAAAAGTCAGCACTGCCTATCTTATCACTGTGTGCAAAGACTAGACAGAATATTTCTATTCTACGTTGTTTGCAGGCAGTGAATACCTCATGAACCAATAACAAATAAACAATAAACGACCAGTGGGGAGAATAAGTAGGCCCGCAAAAGGTCTGCGTCCTCTACCTTTTCACTATCTGCAAAGGGGAACCTGTTCTTTCCTGTTTGCAGACAGAGAATCTCCAGAAAACAATCCGCGAACAGTAGTTCGGGGTAAAAACTGTTAATCAGTGTGGGAGAGGGAATCTCCCGAAAATAATCCGTTAATAAATAATCAATCAGTGGGGGAGAAAGATAGGCACGACGGCTGCGTTACCTATCCTTCACTGTTTGCAAAGAGAAAGAGCCTACTGTTTCTCCGTGTGCAGACAGTGAATCTCCAAATAAGTCAACAAAGAGTAATACTAGTATTTTCTGAACAATTAAACAATTATTTCGCAATTCGTCGTGTCTACACGACCTTACCCGGACCGTATGGACAGTTTCTTGTCTTCCGAATCCAGCGCCCGATCGTCCTCTTTTCCTCGTATTCCTCGCAGCACTCCTGATGGTTCCCAGTCAGGACCGAAGATCACTCGAGAGAGGTCTGTTCGGAGCTAGTGAAGTTCGGATGATCGGCTGCCAGACGAGGGTCTATTGGGCAAGAGCTCTCCCGATCGTTGCAGTCGTTCACTCTGTCGTCAGGACCTCTCCCACTGGATCCACGAGTCGCTGATGGGCCCCACGCTTGGGACGCCAATTGTGAAATCTAGGTCAGGGACAATCAATATTTGCCCGGCGGTATCGCCTCTTTAACCCACACAGTACTAATCAATGAAGAGGCAGGCGCTGGAGACTGGAAGGCAGGAAACAAGGTTTATTCTCTCCGGAGGAGAACACATCAGTTCGGACAGCAGGTATCGTCACGAGGTGCTCTAACCGCATCTCTAAGGCCTGGCCTCTTATACACAGGTTTATTGCTTTATTACATACAACACATTCTTGGCAATGCTTTGATGTACGGAAAGACATTCTCGGAATCCCCGCTCCAAGCCCGTTCCCACACACATATACAGTAGAAGTCCCCACCCGATCACAACAGGTGATGATTATCGTGCAGCTGGACATTCCGCCGATTCACGGAATGTGTGGGGTTGATCGGATCTCATAGGGTGGGGGCTTTGATCAACTCGGGGGTCCTTTGATGAGGGAAGCTTTCTACTGTACAGGGAGGGGCAATAAACAGTATCGGCAGAGCTAGGTGTCGGCCTGGGAACGAGGAAGACAAACGGGCACACAGGAAAGGGGGTTTGTATCAAAGGGCCTGGGACCATGAAAGGAATGAAGGGAGGTGTTGCGCTGGGGACAGGATGGGGTTCCGAGGCAGAGCTGCGCTGAAGAGGGGTTTATGACCCAAAGCATGTGTGAGCGGGGAGTTTGTCAACGTGCGGGCTTTGTGAGGGCGAAGGGCTTTGCTGGGGGCCAGTGGCATGCAAAGGGTGGTTCTGATCGAGGCACCTAAGATGGCGGGTGCGCACGACAAAAAGTGTGGCATCAGGGGAAAAGGCAAGATGGCGCAGATAATGTTTACCAAACCGTACTAATTTTCCACAATAGGATATCCTTTCTTGGAGATTACTGTCCGTGCAATACTATATTCCTTTAGATTGCACATAATTTGCAAAGAATTTTTACAAGATCGCACTAACCCTGATGAAGTCCTTTACAGAACGAAACGTGTTGGCTAGGCCGAAGTACTAAATATTGATGAAACACTAAGAAAGTCGTTATTACTAGAAATCATTTGGCTCCCTTCTCATGTGGACTGCGAAAGAAAGAAAAAAAGAGGAATCTGTGGGATTCTATCATGAACTATTCTTTACCTTGAGACTGAGATTGTTAATGCTTTGTGTTCCCTCTCCAATGGAATTTCTTCAGCCGCGGCCCATGCAGGTAACAGCGGTGGGGCTGGGTTATGGGGGATTTTGAGGGACGTTGCAGAGAGAAATTTAATTGTTTTATATTTTCCCTCTGCATCGTCCCTTGAAAATCCCCCCTACCCCCCTTACCCGGCCCCACCGCTGTTACCTGCAGGGACCGTGGCTGCATTTCTTGTACATATGAAGTGGTTCCTGGGCAGTGAAACCACAAGGGGTTGATCACTATAAATCCATTCTTCAAACGCTAACTCCAATGCAGTTTTTCTAAGGTCAGCACTGCTCTATTTTGTGCTTGACTCTATTCCAGTTTTGCCTTGCTCATGGTTTTTAATTATATGCTGTCTTTGTTCTAGACCGCCCTGATTTACAGGAAAGATGGCGTCGGGTGCTGAATGATGGGTGATTGAGATCTTTCCCCCCCCCCTTACTTTAGTCATGTACAGGACTGTAGCTACCATTGTGTGACAGGTGCAGTGGCACCGGGGCATAGGGGTATGAGAGGCGCACTGAGTTGAAACTGTAGTTATCTTTTACTACTGCTAAACCAGGGCCCATTTTCAACCTGGCATTAGGTCCCGTTGGGCTGTTGCTACACTGCGGCTAAGGTCTAAAGGACTCCTTAAGGGGAAACTGCATTTGAAACCCAAGTGACACCTTAGAAGGGATTTGCGTTTAGAGCATCTTGAAACATGCCCCAGAGTTGCAAATAGCGTTGCCTCTCTGATGATGCTTCCCACAGGACCACTGATGAGCTCTTACCTGGTGAACACTTTACTGTCTAGATTTATTCTAAACCAGACATCATATAGAACATATTACCTGTTTCCTGTTTCCCTTTTTTGCAGGTCAGCATTGAACCCATACTCAACACCCTGTGCCTTCATGAACCTCTGATTTTACAATGTGCCTACATGCCAGGGTTCAATTGTTGTGTTTTTTCTGGCCATTGATTGCACTTTTCCCTGCTCCTGCTAGTGACATCACGTTCAGGGAAGTTGCCTTCAAGGAGGGACTTCCTTATTGTTTCTTTTTGTACATTAATTTCTTTTCACTCCTCTTGAGGGTTGACGGACTGAATTTGTTGCTAGTTGGACCCCCTCAAATGCTGAATTCCACCAGATGAGTAGAGTTCTCCAGTTTCCCAGCTCCAAGCCTGAGTAACCCATTGTCTTTGTTGCTTTCTTTGCATTTTGGGAATTGTAGTCCTGTTTAAAGAATCAGAAAGTCAAGATTACAAGTCGCAGACGGAAATAAAAATCTGGACTGGATGATGTGCTGACACTTGGACCTGGGAAACTTGACAGGTCTGTGAGAAGATAGCAGGCCAGCTTTTTAAAGCAACTCCACAGTGAGAATAAAAGCCTTTTCACCTTGTTGGTCTGCTAGCCTAAACCTTCTTTATAATGTATGCCAGTGCCATTAAGACAGGCTCTCCTGTGGCAACCTTCATCCCGCGCAGGTAGTGTGTCAGTGACGGGTCCCGTCTAGGCCTGTGAGAAATTTCCATAACTACGCATTATTCTTGTGATGTCAATTTTCAGAAATTGTGCGTTTATGCCTGTTGGAAAGTGGATTATTGGTAGGGGCAAATGTAGGTCTGCCACTGGCAATATGGCCACTAATGCAATATAGGGCTCAGAATAGGTCTTAGAAAATTATTTCTATGCTCAACCCTTGGTAACGTGGCTGTGAGCAGGCAGGCTTACCTTCAAAGCCAGGTATGTAAATCATTAAAAAACACCTATTCAGTAAATAATTAAGACACAACGCAAAATAGAAATCCAACACCAATTTATAAAAGTAGGAAATATTTTTATCTTTTAAATGACACCAAAACGAAAAAAAATCCACTGTAGGGAACCAGAGATATGAATCTTTAAAGACTAGTCACTTTCTAGTGCTTAGAAACCAATAGTGCCCCTTTTAGTCATTTTTAGGCTTTCCTGTTTTCAGTTTCTATTTTTGGTAAATTCTGGTGGTGTTTTTTCAGTGTTTTCCAGTGATTTCCATACCTTAAAAAAACTGTGCTTTTCAGTGGTAACTCATTTTTGCACCATAAAAAACTACTGAAACAGTGTTTTACCGGTGTTTATGGAAAACTTCGCTTTTATTAATGCTTTTTCCATTTTCTTTTTTTTATTTCTTTTTTTTAATTATCAGCACATAATGAAAAGTTGAACACAAACAATACATATATACCATCATAATCTATACATAGAGCTATACAGAAAGGCATAAAATAAAAGCTAAGAAAGAAGTAAATTAAAAAGTATACAAGAAACTTCATACAATAGGATAAAGAGAAGATAAAGTCCCTGCAAAGAAGATTTTAAATGAAGTTGCCCCAAGTTTTCTCAAATTTAAGCAAAGATCTAGTACCCCTTATTCGAGCTAACCCAGCTTCCATGTTGTGGATTTCATTAACCAGAAACCACCACTGTGGTGGCTGTGGCGAGATCCAAGCCCGAGCTAGAATGAGTTTAGCACAAGATAACAAAATAGTAATTAAAGCTTTTTGGGGTAAGGTAGTACTGTGTATATCTAAAAGTATGGCAGAAGCTGACAGTTCTGGTGGTCTTACCATTTTAAATTTCAGAACTTTATCCAGATTAAACCAAAAGTCCTTCAGATGAGGGCAAGAAAATAACATATGTTCTGTATTTGCATCCACAGTATCGCATTTAGGGCATTTGGTACGGTCAGTATATAATGGGTTTGAAGACCATTTAAGAATCACTTCCGGGGTATGATATAGTAAACAAGAGGTTTTGAACGGTTGCAAACGAAGGCTAGCTGAATGAACCAAGCTGTTTATTTTAGAGAGAGAGTGTGAGATCTGATCCAGATAGATCGTAATTCCAAGTTTAGAACTCCATTTCTCCGCTAGTTTAGAGCAATCTTGTTTTACATAAGAAGTTAGACAGTTATAGCCAGTACTTATTACTGATTTAGTTTTAGATGAATAGAGGCAATCCCAAATATCAGATTCTGAGACAGTTAAGATTTTCATCCGGCGTATCAAAAAGTCATGAATCTGAATATATTTAAACCTCACAGACTCTGTCAGATGGTACAGGTGTTTTAATGTCTCAAAATCTAAAAAGCCATTTGTACCATACATATCCCCTAAGGTTGAGATACCATGGGTTGCCCAAACACTAGCCCTGCTGTCATTAAATATCCCTGGAAGTCCTGGGTTGTCCCAAAGCCTCAGTTTAGAGTGATAAAAGGAGGTTTTACAAAAAAGCATGATACCAAACCAGATCTTAGCAATGTCTCGAGCTGTCTTAAATGTAACTCTTTTGTAGAAATTTGGGTTGTTCAATCTAAGCAGAAACATTCTTGCATCTAAATTCAGCATTATAGTATGAAAGAAAAAAGTATTAAGCTCAGGATTAAGTAAGGAACGAAGGCGCCCTATAAAAGTTGCCCAAAAGTAAAGTTTGAAGTCTGGGAAGCAAAGACCTCCCATATCAATAGATCCTTTTAGTGAGGATAAACTTTTTCGAGCTTTTCTATAACCCCAAATAAAGCTACTAAATATTCTGTCTAGCTTTTTAAAAACAATATTGTTCAATGCCAAAGGAATGGAACGGATGAGATAAAGGAATTTCGGCAGGATTTTCATCTTAATTAAGTTTATTCTACTTATTATATTTAGTGGTAGTTTATGCCATTTTTTAAGAAGCTGCTTTGTTGATTTAACCAGCACATCATAGTTAAAGGGAATTATATCACTAATCTTGGATGAAATTTTAACCCCCAAATAATTAGCTGCCCTACAGACCCCCATAGTTCCCACCGATAGTTTATAGTTAACCACTATCTGAGTTTTATTCACATTTAGTTTGTAGCCAGAGACGTTGCCAAATGTTTCCGCTTCAACCATGATACCCTCTAGTGCTGTTGAAATATTTGATGAATATACCGCTATATCGTCCGCGTATGCGGTAATTTTCAAACAATGGGGTCCGGAGCTAAATTGGATTATCTTGGGCTGAGCCAGGAGCGCTGATAGAAATGGCTCCATAGAGATTGAGAAAAGCAAAGGAGATAACGGGCACCCCTGGCGGGTGCTACGTGCGATGGGAAAAGCAGAGGATGGCAGTCCTGAGTAACTGATTTTAGCCATAGGTTGGTCATAAAAGGCCCGGATCCAGCTAACTATGTTACCCCTGAGACCAATGAAAGACAGCACAGTCCACAGATAATCCCACCCCACTCGGTCGAAAGCCTTTTCGGCGTCTAGTAAGATCATGCCGAGTGGGGAGTCTTCAGTTTCTGCAATATCAAAGGCTGTGATAGCTGTATTGGTATGAGTTGTTGTGTCTCTGCCCAATACGAAACCGTGCTGTTGTTCACAAACAATCCCAGGGATAATCAGGGCCAGTCTATTTGCCAGCACTTTGACGAAAACCTTCGCGTCAGAGTTGATCAGAGATATTGGCCTGTACGACCCACATTCCTCTGCCGGCTTATCTTTTTTTAAAAAGAAAATGATTTTCGTTATATTCCAAGAGTTTGGGGCTTTCCCAGTTAACCCGATGTGCTGTGTTACAAGGAGAAAAAGAGAAATTATTTCCTCAATACAGATTTTATATACTTCCAGAGGAATTGAGTCCTCCCCTGAAGCTTTCCCTATTGGCAGAGATATAATAGCGTATCTCAATTCCAGCTCGGTGATATTATCAGAGAGATCTTCCAAGCCTGGTAAATTAGATTTTCCCTTAATATTACTTTCTAGGTATTTAAGTATATCCGATGTTAGGGGTTGATTCTCTGGAGTATAGAGAGTATTATAGTAATCTAAATTGAGTCAAAATCTGTACCGGTTGATTATATATAATTTGATTAGGACCTTTAATACATTTGATACGAGTCTGGGCTCTGTCATCCGCTACTTTATAGGCCAGTAGCTTGCCGATCTTATCCTCTCCTTCATAGCACTGAAATTTGGTCTTAAGCATTTTGGCACAATTATTTTCCATTAAAGTAGTTTTAAGATTAGATTTTAGTGATCCTAGTTTTAATTCTATTTCTAGAATATTAGTAGATCGTAAACAAAGTGCCTTAACCAATAAAATTTCATATTCCCTAATATCTGCTATTAATTTGTTATTATCTTTTTGGCGTTCAGAATTCTGTTTAAGAATATATTGTTGCGCATGGCCTCTAATACTGGCCTTACATGTATCCCAAACACATATATGGGAGGCAGTATGAAGATTTATTTTGATGAACTCAGACATATGGAGTTTAGGTTGGGAGATATAAACTGTGTCTGCCAATAGGTAGCGGGGGAAAGAAAACAATCTGGTGTTATTTTGGCCCTCATCATAGCTATAGGTTAGTAAAATGGGGTTGTGATCTGAGGACACCCGAGGGTAAATTTCCATAGAACTATTCTGAATAATTTGATCTGTTGCCCAAACCATATCTATCCGCGTACAGAGTTTATGAGGAGCAGAGTAAAACGCGTGACCGGGGATATCAGGATAAAGAGAGCGCCATACATCCTTAACATTATGTACCCTGCTTAAATCTAAAATGGCAGCCCTAACTTTGTGCATGCGTTGAACAGTCCCGGTCTAGTAGTATCCTGCTTATAATCAATAATGCAATTAAAATCCCCCATCATGATTAGTTCGCCCTCCCAACCCAATAATTCCACATTTAATTCATCAAAAACAAAAGCTTCATCACTGTTGGAGCCATAAATTCCACATAATACATATTTACAATTGCCAATACATACTTGTGCAATCACCCATCGGCCCAATTTATCAGTGCCAGATCTCATTGTTTCGATTCTGGATCTTTTATCCTTTAATATGGCAACCCCCCTTAGAGAAACCATTTGAGAAGAGCAGACTATGACCTCATAGCCCAACTGATTAAGTAATTTTCTATCTTTAAACGATATATGTGTCTCAGCCTCTTAGCTGAGGATTATAAAGTCTTAATTCTTCAGATATAGGTCGCCTTTTATTCTTATTGTTTAGGCCGGCTACGTTCCATGCTAGACATTTTAATGTATGCATTTTTGTAAATACTCTAAACCAATTTTGCCATACTGTATGTTATAAAGCAATGAAAATAGAAAAAAAACAACAATGCAGCTCTTTCAAGTTTAAACTTTTATCATAATGTGCTGAATTTTTAGATATTTTAACCCTTCCCATGCCACCCACCCCTTGGAGAACCTGAGCCCGCCCCCCAGCCCCCTTCTCCCTCAGCCCAGAACCAGAGGGGGCCCCTTCCTTATCTGCCGCCGTTCAAAGGGCAGCACAGAGCACAGTAGCACCGGGGCTATCGGGCCACCCATTCTCTATCTTTTTTTCCCCTTCCCTTTCCTTCCCCCTTTCCTTTTTTTCCCTTTTCTTCACTTCACCTGTTTCTTTAGGTTTCTCTTTTTTTTATCCTTCTCTCCCCCTTTAAGTGCCGGTGAGCAAAAAAAAAAAACTTTTTGATAGATATTATGATCTGTAGCCCAGCAGTTAGCTCAAATTTGATAGCATACTCTGCGCTTCTTTTTCATCCGAAAAATAGTAAGTGTGAGCACCTTTAATGACTTTGAGGCGGGCAGGCTCCTGCAAAAACGCTTGCTCCTCAATAGCTTTGAAGGGGTCTATAAGTTTTTTTAGTCTCCATCTCCTATCCATCGTATGTTTGCTCAAATCTGAGCGAACAAATATAGACATATTCTCATATTTTATAGGAGAATTGGGACGTGCTTTAAGGGCTACTGCCTCCCTCAAAAGAAAATTCCCAAAGTAGATTATAAAAGGCCTAGGGTATTTACTATCTCTCTTCTTCTGAAATGGGGGTAGACGGTGGGCTCTCTGGACCTGAGAGTCCCAATCCCAGTAAGTTAGATCAGGTAGAGTTTTATTTAGTAATGCCACCACATATCCCCTAGCATCTGACCCCTCCACACCCTCCGGTACACCAAAGAGTCTCAGATTTGATTGACGTTGGCGGTTTTCCAAGTCCTCAACCTTCGTGACTAGTTAATGTATGTAAGATAACCTCGAAAGGGGACATTTTCCTCAGAGCCATCTAGAATGATATTGCAGGGAGAGTCGGAAGGCAAACATGTAGATGTGTCAGGACCATGGCACGATGGTTCATGGCTTACAGGGGAGATTGCCATTGTAGAACTAGTGGTTGAACAGGTCGGGTTCGGGAGCAGGACAGGATCCGCGTCCAGAGCTAATACTGGCTCTGGCACAGAATGAGCTTGGGGTGAAGGGTGAGTGTCCATCTGTTTTTCCTGAGATTCATCAGCAGAAAGGGCCGAGCCTGAGAGTCGAAGAGTAATACTCTTCACTAGTCCCTTAGCCTGCATCCATTTTCTGAGGGGGCTATTATCCAAATTAAGATTTTTTTTCGTAGTTGAAGCAAGATTAATTAAGGATAAACCTTCTGCTGGTGTTCTTTTCCCTTTCTTGTTCTTATTCTTTGACTTCTTTTTTTTTTGTTTAGCTTTGCCCCTTCGATCCGCCATAAATTTGGCTATTTCTGCAGCAGTTCCGCCCCTTATCTTATGCTCTTCTCCCTCTTCATACTCAGACTCCTCAGCAGAGCAGTCTTCGTCAACCTCGCCTTCAACCTCGTCCTCCCGAACCACAGCCCCCGCAGAGGGTAACACAGTCTCGATTGTTGAGCTGACAATACTTTTTCCATTTTCTTCAGAAATTGTATTCTGCTCTACATTTCAGAAGTTAATACAGTTATGAAATACTTTCCATTGTCCTTTGATTCTGCAGCTCAGATTTAACAAGCATTTGCAATGCAATAGGTCTCGCATTTATGCGAGTTTAAGCTATTGGCATTGTAAATGACAAATCCTTTTATTTATGTTTTAAAAACGAAAACAAAAATAAAAGGCATTGTTATTTGCAATGTCAACAGCTCAGACTCGCGTAAATGCGAGACCTATTGCATTGCAAAAGCTTATTTTAAATGAAAGTGTAAATTGGTCACTTAGCGTTTGTCAATAAATATACGTAGATATTTTTTTTAAATGCTATGATAAAATTGCAGTGTGGCCGAAGGGGCATGCATATGCAAGTCAAAAAAATGGGTTTAAGAAAAAGACTTCCTCTAGCAAAAAAGTAAATCATAAATATTTGGGTCTTTGTTATTGCACTTGATTTTTTTTGTCCGACGGTGATGGTAGCTTTTGCTCTTTTGACTGCTCTCCAACAGGATTGTGTAGCAAGTACTGTAATGCAATAAGGTACAGGTCTCACCTTTGGGACCTTATTAGTATTTAGTTATGCAGCACAATATCCTTGGTGCAACAACATTAACTGTTGCATGGCTAAACACTTATAAGGTCCCAAGGCTAGACCTACTGGCTATGCCAAAGCTGGTTTTTAAACCCATGCTCTTGTTGCTTGCCCAGTCATTTTCTGGCTGCCGATATACGCTGAGTGTTATACATGGAGATGTTACTTTTGAGCCAAAGTCAAATGTGAGATAACACAACATACGTATAAAATCCCGCTGCCTACGTCATTTGCTCCAGAGACTAATCTATCAATAACACATTCATTTGTGATTCTCAGAAAGAAAAAAGAAAATAATTTATAACTGTGCACAAATAAAACTACTTGAATGTTAAAAAAACAACAACACATTGCAATTTACGTGGTGCTTGTTTGTGTAATTAGCCAGTTGACCTCGTCCCAGGCCAAAGATTATGGCTCAAGCTCTCACTGTTAGACCTTTCTCCAGACCTTTCTCCGGCCTACTAAGATTTGAAGCTGCAATCTGCACACAGAAGGCTGCGTGCAGCAGAAAAAGAAACTAAATGAACTGAGTTTGTATAAAAAACTAGGCAGCGGCACAGGAATACAGAGCAGACAAGGACACAAGGCAGGCAATGTACAGGACTACAGGAGGCAGGCAGGGCACAGAAAGAGGGGGCAGGCACGGAACAGAAAGAGGGGACAGGCACAGAACAGAAAGAGGAGGCAGACAAGGAACAGAAACAAAAGGCAGGCAATATACAGGACTGACACACCAGAGGTGTAACAAACGGGGAAGGGAGGGTACAGATACACCTGGCAAACAGAGCACAGCACTAGCACCAACCAAGAAAAAGACACACTTGGCAGCCAGGGCACAGAACCAAAGGGAAGACTGGCTGTTGTGCAGTGGTTGAATAGGTTACCAGATGATGCCATCTCATCAGGCCAAGTGATCTGTAGTCCTGCGACTTATCTCAACAAATCATAGTTTTGTGCATGTCAACCTCTGCACGTCAATTAAACTGAAGCACCACTACAATTTATGGAATACACAGATTTTTTAAAGAAAGCCTGGTGTCTGAAAAGGGTGCTCTGATGTCATGGGGTCATCAAGTGACCCTAACAAGACAAGGGCGAAGCCAACACGGCAGGTTGCGCACATGCACCATGGAATCCAGGGCACAGAGCAGAGGCGCAACTAGAGCCATATTTCGGGGGAGCTAAGAAAAAAATTGGGGCGGGGGGGAGGCTGAATCTTTGAGCAATAGTCAGAGTGGAGCTGCAGGCCAGGGGCTCTTAGAAGGGAAGAAGGGATGAAACAACAACGTCACATTAATATACAAATGGTCTTTTAAAGACCTGTGAAGTGCTCGGGTGCAGCAGCTGTGTTTGTGCCTGGGGCTGTCTCATCCCGGGCTGCCACACACGAGGTGGGGTGGGGGGCATGCTCCTTGTACGGCGGAAAGAGATCCACATCATCCTCGCTCTACAATTCTGCGAGTAGGAACTCTGTGGTGTCTCATTCTCAAGTAGCCGGGATAATGCATTCCGGCTGCTTAAAAATTAAAGTGTGCATGGTGCGCTTAATGAAAGCAAAGCATGTCTTCATGCTTAGGTAGGAAAAACTCAATAAAGGATTTTAGAGCTGAAGAGAAACGGAAAGAAAAAGAATTGTGTAAAAAGGGAAAGGGTAAAATGTGTTCAGAGAGTTGACAAGAAAAAAGAAACAGAAAAGTTAAAAAAAACAGAAAATAGGGAAATGCGAACATCCGGCTAAAAGAAAATGAAAGCGAGTACAAAAGAATACAGGGGAGGCAAGAGTAATTGAAGGGGAGTATAGAATACATCTAGGTGTAATTGTGTGTCCACGCTTTGTGTCAAACTCACACAGATTTTGCGGCGGGGGCTATTTACAGCGGCTCTGTTTAAACTTTCCTTGCCAGTTTATTAACTCATTGTGTGCCTCGGACAGATTATCGATTTGAAGTGAGGCCTCGAGTCTCGACCCCTGTAATCCCCCACAACGGACTTTGTCTTACCTGCGTGGGCGGTGGACACCAGCCACGTTATATAGGGTCCTCGAGCAGATCCCAGACGAGCTGTAAGGAGCCTCCTCTGTCGCCCTAACCATGTGGAAGCCCTCGCTGCCCCACCTGTACCTAGTCCTGGGCCTGTTCCATGTCTATGGGACATTTCCACCACAGCCGTTAGTGTGCCCTCCTTCCACCTTAACAGGGCGTACCTGTGCCTCTCCTGTCCTAAGCCCATCCCTCCGTACTGTTTAGATCAGGCCCCTTCCCCCCTCAGCACTCGCCTCCCATCTGCTGTTTATTGTTCTAAACACCTTCAGCCCAAGCCGAAGCCACTCCTTGACCCGTTCCATCTCCGTGACAAGTACCCCAGTGGGCCATTCACACCACGGCTCCCCATGTGCCAGAACCCAGAAACACAGTTTTCCCCTGACACCTCCGCGCCACAGTTTATAATGGTTTGGCTCCATCAAGTGGCCAAGTGCTGCAACAACGAAGAAAATCAGTGACACTCGGTTTAAACCGGGTCAGCTGATTTTCTTCCGGTAGATTACTATCGGTTAGAGTCGGTTTTAACCGAATTCCGGACAGCCTAGTCATTTTGTTTGCTCTGACAGAGACATATTCCCCTTTAGCATTTGCTCTGGAGGATCTCTCACCACTGTTGTGCAGCCTTCTCCAGTAGTCTGGGTCCAGTTAGAACTCCTTCCTGAAGTTCTTCTTGCGGGTCCCAAAGAATCCAACACACAATCCAAGGTTCTGTAGTAGGGGATCTCTGTGTATAGTCATAATCTAGTGAATAGTCCCGCTCATGTGCGCGGACCCCGGAGCAATCAAAAATAATCTCTTAAGCTGTCTTCTTTTGCAGTACTGCATAGACTCTTAAGAGAGAATTAAAGACAGATAATGCAGCCTATACATGCAAGGCTACACTGTCCAGTACTTCAACTAGAATTGCAAGGATATTCCGCCAATATCACACTTAGACCTGTCTGCCAGGTTTCACCATGGAGAACACTTCCCCCCTTCACCAAATCCTTGGAATGACAGAGATGAAGGGCAGGACAGACAAGGCCCCATAGGCTGCCATTATGTGGCTTATAAAGGGATACCGTGCCTTTAAGGAAACTTTCCAGAACTCTCCTGGTATCCCAGAATGCACAGCAACTCCTTCCACTTTCAGTTCTTTTTTCCGGCTCCTGCTAGCAGGACCCTGGAGCATTGAGCTCTCCCTGTTTTGGGTTTTTTCTACAAATTGTGGAAAAAGGCAAAATCGGATCCTCATAGGGTGTGCATCCTGTGCCTGCCTTCTTCTCATGTTCCTGAGGAGTGGGATATCTGTCTACAGTTCCCTAAAAGGACCCTGAAGGACAGGGAGAAGACCAGGCACCAAGGCTTGGAGCAGAGAAGGCAGCAAGGACAAGGTGGGTCTGGGCATGAAGGGGCTCCTTCCTCTGCCCGTGCGCCGGCCTCTGGGGGGCTCTCCAGTAAGGAAAAGGCCAGAAAACGCCACTGGTCTCCGACAACGTCGGTAGCCTCGACGTCGGCGTCGAAAGGAATGACCACAGTCTGTTCCCCATCTCCCCAGAGCTCTGGATCGAAGCGTGGTCGACGTTCGATGTCGAGGGGACTGACGTTGAGACCTCCGACGAGGTCGATGTCGAGGACTGATTCGTCGTCGAGCCATCATCGACGTCGAAAGGGGTCAAGACGCCGGCGCTCGCCGGCGAGGCGACACCACCAGTCACCGTCGACGTCAGCACGTAAGTCAGTGACGTCGAAATGAAGATCAGCGCCAAGACGGAGGTCGTCGACGCCGAGGTGATTGTCGTCGTCGAGAAGAGGATCGACGTCGAGGCACCGACCGTCGACGGCGAAGCGACGACCATCGACGCCGAGCAGACGCTCGTCGATGTCAAGGAGATGCTCGTCGACGTCGAAAGGACGCTCAGCGTCGAGGAGGAAGCCTAGACGTTCTAGGACCAGGACGGAGTCCTCGGCTTCAGCGAGCACACGGTTGTGGCGGCGCCGTCGCTCTTCTATGAGGCCGCGGAGGTCGAGATCTCGCTCAAGACGGAGAGATAGGTCCCGGAGTCGCCGTCACTCGTCTACGAGGTCCAGACGGCGCCGTAGGAGGGACAGGTCTAGATCCCGCCACACGGATTCGTCCAGTGCCAGGGACTACTCGCCGACCCTGTCGGACTCCCCTTATACGAGGGTGTCCCCGATAGACCCCTGCGGTTACAAAATCAGCGCCTTCCAGGCTGCAAAAGAAGTATCGGGCACCTGACTCGGATACTGCGTTTCTTCACTTGGACCCTGCGCTGGACTCAGTGATTGTGACGGCGGCGAGGAAGCCGCTGGATGGATTCGGCAGGCAGGAAAGTCTGCGGGACGGCCTCCACGTCTATGAAGGCTGACACCCTGTTAAGAAAAAGGGCGATAGAAGACGTCCCTCTGTCTCAAAGGGGAAAGGGCCTTTACTCGCGCTTCTTCCTGATGCGGAAGAAGGACAAGAACGAGTTCCGGCCCATTCTGGATTTGCAACAAGCAAACAAGTGGATTCGCAGGGAAAAGTTTTGCATGCTGTCTTTGCACCAGATTTACCCTCAGCTGCAAAGGGTAGACTGGCTTTGTGCGATAGATCTGCAAGATGCGTACTTCCATGTGCCCATTGCATGGAAACACCAGAAGTTCCTGCGCTTCCTCGTCAGCACCAATCACTATCAGTACACCGTGCTACCGTTTGGACTGAAGTCTGCACCCAGGATGTTTTCTAAGTGCATGGCTGTGGTGGCAGCGCACCTGCGAAAGAACAAGGTGTTTGTCTACCCGTACCTGAACGACTGGTTGATCAAGGCCTCCACCTTCCAGGAAGCACAATTGCACTTCAACAGGATGGCCGTCCTGCTGAATCAGCTGGGGTTGCACATAAATGTGTCCAAGTCTGTTTCGATTCCGGTCCAGTGCCTGCAGTACTCTGGAGCCTCCATCAATACGCTGTCAGCAAGCGTGTCTCCTTCGGAGGAGAGACACTTATCACTCCTTTGGAAAGCTCAGGCTCTCATATCTGCTCCATCTACAACAGTGAGGACGGTGTCTTCTCTACTGGGGTCGATGGCCTCTTGTATCTTCCTCACCCCACATGCACGCCTGAACATGAGGCCGCTGCAGGAATGTTTGGAGGATCAATGGGACCAGAGGACAGGGTGCTGGGACGACAGGATCCAGTTGTCTCTTCATGCCCAACAGTCCCTGAGATTGTGGTGCTCGGCAGAGAATCTACTCAGAGGGGTTCCTTTCCACAAGGACAACCCCACTCAGACTATCGTGACGGATGTGTCTCTCCTGGGCTGGGGAGCGCATTCAGACCATCTACAGATCCAAGGAACGTGGTCTCCGGCGGAGTCCACGTATCACATCAATTTCTTGGAACTCAGAGCGTTTCACTTGGCACTGAAGACCTTTCTTCCGTCCTTCCAGACCAACTCCTTGCTTGTACAGACGGACAATACGACCATGATGTATTACCTCAACAAGCAGAGGGGCTCAAGAACGCAGGAGGCGCAGGCGATCTGGCACTGGCTGCTAGCCAGAGGACTGACGATAACGGCGACTCATCTGCCCGGTGTGCAGAATGTTCAGGCGGACGCCCTCAACAGGTTGCTTCAAGAAAACCACGAGTGGGTCATAAACGACGAGGTGCTCGACGACATCTTCGCCATGTGGGGCACTCCAGACGTGGATCTATTCGCCACCGCCGAAAACAGCAAATGCCGCGACTTCGCCTTGAGGTATTACCAACTGGGGACTCTTGGGAACGCGTTATGGATCAGCTGGTCGAACAGCTTTCTGTACGCTTTTCCACCCATTCTCCTGATTGCGGCGGTGCTCATCAGGCTGGCCCAGTCCCGGGTGCGGATGATCCTCATTGCTCCGGAATGGCCCAGAAAGTGGTGGTTCATGGACCTGCTTCATCGTTCGATCCTGCCTCATCGGCAGCTGCCGTGTTGGCTGGACCTTCTCAAGAAGTTCGGAGGGCAGATGGTGCACCCCAACCTCTCGCCGTTGAGTTTGGCAGCATGGCTCCTGAGATAGTGCAATATGGCCACTTAAATCTTCCTGAGGATTGCATGGACATATTGAAGGAGGCTAAGAGGTCGTCTACTAGGACCTCTTATGCTTACAAATGGAAGAGATTCTGCCTCTGGTGCATGTCTAAGAACTATGATCCGACGACCTACAAGGAGGATGTCATCCTTCCATACCTTCTGCATCTGGCTCAGTCTGGCCTTAATTTCCATTCCATTAAGGTTCATCTGGCTGCATTGACTGCTTACAGGAAATGCCCTTCGCAGACGTCCTTCTTCCAGATTCCTGTGATTAAGGATTTTTTGGAAGGGTTGAAGAAGGTGTTCCCTCCTGTTCGGCTTCCGTCGCCTGCATGGGAACTGAATGTGGTGCTGTCCAGGCTGATGAAGGAACCTTTCGAGCCTATTCACAAGGCTTCGCTGCAGCACCTGTCTTGGAAGGCGTCGTTCCTCGTGGCCATTACATCGGCCCGCAGGGTGAGTGAGATTCAGGCATTGTGTTGCCAAGAACCTTATACTGTGTTTCATGCTGCTAAGGTTGTTATGCGTACTCACCCTAAGTTCCTTCCCAAGGTGATTTCTGATTTTCATGTTAATCAGATTATAACTTTATCGACTTTTTTCCAGAATCCTTCCACTCCAGCGGAAAGGTCTCTCCATTCCTTGGATGTTAGAAGGGTGTTGAAATTCAATCTGGATAAAACTAAAGACATTCGCAGGTCCGACCAATTGTTTGTTAACTATGGGTCGGTTAGGACTGGTCTGGCTACTTTGAAGCAATCTATCTCTAGGTGGATTGTGTCTTGTATCCAGCTTTGTTATCAGAACGTGAATAAGACCTTAGGGGGTAAGCCTAAGGCTCATTCCACAAGGGGCAAAGCGGCCACAACTGCTTTGCTTCGTAATGTTCCCATTGCAGAGATCTGCAAGGCTGCCACTTGGAAGTCGGTCCATACCTTTGCTAAGCATTACTGTCTGGACTCTGATGGCAGAGCAGATGCTCAGGTCGGACAGGCTTCGCTGCAAAATCTGTTCGCATAATAGTAGTGTTGTCTTTTTTCTCCACCGCCGTGTGGAAAAGTAAATTTTGCCATGTTCTGTGTCCCTACGCGTGCTCCATCATATGTTATGTGTGCATGATTAATATGCATATGTTATTCCCCATGTTCGATTAAAGACGCAATTACAGTTGTGTCCATCTCTAGTATGCCAGTTTCCAGTTCTCGTGAACAATACGAGTATTAGGCCTATGTAAAGTTGTGTTGCCACGTTTCTCAGTGTGCACGTTAATGCATTGTAAAAGTCCCCGTTTCTAGGCCTCAAAAGGGCCCGGACACCAGATTCAGCTCCTGTCTCCTGAAGCCCTCGCTGAGGAGCGATATGGCCCCCACCTGTATCCTCGACCCTTCACTTACTTCCTGCCTCGCAGTGCCCGGTTCAGCCTGGCTCTGCTTCTGAGCCTGCCAAGATTCCAGTTATCAGTACAGCCCTCCTTCTCTGCATTCCTAAGCTACTGAATCGCATCAATAGTTTCCGTCATTGTCTAGCCTTTAGGGCTCCATGTTAGAGAAATACTGTATTTAATGGTCATTTAATATTCTTCATCACGCACTACATGTAGAATAATGCATGCTCCAGTCTTAGAGTCTGTTAGCCTTTCCCTCTTGACTTCTAGTTTATATCAACATGTTCCCTAAACATCAGATACTAGATAGGGTTTAGGTACATGTCGCTCCGACCCTCCAGACTTCAGTCTCTGCTCCTAGCACAGAGTTCATAGCCCCAGCTTCTCCTAGTAACACGTCATTGCCAGTTTACTCGCACCATCAGGTTAGAGGTCCCGGCTCCTTAGGTAGCCCCCTCCATGGTTTCCGCCCCATTCATGACATATTCTGTTACGTTTGCATCACATGTCTATGTATACGCCCTGTTACACCTCTTTTCACCCTTATCTATCGCGACTGCTACGCGTCACGCCTACTGCTCCACCCACTGCTACGCCTATTGCAATGTAATGCTATGTGTTTGCGTTATGTATATATGCTCATGTATTGTTATTAAAAGGTTAGAGCTAGCCATTCCAGATTCTGCCCCCGGCAGCTGCCGGGCTTTGCCATCCTGCCGGGCCCTTGCCATTCTGTTCCTGTGCAGGTTGTCCTGTTCCTGTCCTTATGCTGTATTAAACCTGCAAAACTCCCACTACCTCGAATCTTGACTCTTATTTTATTGAGCTATCTGTTATTTCATTCATGCATTCAAAAATAGGGTATTATTTATTTATTTACCACAGCCGAGTTGTTTTTTGGATGGGCTTGCCATTCTATTCACTAGATTATGACTATACACAGAGATCCCCTACTACAGAAGAAGTAGTTTCTTACCTGTAACTCCAGTCCTGTAGTAGGGGTATCTCTGTTATAGTCATAAGCGCCCGCCCTCCTCCCCGGTGGAGACAAGGATGTAATGATGAATGCTACAGGTCTAGTTGATACACCTCCAAAAAGAACTGAAAGTGGAGGGAGTTGCTGTGCACTTTGGGATGCCAGGAGAGTTCTGGAAAGTTTCCTTAAAGGCACGGTATCCCTTTTTAAGCCACATAATGGCAGCCTATGGGGGCTTGTCTGTCCTGTCCTTCCTCTCTATCATTCCAAGGATTTGGTGAAGGGGGGAGTGTCCTCCATGGGGAAACCTGGCAGACAGGTCTAAGTGTGATATTGGTGGAATATCCTTGCAATTCTAGTTGAAGTACTGGACAGTGTAGCCTTGCATGTATAGGCTGCATTATCTGTCTTTAATTCTCTCTTAAGTGGCTATGCAGAACTGCAAAAGAAGACATTTTAAGAGATTATTTTTGATTGCTCCAGGGTCCCCGCACATGAGCGGGACTATTCACTAGATTATGACTATAACAGAGATACCCCTACTACAGAACTGGAGTTACAGTTAAGAAACTACTCCTTCTGGAGTCCTTGAAAGTGTGAGACTTCAATTCCCGCAATCCACGTCAAGAAAACCATTACAAATCTACTGGTAGTACTCCAGGCTGGAGATTCTTTGTGGGGATGTCCAGGTGAGCTCTGTTAACCTGTATCTTGCAGGGAGTCCACTCTGCAGTCCTTTTGAAGCAGGTTTGATCCACAGTGCTGTAGTTTCAAATGGTACAAAAGGCGCAATCTCAGAGTCCTTTGGAAATGCACAGCAAAATCTTCAGCGCAGACTCTTCTGATTCTCTTAAGATTCAAGCAGCAGATCTGAGAGGCTCTGCCCCTCTCAGATACTTATTCCAAGTTATCTGGGTCAAGCAGGAGGTCACTCCTTACCAATGGGAGCAGGGTAACTCCCCAAGGGTATGACCACATCCTATAGATTGTGGCATTACTTTGTCCCAGAGTGCACCAAATCCTCCAAATTCATAATGGCTGATTTTCCAGCAGAAAGTTAAGAGCTGGCTAAACACACCCCTAGGATGGCTAATTTCCATAGACTCTCCCCCGTGCATCTGCTCATACCTTCCATAAGCCTAGCTCTGGTTTGGGGTCAAAAGAGTAGGGTTGTAAATAACACTGAGGCCTTTCCTTTGAAGACCATGGTTTACGACTCCTCCCCCTGCTCTGGCATTCCGGTGCAGCAGCACACTGCCCTCCCAGTAGAGCTAGTCAACCCCAGGGGCTCTTTATCACCTCTTTAAAGCAGCCTGGCTAATCCACTTAACTGACTAATCGGGACAGACCACTGGAAGGTTAAATCTGGACTTACAAACAAGAAAGTCTTATAACTTCTTGTCTGTACATTTTAGGAGAAATTCAACTATCATATTGTTGGATTTCTCAGTACCATTCTGGGAAGCCTTTGAATAGAAGTTCTATCATTCTCCTATCAGGAGTTATTAGTTAATAACCTCTTGCTATGTTAACCTGTGTGGCATGAGATTTGCAATGTGCAAAATGACTTGGGCCATTTTTCCAGCACCAGGCCTTATAAAAACATATTTTACAAGTATTCCGCCTATATCTACTTGACCCCCACCCCATGGAACAACTATGGGAGACTTTAGGGGTTCTGAATCTGAAGAAATATTGCAGGTCCTCCCTCCACAGTGCTCCTAGCATAAAAGTCGAATTTGGGAAGCACTTTATCACAATGTGGGCAGTGAAATGTGAAATTTCACATAACCCAGGGCATATAAAACTCATTTTATAAGGGTCCACCTTATAAATACCCCCACTCCTGGTACACCTAGGGGAGACCCTGGGGGTTTCTAATATGGGTCTGGGTCTGGTGGCTTAGTGGACTAATGCATCCACTGCAGGAGCCTGTGTTCGACCTCATGATCACAGGTTCAAATCCCGGCAGGTCCACTAAGCCTTTCATCAATCTGAGGTCGATAAAATGAGTACCATTGAGTTGGGTAACAATAAAGATCAGTTATTCAGTCCCTTGAGACCCTTGGGTGATACGTGCACTTTACAAATACACGTGTTATGTTATGTAATATGCCAAAACGTTGTAAATTATCCATTTTTAAAGGCCCCAAACACAAAAGTCGAGTTTGGGCACAATTTACTTTTTTAAAGCAGTCCTGCCACACAGAACCACTTTTAAAAATACCCCAGGCTTCAGCAGGGCCGACATGCAAGTGCAGAAATGTCGGCTGACCTCTAAACTGCCATGCCCTATTTATACTAGGGGCTGATAGGTAGTTTCAATCCCCCTGCCCTAATATGTAATAGGGCCCTATGGGGTAGGTCATGCCAACCACAGGGGTACCATAGTCTATTTATGTGTTTTCACTGTATTCTAAATGTCTTTATGCATAGCACTGGCTCTGGGCCTGGTTAGGCAGAGCCCAGGGTCTGTCAGTCAGTTACCATGAGTACCAGTCAGCAAAAAGTTGGGGGGTGCCCACAGCACAGGATGACTTTGCAACAATGCAATATAGAGTAATTGAGTAATTTTGGGCTCAGGAGCAGGGGTGTAGCTATTGGTGGTGCAATCAAGCAATGAAAATGCCCCCTCAACTATTGGGTAGGAAGTAAAATGAATCACTAATGAGTGGTCAAAGTACCTTCTGCGCCCTGGTGCCACTGCCCTGTACTTGTAAGGGGACGTAGTACAAAACCTGTGGCTGCTTAAAGTTCATGGGACAGGAAGGCTAGATTGGTGCTATAAGCAGCACATCAGGTCCCAGTACTGGCAGCCCTCCCTCTAGATGGTGTAGTAAGGGTGCCACTGGCCCTAATAACATTAATGAATATGGTCTCCATCCCTTGCTCTAGTAATAAAAAAAACATTTGTAATAAGGATGCAGTGGCCCTTTCAGAACCCTGGTGCCACTGCACCTGCTGCACTATTGATAGCTTCGTCCCTTGTAAACAAGCCGGGTTAGTCTGCTTTACGCCTCATGTGCTGCATTAGGCATTCTGTACGCGGAGTAGGTCTCAGTCTGTATTTCATGTATGCTGCATACAGGCTACTGACGCGAAACGCCAACCTGAGCTATGCAGGTGCTTCATCCATGAGCCTGAAGCCTGTATGTAGAGAACATTACATACAAACCAAGATGGATGCTAAAAGTGATGGGCAGATTTCCTACCATGTGTAGATAGAACTTTCATCCTGGATTACTCCACAGCTGTAGAGGGTCCTGGATACTGGAAATTGTTAGATGACTCCATGTAAATGTAAATGTATGAAACTTATATAGCGCAGGACTTACCCTGGGGCATCTCCGCGCTTGCTTAGGGAACCCGTCCTGGTATTCCCCTGTGAGATAACCCTGGAAGGGTATCCACAAGGTGAAAGCCAGGCATCCCACCGCGAGGGGCCGATGTGGAGATTAAGCAAGCTATTGCCCAGAGTCGCAGAGTGTGATCCCGCGAGTTGAGAAGGCACCGGAGCGAGAATTAACGGGTCCGTGGAATTATTGAGCCCAAGACCCGCCGAGGCGGGGAATTGAACCCTGGTCCAGGGCCGAACTCAAGCTCCAGGTCTGCCGCCTCTAACCCCTGAGCCACACTTCCCCCTCCATGGGGTAAGTCTTACCAAAGCAAGATAATAGCTGAATGGGGGATAACAGCAATGACTGATGTTGGTAAGGTGACTCCTTTTAGTTCTTGGGTCATTCTTCAATAAATCATGCATAGTGCATTGCAGGATTGAGAAGCACTGGCCCATTTCTTCTCGCAGTCAACGTATTTAGCACAGTCCAGTCTTCGCTTTTTGAACCAGTTGCTCTGCTCTTTAACCATAACATAGCTGATCAACATCTTGTATTTTTAATTTAGTTTGTAAAATAAGTTGTCACTGAAGAGCTGGGCCTTCACAGGAAAAACACACAAGACCACTTTGCACCCAAGTTACATTGTCTGTATATCTTGCAATACCATGCGTGTTTATGTTTACATTTATGTTATTTTATATGTCTTTCTATTTGAAAATACATGTATTTTGTTAAATATTTTTTGTTTATATTGTAACTTTGGAAACACTTTATTGAGCACCTAGTTTTCCTTTATTTTCTGGCTTTTACAGTCAAATACAGACAAAAAGGCTATCTTTTTTTCTTGTCCTTATTAATTTTTAGCTGCAAAAAATATAGCTTCTTTGAATGACTCTACTACTGTCATTGCCAGGTCAGTAAGTGTGCAGATTGAGAAGTATGGGATTTACAAAGAAACGAGTATATCTTAATGATGCTAAATGAGTGCAGATATACTGCTGTTTATGCTGTTCTGCAATGCAAATGTTTTCAATGTTGTATTTAGCGAAAACCAGTTGGGCATTCAAATGTGAGTATACGTTTCTCAGTTAAATAAATATGGACGTATACCCATTGCTTTTTCACTTGTAAACTGAACATAAAATAAAAATGAATGAATACAGAACAAATGAGCAAAAGTAAATATGGATAAATAGAGGCAGATATGCTAAAAGAAATACCATAAAACCGAGAGTCCTATTTGAAAACCACATCAGTCACTTTTATGATATCTGTGCTTTTTGCCACAAAAGTTGGTCAGTTTTCTAAGATTTGGCATCTCAAAGTTTTGTTCGTCTCTGTATGTGATGAATGTATACCTCATAAATGTTATATTTTATCAACTAAACACTTTCCTGTAATATTATTTTTATTAGGCTAATACCAAAGGTTCAAGGATGAAATGCTAGGCATGGATGTATTCTGTCATCTATTTCTTTTCAGTATTTGTATATTTAAGGAAGCAGACACCTGTTACAGGTAGGAAACACCTAGAGTGCCTATTTACGTGGGTATCTGGGTGTGCTTGGCCAGAAAGTCGTATAGCATTTTGCAAGCAGGCCAATCTTCTGCTTTGGGAACTTTTTGACTTGCTCCTAATGTTTTCTAGCAGTGGTGTAACACAGGCCTCTGCAGCCCCTGCAGTGTGGGGGCCCAAGGAGCCCCCTCAGCATAGTACTCTGGCCAAAGAGCTCCTGATTGAGCCCAGAGGGGGCCTCTCCATGTACTTTGCAGGGGGGCCCTTAAGTTTCTTTACACCAGTGTTTTTAGATGTTTGTGCTGTAAAATCCCATCTTTGGATCCTATTTTTTCAATAATTTGCAGTACATATATGCTGTAAAATCCACCTTTTTAAACGTTTTTCTTGCAGGGGAGAACCCTAACACATAACCTTTTTTAGGTTGAGCATTCAAGACCTCTTGTATATACTTTAATATATATACTTTAGTATGTACTTACGTGTATATACTTTGTGGGCTCTGGAGATCAGCCCTAGGACTTGTCTGCTTCCGCTTTGGGACTTTTTTTTCTGTTCCACTGCCTCTATTTAACTGTCTTGATAGAAAACGACCAGCAAAGGTCAGTAAAATGCCAGAATTGCTTTCTGCTGAGGGATTTCTTTTTTTATTTTTCTGACAACTGTCTCTATTTATCTTTCTTGATAGAAAACGACCAGCAGAGGTCAGTAAAATACCAGAATCACTTTTGCATTCTCTAGATTCCAGTCCATTGAAATTGTCTTTCCTTGCGCGCCCACAGACATGACCACAGAAGGCCCTGATTTTATAATAAAACAGAGCTTTGGACTATTCCATTTCCCGCTGAAAGGCAATATTTCTCTCAATGTGTTCCCATACCTGGTGTGTCATGCAGTTTGGTGCTTACTTTCCCTCCATGTTAAGGAACAGTAGATGTTTCAGCACCCAGTCTAATGTGCTGCATAGCTAAATACATATAAGGTCTCAGAGGCGAGACCGATTGCATTGCAAATGCTTGTTTCACTTTGGGCTTTCTCACGCTTATACTTGGATTTAGAAGTTCTGCTCCACAACTTTTGCAATCGATCAGCTGCCACTGGATAAAAACAGACATCGGTGAATTTCATAGACTCCACAGTCAAAGCAATAGAAGGCTGGATAAAAACGGAAATGAAGTGGACAAATATAATGGGCTATATAATTTAATTATGATAGAGCACATTTTATCTAATTGTACCTCAGACAAGTTACACCAGCATCTCATAGATTCAGCGTTTTCTAGTCCTAGATAGTATGGCAAAAAGGCTGATGAGTGGGTGAGGACAAAAGTACTGAAGAAAATCCACTGGGTGATCTCCGGAAAGGGGTGGTGGGGTTAGGCCCACAAAAGGGAAAAGAGGGGGGTGGTAAGTCTACCAAAGAGACCCCCTCAGAATCCCTTTAAAAGGTAGAGATTCAGACCCACTCCACCTCTCATAAGTAGAGTAAGGGAGACCTGGGGCTAAAAAGTCTCTTAGACAACAGGCTGTGTTTTGACTCTACAGTGTGGTATGCAGCCTGCCCCAAAAGGAAGGTTAGCACTGGGCCGGCCAGTGTAGCCTTTGAGTTGGGCACTTCAGATGAAGAGGTCCTCATAGCTTTTACCTAAGAAAAGGATCCAGATGGTGAGCTGGTGATCCCTGAGGGTGGTCACAAGCACTTCCACTTCATTCAGATGAATGGGATCCCCACCGCTGCCCTGAGAGACACAGGTGCCAGTCATACCATAGCAGTTGACAGGCTTGTGTCCTCAGATCATTATTTACCAGGAGAGGTAAGAAGAGTAATGACAGCCCAGTAGAGGCTACTAACAGACCTGGGGCCTTAGTTACCCTAGACGTAGGGGGTACCTGTAGCTGGCATAGGGGGGTAGTCAGTCCTGACCTCCCCCTAGATTGCATTTTAGGCTATGGCCTCCCAGTGGTTGGTCTGAACCTAGAAGGGGCAGTCACCGAGTGCACTCCCCAACCCAAGAGTCCTGCTGGTCCTGCCCCCAAGGTTAAGAGACATTCCCCATCAGAAAGGGAACAAAGGAAAAGGTAGGAAAGGAAGGTCACTCTTAGCAAGAGGCCCAGAAAGCTATGGGCATTCTACCCCAGTAAGGGAGAACCCAACAGTTGGCATTGAGAAGGCCTCTCCTGACGCCCAAAAAGTCCTGGAGAATCAGGAAATTATTCAGAAGCAGGGTGTCTCCCCTGAACTGACAGAAGAAAGAGTGGAAGGAGAATATCTGGCACAGGAGGAGGTAGCTCCCCACTCTGAAAAGCTAGGGTGGCTCCAAAAACCCACGCCTGCAAATGGAGGGCCTGGGTGGGGTTCTGGACACAGATAGCTGTCAGTGGCCTCAGTTGGGTGCTAGCCTTCATTGCAGCACTGTACTTGGCAAGGGAGACATACCTACAGTGCAAGAAATAAATTAGGCCCACCGACCCTGTTGGTCATGCTGGGGTTACTCAAAGGTTGGGTGACATCTTTGGGTTAGTTAGATGTTGCTCTAGTTAAGGTAGGATTAGGGGAGGTGGGCACCTCACTACCCAAGGTAAAAGAGGAGGAGGCTAAAAACACAGCTTCAGCCATGGTTCACTTTAAATTGGGTCCAGTCCTAGTTGAGGTGGGTCGACTGCTCAGAGGCAATGATCCTAACCGAAGGATGTGAGGCAGAGTAGGCCAGATTTCCCTACATCCTTCCTCGCTGGACAAGACAGGAAAACACATCCAGGGTAGGGTTTAGTCTCCTGGACATGTTAGCAGGGAGTGGGGGGTTGTGTAAGAAAACAGGCTTCTGGCAGGTGCTACCTTTCCCCCTACACACTTTCTACCCCCATTTGGACTACTAGCTGCTGGTTTTCAACTCAAAGCACTGGAGCCTGCTAACAAAGGCCCCAGTGTTCTCTCCCTAGAAATGATGTATGTGCATTGGTAGCCCGATTGGCAAGGATTTTAACCCTATTATAAGTCCCTGATAAATAGTACCAATGGTACCAGGGCATGGGAGTTAGAGGCCACCTGGCCTTAATTACTGAATGTGCCACCCTGAGTGACTCAAGCAAGCACATGACAGCAGTCCTGCTATTGTAGACTGCAAGAGCAGTGCAAACTGTCTAAACATGACTTTTCACTCACCATCTGTGGCAAGGTCATAGCAATATTTTTTATATTTGGTAGACACCCCCTAACCTAGGCCTCCTGAGCTCAGGAGGCAGAATGCGTTATAATAAAGTTATGGACATATAAGTATAAACGTATATGTCCGTATAGTAGTAGCCTCCTTTCATTACCGGCTACTATAAGTGGTCAGGGTGTGGTATATAAATAAATAATACCGGATCTAGGTTTGACTGGACATAGCAATAACAGATAGCTCAATAAATAAGAGTCAAGATTCGAGGTAGTAGGAGTTTGCAGGTTTAATACAGCATAAAGGACAGGAACAGGACAACCTGCACAGGAATAGGATGGCAGCGCTGCCGGGGGCAGGATCAAGGGAAAGGCGTAACATTTAATAACAGTACACAAGCATATATACTAAAACTGTTGCATTGCAATACATACAATAGGCGGAGCAGTGGGTGTGGTCAATAGCAGTCGCGAAAGATAAGGGTGAAAGTGGGTGTAACAGGAGGCGTATACATAGACATGTGATGTAAACGTAACAGAATATGTCATAAATGGGGCGGAAACATGGAGGGGGCTACCTAAGGAGCCGGGACCTCTGACCTAATGGTGCGCGCAAACTGACAATGACGTGTTACTAGGAGAAGCTGGGGGCTATGAACTCTGCGCTAGGAGTAGAGACTGGAGTCTGGAGAGTCAGGGCGACATGTACCTAAACCCTATCTAGTATCTAATGTTTAGAGGACATGTTGATATAAACTAAGAGTCAGGAGGGGAGAGGCTAACAGACTCTAAGACTGGTGCATGCATTATTCTACATGTAGTGCGTGTTGAGGAATATTAAATGACCATTAATACAGTATTTCTCCTACATGGAGACGTAAAGGCTAGACAATGACGGAAACTATTGATGCGATTCAGTAGCTTAGGAATGCAGAGAAGGAGGGCTGGACTGATAACTAGAATCATAACATACTCTTGGCAGACTCGTAGGCAGAGCCAGGCCGAGCCGGGCACTGCGAGGCAGGAAGTAAGTGAAGGGTCGAGGATACAGGTGGGGGCTGTATCGCTCCTCAGCGAGGGTTCAGGAGACAGGAGCTGAATCTGGTGTCCGGGCCCTTTTGAGGCCTAGAAACAGGGACTTTTCAATGAAATATGCGTGCACACTGAGAAACGTGGCAACGTAACTTTACATAGGCCTAATACTCGTAGCTTTCACGAGAACTGGAAACTGGCATACTAGAGATGGACACAACTGTAATTGCGTCTTTAATCGAACATGGGGGATACATATGCATATTAATCATGCACACATAACATAAGATGGGGAACACGTAGGGACACAGAACATGGCAAAATGTACTTTTCCACATTCCCTCCTTGTCACTACGTTTCCATCAGGAAACATCAATATTCATGATACCATCTATCATTTCATACAGTATCATTTGTTCGTCTCGAATTTTCTTGGAACCGGATTTAGAACGGGACTTGGGGCTAGGAATACAAGAGGTAGCACAAATGCCACAAATCGCAGGGCCACATTGTAAACAGAGGCAGCAACTGAATATGATCGCTACTGCAATACCTAGAAAGGACAACACTTTCCATCCCCAGGCGGAAATTATATTCCAGAACCAACCGGACCATGTCCAGGTGCCTGGATCTTGGTGTAACATATGGGCAATTTTATGGAGTCTGGTTATAGCTGAATAAACAGACGGCGCGTTATTAGGAATGAAAATGCAGCAACTAGATCCGATGACTCTACATGCCCCGCCTCTATCGGCCAGTATGACGTCAAGAACGAGACGATTCTGGAGCACGACAATTCTCATAAAGGATTGCTCTTCGGTTAAGTTACCTAGAGCAGAGGTAGTCTCAATCACTACTGCTTCGAGTGTTCTGGTTAATCTACGTATCAGTTTACTATTCACGACAGTACCTAAATAGGGGAAGACACCTTTATTGATATCTATATATTGTTCTAGAGCAGTTTCAGTATAATCGACAATCGGGAGGTCTCTCTTGTGTCTGATATGTACTAGGTGGGAATTCCTATGGTAGTCAGGTGGGGCTAGAAAAACTGGTGGCAGTAGGAAGGCAATGTAACAGGTTCCCTCCCAATCGAGGGGCAGACGAACATATGCGGTCTGACCACAAACAAAATAAGAATGACGTGAAGCTTTGAAAATAGATTTCCTACTGTCACTATACTTGACAATAGTAGTACAATCACTATGGCCTACATGTACGGAACCATTCTTTCGGACACATAATTCACCTTTGACTGGTAATACTGACATAGAGGGTAAGTCTGGAGTAGTATCAGACTGAACATTCAGGACCATAAAATCCGAAGAATAATTACCCAAATTATAAACTTCATTTTCTAGATCTAACCCTGTTCTGTGGGGAAGACCTTGCTTGTCTGGAAAACATGTACTGTTAAGAAAAGACATATCTGTTGAGGATGACGTTAACGTGGACCATGCTCCACACGAACCATTATGTGAAAATGGATAAGGAAAGAGTGGCAGAACTCCCTTCGGTGTCTGGAAAGGGGGGAGTCGACCACACACCCAACAATTAGTGGCATTGCTGGTCTGGTGTGAATAATGTAACATGCGGATAAAGGAATTATTACGCATAGCAAGACGATAAGATAGTTCATGAGGAGGCAGATCACTAAACGTGTGCTCTACTGTAGCATTAGCAGACTCATTTACATTAGAAACTGGAAAACACAAATAAAATGCATAACTTGTGCAGGTAATCATAAGGCTGAGATATAGCAGAAAACATAAAATAATAGTGCAACTTTTAGAGTTCTCACTAACTCTCTCTCTGTGGGGGTCTATTATATACATGTCAGAAACCGGTCTAACCGTTTCACCTAGGGGAGGACTTAGACAATCAAACTGGCTGACTTATTTTACTAGACCTTAATTTTAGCTTATACTCCTGTTGCGGAGTTTTCTCTAACAGGGAGGAATCTGTATCATTGTCTTTTGCGGGACAGTCCTTGAGAATAGTACTTTGGCAGTTTTTAAAATCCTCGGAAATGTTCTTGGAAACAGTCTTTAGTCCGTAAAACTTTTTCACATGAGACAGGTGGACCCAGCCCTTCCTGCCTTCCAGCTTGACGGCAGTACGGGTGGCCAGGAGGACCAGTTTTGGCTCCTTCCAGCGGGGCTCCAGCGGACTTGAACGATCAAAATTCCGGACAAGAACCATGCATCCGGGAACGATTTCATGCGGTGCCACCTCGGTATTGTCTGGAAATGCGGCGGCAACCTGTGAACGACAAGAGTGTAGGGCAGACATCAAGGAAGCTAGGTAATCTGTCAGCATATTACTTGAAACATCTGTAATACTTCGAGGTCTAGGTGTACCCCACATATTAGGGGGGCGGCCGAATACGACCTCGTACGGGGACAGACCTGATCTGGAATGTGCGACCATGCGCATATAAAACAGAGCGACTGGCAGAGCAACTAACCAGTCCACACCTTTCTCTTTACATACTTTTGCGATGCGAATTTTCAGGGTCTGATTATGTCTCTCTACGAGACCGGCTGCTTCAGGATGGCGTACACAATGGAATTTCCACTGGTACCCTAACAAAAGGGAGATGTGTTTCATAAGCTCAGATGAGAATGGCTGGCCGTTGTCAGAATATACGACCCTAGGGAGTCCATAGCGGGGGAAGAATTCACGAACCAACTGCTTGGCAGTGGTCGCGGCTGTGTAATCTGGGACTGGATATGCTTCTGTCCACCTGGACAAAGCGCATACAACTACGAGGACATACTTGAAACCTCGACATCGCTCCATCTGAATATAATCCATCTGGAGGACTTCAAAAGGGTGGTCAGGGGGCTGGAATCCACCTTGTTCCACCGGGACACTTTTACCTGGATTGAACTGGCAACATATCATACAGGTACGGACTTTCTGCTTGGCTGCAGCTCGTAAATGCTTATTGAACCAAATGTTCTGGATACTGTCTAACATAGCTTTTTCTCCTAAGTGTGCTGGACTATGTGCGGTATTGATAATGACTTGAACCATAGAGTCGGGGAGAAACCATGTGGCTTTTCCCTTCGTTACCCATCCCTGATCTGTCTGGACCCCTCCTTGTTCGGACCATTTCTTGATTTCATCGGGAGTAGCATGTAACTGGATATCTATGACATCTTGAGTGGGGTCCTTAACTGTCATACAGGTAGTCGGAGCTGGAGTATGTGTCTGTGTTGGATTAACTGGAATGTCTGGAGTCTGTGCTGTAAGCTTGGCTGTGCGATCTGCTAGATCATTACCTTGAGAAATAATGTCAGTAACTTTCGTATGTGCTTTGCACTTCATGATAGCAATAGATGTCGGTAAGTGTATGGCATCTAACAGAGCTTGAATAAGGAGACCATGCTGAATCTTGGTTCCATGAGAAGTCATGAAACCTCTCTCCTGCCAGAGCACTCCAAAGTCGTGTACGACTCCAAATGCGTAACGTGAATCTGTGTAAACATTAACTTTCAGGTTCTTGGCGTGTATGCAGGCTTGTGTCAGAGCAACTAGCTCTGCTGCTTGAGCAGACAGGGTGTCAATACGGTGTGTTTCTATAACTTCAGTGTCAGTAGTCACTGCATACGCGGCTACTAGTTCTCCTGTACTTGTTCTCATACATGAACCATCCACATAAAGTGTCAGGTCGGGATCTGGTAATGGAATATCTGTCAGATCTTGTCTTGGCTTAGTCATAGTGTTAACTACTTCCACACAGTCGTGTGTGGCAGGATTCGAATTAACTGACGGTAACAGTGTAGCAGGATTTAGAACGTTGCAGCGTCTGATTTCTATGTGTGGCTGGAACAGTGTCAATTCATAACCTGTTAAACGTGCAATTGTCAAGTGCTGAGTCTGTGTTCGGTTTAAAAGAACTTCCACGGAGTGTGGAACTTGTACTGTCAAGGAGTGACCTAATACTATGGAATCACTTTGTCTGATAGCTAGTGCTGTGGCTGCAACTGACTTGAGGCACGCAGGCAGAGCCTGGGCTACAGGATCTAGTGTGCTCGAAAAATAAGCACAGGGCTTGTATTGTCCTGCTTGATCTTGTGTGAGAACAGATAATGCTGTACCTTCACGTTCAGTGACGAAAAGTGTAAAAGACTTACTGTAGTTCGGTGTAGCTAGAACAGGAGCTTGACATAAAGCTTTCTTTAACTCATTGAAACTAAGTATATGTTCAGATGTCCAAGGGAGGACAGTCGATACGGCTGCCTCCTGTGTCGTTAACTGTATCAGTGGCTTAGCTAGAAATGCATACTGAGGAATCCATTGTCTGCAATAAGAAGTAAGGCCGATAAAAGCACGTACCTCCTTCTGGGTCTTGGGCTGAGGAAGACTCGCTATTAACTGGATACGGTCAGGTGTCAACTGCCTACCCCACTTGGACAGTAAGTGGCCTAAGTAGATCACTTGCTGTACACAGAATTGAAGCTTCGAAGGGGACACCTTGTGCCCCATCTCGGCAAGAAAATACAAGACTGTAAGTGATGCTCGCTCGCAAGCACGTTCAGAACGGGCTGTGATCAGTAGATCATCGACATACTGGAGCAGGGCAGTGTCAGTTGGCATGTGAATGTTGTCTAGTTGTCTCTTAAGTGCTTGACTGTAAATGCTAGGACTTTCCGTGAAACCTTGAGGAGCTCGGGTGAACATATAGCTCCTTCCATTTAAACAAAATCCGAAAAGAAACTGGCTGTCTGGATGAATGGGGACACTGAAAAACGTGTTCTTGAGGTCTATGACTGTAAAAAATGAGGCTTCGGAATCAATGGCTGTCAATAGGGAAAAGATATCTGGGACAACTGGGTACTGGGGAATAATACATTTATTGAGTTCTCGAAGGTCAATCACTAATCGATATACTGGGGGTGCATTTGGATCAGTACGTTTCATGACTGGAATGATCGGAGAATTACATACATTGGAGTCAGTTTCTACAACTACTCCTTGAGCCATGAGCTCGTCAATAATTTTGGATAAGGCCGCTACAGCCTCAGGTGGCAATCTGTACTGTCTGATTCGTGGTAACACTACACCTGGCTTGAGAGTCACACGATGGGGTGTGATTTGCATGAAGCCAACATCAGTTGGACCTTGCGCCCATAGATGCTGCGGAACATTAGACAATCTTGGATCAAAATCTCGTAATACATAGTGACCCTTGAAGTCACGTAGAAACAGTCGTATTCCCTCGGGGGAACAGCAAATAACTGCACCTAATTCTTTCAGTGTCTTAATACCTAACAAATTTTCTGGACATGACTTCGTAAGTAACAGATCAGTAGTGCGGGACAATGGACCTACTTCTAGAGTAACTGGCTTAGATATCTCGTTTACAATAGGCTTTCCTGAAAATCCAAGGGAAACATTTCTAGAGCCTGAGAGCGGAGCCCCTGGAACTTCGGCGTGACTGATGGTCGTCCTACTTGCCCCTGTATCAATCAGAAACTTTCTGTCTTTCCCTAATACTTGACTGTGAACATAGGGACCCTCTTGATCTACAGGAATCTCGATGAGAGGCAAGCCTACCTCCCTCTCTAGGCTGTTTCATGAATATGGCTGATACTCTGGATACTCGGACTGTGCATACTGGTACATCTGCTGTGTAACATGCTGTGTTGCAGCAATAGGCTGCGGTGCTGGAACTGTCTGTTGTGCATTCTGTGGCTGAGAAGTCTGTGAAACTTGTTCTTGTCTAGGCGGACGTGGTCTTTCTTTAGTCTTACCAGTAGCTATATTATGTTTCAGAACTGCACATTCGTTTATATAATGACCTGGCTGTTTACAATAATTGCAGGTCCCTTTAACGGGAGCTGCAGGATGACTGACTTGATTCGGACCCCTCTTCTGACTGTCTTGTGGAACAGATTGTGCAACTAGTACTTTCATTTTCGTGTCTTTCATACGTTTTCTCTCGTGATCTTGCTCTTCTCTGATTCTATTCTGGTGATACTGAAGCATCTGTAACATTTGGGACGGGGTATTAGCTTGCCATGTACTTTCGACTTTCAAAACTCGGTTCTTAACTTGCGGACTTGAATTCTCGACTAATTTAGTAACAAAGAGATGAGGGTATGACTCACTACTTGTCTTGAGGCCACTGTTTATGATAAAACATTTCTCAAATCTAGAATAAAAATCACTAGTGTCTTCGTCTTGTTTCTGTTTACAGGCTGAGATTGCATTCCAGTCTTCCTTTTTAGTGGCTAATAATCTGGGCAAAACTTGTATTAACAATTCTGGTAATTCTTTGCATTTCTCTCCAAGACCGGTACCTGGTACTCGTATCTTATCTTCAGCTTCTAGAACTGCCCAATCGATCTTTTTCTCTCCCACCTCCCATTCTTTTTCCTTGAGTTTTTCATATACCCCTGCGGGCAACAGGACTTTTAACATTTTAATAATATCTGGATACGTGTATTCTCCCATACGGAGCATGTCTTTTAATTCTCGGTGGAACCCTGCTGGATCTTTATCATGACAAGGAATTAATTTCTTCATTTCTAAGAGTTCCATCTTTGTAATCGGGGTGTAAACAAATACTCTTTGCATTTCACCATCTGCTGTCCTGACTGGGTGTACTTCTCGTAACGGATTCTGTCTATCTATATAAAAGGGTTTACTTTCTGGGGGTGAAAAATGAACAAAATGCGGGTTCAAAAACGTTCTATATTTGTGGCGCTGTTCTAGAATGACACTAATTAAATCGGTACCTAAACCTTTCCATCTATACTGGAGTAACTCGTTCAGGACATCATGTAACGGACCTGGATCAGAATGTTGACCCTCATATAATGTGATGAGGTGCTGAATCATATACAGACCCACCAGTCGTTGCTCGGCTGGGGGCAGTTTCAGAAACATTTGAGCCACTATTTCGTCTGGAAAAGTGGTAGAATCAGTAGTCCATCGGACTGCTGATCGGGCTAGTTCTTGTTCATGCATAGTACTTAACTCACTATAACCGATTCGTGATTTCAGAATGTGATCGGTAGCTTGAAATACTTGTTCTAGAGAACCTTGTTCTGGTGCTGGATGAGGAACAGTTTTCTTGTGTTCTAGGCGTAAATGGCGGTCTGGAAATCTAGATTTTCCTACATACGCTATTCTGGTGGGATTCTCGTCGTCTACCTCTTCAGTAGAAGAGTCATTTTCTTTCTCGTTTACTAGTGCTGCTTTACGTTGTTCGTGTAACCTTATTATTTCTTTACGAATTTTCTTGTACATACTCTCTATACTACTGATGGTTCTGTGCTTACCCTCGGCTATATTATCACTCCACCTTGTCAGGATTCTCATTTCGGCCGGATCTTTAGTCGGAGAATCTTGTTCTCTTATTAAACAATTAATCAGAAATTTTAATAACATGAGCTGGATCTCAGCTTTCCTTTGAGACATGGCTTCACCAATACTTTCTGGATCATCCCCTGTACGGATGAAACGATAAATTCTGTCTAGATCTTCTTTCATATTCGGTAGGGTGTCCAAATACCCGGTCACCCGTCTTACACGGATGGAATATATAACTGTACTATCATCACCTGCAACTGGATCATAGCGGCATTCAGTAAGGGCTCGTCGGATTTCTGCAACGGACTTATATTTGGGCGTACGCTGTAACGCACTTTCATGTAACTCGACTAATGTTACACGTTGGTGTGGTGGCGGGGTACCAGGAGGACCTCCCCCTGCGGCCCCTAAACTAGAATCGTCGACTGATACTCTTCGTGCTGGCGCGGCGGGAAATTGCAATGTAGGCTGGACCGGGGGTACCGTGGCAGGTACTCCGGTGACTGGAGGAGCAGGAATTGCATGATTTACAGGGACTGACGGAACAGGATTTGCATATTCTGGGACTGTGTCGTCCAAGTAGGACGAAATGAAAATATCAGCTGCGGTCGGTTTGTGACGTAGCTTGATCGGAACTAATGGTGGCGGAAAATTACTGGATGCCTCCGGGGTTGCTTTTGGCAAGCCCTCGGCAAGAAGAGGATACATACTCTTAATAAGGGCATTCCTCTGTCTGTCTGACTGTTCGGTTTTAACTCGTTCACCTATCTCGATTAGTTCCCTTTCTTGGGCTCGTTCTAAGGATTCTCTACTTAGTTCTGACTTTCTGATTTCTTTTTCGGTTCTTTTATGAGATTCTTTGCGCCATAACTCGATGGCATCTTTCTGTGACTGTCTGGCTTTCTTTTTCCATAATGCTTCTTCTACTCGCATGATGCACTCGGCATCCCACGTACCTGATACGGGCCATCTATACTTTTCTTCTAACTCTTTGGTGTACTCTACCCATAAATCTAGATATAATATGGCACTTATGCCATGCTTCTGATACATAAAGTGACCTGGACTGTCCCTAGGCGGGACAGGAACTGCTGCTTCTAACAGACCTTTTCTAGTTTTCAACTGACGTAGTTTGGAAAATAGGGGCATGACTGAACTGTAATCTAGACACAATACAATACACAATGAACACGATAATTACACCACTTTCATACCACGATATTAAAATACATGAAGAACATTTAAAATAACAGTTCGAACAGAATACTACCTGGAATACGGGAAACAGAATACATGAATTTTCTCGAGAACAGAACTGACTAGAACAGAAACTAGATGCACTGCTAAAACAGTACGAAACTTACCGGTCTCATAAAGAGACACGTCAGGACCCGCATCCACCGAAGTGGACACTTCGTTTTGGGTCTGTGTACCACCAAAACCCACGGACCAGAGTCAATTAGATTGACCCTGTCTAGATACTACCCCAGCAACGGTACTCACCGGGCAGCAAGAACGGAAAGCCTCGGACTGGACTGGACTGCTTCGATGCCGGACGGACGAACTTCAGTTACGGGTGGGCCTCCGGATACCTCGGACCTTGGACTCTCGGCTTGGGCTCTGGTCGGGACTCGCCGCGTTCCTCCACCGCCTCGTCTGGATGCTGGACCGCCACCTCCGTCTCCTCCGTGGGCCTGAGGGATACTTGAAGCAGAAATATCTGCACGTGCACGGTATGGTTCCGTCACGGCTGCAGAGGATCAGGGGGCCGGCGTGGCTTCACCGGCGCATGGGGAAAGGGCAAGTTCCTATTCGGGCGCCATTATGTGGTATATAAATAAATAATACCGGATCTAGGTTTGACTGGACATAGCAATAACAGATAGCTCAATAAATAAGAGTCAAGATTCGAGGTAGTAGGAGTTTGCAGGTTTAATACAGCATAAAGGACAGGAATAGGACAACCTGCACAGGAATAGGATGGCAGCGCTGCCGGGGGCAGGATCAAGGGAAAGGCGTAACATTTAATAACAGTACACAAGCATATATACTAAAACTGTTGCATTGCAATACATACAATAGGCGGAGCAGTGGGTGTGGTCAATAGCAGTCGCGAAAGATAAGGGTGAAAGTGGGTGTAACAGGAGGCGTATACATAGACATGTGATGTAAACGTAACAGAATATGTCATAAATGGGGCGGAAACATGGAGGGGGCTACCTAAGGAGCCGGGACCTCTGACCTAATGGTGCGCGCAAACTGACAATGACGTGTTACTAGGAGAAGCTGGGGGCTATGAACTCTGCGCTAGGAGTAGAGACTGGAGTCTGGAGAGTCAGGGCGACATGTACCTAAACCCTATCTAGTATCTAATGTTTAGAGGACATGTTGATATAAACTAAGAGTCAGGAGGGGAGAGGCTAACAGACTCTAAGACTGGTGCATGCATTATTCTACATGTAGTGCGTGTTGAGGAATATTAAATGACCATTAATACAGTATTTCTCCTACATGGAGACGTAAAGGCTAGACAATGACGGAAACTATTGATGCGATTCAGTAGCTTAGGAATGCAGAGAAGGAGGGCTGGACTGATAACTAGAATCATAACATACTCTTGGCAGACTCGTAGGCAGAGCCAGGCCGAGCCGGGCACTGCGAGGCAGGAAGTAAGTGAAGGGTCGAGGATACAGGTGGGGGCTGTATCGCTCCTCAGCGAGGGTTCAGGAGACAGGAGCTGAATCTGGTGTCCGGGCCCTTTTGAGGCCTAGAAACAGGGACTTTTCAATGAAATATGCGTGCACACTGAGAAACGTGGCAACGTAACTTTACATAGGCCTAATACTCGTAGCTTTCACGAGAACTGGAAACTGGCATACTAGAGATGGACACAACTGTAATTGCGTCTTTAATCGAACATGGGGGATACATATGCATATTAATCATGCACACATAACATAAGATGGGGAACACGTAGGGACACAGAACATGGCAAAATTTACTTTTCCACAAGGGGACCATAGACCAACATGGGCTGACACGTGGTGACCCCGAGGTTGCCAGCTACATTATGGTCCCACTGAAATTTGTCATGTTTGGTATCGTCAAAATCCAACCTTTTTCTAAACTCAAATTTAATGAAACATGCACCCCAGGTGGCTACCTTTCAGGTTGCCCCAGCCTTTCCTGTGCCCTGTGAGGTTCCGTGACGATTTTGTTCGTGTTTGTAACATTGTCGTAAATACATAATTTTGGTATCAGTGAACCGCAAATGATCCATTTAGTATATCCTGGTGTTTTCGCTATGCTACGAGCAAGAGCACTCCAGTTACAAACACATTTCTGTTCTACCCATGGCATCCATCTTAGAACACGGAAGCCATTTTGTATTCCTTGCCCTCACATAGTCAATGGACACACAATGACCTCTTTTCATTTAAGGACACGTAGGCTTTAGCCGGCGATTCACCTTGCGAGTGACACGTACACCTTAGGCCAGCAACGCTGTAGCAGCATGACTCGGCAAGAACTGCCTCCCCAGCCTGAGGCCAGTCCTGCTATACTGGTTCTTGTGTTCGTTGGCCTGATCATGATTAGGCGGCCGAAGCTGGTAACCGTGCCCATTTACGACCCACAAACATCTCTTATCCTGTCTTTCTATCTTCCACACCTGGCTCTGCTCCTTTCCTTCTGGGCCTTTATTAGGGGGAGGTAACGAAATTTACGATGAGGCGGTCCGGGTCTTGAATGAAGAATTGACATGGGATTATGATGGACTAGTGGGAACCCCTCATTCGTAATGTTTTGACATCAGATACTGTTGACGATTCCTGTGCAACGCCAAATATTTATTGTTTAAGACACGAATGTTTAGAACTGTGGTAACATGTAAAGAATTTGCCCCGAGCAGAATATTTAGTATATAAGGAACAACCCTCTTTGTACAAATTGAACAGGCTCCTAGACACTGCCCGTGTGCAGTTTCTGTGACTTCTGTGTCCCTGCAGTAATAAACCTTTGGTCTTTGACGCCACCATCGAGAAGCCCGTGTTTCTGTTTGTTTGTGCACCGAGACAGGTTGAACTCCGGGGTCTTCGGGTGTTGTCCCTGACACCTCTGGACGGAACCAAAAAGTCCAGAACTCCAATTGGCGCCCAACGTGGGGCGACGTCATTCGGTACCGGTCCAAAAGCCTGAAGAGTTCGAGGAGCTTCGTGTGAAGATTTCAGAGGGAGGCGCCCCACTTCATCGATCCCAGCATATCGCAAAAGTGGCCCCGACGTTCTCTTCCGCGAGGGTTCCCGTTCAGACGGCTGCAGTGGTCCGTTGCCTTGACCGTCGCCCTGTCTTGGACCCGAGGTGCAGTCCTTAGTACGGCGAGACGTGACGGGTTTCTCCTTGGTGACGTCTTCAGTACCTCAGTTAAGTATTTTGTGAGGGTTGCTCCTGTTTGGATAATCCTTTTAGTTCTCAGTTCAGTTCAGTTCTGTAAGATTATCACTGGTTATTCTGGTTACGATAATCATTCTGTTCAGTTCAGGTATCGATACGTTTATCAGTTCTGGTAGGCCTAAGTTCTCGAGTGCGCATCTTTTCTGTTTGTGTCTTGTTTGTTTTGTGTTCCGGATTATAAAATGGTAAGTCGGAAAAATTGTATGTTGTCTTGTTTCAGTTGCAACAGTGATTCCCAGTTGGAGGACTCGTGTTTGGTTCCTCCGATTGGAACTCCCCTTTATGATCTATATTGCAAATTTGGTGTGGGCCCTATCTCTTATAACGAGGTATGGATCCGCTTCACAGAGAAAGATGGTGTCCTTAGTTGGCCACTACATGGTAGTTTTGAACCTGAAGTTCTCGATAATCTAGAAAGAAGGTTGTTTAAGAAGAAAGCCCGGCCGGCAATGTTTGATTCTTTCCGTTATTGGCGAAAAGAATCTAAACAGAGAGAAATTAAAAAGTTGAAGAAAGAACAGAAAGAGCAAGAGTTGACTTTAGAACAGTCTGCTAGGCAGCTGCAACTCAACGAGTCTGAGAAAGCGATGGAGGTGGCCAATAGAGAACGTAATTTAGCGATAGACAAGTGCTATCCTGCTTTACCATCGAGTACGGCTAAGATAGTAGAGGACCCTGAAAAGGATCCCCTGTTGTCTTACTTGTTACGATCACCCCCACCGTATGCACAGGGTGCTACGGCTCCACCTATACCGAATGTTCAATTACCGGTTGCTGGACAACACGGTGTCCCTGTTCCCGCTCCCCTGAATCAAGTTCCTGTACCTCCTGTGGTCAATATTAATGTTCCTTCGACAACCCCTCTTCCAGGGTTGCCGGCTTCTTTACCTATGCCTGTGTCGCTCACACCTGCTACTTCACGAGCTATTTTTCCTGCTACTCCTACTGTTCCTAATCTATCTGTTCCAACTGCTACTCTATTTACTGCTTCTGCTAATATTATGACTCCGCTTTCTGTTCGTCGGAGAATCACTGATTCTGTCTCCAATATTCTATCTCCCTTCTATAAAACTCTGATTAATACTCCTACCTCTGACTCTGTACAGAGGCGTAGTCAGCTTCCCAGTACTGAAGAAAGAGGAATATTAGATTCCACTGCTCTTAGATGGGTTTCGAAAGTTGGAAGATATAATGTACAAGATGTATTAGATACATTTATGCAATGGAATGAACCGACACAACGATATGTGTTCGATGAAATGTGTTTCCTTCTACGTGAGTAATTGGAAGAGGATGACCCTGAATCAAATCTAGAAGAATTAATTAATGTTCAGAAAGAGTTTGCTGCAGGTATGATAGTTGGACAAAATATAAAAGAAGCGATGGAACTGGTTCTAAGTTATAGAACCGACTCATCCCTTCGTTCACCAAGAGAGTTAGGGAAACGTAGTACGAAACAAAATCGTCAATATCCAATGAGAGAGGTTCCACCAATTTGGCGTGAAGCTGTGCAAGCTAATGCACCGCTTGGTATTGCGGCCGCTCCGGCACAATTCCAGAGAGTATGGATACATATTCCATGGAAGCGAGCTGAAGTATTAGCAGTGAAACAGGCCTTGCCAGATCCGCGTAAAAATCCTGCAGGGTACTACAAAGAGTTGGCTCAAACAGTTGACGCTTGTGTATTGAATCTTGCTGACATAGATCTACTATTTGGTAATGTAGTACCGCAACCAATTTGGGCTAAAATTCGTAAAGAGAATCATCCAGTTGCCCTAGGTGGTGACTGGGCAGCTATAATTGCAGCGGATGGTCAACAAATAGGTGGTTCTAAACCTGAACCCTTAATTGCTAATTTGCCTGGTAGGATAATCGATTTAATGAAAACTTTGATGCCAGCATTGCGCGTTAACTGGGACAAATTGTCCGCGTGCAAACAAAAGAAAGACGAAAGCGTCTCCGACTTTTTCACAAGATTCGAGGAGACTTTCGTGGATCATAGTGGTCAGGATATGAGCACAGAAGGAGGCCAGAGATTATTTGTTGATAAATTTGTGCACAATCTGTTGCCAGAACTTAGTGGTAAATTAAAGAATTCTGAAAGTGCGTGGGCTGTCTCTACGACTGCGCAAATACTTGCGACTGCCCAGTACTATGAAAATAGGGATAAAGAAGAGAAGGAAAAATCAGATAAAAAGACGAAAGATTTAAAAACTAAAGTACTTTTACAGCAAGCTTATCCGCCTCGCACTAATCAGACTAATATGCAGCAAGGGTCATATCAAAGAACGGAATATAATTTTCAAAGACCACAATACCAATGGAATCAATGTGCTTATTGCAAAGTGGAAGGTCATTACAAAAATGAGTGTCCAGTTCGGGCACAAAATAATGCTGCGGCAGCTCAGAGAGGTCGTGGTAGTTCTATGCAAAACTCTAGAGGTCGAGGACGAGGTGCTATGCCTCCACAAACGAGTGATCGCCCTTCTAATTATTTCGACCAGCGAAATGGACAATCTGCCCAACAGAATAGGTCTCCACAATATCATGTTGAAGACTATTATGAAGCTAGTGAGGAAGTTCAGCAAAGTGAGTACTAGGACAGCCATGGACAAAGAGAGGGAGTAGTATCAGTTCCAGTAGATCAGAGTGGGCCTTATGTCGCAGTAGCAACATCAGGTATAGTCGAACCGTTTCTGTTGGATACTGGTGCAGCAAACAGTTCTATCATACATGCGAAACTCCCTGGCGCACCTTTGTCTGGCTCAACAAACGTTTCAGTAGGTTTTTCGGGCGCCCCTGTTCACAACCCTGTTTCTGGTCCTTTGTCGATTTCTGTTGGACCCTGTCAATTGAAAGCACCCCTGATTTTGACGACAGGTTGTAACGAAAATCTGCTTGGTTTAGACTTGTTAAAACGCCTGTACGCGACATTGTACTGTTCTCCAGAAGGAGTACAGCTTACGTTGGGTAAAAGAATAATCTCTCCGATGTACTTGTCGATGGATGCGCTCCCACCAGAGCTGCGTTCACTCCCTGATACTCTTTGGGCGACTGGTCCTAATGATGTAGGTCTATTGGAAATTCCACCCTATGTAGTAACTTTGAAAGCAAATGTCAAACTTCCACGAATTCCACAATACAGAATCTCTAGTGAAGGTGAGCGTGCGCTCCTACTGATAGTGCATGATCTGATTGAGAAAGACGTTATAGAAGAAACTAGAGGTAATGTCTGTAATAGTCCTGTACTGCCTATTTTGAAACGAACTGACCCTACAAAACCTCCAATATATAGGTTTGTAATTGATCTTAGAGAGGTTAATAAAATTGTGATTCCACAGTTTCCTGTGGTTCCAGACATTACTGCATTGTTAACGTTGATTCCTGCTACAGCAGCATGGTTTTCGGTTGTCGACTTGAAAAATGCCTTTTTCAGCATTCCGATAGCCGAAGAAAGCAGAGATATCTTCGGGTTCTCTCTAGGAGGACGAAGCTTCAGGTTTAAACGCGCTCCACAAGGCTATTGTGAAAGCCCATCCATTTACAGTCAAGCATTAAAAAGCCAGTTAGATTCCTTCGTACTTCCTCCTGGTTCTGCTTTAGTACAATATGTCGATGATCTTCTAGTGGCTGCTGATGACAAGGAAACTTGCAAAACAGCTACGATTTCTTTATTGCATCACTTATCAGATTTGAATCACAAGGTGTCACCTTCAAAAATGCAATACTGCTGCCAAGAAGTGACCTACCTAGGTCATCTCTTGTCAAAGGAGGGAAGGAAGTTGACCCCAGAGAGAATAAAAGCAATTACACAGATGAATGTTCCTAGCACGCAGAGAGAAGTATGTGCCTTTTTAGGTATTACCTCATATTGTAGGCAATGGATCCCAAATTTTTCTCTTTTAGCAAAACCATTGGTAGCCTTGACTGGGAAAGGTGTTCCGAGTCCGGTACCATGGTCTGCAGAATGTCAACAGAGTTTTTCTGAATTGCGAAATGCACTGTGTTCAGCACCTGTATTGGGTACACCCGACTACAGTAAGCCATTCACGCTCTATGTCCACGAGAGAGAAGGTTGTGCATTGAGTGTTTTGACGCAGAAATTTGGTGATAAACAACGCCCTTGTGCGTATTTTTCATCAACATTAGATCCAGTAGCTAGAGCGTTGCCTAGTTGCTTGAGAGCTACAGCCGCAGCTGCAGCTTCCATTCGACAATCTGCTGGTTTAGTAATGAACAATATGCTAGTGGTTATGGTTCCTCATGCGGTGGATACACTCATGAACCGAACCAAGACGCAACACCTTACCAGTGCTAGATTATCAGGTTATGAACTGACACTGTTAGCTAGTCATATTCAGATCAAAAGATGCAATGTATTGAATCCAGCAACATTGTTGCCGACTAGCCAAGAGTCGAGTGATTCCGAACCACACGACTGTTATTTCAAAACTGAGGAAGAAACAAAAGGACGAATTGACCTAAAAGACACTCCGTTGTCAGATCCAGATGGCACGCTGTATGTTGATGGGTCTTGCTTCAAATTGGAGAATGGTGATGTGACTGCTGCTTATGCAGTAACGACCTTGAGTACGATTGTGGAGACTGCAAGAGTGAGTCAGAATTCTGCCCAGGCTGCAGAATTGATCGCGCTAACAAGAGCGTGCGTTTTAGCTAAGGGAAAGAGAGTGAATGTGTTCACAGATAGTCAGTACGCGTTCGGCGTGGCCCATAGTTTTGGCCGTTTGTGGAAAGAGAGAGGTTTCATTACGTCCCATGGGACTAAGATTCAACATGGCCAGCTAGTTAATGACTTGTTGGAATCTCTAACCTTGCCGACTGAAGTTGCGATTGTGAAATGCAGTGCTCATAAAGCAATCACGGATGATGTTGGTCGTGGGAATGCTTTTGCCGATGAGACTGCAAAACAGACAGCTAGAAATATGATGAGTAGAATGTATGTTGCAATGTCTGCAAGATGGATTTCTGAGTCTGGAATGTGTGAGGACACAGTGGAAAGCGTGAAGGAAATTCAGAAAGAGGCGACTGAGGAGGAAAAACTTGCATGGAGAGAGAGCACGGGTAAATTGGACTCGAGTGGGTGTTGGATTGACTTGTCGGAACAACAGCGTTGGATGTTGCCTGATGCGTATGTGCTTGCAGTAGTAACGATGGCACATGGAACAGCGCACATCAGTTCAAAAGGGATTTGTAAGATGTTGGCTCCGGTCTGGAAGAATGATGGGATTAGTAAGTGTGCAGAGAGAGTGGTGAGAAATTGTATGGTATGCTTGATGCATAATCCTGGCAAGGGAATCCCCACACCTGCAGGTCATTTCGCTCCTCCTTCCTGCCCCTTCGAAGTGATCCAGCTAGACTTCATTCACATGGATCGTTGTAATAATCTGAAGTACGTTCTAGTGGTAGTTTGTGCTTTCTCCAGATGGATCGAAGCATACCCGCTAAAGGACAATACTGCCTTATCCACTGCCAAAATTCTTCTTAAAGAATACTTCCCCAGATACGGAATGCCACGGATTGTATGGTCAGATAACGGAAGTGAGTTCGTAGGGAAAGTTATGCAGAGTGTGTGTGCCGGCCTAGGGATTAGACAGAAGTTTCATAGTGCGAATCATCCCCAGTCCGCGGGTTTAGTCGAGGGTTACAATGGCACCCTTAAACTGAAACTTGCTAAGATACAAGCATCCACGGGTTTGTCCTGGCCAGACGCATTGCTTTTGGCTTTGCTATCAACAAGAGCAACCGTACATTCTAGAGTAGGGCTTAGTCCTTATGAAATAGTTTTCGGTCGTCCTGCAAATGTTTGGGGGGTACCTAGACCAAAAGAATTCAAGCAGCTGGAATACCCAATGTTAATTGATTACCTTTTCGACTTGACTGCTAAATTGAGTCTTATTCACCAACAGGTTTTCGATGCATTGCCAAAGCCACCGGAGAGTCCAGGCCATCAGCTGAAACCGGGTGATCAGGTGGTCATTAGAAATTTTGCAAGAACGAAAAATCTTCAGCCCAGATTCATTGGCCCTTTCCAAGTCCTACTAGCAATGAGAACTGCTATTCGTGTGGCCGGAAGGAAAAACTGGATCCATACGACACATGTCAAACGTGTGCCTCTGCCACTTCCTTACGACAACTGGGTAAAGAAAGGAATCGGTGCCTCTGAAACGGAACAAATCCCCAGGTTCATACCTTTCAGCGATGCAGAACTGATCACGGATTCACCAAATTCTGACTCTCCTCCTGAAACTGCTCTTTTGAACCCTGAACATTTGCCATCTGCACCAAAAGAACATTTGCCATCTGCGAACGTGAACATTGCAACGTCAGCTGAAAATACATTGTTTCCAGATCAGACAGCTCCTGCAAAACTGAGATACAACTTACGTTCTCGCAATATGGACAAATAAAGCAGGAAACTGCCTATTTTCAGATTTGAATTTCCTATACATTGCCTCCAGCCAGGAAGTTTGCTAATACTTTGTATTGTTTCTTTTTGTTTTAAAATTGCCTTGCCGTCTGGGTAGCCGTAGGGTCGTGGCTGTGTACCTAGTTGAATCTGCGGGGGTCAGACACAAGGTCGATCTTTCTGTTAGTTCTGGGAACTCCCAGGGCTGATAGAGGCATTTTCATCTACGTACACATCATCAGTGGTCGCGAACGGTCGTAGAAGATGGAGCTTCCTGAGCTGCAACGAGAAAATGTAATTTATGTTCGCAGAAATAGACTGTACAGAATACTTCACAGCAAATGCTTTCTAATGCAATGTGCAGTTACATTTTTAATTGTTTTGATAACGTTGGTGGGTGGAATCGTCTTTGGTGTACATTTGATTTTTATGCCAGTAACTACAGTACCTCCCCTTGATCCTACTACTTCTACGGTTTCTTCTATGCATTCTTTTCACTCATTTCCTGAACACGAACAAGCTCGACGCTCAGAATTTATTAACAATACATTTGTACAGCTCTTGCATCAACACCAACTGGTAGTTAATACTACAGACTGCTGGGTGTGTGGCTTGATACCTCACACTATGGATAAAGGCATTCCCTATTTAGTCTTGCCTTTTAGCTACAATGGATCATTTCAGGCCTTTCAGACCATTTTTTCATATGCCCTTGAGACCTATCCTCCGCGTCCACCACGGTCCACTAAATACAACTCAGCCAACAAAGCTTTAGTCCAGGGAATTATTGACATGATTAAAGACGTCAATAATACTCCATCTTACCCTAGAGATGAATTACGGGTGTATTTGAGTTGGAACTCTACCGAGTATCGCCTTAGTTTGGGAGAAAGCAAGCGTAAAAGCTCCACTTCAGTTTGGGTTGTGCCTCACCGAGGTCAAGTCTGTTTGCAAGGAAATGGGAGAAATCCAAGAGCTCAGCTAGGGAGGAGTGAGTGCGTTGAGACTTACGTATTTCCGTCTAACTCCTCCCCTGCCTTTCTGACTGCTAGGGGTACCTACTTCATCTGTCAGGACAGAGCATATACATGGCTGCCTGCTGACTTTTCAGGTTCATGTTATATTGCTCGATTGTTACCTCCGACATACACTGCTTCTTCAGATTATCACAAGACCAGAGTAGCAAGAGGTGTCTTCAGCAAGGAAGATACCGCTGGTCAAGAAGCTGGAGACTTTTTCAAAGGTTTCCTTCCGTTTTGGGGGCCTATGGCCAATAGTAGAAATCTACGTCAACTAACACGGGTAGTTGAATCTACTATTACAGAAACTGCTGGTGCCCTTAGTAACTTAACAGCTGAGCTTCAGGCGGATCGTCTCATGACGTTGCAGAACCGTATGGTTCTAGACATAATACTTGCAGATCGAGGTGGGGTATGCAGAATGATCCAATCGAGCTGCTGTGTCTTTATTCCAAATAATGCTCCAACAGTCTATGAAGCAATCTCTAAGCTACACAAGATTTCCGACTCTATACACGTAGATAAGGGAAACTGGTCCTTCATGGAGTGGTTTTGGACTCTGGTATCAGCGTGGGGATGGAAGGTTCTGATGGTCATTGGTGTCATCCTAGTATTTCTGTTCTCGTGCTGTCTTATTATCCAATGTGGTCCCGCTCTGTGTAGTCTCTGTGCTGCAACCTGTTTCAGAAAACCACCTGCATTAGGAGAAAAGGCACGAGACAGGATGATGATACAACAACATGTCACTGACCTAATGAGCATAGAATTAGACTCTGACTCTGATATAGACTGAGTAATTGCCTATGTAAGGGCAAAAGGAGGGTCTGAGGTTCCGTGACGATTTTGTTCGTGTTTGTAACATTGTCGTAAATACATAATTTTGGTATCAGTGAACCGCAAATGATCCATTTAGTATATCCTGGTGTTTTCGCTATGCTACGAGCAAGAGCACTCCAGTTACAAACACATTTCTGTTCTACCCATGGCATCCATCTTAGAACACGGAAGCCATTTTGTATTCCTTGCCCTCACATAGTCAATGGACACACAATGACCTCTTTTCATTTAAGGACACGTAGGCTTTAGCCGGCGATTCACCTTGCGAGTGACACGTACACCTTAGGCCAGCAACGCTGTAGCAGCATGACTCGGCAAGAACTGCCTCCCCAGCCTGAGGCCAGTCCTGCTATACTGGTTCTTGTGTTCGTTGGCCTGATCATGATTAGGCGGCCGAAGCTGGTAACCGTGCCCATTTACGACCCACAAACATCTCTTATCCTGTCTTTCTATCTTCCACACCTGGCTCTGCTCCTTTCCTTCTGGGCCTTTATTAGGGGGAGGTAACGAAATTTACGATGAGGCGGTCCGGGTCTTGAATGAAGAATTGACATGGGATTATGATGGACTAGTGGGAACCCCTCATTCGTAATGTTTTGACATCAGATACTGTTGACGATTCCTGTGCAACGCCAAATATTTATTGTTTAAGACACGAATGTTTAGAACTGTGGTAACATGTAAAGAATTTGCCCCGAGCAGAATATTTAGTATATAAGGAACAACCCTCTTTGTACAAATTGAACAGGCTCCTAGACACTGCCCGTGTGCAGTTTCTGTGACTTCTGTGTCCCTGCAGTAATAAACCTTTGGTCTTTGACGCCACCATCGAGAAGCCCGTGTTTCTGTTTGTTTGTGCACCGAGACAGGTTGAACTCCGGGGTCTTCGGGTGTTGTCCCTGACACCTCTGGACGGAACCAAAAAGTCCAGAACTCCACCTGTCTGGCAGCCTACAGCTGCTACCACCAAGACAGGAATCTGACACCTTGCCAGGAGGTTAGAACACTCCCAGAAGTCAGAAACAAAGGCCTGCCTGGGATGAAGGTGACACCTCCCTCCCTCACTGGATGGCTGTAGGTAGCTGGCTGTGTATATGATAGTATCACCAGGTCGTAAAACCACGCACAGAGTCCAGGGATTTCCCAAAAGTGTACAGGGCTCAATGCAAAACCCAAAGTGCACTATTAGTGGTACTGTTGGCGGGCAGCCTTAGGCCTAACAAAGGGGAGAGTAAGAATTTTAATATTTGTGTGCACTTGCCCTGTGTGTCCTCTCCCCCCCAGCACCAGCGCACCGATTTAGCGCGACGCTTGGCGCCTCACCGATTTTAGGGTGAAGGCATTGTTTTAATTGTGTTTAAAAAAAATACTATTTGCACTTACTTAATTCAGCGCTGCCTCCCCCCAGAGTGTCCGGCCGATATTAGTGCTGATCTACCCGGGACTCGGGCGGAGTGACGGCGGCGGCCATCTTGGGTAGGGCTTCCCTCCCTTGTTGGACTGAGCCACCAGTATAAAAACAAGGAGATCGCCCCATTCGCCAGAATATTGCACTTAACGCCTGAGGTTTGAGCCGGGCGGTTACTCATTTGGTCTGTTACCGGAATTTTAATATTTGTGTGCACTTGCCCTGTGTGTCCTCTCCCCCCCAGCACCAGCGCGCGGATTTAGCGAGACGCTTGGCGCCTCACCGATTTTAGGGTGAAGGCATTGTTTTAATTGTGTTTTAAAAAAATACTATTTGCACTTACTTAATTCAGCGCTGCCTCCCCCCAGAGTGTCCGGCCGATATTAGGGCTGGTCTACCCGGGACTCGGGCGGAGTGACGGCGGAGTGACGGCGGCGGCCATCTTGGGTAGGGCTTCCCTCCCTTGTTGGACTGAGCCACCAGTATAAAAACAAGGAGATCGCCCCATTCGCCAGAATATTGCACTTAGCGCCTGAGGTTTGAGCCGGGCGGTTACTCATTTGGTCTGTTACCAGAATTTTAATATTTGTGTGCACCTGCCCTGTGTATCCTCTTCCCCCCAGCACCAGCGCGCCGATTTTGCGCGACGCTCGGCGCCTCACCGATTTTAGGGTGAAGGCATTGTTTTAATTGTGTTTTAAAAAAGTACTATTTGCACTTACTTAATTCAGCGCTGCCTCCCCCCAGAGTGTCCGGCCGATATTAGGGCTGGTCTACCCGGGACTCGGGCGGAGTGACGGCGGCGGCCATCTTGGGTAGGGCTTCCCTCCCTTCTTGGACTGAGTCACCAGTATAAAAACAAACGGCTATGGCTCCGCGCAGCGGACGCGTTCAGCGGGCGCGCCGGATTCACGCCGGAGTCAAGCCAGAGTCCAGCCCGTCTGCGCCCGTCCGCGACAGACCGGGGCGCGGGGCGAGTCCACCTGATAGGTTGGTACCGCCTAGGCTCAATTTACCCTATACTCAACAGGAGTTACTGCTACTGCGCCCAAGTGTGATAGCTAGCTGTGCCCACTCTTTTCAAGCTGACATACTACCCCTGGTATGCGGCACATGTAAGCAGACTCTCCCACCCCCTAGGATGATTATACATGATATACCTAGAGCCAATATGATATTATTAAACTGTAGGTCGTTGAAAAAACATAAGCTTGAAATACACGATCTATTAGTCACTAAGAACCCTGATGTGCTTTTTCTCACCGAGACGTGGATGGACGAAGACTCGTCTCCCGAAGCACTTGAGGCAACTACTCCCAGGTACTGTCTACTTCGTCTAGACAGACATAAACAAAGAGGGGGGGGTTAGCCCTCATTTATAAATCTGAGTTAGAATGCACCTTAGTGAAGACCACTTTACCCAACAGCGAAAGTGGCTTATTCACTATTAAAATAGGGCCGGGAAATGTCATCCATGGGCTGTTGGTGTACCGGCCGCCGGGGGCGGCGGGACAGTTTGGCAACCAGCTTTTAGAGTACATTACCCAACCGGCTCTCCGCTATAAAAAATTCATTATTTTAGGCGACCTGAATCTCCATTTTGATGACACGGAGTGCAGGGAAGCACAGGATGTGGCTGCTGTATTAACATCTCTGGGCCTCAACCTTAAATCTACTGCCCCATCTCATCAACATGGCCATCTCCTGGACCCCATCTTTGCCAACTGAGAGGGCATTGATGTCTCTACTCCGGTTAGAATAGTTTGGTCAGATCATTTTATCATCCCGTTCACAGTAGATAAAACTCTTCTAGATAATATACTTTCAAAACCTCCTCCCCTGAAACGGAGAAAATGGAAGAATTTTAACCAAGAAGCTTTTAGATGTGCACTTCAAAAAAATCCCCCTTCCCAAAGCAACTCTTTGGAGGAGGCCTGGAATAAATATGAAACATGGGTGACTACTGCACTCGATGAAATAGCCCCGTGGGCATCCAAGCCCCCTGCTAGGCAATCGAAAACCGCCCCCTGCTTCTCGGAAACACTCAAACACGCCAGAACCAGATGTAAAAACTTAGAACGGAGGTGGAGAATACAGTACAACCCTGAGGATAAACTGCACTACAAAAGAGAACTTAATACATATAAGAAACTGTTGAGAGCAGAAAAAAGCTGGCACCTCAAAAACAGAATTGATACAGCTAACAACCGCACCAGAGAGCTTTTTACTATCTACAGAGAGCTTACGGTCCCTACCAGGCTGGACGCCCAAGATACCTATTCGAAAGAGCTGTGCGACTCTATTGCAGACTTTTTTATAGGTAAGATTGATAACATCCACGCCACCTTTACGAAGGATGAAATCCAGCCGTTTAAACACGCAGAAGCTAAAAACACCCACACGGAGACCTCCTGTCTCTCCTGCTTTGTAACACCTGAGAAACAAGATCTACTAAGCATTGCCAACAGCATTCAATCTGGCTCACCCAGCGATGTCTGTCCGCCAGCCCGCTTTAAAGGAGTATTGGAGACCACAATAATAGATCAGATTAGTTCTATTGTATCGCTCTCCTTCCAAGAATGTCAGGTACTGGATGCGTGGAAAACTGCTCAGGTAATCCCCCTAAAAAAAAAAACATCCACATTTCCCAGTTTCAGAACCTCCGCCCCATCTCCCTTCTCCTCTTCTGCGCTAAAATCGTGGAAAAGGTGGTGAATAAGCAGCTCATGAACTACTTGGAGGAACATTCTCTCTTGCATCCCACTCAATCGGGCTTCAGAGCGGGACACTCCACAGAAACAGCCCTACTTTTCTCCACCGAGGGCTTGAGGAGCATAGTGGATGATGGAGAGACAGCAGCGTTGGTTTTATTAGATCTTAGTGCAGCTTTTGACACCGTGCTGCACTCAACGCTGCTGTCTCGGCTGTCTAACATGGGAGTGAAGGGACGGGCCCTTGCCTGGTTAGAGTCCTTTTTGACTAACAGGAGCTTCCAGATGCACTGCCCCCCCTTTAAATCTTCTCGCAGAAATGTAGGCCAAGGGGTTCCACGGGGCTCGAGCCTGAGCCCTACTTTGCTTAATATCTAGATGGCACCCCTGGCCTGCATAGTCGAGAATTTTGGGGTGGGCATTGTCAGCTACGCCGATGACACACAACTGCTGCTTAAGCTCACGCCCGAGCGCAGAGAAGATGCCATCAACTTCTCGAGCTGCCTTTCATCGGTAGCAGCCTGGATGAACCGCAACTGTCTACTCCTTAATGGCGATAAAACCGAGTTGCTGGTAGTAGGTAAATCAGCTTCAGTTTGGTCGCATATGTGGTGGCCTATGGAACTGGGCAGTCCCCCCTGTCCTGTGGAGTCGGTGCGTAATCTGGGCATAACACTAGACTCTGATCTTTCCTACAAAACCCATGTGAACAAAGTAACAGCCTGGTGCTTCAGTATACTGAAGGCTCTCCGTAAGATTCTAGACCTCCTACCCATCGACTCTAGAAGGACTATAGTCCATGCCCTGGTAACCCCCCACCTTGATTACGGCAATGCCTTGCTTCTAGGTTTGAGCCAAAAAGGATTATACCAACTCCAGTGCGCTCAGAATGCCGCAGCTCGCCTAGTACTCAAACTCCCCCGTAGAGCATCAGGGAAATCCGCTCTGTCCAAACTCCATTGGCTACCTATAAGAGAGCGTATTAAATTTAAGTCCCTCTGCTTCGCTCATCGTATCGCTCAGGGCATAGGCCCGGCTTATCTTCAAAATCTTCTTACGATACACCGCCCCACTAGAGACTTGAGATCAGCCGGCACGATGATGTTTAAACTTCCCAAAATCACCAGAGCCAGGATGGGCGGACGATCGTTCAGATTTCTAGCTGCCAAATGCTGGAACGATCTCCCGCTCGGCCTCCGGATGGAGCCCTCCGAAAGTATGTTCCGAAGAAAACTTAAAACTTTTCTCTTTCCCCAGGCATAACCTTTTTTCCGTTTCTGCTCCCTAATGATTCACTTCTGTCTTGTCCTCTAAGCTTTTTTTTGCAGTATTCAGTGCGGGGACACACTGTTTTTGGGTAACCAGGCGCTTAATAAATGGTTTTATTATTATTATTATTATTAATTAGGGACACACATTTTTATAGAATTATACTTTGCTTGTACTTCATTTTAAGACCCAGGTCTTCGTAATAAGGCAAGTACGTTTTTAATTTTAAAAAAAATAAGTTTCACTTTCAAAAATTCACAACTGTTTTTACGCTGTCCGATTTTATCCATTGCAGAAAACAATATTGCAGTTAAACCTGTGAGTATCAAACTTAGAGATTGTCTTGGGAGCCAAAAGTCAGAAAGGTCCTTAGGTCAGGTGAGTACCAAAACTGGACCACCAGCTACACAGGGGCAGCCGGGTGCAGAGGTCAAAATCAGATTATTACCCAGCGCTTTCCAATGGAGAAGCGGGGGTGCCTGGACCCACACTGCTTGAAGGTAAGTGGATCACTTACAGGAGCAAAGCTTTGAGGGTTAGGTTAAGCATGGGGGCACAAAGTAACACCAAACATAGACCAACAGCAGCACTGGGGCGGGTGGGTGCAGGGTGCAAATTCGACATTGGGCACCCAATGCTTTTCAATGAGGATCTTCTTAATGGTAAAGTGGCTGTTGGCGTGGCACCATAGGTTGTAGGAGGAAGACCAGCAGCAGCAGAGGTAAGTTGGGTTGTAGGGGATCGTAGGGACACCGTCTGTTCAGCTCACCAATGCCCAGGGGCTTTGGGTGCAGGGGTGCCTTTGAATGTTGTAATCTTACCAGAGCCGGTCGCGGTTGGGGTGAGCCTCTGAATTCACACAGCCATCATCATGGAGGGCAGCAGAGGTCAGCCAACGCTGGACAAGAGGTCAGGATCACCGAGGAGACTTCACTGCATAGGTGAGTGTAGGAACCTGGCATTGTATATACTTATCCAAAGTGTGGTATAGTATGCATAGAGTCCAGTGGAACCCCAAAGGTAGGCAGAGGTAAAGTTACATAGAACCTTACGCTCTATTTGTGGTAGTGTGGTCGAGCAGTAAGGCAGTATCAGAGGACAGTGTTAAGCATTTGTTGTACACACTCAGAAAGCAAATGAATTCACACACTCAAAGACTGAACTTCAGACCATTTGTTTTTATATGAAAATATTCTTTTAGTTATTTTATTTTCTACAACCAAGCGAGCGTGATAAGTACTTTGCAGTAAATATACAGTTATAATAGTTTGGATTGCAAGTGTAAATGTGCTTTGACTTGATTACAGTAGTTTTACTGATAATACAATACTTTTCAGAATTCAGTACATATACTTTGTATAGTATATTTAGTAAAGTATCATGTAAGTTACTTTTCCGATTACTTTTCTTACACAGTGCAGCCTGCCTGGATACTGCACAGGGACATCTCCTGTAAACAGGTAAGTAAAAGTGTTTTGGTTATTTAGTTACAGTTTTAAAGGATTTCTTAGATTTTCCAACTCCAAAACTTTTCATAGAAAACCAGTCAATGTTATCCTATGGAGAAAAATGGTGTTATCGGTTCAAAGGTAAATACTTTGTTGTGGGAGCTGGTATTCTAGGGTTAGACTCAGGGGTCCCCCAGGGTCAAGGATGCACTCTTGTTACACCCTCAGAGGCACGTGGGCGGCCGGGTGCAGAGTGTTGAGGTCCAATGTTATCCAATGGGGATTAGAGGGCCTCCGGTTTGTGGCTGCTGACTAGCAGGCCACTGGGTTGTGGGAGCAAAGCTCCTGGACTTAAGCTCAGGGCAAATAGGGTTTAGCAATCAATGAGAACTAGCTCTGGTTTAAATTGTTTGTATGTCTGCGGGTGGAGGAAAACCATTAGGTTTTATGAAGGCCCTCACCCACCAACCTAGTTGGTGGCATGCTTCATCATCGGGCCCCACCCGAGGTACCGAGTGTACCTCAGATGTGCTTCGACGCCAGATTACTGCTGAGCGGGTTTTTTGGTTCATGAGGGTGCTGTGAGTGTGCTCTGAGTGAGGTTTAAAATACTGTCCTGGGTGTCCCAAAGACTGTTTTAATGGTGGGCCCCAGGCAGTCAATAAAAACAAAGGCTTTCGGACGTGCACGGTATGCCTATGGCCTCCGACATCCTGTGCGGTCAACTAGTTTCAGCCAGGCCTTATCTTCTACTGGCTTTCGTCAGGACCTTATATGTGTAGGGTGTTACAGGGGTTTGTATGAGTTTGTCAGTGCCCTGTGTGTAGAGCACACGCTGCGGTGCTTATATGTGCAAGAGGTGTTTCCTCTCGAGTTGTACACCTGATTTTAGCAAACAACTCAGCATGGAGCTCAGCCGGGGGCCAGGACCATGTGCACTTGCGCGATGTCGCTGGGCCCGCAATGAACCTGTTGTCCGGGCAGAGGCTAGACTTGACAATACTGTTGCCCCTGAGGAGCAATGAGAACCGTTACGATGCTAGCGAGGGTGGTATCTATGAACCGTAAATGACGAGATTAATAGGTGTATGCATTTTCGATACGCTACTTAGAAGGGTTCGTCTTATTTACAGGATTCTTCATTTTTACCCTCGGGTTCCATTTTAGATACAATCAATCAATCAATCAATGACACTTATAGAGCGCGCTACATACCCGTAGGGTCTCAAGGCGCTTAGGGGAGGGGGGGGTGCCGCTACTGCTCGAACAGCCAGGTCTTCAGCTTCTTCCTGAAGGAGAGGTGGTCTTGGGTCAGGCGCAGGTCGGTCGGGAGGGAGTTCCAGGTCTTGGCGGCCAGGTAGGAGAAGGACCTTCCTCCTGTAGTTGCTCTTCGGATGCGGGGAACGGCGGCGAGGGCGTGGTTGGCTGAACGGAGGTGGCGTTTGGGAGCGTAGAAGTTGATCCGGCTGTTGAGGTAGCTCGGGCCTTGGTCGTGTAGGGCTTTGTGTGCGTGGGTGAGGAGGCGGAAGGTGATTCTTTTGTTGACGGGGAGCCAGTGAAGGTCTCTCAGATGTCCGGAGATGTGGCTGTGTCGTGGGATGTCGAGGATGAGTCTGGCTGAGGCGTTCTGGATCCGCTGGAGTCTCTTCTGGAGCTTGGCGGTGGTACCGGCGTAGAGGGCGTTGCCGTAGTCCAGTCGGCTAGTGACGAGGGCCTGGGTGACGGTCTTCCTGGTCTCGGTGGGGATCCACCAGAAGATCTTCCGTAGCATGCGTAGGATGTTGAAGCACGCCGAGGAGACGTTGTTGACTTGCCTGGTCATGGAGAGGGAGGAGTCCAGGATGAAGCCCAGGTTGCGTGCATGGTCTGTCGGTTTGGGTGCGGTGCCCAGGGCGGGAGGCCACCAGGAGTCGTCCCAGGCGGAGGGTGAAGAGCCCAGGATGAGGACCTCCGTCTTGTCCGAGTTCAGTTTCAGGCGGCTGGTCGTCATCCACTCGGCTACCTCTTTCATCCCTTCGTGTAGGTTGGCTCTGGCGGTGGCGGGGTCGTTGGTCAGGGAGAGGATCAGCTGGGTGTCGTCGGCGTAGGAGATTATGCTGAGGTTGTGTTGGCGTGCGATGGCCGCGAGGGGGCTCATGTAGACGTTGAAGAGGGTGGGGCTCAGAGAGGATCCTTGAGGGACGCCGCAGATGACTTCGGAGGCCTCTGACTTGTACGGTGGTAGGCGGACTCTCTGTGTTCTTCCGTCGAGGAAGGAGATGATCCATTCCAGCGCCTTGTCCTGGATTCCGACGTTGCTGAGGCGCTGTACTAGGGTGCGGTGGCAGACAGTGTCGAATGCCGCGGAGAGGTCTAGGAGGATGAGGGCCGCTGTTTCTCCGTTGTCCATCAGGGCTCGGATGTCATCGGTGGCGGCGATGAGGGCGGTCTCGGTGCTGTGATTGGCTCGGAAGCCGGACTGTGAGGGGTCGAGGGATCCATTCGTCTCGAGGAAGGCGGCCATCTGCTTGTTGACGGTCTTCTCGATGACTTTGGCTGGAAACGGGAGGAGCGAGATGGGGCGGTAGTTCTTGAGTTCGGTGGGGTCCGCTGTTGGTTTCTTGAGTAGAGCGCTGAGTTCGGCGTGCTTCCAGCTCTCAGGGAAGGTGGCGGTGTCGAAGGATGTGTTGATGATGTCTCGCAGGTGGGGTGCGATGACAGCGTCGGCCTTGTTGAAGACGTGGTGAGGGCAGGGGTCGGTAGGTGATCCGGAGTGGATGGAGTTCATCGTGCGGATGGTGTCTTCGGTGCTGATCGGGGTCCAGGCGTGGAGGGTGGTGGTGGAGGGTGGTTGTTCGGTCATGGTGAGCGTTGGTTGTTTGTTGAAGCTGTTGTGTATGTCCGCGATCTTGTTGTGGAAGTAAGAAGCGAGGGAGTCGCAGAGGTCTTGCGATGGGGTGATGTCGTTGTTTCCTGCGCTGGGGTTGGATAGCTCTTTCACGATGTTGAAGAGTTCCTTGCTGTTGTGTGCGTTGTTGTCCAGCCGGTCCTTGAATGCAGTTTTCTTGGCGGCGCGGATCAGCTGGTGGTGCTTCCGAGTGGCAGTTTGAGGGTGGTCCTGTTGTCCGGTGTAGGTTCCCTTCTCCAGACTTTCTCGAGGGCTCGGCAGTTCTTCTTGGAGCTCTTGAGTTCGTCGGAGAACCACGGGGCTTTCTTGCTGCTGGGTCTGCTGGGCGGGGTCCTCAGCGGGGCGAGCTCGTCCGCGCAGATGCTGATCCACTTCGTGAGGTTGTCGGCGGCCTGGCTGGGGTTCGCTGAGCTGGCAGGAGGGTGCTGGCTCAGGGAGGTGGCAAGCTGGTCTGCTGTGATCTTGTTCCAGCTTCTGCGGGCGGCCTGTTGCTGGTGGTGGTGGGTCGTCGTTCTCTTGAAGGTGAAGTGGACGCAGCTGTGGTCCGTCCAGTGGAGTTCTGTGGCGTGGCTGAAGGCGACGTCTTTGCTGGATGAGAAGACGGCGTCGAGTGTGTGTCCGGCGAGGTGGGTGGGGGTGGACACCAGCTGCTTGAGTCCAAGATTGGCGAGGTTGTCGAGCAGGGTGCTGGTGTTGCGGTCGTTGTTGTTCTCCAGATGGAAGTTGAGGTCCCCCAGGAGGATGTAGTCAGCGGAGGGGAGGGCATGCGGGCTGACGAAGTCGGCGATGTCCTCGCTGAATTGTGTGCGTGGTCCCGGAGGTCGGTAGATCAGGGTGCCTCTAAGGGTGGTGGTCGGGTTGGTGTGGATCTGGAAATGCAGGTGTTCGGCGTTGGTCAGGGTGTTGTCGGTGCTGGTCGTGAGACGGATGGTGTTCCTGTGGATGATAGCGATGCCTCCTCCCATCTGGTTGGTGTTGCGGTCCCTCCGGACGATTGTAGCCCTCTGGGATGGCGATGGCGATGTCGGGGGCTGAAGAGGCGTTCATCCAGGTCTCCGTGAGGAAGGCAACGTCAGGGGCTGTGGCGTCTAGGAGGTTCCAGAGTTCGATGGCGTGTCTGTGGACGGAGCGGGTGTTGAGCAGGATGCACTTGAGGTGGGTGCTGCTGGTGTTCGACTTGGCGGGTGCTGGTGCGAGGCAGGTCCGGATGCCGGTGAACTTGCAGGCGTGGCAGCTGAACGGTCCGTGGGTGCGTCGTGGGGTGGCTTGGTGGCATTCTGGGCGTCGGCCGGTGTTGAGTGCAATGAGGGTGGCGGCGGAGTACGTCAGGCGGGTCGGTCGGGGTCTTCGTGGACCAGGGGTCCTGGCGCTGGGCGCGGTCCGGTCGCGGACGGGCGCAGACGGGCTTACCTTTGGCGCGCCTTTGGCGCACAATCGGCGCGCCCGCTGCGCGTGAACGCTGCGCTTTCGCACGGTCGCCATATACGGCATCCATTTTGTTTCTTGCCCTCACGTAGTCAGCGAACAGGCAAATGTCCGCCTCATGACCCTGTGATTCCCAAGACTGGGGGATGACACGGCAGAGACAGATGGCTCCGCAGCTGGGTAATCTTCCCACGTTGGCCTATTGTTTCAGCCTTGCATGCGCTCGACTCGAATCCTTTGATCCTGGGATTGCGCTTCCGATATTACCTCCACACTCCTTCTTCTTCTGTTGTCTGACTTCCTTGCACCTGTTCCTGTCTCTTACTCTCGTCCTTTTACAACTAGAGTGGAATGTGCATAGCAGCAGGATAATGTGCTTTTACAGTTGGGAACCGACAAATGTTACTGTGATTATGTTCCGGGTTTCCGACACCATGAATGAAGCCCTTTTAAGTTTATTGTGGGAACTGAGTTGTAACCTTTTGTTCGTTACGTTATTGAATGCTGAAAATGTGTATAAAAGGAGCGATCCACATTTACAGGTCCAAATCCTGACGATTGCGAGGAACTTCGTGTGAAATCTCCGAGGAAAAGGTGCACCCCGCTTCATCGATCCTGTTGTCGAAATAAGTGGTCCAAAGATTTTTCCCGCGAAGATTCCCGCCTCCTGACGGCTGCAACGGATCGATGCTCTGACTGTCGACCTGTTTTGGTGCCTGGCGTAGTCCTTTGTATGGCGAGACGATAGACGGGCCTTCCTGGTGACGCCATCGAGCTCTCAGTTAAGTATTTGTGGGTTGCTCCCAGTCCTTAGTTGTTGGTGCTTAGTTGTTTGCATGGTTCCATTGCATTTGTGGTGCTTAGTTGTTGGTCCTTAGTTGTTATTTGACAGTTGCAATTGCCAAAAACCGAAGGTTTTGTCTTTCACGAAGATTTAGTACTTTGGTAATCCTTGAAGTTTGATACTTGGTTAGTGTGCATGATGCCTAGCCGTAGTTGTTTCATTGGTTTCTTCAAATGTTGCAACAAGGATTCCCGGTTGGAGGACTCGTGTCCGATACCTCCAGTCGGAACTCCGATATATGAGCTCTATAGTCGACATGGTGTGGGCCCTATTATATATAGTGACTATTGGGTCCGTTATACGAGAAAGGATGGTGTCCTTAGTTGGCCACCACACGGAAGTTTTGAAATGGAGAATTTAGATAATCTAGAAACTAAATTATTTAAGAAGAAAGCTAGGCCAGCTATGTTTGATTCCCTTCGGTTGTGGCGTAAAGAGGCCAAACAGAAAGAAATCAAACAGCTTAAAAAGAATCGTAAAGAAGGTATCGTCCCGATAATGCAAGTTGTACAACAATGTCAGCGAGATAAAGAAGAAAAAGAAATAGAAGTTTCTACTAGACTACATCACATGAGAATACACAAATGTTATCCGGTATTACCAACTAGTCTTGATAAGACAGAAGAGGACTCGAAGGAGGATCCTCTGTTAGCATATTTGATGAAATCGCCACCTCCTTATGCACAGGGTGCTACAGCCCCTGTAGTTCCTCCTGTAGTTCCTCCTGTAGTTCCAGCGGCTGCTGGTCAGCCTGTTGTTGGTCCTGCGTTTGTCCTACCACCTGGTCCTATTCCTACTGCTCCTTTGCCTGTACCTCCTCAGTCAATTGTTCCTGCTACCTCAGCCGTCCCGGCTACCTCTGCTGTCCCTACGTTCACTTTTAATGTAGTTGCTCCTGTTCTTTTTTTTCTCCTTCTGTTCGTAATCGTATCCCTAATACTGTCGCTACTCTTTACTCCCCACTTTCTGGATCGTTATTTCGACCCGATGTCTCTGAAACTCCTCAGAGGCGCAGTCAAATCCCTGGTGGAAGGGAGAGTGCCACGTTGGTAACTATGGCGCGTAGATGGATAAGACACCCTGTTAACTACCCGCCGCGCGTTGTCTTTGATACGTTTTCTCAGTTTAATGAGCCCACTCAGAGATTTGTGTTTGAAGAAATGTGTAACTTTTTGAGAGAAGAATGGTACAATGATGATTTAGATTATGTACCGCCCGATATGACTGAACTTCAGAGTCAATTTTCGAACGGCATGATTGTAGGTGGAGATGTACGACGTGCATTAGAGCGATTATTAGCCTTACGGTGCACAGTGTTTTCTCGAGTGTCGTTTGATGACGATTCCGATACTCAGAGAACGAACTCTGGTCAGTATCCTATGAGAGAGGTTCCGCCAGTATACATGCCAGGTGACCCGCAAGCTAATCCTGTGATTCTGCCATACTTTCAGAGAGTTTGGATACACCTCCCATGGAAGCGATCAGAAGTTTTGCAGGTGAAACAATCTTTACCTGATCCACGCAAGAATCCGGCAGGTTATTATAAGGAGTTGTCTCAACTGGTAGACGCTACTATTATGAATCTTGCGGACATCGACATGCTGTTTGGCAATGTCGTACCACAACCGATTTGGGCGAAAATTCGCCAAGAGAATCATTTAGTTGAGTTAGGTGGTGACTGGGCTACACTAGTAGCGGCAGATGGACGACAAGTTGGTGGGGCTAAGCCTGAGCAGTTAATTACGGATCTGCCTCAGAAAATTATTACACTTATGAAAACGCTCATGCCAGCGATGAAGGTAAATTGGGATAAATTAGCAGCTTGTAAGCAAAAGAAGGACGAGAGTGTCTCCGATTTCTTTACCAGATTCGAAGAGGCATTTGTCGATCATAGTGGTCAGGATATGGGCACCGAGGGAGGCCAACAGTTATTTGTTGATACATTTGTATTGAATTTGTTGCCTGAACTATGCAACAAATTGAAAAATTCAGAAAGTGCTTGGGCGGTTTCAACTACTGCTCAAATATTAGCGACAGCTCAATACTATGAGAATAGGGAAAAGGAAGAAAGTGATCGTTCAGACAAGAAAACGAAGGAGCTTAAAACGAAGGTTTTGTTACAGCAAGCGTATCCTCCGCGTTCAAATCAAAATGATTCTCAACAGCAATATCGACCACAATTACAATCTTCCAGGATGCAGTCACGATCTGACTTCTCCGACTTTAGATCTACGCTTGGGTATAATCAGTGTGCATATTGTAGAAGAGAGGGCCATATAAAATATGATTGTCCAGCTTTGCGTGACCGGCTTAACGGTGTGTCGGCACGAGGGGGTCGTGGTGGTCCTCAACAAGCACCCCGAGGTACAGGCCGCGGTGCCCCTCAAAATCAAAATCATGAGCGCCCTCATACCCCATCAGACGCGAATAATTATTTTGACCAACGAAATGTGAGGTCCGATAAATCAGCACAGTATCATGTGGACGATTATTACGTCGAACATGAGATTGATGCAGGTAACCACTACTAGGACAGCCACCGACAGAGAGAGGGAATAGTATCAGTTCCGGTTGATCAGAGTGGGCCTTACGTCGCAGTTGCTACATCTGGCGTAGTTGAGCCTTTTCTGTTAGACACTGGTGCGACGAAAAGTTCCATCATGCACTCGAAACTCCCTGGTGCACCTTTGTCCGGCTTAACAAATGTTTCCTTTGGATTCTCTGGCGCCCCTGTTAGCAATCCTGTCTCTAGCCCTTTGTCCCTTACGATTGGTCCTCATGAGCTAGAGGCCCCATTGATTTTATCTACTGGTTGTGGTGAGAATCTTTTGGGCTTGGATTTGTTAAAACGGTTATATGCGACTTTGTACTGCTCTCCTGCGGGAGTGGAGCTTACATTAGGTCAGAGAGCGATCTCTCCTATGTACTTATCAATTGATAAGTTCCCACCGGAATTGAGTTCCCTTCCTGCGTCGTTATGGGCTACGGGTCCCAATGATGTAGGCTTATTGAACATCCCACCTTATGTGGTTCAGTTGAAATCGAACGTGCGTTTTCCACGTATACCACAGTATCGTATCTCTTTTGATGGTGAGCGAGCACTATTAGCGATCATTTATGACCTGATCGAAAAGGATGTCATTGAAGAAACTCGAGGCAATGTGTGTAATAGTCCTGTGTTACCGATTTCGAAACGCACAGATCCAACTAAACCTCCTGTGTACCTCTTTGTAATTGATTTACGAGAAGTAAATAAAATCGTGATTCCCCAGTTTCCTGTGGTGCCTGACATCACGGCTTTGTTGACCCTGATTCCGGCTTCTGCCTTCTGGTTCACGGTAATCGATCTAAAGAATGCTTTCTTTAGTATTCCGATCGCTGAGGAAAGCTGAGACCTATTCGGATTTTCACTGGGTGGTCGCAGTTTTAGATTTAAACGCGCACCACAGGGCTACTGTGAGAGTCCATCGATCTATAGCCAAGCACTTAAAAGTCAGCTTGATGCATTTGTGTTGCCGACAGGCGCAGCCTTAGTTCAATACGTTGACGACCTATTAGTGGCAGCTGATACAGAGGCTATTTGCAAAACCGCTACAGTATCATTGTTGCAGCACCTATGTGACTTACATCACAAGGTGTCACCTTCTAAGCTACAATATTGTTGTCAAGAAGTAACCTACTTAGGTCACTTACTGTCAAAGGATGGAAGAAGGTTGACCCCAGAGAGAATTGCAGCGATTGCTCGAATGACTGTGCCAAAGACTCAGAGAGATGTACGTGCCTTTCTAGGTATTACGTCATACTGCAGACAATGGATTCCAAATTTTTCATTGTCGGCGAAACCATTGATAGCCCTTACGTGCAAGGATGTTTCATCTCCTTTGCCATGGACTGAAGAGTGTCAGAAAAGTTTTTCTGAATTGCGTGATGCGTTGTGTTCGGCTCCTGTGTTGGGTACTCCTGATTACAATAAGCCGTTCACACTTTATGTTCACGAGAGGGACGGTTGTGCGTTGAGTGTTCTGACACAACAATTTGGTGACAAACAGCGTCCATGCGCATATTTTTCTTTGACCTTAGACCCAGTAGCTAGAGCCTTGCCGAGTTGTTTGAGAGCAACAGCGGCAGCTGCGGCGTCCATTCGACAGTCCGCAGGTCTGGTCATGGATAATATGCTCACGGTGATGGTCCCGCATGCAGTCGACACTCTCTTGAACCGAACGAAAACTCAACATTTGACGAGCGCAAGGTTGTCTGGATATGAGTTGACGTTATTGGCAAGTCACATACGGATAAAACGGTGTAATGTGTTGAATCCAGCAACGTTGTTGCCGATCGAAATGGAATTAAGTGATGTAACACCACATGATTGCTATTTGAGAACTGAAGAGGAGACGAAGGGTCGTATTGACCTGAAAAACACTCCATTGGTAGATCCCGATGGTACCTTGTATGTGGATGGTTCATGTTTTAAGTTACCAAATGGTGATGTGACGACTGCGTATGCTGTAGTAACATTGAGTACGGTTGTGGAATCTGCGAGATTGAGTCAGAATTCGGCCCAAGCGGCTGAGTTGATCGCCTTGACGAGAGCGTGTGTGTTATCCAGAGGGAAGCGGGTGAATGTGTTTACAGACAGCCAGTATGCTTTTGGTGTGGCGCATAGTTTTGGTCGATTGTGGAGAGAAAGAGGATTTTTGACGTCGCATGGTACGAAGATTCAGCACGGACAGCTTGTGAATGACCTTTTGGACGCACTTACATTGCCTAAAGAGGTGGCAATAATCAAATGTAGTGCGCATCGGAAGGTGACAGATGATGTTGGTCGCGGTAATGCGTTTGCGGATGAGATTGCGAAGGAGACGGCTAGAGATCTGACAAATCGAATGTACGTTGCGAATTCAGTAAGATGGCCAGCGGAGACTAGTATGTGTGAGGACACAGTTGAGAGTGTGAAGAAGATACAGGATGAAGCTACTGAGATGGAAAAGACTCAGTGGAAAGAAAGTACGGGAAAGTTAGACGAGAATGGATGTTGGGTTGATTTGTCGGAAAAGCAGAGATGGATGTTACCAGATGCATACGTGCTTGCTGTTGTTACTATGGCTCATGGTACATCACACATTAATACGAAAGGCATATGTAAGTTGCTGTCGCCCGTATGGAAGAATGATGGAATTATTAAATGTGCGGAGAGAGTGGTTAAGAATTGCATGGTATGTTTGATGTATAATCCTGGCAAGGGCACCCCCACTCCACGTGGTCATTTTGCTCCTCCCACATGTCCCTTTGAAATTATTCAGTTAGACTTTATCCACATGGAGAGATGCAATAATTTAAAGTTCGTCTTGGTTGTAGTTTGTGCGTTCTCCAGATGGATTGAGGCTTACCCCCTAAAGGATAATACTGCCCTGTCCACAGCAAAGGTTCTACTCAAAGAGTATTTCCCCAGGTATGGAATGCCGCGGATTGTATGGTCAGATAACGGAAGTGAGTTTGTGGGAAGTGTAATGAAGAGTGTATGTCGTGGTCTTGGCCTAAATCAGAAGTTTCATAGTGCTAACCACCCTCAGTCTGCGGGTTTAGTGGAAAGATATAATGGCACTCTGAAACTGAAACTTGCCAAAATCCAGGCAACGACTGGTCTATCATGGCCCGACGCTTTGCCTTTAGCTCTCTTATCGACCAGAGCGACTGTGCACTCTCGAGTAGGGCTCAGCCCATATGAGATTGTGTTCGGCCGTCCTGCGAACATTTGGAGAGTTCCGAGGCCTAAAGAATTTGACAGACTTGAATATCCAATGTTAATTGACTATCTCTATGATCTGACTGCTAAATTGAGTTTGATTCATCAACAGGTCTTTGAGGCTCTACCGACACAAACAGAGGGTCCTGGTCATCGGCTCCAACCAGGTGATTGGGTTCTTACCCGCAACTTTGGACGAAAACGAAATCTTGAGCCAAGGTTCGTGGGACCTTACCAGGTGTTGCTGGCAACGAGGACTGCGGTTCGGCTGGAAGGGAGAAAACACTGGGTGCATGCCACCCACACCAAGAAAATTCCGCTCCCATTGCCAGCAGATAGTTGGATCAGAAAAGGATTCGGCTCGTCTGAAACTTACGTCCCTCTAAATTACGTGCCGTTTAGTGACGCGCAGCTTGTAGGAGATAACACAGTAAGACCCGACACACCTGTTGAACCATCCGAAGTTAACCCTCTTTCAACAACATTGGAGAATTCAAGTTCTGAACAATTGCGTGGACAATCGAACACTCCTTTGCCGTCTGATCCACTGTTTGAAGAGCAGACTCGCCCCGGAAGAAGTCGATACTGTCTTCGACCGCGCTAATAAATTATTTTTTTTATTTTTTCGAATCTACATCACCTCTATTGTTGCCATAAAAATTGTGGACATTACATATATATATATATATATATATATTGTGTACCTTTTTCCTTACAGCTAGGAGGCGTATATTGAATTCAATGAACTCTTGATTAAAAACCTTTTCATCTGGGTTAACCGTAGGGCCGTGCGGGTACTTCCTCCTGTTTAGCAGGTATCTGACACTAGGTCGATTACTTTTGTCGATTTCTGGGAACTCCTGGGGATTGATAATCGCTACTCAGAACGAAGTGCGTCAAGAACGTCACGGACGGTTTTTAGAAGATGGAGTCTTCTAAGCTGTTGGAAATTGAGAAAATGGTGGCGCAAAGATCCAAACTGCACAAGACATTTCGAAAAAAAATGTTTTTTGTTACAGGTTTTTATGTTGTTCCTAACTGTTTCTATGCTGCTGGTGGGTGGAGTATATTTTGGTTTTCAATCATTGCTGCCTTCTACTTTACCTACTCCTCCTTCTCTTGATTTAAATTCTGTTTCCACTATGTCCCCACATTCCTTTCATCTTCTGCCCCAACATGAACAGGTCAGACGTGCGGAGTTTATGAACAATTCTTTTGTTCAACTTCTACATCAGCATCAGTTGGTGATGAACACTACCAATTGTTGGGTATGTGGGTTAATGCCACATACCATGGATAAGGGTATCCCGTATTTTGTTCTTCCTTATAGCCCCCAGGGGTCAGCTCGAGCATTCCAGACCATGTTCCGTAGTGCACTAGATTCCTACCCCCATCGAGAGCCTCGCTCTGCAGACCTTGGTCCTGGCCCGTACCACAAGTCTTTGGCAATAGTAATTGCAGATTTAAATAGAGATATTTTTGACGCAACACTTATCCCAGAGGAAGAGGTGCGAGCTTATAAGGATCTGAGTGAGGTCGAGTATAGTACATCAGTGAATGATAGGCAGTTTAAAAGCTCATCTCCAATCTGGATCGTACCTCATCTCGGTCATTTCTGTCTGCAAGGTCTTGGTCGAAATCCGGGAGCTCAGCTTGGGAAGAGTGCTTGTGTTGATACTTACGTTTTACCAATGCTCTCGTCCCCTGTCTTTCTGACTGCCAAGGGTACCTATTTTGTATGTTATGATCGCGCATATACGTGGTTACCTCATGACTTCTCGGGTACCTGCTATATCGCGAATCTTTTGCCTCCAACTTTCACTGTTGCCTCAGATTATCACAAAACCAGAGTTGTGAGAGGTGTCATTAGTAAAGAAGATACTGCCGGTCAAGAAGCAGGAGATTTCTTTAAGGGTTTCCTACCGTTTTGGGGCCCTATGGTCAATAGCAGGAATCTGAGACAGTTAACTCGTGTAGTGGAAGCAACTGCTAACATAACTGCAAGCGCCCTTGGTAATCTGACAGCAGAGCTTCAAGCGGATAGGCTTATGACGCTACAGAACCGTATGGTTCTAGACGTAGTACTAGCAGACAGAGGTGGTGTGTGCAAGGTCATCCATTCGAGCTGCTGCATTTTCATACCTGATAACGCTCCAACGGTTTACCAAGCCATCTCGAAGTTGCATAAAATCTCAGAGTCCATACACATGGACGAGGGAGATTGGACGCTTCTAGGATGGTTTTGGGGTCTGATGTCAACTTGGGGTTGGAAAATTCTGATGATTATAGGGGTTGTTGTGACGTTTCTGTTCACGTGTTGTCTTTGTGTGCAGTGTGGTCCTGCCTTATGTGGCCTTTGTGCTACAACGTGTATAAGAAGGCCATCTGTTACCGGCGAGACATTGATGAATAAGATGATGTTCCAGCAACACTTGAATGATCTGATGAATATCGAAATTGACTATGATTCCGACTAGTGCTTGCCTACATGAGGGCAAAAGGAGCGTCTGAGGAGCAATGAGAACCGTTACGATGCTAGCGAGGGTGGTATCTATGAACCGTAAATGACGAGATTAATAGGTGTACGCATTTTTGATACGCTACTTAGAAGGGTTCGTCTTATTTACAGGTTTCTTCATTTTTACCCTCGGGTTCCATTTTAGATACGGCATCCATTTTGTTTCTTGCCCTCACGTAGTCAGCGAACAGGCAAATGTCCGCCTCATGACCCTGTGATTCCCAAGACTGGGGGATGACACGGCAGAGACAGATGGCTCCGCAGCTGGGTAATCTTCCCACGTTGGCCTATTGTTTCAGCCTTGCATGCGCTCGGCTCGAATCCTTTGATCCTGGGATTGCGCTTCCGATATTACCTCCACACTCCTTCTTCTTCTGTAGTCTGACTTCCTTGCACCTGTTCCTGTCTCTTACTCTCGTCCTTTTACAACTAGAGTGGAATGTGCATAGCAGCAGGATAATGTGCTTTTACAGTTGGGAACCGACAAATGTTACTGTGATTATGTTCCGGGTTTCCGACACCATGAATGAAGCCCTTTTAAGTTTATTGTGGGAACTGAGTTGTAACCTTTTGTTCGTTACGTTATTGAATGCTGAAAATGTGTATAAAAGGAGCAATCCACATTTACAATTTGAAGCAGGCTCTTGGAACCTACACTCTGTTGTACTTCCCATGACTTTTGCATCCCTGCAGTAATAAACGCTGATCTTTGACGCCGAAGGAAGTGTCCCGTGTCTCTGTCACTTGTGCGCCGAACAGGTATCCTACGAAGGTTTCAGGTGTTGTTCCCTGGCACCGCTGGTACTTAAAAGTCCAGTCCTTCACCCCTGACCACTTGGGCAGGCCCTCTCCCCTGCTGTGTGCAAACCCTATAGTGTGACACAAGTACTGACCTTCAGATAAGTTCTGGAGAAGATCCCTGGGCACCCCCCTAATGAAAACCATACCAGTCTTCTGCCCATCTCCCCTTGTGGTTACCCCTCCTGTCACCTATGAGCTGAGGCCAGCAGTTGCATAGGTACTTGAGCACAACTGGGGCTGATGTGTAAGGGGGGCATGGTAATTGCACAACCGCTACCCTTAACACTGCTTCTACTCTCGCCTACAAGAAGTCAGAACCGGGTTGTCACCTGCCCCCCAAGAGCACGTAACCAGGAACAGCATTCAGGCCCTATGACCGGAGCACCCTTGGCCATTCCTGCTTCCGTTCCCACCTGTCCTTCTCAGAGTGGTGCCTGTGTACTTGATCCGATTGTCCTGAAATTAGAAACAGGTTACACTCCAATCCTGGACGTGCTGACCCAGAACCCCACACACTGGCCCCAGTGTGTTCTTCCCCTGTTCCTGCTCTGAGCCCTGGCAGGCCAGCTTGCTAGGCATGTTTTGACCCTTATAAAAAGAAACCCGTGCGTTTCTGGAAGAAATAACGAATCCATGAAAACAGCCCCTCACCAGCATTGGCAGGTAAGCCTATTGCTTGCTCGATTGCCAGGATCAGAGCCCCTTACTTGCGCACCAGTTGCTGTACAAATGAACACTCCCTTATTGCACATGGGATGCGTGATATGCCCGGATACACAAGTTGTGAAAAAGAAAATGTTTTGTTTTGTTTTTTGTACCAGGGAATGCATGATTTGCCCACACTCTGCCACTGCTTACAGAGAGACACGCCAATATAGGCTCAGGTGGCACCGTAACCTTTCACCCATATTCTCCTCTACTATTACACTACATAACGGTTATTGGGACTGACCTGTTACCTAGTTACGGTACTACAGGACGTGTGGGTTTTCCCTGAAAACTAGCCTCATCCATTATGCATGAGGATTCTTGGAAACTCAGGACTACCCTCTGTTGCATAGTAACTATGTATAAGTGTCATTCCTTCCGTCATCCTCAGTCCAACATGACACAGCAAGGTAGAACCCATAAGGGTACCACTTTGAGTATATAAACACCATATCTTGGGGAGATAGTCAGAAGTGAAAAGAACTGCCATGCCGATACACTGGTGCGAGACGCTGAGGTTCCTGCATGCCGACACTCCAGCTCACAGTGGTCTGAAATCCCTTATGTGGTGTCCATCTCTAGACCAAGAAGGGGTCCCACAGTCTCTCGCTTCAGGAAAGGGGGTTGACTTTATCCTAGAGGGATTCTTGGCTTTTACACCCACATACATTCTAGGTACACCTAGTTAGGGTCGCATTGTAGGAGTATGCATTTCACTGTCATGTATTTTAAATACTTGCCTATATTAATTGTTTTGGCACAATGGTAGAATCTACCAACCTTTTACTCTGTTAGTGCTTATAATCATTTATATCTGTTACTGTCTAGTGGTTGTTACAGCACACCTATTTTACATTAGAATGACGCTGGTTCAATAAATGCTTATTGAAAACGTCCCCACCGTTTATTTTGTGTATCTCCCTGAGACAAAGTGAGCATTAGTGACTGAGCAAAAAGTATTGCACTGTTTCTACGATACTGACGGATCAGGGTTGTCGTGCTCGATAGTTGCCAAGAACTATTCTCTCCTTGATAAGAGGGGTTTCTAGTGGCTCTGTGAGCTATCTGGTATAAAGGCTAACATACCCGGTGGGGTGTCTAGAATCAGTCCGGACACCAAATTCTACAGTGTATGTTGTCTAAACGCGCACATCCTATATAGGTTCATAGGAACTACACGGCAGCACTCCATAACAGAAAAAGGAAAAACAACGTAAGCAGGAAGTGACTGATATTAAAGCCAGGAATCATAAAACCGGAGATGTAAATATAGTAATATTTGTGTTTTAAAGTAACTATGTTTACTGCAGGTTTCAAGGCTTTCCCTGTCGTGTGTACAGGTGCTGTCATTTTGAGGGTAGGACATAAACCGGTGTGGTAACATCACACACACAGTGTACGGTACTGTGCAGGCCCAGCTGTAGCGCTTGTGGTGCCTGCTGCAACAATCTTTTTTGGCTCCTCCCAAAGACTTCTTTCTCCATGGATTCCTTTACTACCGCTCTCTAACAGTGCCCCTCTTCTTATCATATCCCCTCTTTCACATGCATTTCATTTATAGCGCTACTTACATCAGTGTATTGTAGGGTGTCAGAGCACTTTACATCGCACAAACACATACAGAGGCAAAGAGTCATATGTGTGTAAACCAGTCTACAGGAAATGTTACATAAAACAATGAGGATTACAAGGTGTAGGCGTTGCATGTCTTCTATACTAGCAGGCAGTATATTTTAAGAGTGTTTACCCTGGAGAAGCACACACTCTGGATTTAAAACATACCGCAGAGTAGCTCTTGCGCACTATAAATACCCCAAGCATAAACATAAGCATCAACATGCCCCAAAAAAACTTTACCAACAATAGGATAATGAAACACTGGGGGAAAATGTTCTAACTAATACCATGCGGTTTGCAGGCATCTCTTTAATGACAGTTCATAGGTCACTGAGCTATATTAGGAGTGCAACATTGAACTGCAAGTAACAAAAGGAGCTCTGTGACAAAAGCAGTAACCCACTGAGCTATGCACATAAAATACCGTTCTGCGATCTGCATGGGACACATTATGTGCAGCAGGCACATTAACCCTTTGCGCTACTTTATGATGAGTCAGAACTGCCACTAGACAAAACTGATCTTACTCCAGCAGGGACATTAATCACCTGGGCTGTCTTGACATATTTGTTGCTTTCTTGTAAACTGCTGGACACACAAGGAACTCTGCAGCATGTGTTTTTAAAACCAATGTTGTTTCTAAACACAGCGTTACCTTCCCCATGCTCCCTCCCACCATGCAGCTCAGCCCCAGGTGCAGCTGCACTGGTAGCACCGCCCTAAACCCGACCCTGGTAGTGTGGGCTACGTGTGAGCTATTACCACTTTTATTAGAGTTTCAGAGCTTGGAATGGAGAATTGAAGCTAACTTCTCTTTTTTCCCATCTTTTCCATAACTTGCAAATGTTATGCGATCAAAAATAGATGGAATTTGTAAGGTTTCTAAATTACAAAATCGAATACCGAGTATATGACAGGAAATAACTTTACATGAATTGTTACCCGAATACATCAAACAAGCAACAAAACGTGACATGTTACCCAGATTTAAAACCTAAATTATTGATTGTTTTCTACCCAGGTAACGTCCTGGGAATGGTTAGACCCAGGCGCGCAACACCCATTGGCCTCAAATGGCTTCCGCCCCCCCCCCTCCCCCCCCAACGTGTGTGGCAGCCCGGGATGAGACACTTCCCAGGCGCGCTCCCAGCCGCACTCGAGCACTTCACAGGTCTTTAAAAGACCTTGTGCATGTTAATGGGGCTTTGTTGCTGTTGTTTCACCCCTTCTAAGAGCCCCTGCAGCTTGACTCTGCCCATTGCCTAAAGATTTAGCCCCATCCCGAAATTTTTTCTTAGCCCCCCCCCCCCCCCCCGAAATTTGACTCTAGTTGCGCCTCTGGTTAGACCCTGTCCGTAGCTACGCAGCACTGGGAAGAATAAACCATTAGTCACCGCCGGCTAACCTATTGCGAATAGTGCGCATGCCTTACCACGGATCTATAGCGGTTAATGCTTGACTGTCATGAAAGCCATGGGAATAATGCTGCCCCATTTTAGCCAACAATTTAATCCTTAAAAAAGTATCTACGTGTGCCAGTGAAGTCAGGAGGCAGAGCCCGCAGTGGGCGAGGCTTCTAGCCATGGGGCCTCAGTCTCCCCACAACCAGCTCCACATCTGCTGTGCCCGCTGCTCTGTTTTGTTTGACTTACTGTGCCTACTCACAATGTTGACAGTAGTCGGGCCACTGGAAAAACATGATTGGGCATCCTTGCTGTTTTCTGTGTAAATGTGTCTTTCCTGCTCTAGCCACATAATCTACTTCATAATTTTGTCTTCTTACTGGGAGCTAAGTACCCCATTCTAGTAATTGACTCTCAGGGTAGCAAAGCAGAGATGTCCAAACCCTCCCCAGAGGAGCTGGTGTGGGATAGCAATACCAATTTGCTGACACGCAAGAACTCTTAATTAATTATTGTCCAGTCAGTGCTTTATATTTTCAAAAGGAAAAGTATTTTTATCTCACAAACAAGACTAAATGCACATTAAATTACAACATCAGGTATTTGTAAATATCTTCGGTTGATACCCATATATCATTTCACCCCAGTGGGAATTGTACCTGTTGGAAATGGCCTTTTCTGTTGGGTCACCCCCAAACGTTTTGCCTTACTCTATCACTTTTTTTACCAAATTCGTTCTGTTGGCTTTAGGACACCAGTGCTAACGTGCTTGTGCTCCCTTAAATATGTTAAAATCGGCTTACACCCAATTGCCATATTTATTTTACTAATAAGTCCCTAGTAAAGCGCACTAAATATACCCAGGGCCTTTCAATTAAATGCAACTAGTGGGCCTGCAGCACTCCTTCTGCTGCCCACTTAAGTAATTATTTAAACATGGCTCAGACATGCCATTGCAGAGCCTGTGTGTGCAGTTTTAAACTGGCAGGTCAACCTGGCAAGATAAACCCTTTGCCAGGCCCAAACCTTCCTTTTTAATGCATATTGGTCACCCCTAAGGTAGATCCTGAACATTCCCAATGGCAGGGTTCAATGTATTTAAAAAGTTGGACATGTAGTTTTTAGTTTTACATGTCCTGGTAGTGAAAAAGACTTTAGTGAATTTTTCACTACTGCAAGGCCTTTATCTCCCATATGATAGTATTGAGATTACCTTATTACATTGTGTAAGTGTAGTTTTCAAATAGAAAGATATAACCTGTTCATATTTGGCGTCTCTGGAATCCTAATTTATGGTGAAGTTGGATTTTAAATTAAAAATCTGAAAACACCACATTTGCAAAGTTGGCATATTCTTGCCTTAGCCATGTGGTGCCTGCAGTCTGTTTATAGTCACATGACTGGTTGTAGTTGGCAGTTGGGATTTGTGTATTCCCTCCGGTGAGCCACACACAATGGAAGCTTAGGTGTGCCTGGATAGTCCATCGCTTACTGGATGGGAGGGAGGAGCTGGGGGCAGCCTCATTTACGCCTGAATAGGCTGATTCCTGTCCCCGCACAAAATGTTGTAAACCCCCTGTAGTCAGTCTAGAGCCAGGGATGGCAGGTCAAGGCATCTGTGCTCTCCAAAAGTATGTCTCTAGAGGTTTCTCCTCACTTTAAAGGCACAACTATGTATAAAATAAGTACCTCAGACACCACCACTTCAGTACTCTTCTGGAACTGTGGATACTCTGCCAAGAAGGACTGCTGTGCTGCTTAAGGACTGCCACTCTGCTCGACTGCTGCTCTGAAAGAACTGCTGCTCAACTGTGCTGACCTGCTGCTCTCTTTGCCTGTGTGAGAAGGACAGGAACTGTATGTCTTGAACCAAGAATCTAGAGTGCCTCCAAGGGCTAGTTGACTGGCCTCCTGATCTGAAGCCTCAGAGACAACCTTACATTTGCTCCTGGACACTGCCATCTGGACCCTGCCAACTGGTGCCACATCAGTCTTGGACACTTGGAAGTGGACATAAGGTGCTTAGCAGCAGAATCAACACATCTTCACTGCTGAGCAGCGTATCCTCTAGCCAAACTGATGCATCTCCTCGGTTGGGCAGCCCATCCTCTGGCAGAACCAATGCATCCCCGCTTAGTGTAGACTGGGCCTGGTGCAGAAGATCCGTATAACCCTCGCAGACTTCATAACTGATGCACTGCAGACAGAGCGGTGCATCCCTGACATAGGTTTCCGCATCTCTTGTCGATGACAGCTCGACATCGATGCCGTCCTCTGCATCGCAGCCTCACAGCTCCTGAGAACCGATGCATTGCCAGCTGCTCAACACCTGGACTTCGCATTGAAAGCCCTATCAACAGGAACCTCAACAAAGACATGACAAGACCTCACACCGCAGCCTCACAGCATCTCGGAACTGACACATCACTTTGACTACACTGCCCTTATTCGCCTAGGATCCACGCAACGCTCTACACCCAAAATGTAAGGACATTTGTTCAGAGGACCTATCCTGGTCCCTGTAGCCAGCCCGCGCTCCATCGCCGTAGACCTCAACTTATTTTGGCACTACTTTAACTTGAAACCTTCAAATTCAATACCTACGGTTTCTCTGATTGGACTTTTGTCATTTTAGCCTGGTTTATTTTTTAAAATGGGCACTCATTTTCTAAACTTGGTGTGGGACCTTTTTGTGGTGTTTTCACTTATTTACTGTTTGAAGTGTTGCATAAATACTTTCCACATTGTCTCTAAGTTTAGCCTTGTTGCTCTGTGCCAAACTACCAGAGGGTGAGCACAGGTTAATTGAGGGTTTGCCTGCCTCTTACCCAAACTAAGTTTGTGGTTGCTGCTTGACTAGGGCTCATACCCCAGTCAACCAACAATCCAATTTCTAACAGTACCCCTTCCCCACCCCATACCAGATGCAACATTGCAATATAAGGGAGGTCATTTCAAATTTGCCAGAACTACTGACTTTGCGAGGGGTGTAAATATGCTTCCACACTCAAGGAATAAATCGAACTATTTATTCACATAAATTCCTGGCACAATTGTGTACAATAGGAAGGAAACAGCCTTCTGTAAATAATACCCTCCTCCAACTGAAGTGGAACTCCAAGCCCAAATCTATTCCATCATAACAAATGGTTCCACTGTGCGGGTACGGTAACCTATAATGTACAATTAGGAACAATAGGAGCTAATTACAAACTGAAGAGATACCCAAGACTACATGTCCTCCCACTTTAGAAAAGAAAAGGGAAACTATCCTAAAAGTCTATACAACTTAGAAATAATATATTAATCTATGTACAGTATATAAAATACAAAATAGAATTTCTAATACACGAAATTCAAGCAAAACACTATCCAAAAAGTGTATATAACTTGAAACTATACATTCATTTAACTAGAGGCTATAAAATACCCCGAAAAATTGGCAATATATCAAAATCATTCACAAAAATAATCCATAAATCTTGCCGGTTTGTCATGTGGCCAAACCTTCCTACAGGTTCATGCTGTCCTCTACATCTTCCATTACTAGTACCAAATGAAGAATCCTCTTGAGTTTCATAGCGAGACGTACTGCCACCTGCTCCATTCTCACAGCCAATCATGTTAATACTCTCAGCACTCTTATCACAAAAAAGCCATTCTTGATTATCCACAAAGCAGAAGCCACTTAGTTCCCCTTACAAACAGAAATGCATCCCATATTCCAAATTTTACCATCGCTTAGAAGGCCAGAGTTACAAAACAAATTCTTCACCTGCAAATGTTTTGGAAACTTGATGTTAGCGTTTCTTGAAAAACTAGGTAGTTTAACCTTAACAATATCTCCAGCAGTAAGGTAAACCTTACAGTCATGTGTTTTTATCATCATGTTTTTTATATGTTTCTTGAGCTCATGCCAAATTTTATTTTACTAAAGTTGGGGACCAGCTTACCTTCCTTGATTCTGACATCCACATTGTTAGATCTGTGGGTCTCTAGTTGGCAATGGTATTCACCTTTGTCCAAATAGGGACCCTTATTTCTAAGTCAGGATAAGGGGATTACACCCCTAAATAACCCCTGCTCACCCCCTTGGTAGCTTGGCACGAGCATACAGGCTTAGCTCAGAGGCAGTGTGTTAAGCATTTGTGAATATACACAGTAATGCAGTGAAAACACTACAGGTGGACACAACACAGGTTTTTATAAAAATAAGTATTCTTTATATAGACTTAACACAAGTCCACAAACAACAGTACTGTACTTAAGAATGACTTAAAGATGGTAAAAGTTACTTAGTTCAAGTTGGTGATGAATGCAACAAAGTACCTGGATGCGAAACGCAAAATGAACAAAAGGCTCGCAAAAGGGGAGATGCGTCGGTTCTGTAATCCGGGGGAGATGAGGTGTCGCGCCTCAATGCTTGCGCAGAGTAGGGGATGCGTCGTGATCCTTACCAGTGCGGGGATGATGTGTAGGTTCTCGGCTTGCGGTCTGGTTGCGATGTGCAAGATGGCGCCTTCATGCGATGAGACAATCCTGGTGCGATGTGAGAAGATGGTACCCTTGATGTGACGATGCGACGATGATGCGTAGACGCCCTGGCAGCCTTGCGACGACTCTGTACTTTGGAGCCGCGACAGGCCCTGCGACACGCTTCTCCGGTGATGCAATGGCGACTCTCTCGATGGCGTCATGCTTCTCTGGTGATGCGACAACAGGCAGCTTTGATGAAGACAAGCTTACCGGGAGATGCGGCGGCAGCACGCTTCTCCGGCGATGCGACGATCTCAGCTGCGGCGGCGTCACGCTTCTTCTCGTTGCGACGCGCTTTCAGCAACACGCAGGCTTCTACAGTTAGAATTCCCAGCAAGGAAATTCAGAGGGGAGCTGGAGGTGAAGTCTTTTGTCCCTGAGACTTCAGCAGGAGGCAAGCACAAATTCAAGCCCTTGGAGAATATCCTGTAAGATGATGAAAGTCCTTAAAAAGTTCCTTCTCCTTTCCTTGGCAATGAAGAAACACTGCAGGCCAACCCAGCAAACAGCACACTGGCAGAAGGGCAGTCCCAAACTCCTGCAGCTTCCTTGGTTCTTCTCCTTGGCAAAAGGTTTCTTGTTCCCAGAAGTGATCTAACATTCTTGGGTCTGAGTCCCAATATTTATACCCCAAAACCCTTTGTTCTCTGAAGGCAGAGAGACCTCTGCCTAGTCCAAACCAGTACCTGGGCACTCTGTTTACATGACTCCTTCTTTCCTTTCACAGTGCAGGGCAGAAACATCAGACGCCCCACAGGAGGTGAAGCCAGCATTTTGGAGGGAAAGCACAGCCCTGGAGCACTTTGTTGACATGATTCCTTCTCTTCTGTCACAGTGAAGGGCAGAGACATCAGCCGCACCCCAGGGGGTGGAGCCAGCATTGTGGAGGGAAGGCCCAGCCCTGTTCAGGTCCCAGGAGCAACTCCTCCCTCCCATCTAGATGCAGATCTCCCTATTCACCACTGGGCTGACTCATTCTGTCTCCTGGAATCCCCCAGCCCTGTCACTCAAACTCCAGACAAGGAATACATAACCTAGCAGAGGCAGGCCTGGATAGTTAGAAAAGAAAATACCTACTTTCTAAAAGTGGTATTTTCAGACACAGAAAGTTAAAAACAACTTTACTAATAGATGTATTTTTATCATTCTGAGTTCAGGAATACTAAATTCGAATTTTTACCATGTTCCCTGAGTCAGTTGGGATTATAAAATGTAATAATCTAACTGCCCATTCTGGCCGATAGAGAACAGGTAGCCTTACAATAGTGAAACACGAAAATGGCTGTAATTCACTATTAGGACATGCTACACACACCAGGGCATGTCCTACCTTATACTTACAATGCACCCTGCCCTTGGGCATACTATAGGGGTACCTGCTATGAAGAACAGGGAAGGTTTTGGGACTTGTAAGTGGGTGTACTTACCAAGTCGACATAGCAGTGACAGGCTGCACACAGGCCTTGCAATGGCAAGCCTGAGACACACTTTACAAGCTGCTTCTGTGAGTGGCACTACCAATGCTGCAAGCCCACCAGCAGCATTTGATTTACAACGCCTGGGCACACATGGTGCACTGTACTAGGGTCTGGCAAGTAAATCCAATAAACCAACCATGGAATCACTAATTAGTACATCAATTTAACATAGGGAGCACTTGCACTGTGGCACTGAGTAGTAGTGGCACAGTGCCCAAAAGTATTTAACCAGCAAAAACATATCAAAAACAGAGGTGGCAACCAGTAAAAATGGAAGGGAGACCCACGCCAATGATGCCAGGTCTAACACACTCCATGTTAACCTTGGAGAAACGAGTTCTTCTTCTCATCAATTCAAATGGGCAATGGTCCGTAGAGCTACATGGAGTAATTATTTATGCCCATATAGTACTTAACACCTACTTCCTCCAATTCAAATTCACATTGTTAGCCAGTTGAATGGCACCAATCACCACTCTGTTGAAGCTTTCCGACAGGATGCTATATAGAGACTTTGTTCTATGTATAATACCATACCTTCTTCAGAAAACACTAAATACATCTCCACAAAACTTTGAACTATTGCCATTAGCAAGGATGTTGGGTAGTCCTTCCCTTATCAACACCCTGTCTAAGAAATGATCCGCAACCTTGGAAACTGCCTTTGCGACCATCTCAGTCTCTCGCTATTGAGAAAAGTATCTATAGTAGTAATGAAATATCTCGACTCCCCTTTTTCAGTGGCTAGTCCTATCTTTTAAAGCTCCAATCATTTCCCAGGGCATGTTGGAACTGACAATAGGACACAAAGGTTGTGTACACACAACTTTGGACTTGTCCTATTGTCTACATAACACGTAATCTCTGATTTTCCACCTATCCAGGTTCTTTATGATATTCTTAGTTTTTGAAATACCTAAATTGCCCTCATGACCGAGATTTAGTAGTTTGTCTCCTAAGAACTCAGGAGTAATCAATCTCTCACATCTCATGACTTTACCAACTTTAACCAACAGATCATGTTTCAATTTCCAGAATACCAGAAACTGTTTCTTCAACATTTTCTTTACTTGCCATCCTTCCCTTTCTATGAATTTCCTGCAAGAAAACATCTTTGGCTTGAGATTTCATCCACTCTGTTTGTGAAATAGCAAACACTCCTCAATTTACTACAGGCACACAATGTTTCTCCAAAGCTGTGTAAGAGCCAGTTCTCACAGGTAAAGGTAATCTGCTTAGAAAATCTGCAATTCTATTTTTAACACCTAGCATATACTGTACTTCATTTTTTTATTTTTTGAAATTTTTTATTTGTCTATACTAATATAATAAAGGGAGAGCCCAAACCTTTGAGGAACCACAGCACCAATCACAACACCCAATACAGCGTTGGAAAGGGCAGTTGCAGCAGAAGGACATAGGCTATGCAGACGCCCACCATATACATTTAAAAGGTAAAAGAACCATGCCAGCAAAGTAGTCCCTTGTGGGCGTGTCTGCGTTGTGCTGTGGGCGTTACAAACGCTGGGGGCGTGTGGTACGTTCCGCCCTTCATGCCATGTCTCATATCATGTGCTGTGGGCGTGTGCTGGGGGCGTGGGCGGGGCAGGGGATTACGGAAAAAACAAGCGAGCGTTGTGCCCAATGTTTCATTGGTTTTTTCTTCCCAGGTTCTGTACATTCCAGCTCTGGGTGTGCTTGCCCTGCGCTCCCAGTGACGTGCACCTGCTTTACTGTATGGAGGTCAGGCATGGCGCTATTCCCAAATGTCGGAAGGAGCGCAAACTGGGGCCATTGTGCAGGAAATGTAATCTCGCCTTAACTTCTGGTGACACCTGAAGCGCACACTGGAGATTTTCCGCTTCTGTTGCGCACAGGCCTCGCGCCACGCACATCCGGACACAAGGCCTGCCTCCACGGAAATAGCAAGAAAGGGACTATCATTCCCCTGGGAATATGTGATGATATCCCGCAAACCAACATCCCGCATACCATCACTCCGCAATTTTTATAACGCGGGACTATTACTCCGCAAAGACATCATTTCTAAAACTTTTACAATGCATATGACTTTATTACGCATGCCATTATAACACAAATGCATGTGTGGTAAAGTCATATACATTGTAAAAGTACATTATTAAAACATCAAATATATGTTTGTAAATATGTGTATTTATATATATATATATATATATATATATATACACATTTTTTTATTCAATTAAATCATTTATTCTTTTAAATTGCATTATTTATATTATTTTTATTTATTATTTTATTTTATTACCCTTTACACCCTAAAAACTAATTCCACCCTGCTCCCTTTAAATACCCCTGCACCCCATAATCATAACCCACCCTTACTCCTTAAAATACCCCAACACCCTTAAACACTAACCCATCTTAACCCTATAAATATTCCCTGTACCCCAAAACCCAAACCTATCCCTAAACCCTAAAAATACACCTGTACCCCAAAACCCAAACCTAGCCCTGAACCCTCTAAATACCCCTGTATCTCAAAACCCAAACCTACCCCTGAACCCTAAAAATACCCCTGTACCCCAAAACCCAAACCTACCCCTGAACCCTAAAATACCCCTGTACCCCAAAACCCAAACCTAGCCCTGAACCCTTAAAATACCCCTGTACCCCAAAACCCAAACCTAGCCCTGAACCCTAAAAATAACCCTGTACTGCAAAACCCAAACCTACCCGAACCCTAAAATACCCCTGTATGCCAAAACCCAAACCTAGCCCTGAACCCTAAAAAACCCCTGTACCCCAAAACCCAAACCTAGCCCTGAACCCGTAAAATACCCCTGTACCCCCAAACCCAAACCTACCCCTGAACCCTAAAAATACCCCTATACCCCAAAACCCAAACCTAGCCTTGAACCCTAAAAATACCCCTGTACCCCAAAAACCATACCTATCCCTAAACCCTAAAACTACCCCTGTACCCCATAACCCAAAACTATATCTGAACCCTTAAAATACCCAAACACCACAAAATATATACCTCAGTACCCCAAAACATATACCCCTATACCCATACTTACCTTATCCAAACATTAAAAAAACTCATGCTTTTACCATTCATGCATTGACAACGAATTTCGTTGTAAATGTATGCATGGTAAAAGCATATAAAATGTAATGCCATGCGTTATAATGGCATTGTCATGGTACTTTCGTAATGAAAGTATGCGGAGTGATGGTATGCGGAAATAAAGTTGCAGAATAATAGGTGTTTACCCTCCCCCGGTAAGTACATTGGTGGCACGGCGGCCCACATCTCCAGCAACATACTCATATTTTTTCACCACCCATTTAAAAAATGCACAGGCCTCTTTCATTGATGGCCAGCACCGACATACACTTTTAGACACACTTCCCGCCACAAGTTCTAGAATTGCGAACTTTAAAGCTGGGGAGCTACGTTTGAATCTCGGCATCAGCTCAACATCCTGTGATTCCAGGCAAATCGCTTTGTCTCCCCATGCCTACCACAAATGAATGTGTTCTTCTGTAATGTAAAATGTGCTCATGCCATGTTGTCGAGTTCGCGCTATATAATATTGCAAGGAAAAATAAAGTAGAGAAACTCGAGTTCACACACTACTGAACGCGCACTCTTAAGTGCATCAGCAGCGCACTGTGAATCGGAGCGTTTCACAGGCTTGTCACAGATAAGAAATGCTATCAAAACGAAATCCTACAAAACAATACACTACTGGCCGGCAGCAATTCATACCCGGACAACGTCGGGACGGGCTGCTAGTATTTTATATAGTACAAGTTGATACAAGATAAAAGCAAGTTATCGCACTTTTGACATTTACAGTTTAACACCATGAACGGTTTATATTGTAAAGTCTTTAGGGGGCTGACATCGGGATATCATATACTGAACTTCGTAATTATGATTCATCAATTGAACAAAAATAAGAGCAAGTCGTAGAGTATTGCTGCATAGGCCTTTAGTTATAAGTACGTTAGTTATGGCTTATGATCAGATTGCAATATTAACTTTACACCGCAAATGAATTGTCTTATCCCTATGTACATGCAAGTGCCTACCAATCTTTAGCAGGCTATTTTCCTCCTGTTTGTGTGAATGACTGTGAAGCAAAAGCAACCACACATCCATTACTATCTGGCATCAGTGGTTACTACATTCCCTTTGGTAGAATCAATACCTTGTAAAGGTGGAGCCTTGCAAGTATCCTACTTCATATTCTGTAAAGTCACCTGACAATGCATTGTCTATGCACATTCATTCATATTTTTATGAACTGTATGAGAAGTTTTACTCAAAAACATTTTCAAAAGTTCTGAATAAAACTCTTCTAGCCAGAGGAGGAGTTTCTCGCGGATCCAAGATGGCCACGTGAGCTCGGAGCTCCCGAGACCCCCGTCGCCACCGGGAATATCCTGACTATTAACCTGCTCCGGTGCACTGGAATTGCGAGGCAGAGCGGAAACGGCTTCGAATGAGACGTTCCGCGACCGGCTCCGACGTTGGGCTGCAAAGTTGTGGGGTCGGCAAATCTGGGCATACAACCGGGGAGCACCTGGGGCTTGGGTATGATCTGACCCCGGCTCGAGTTGAACAACAACGGGTTCGGGCACCGAAAGTGGCCGGTCCGACTCCATTTTGTTTGCCGGTCGCGGTCGCTTTGGCCGGAGAGGCTCCCCTCAAACCTCCCCCACACCCGCATGTAGGTCGACTGTGGACGAGTGTGACTGCCATGGACGTGGAGGCGCCAGTCTAAATTGTGGCTGTATGCATAGAGATCGGAGAGGCGAAGTCCCTTGGGAGCCGGCCGAGGTGCTGGGGTTGATTGGAGCCACTGAGACCGGCCGGTTCTGATCCAGAAGTTGAGATGGCGACCAAACCGGAGGCGAGAAGCCCCAGGCTAGATCTACTAGGGGAACCCGTCCGGTGCGGTCCAATAAATTGGATCGTTATACGATGCCCAAGGGCTCGCCTATGGGGACTGGTCGGGCGCAAGATGGTGGATCGGATGCTTCTGGTTCCACTCCTGAACTCACACTACATGATGTGATGGCAGCCATCGATGGCGTTAAAACGTCTCTAAGCCAAACAATTGAGTCATTGGACCATAAGTTGAATACGGTGACCATAGAGGTCAATCTGATCCGTGCCGACCTCACTAAAACGAGTGAGAATGTGAAGTCTCTGGATATTAAGACGGCAAGCCTGACCGATGATGTAGCAGAATTGCAGCAGGCGGTGCGGACCTTGAAGGCCGCCGGAGAGAGTGTTAGTCGCCAGTTGGATGAGTTCGAAGGGAGGGCTCGGAGAAACAATGTGCGTCTTACGGGGGTCCCGGAGAAAGCAGAGGGACGGACCCTAGACCTGTTCGTAGAAGACAGCATTTTAAACCATCTGCAACCTAAAGGCCTGAGTAACTTTTTTACTGTCGAAAGGGCACATAGGGTGCCGGGTGGGCAACCGCGCCCAGGCGCCCCTCCTAGACCGATGATCGTAAGAATCCTCAACTTTAGAGACAGGGATGCGATTCTGCAGGCCTCCAGGTCGGGGGGTCCTTTGAATGTTGAAAATTCGACCCTTAACTTTTATCCGGACTTCACTCAGAAAGTACAGACACAGCGGCAGAGCTTTCTTGGAGTAAAGCAGCGGCTCCGGGACAAAGGCTATAAATATGCTATGATGTTCCCTGCCAAGCTCCGAGTTGAGGCTCTAGGAAAGGTCTGTTTTTTTGACAATCCTGATGGGGCATCGTACTGGGTTGATGGTCTTCCGAAACAGACAGAGTCGCAGGGGCGCAGTGGCGAGGACGAAGATGGAGCTCAGGATCAGTGATCTTGTCAGCAGCCGTAGACTGTGGTGTTGAGACGATGCTGGTGGGGGGGGGAGTGGCGGGACTTGATTGTGTGCACGTGCTCCTGAGGTGGGATTTCAAACCGTATTAGTCCCAGAGGGGGTAGGGGGTCAGGGGCGCTGTACTCATCCTAGCATCTATATCTAGATAGTAGTTTAGTTCGATTATGGGGCGACAGGCACACTGCGAGTTGGGGTTTGGCGAATGCCGAGTGCAGGGGTGCAGGGTTGGGGTGGAGGATGGGGAGTGTTGTGGAGTGAGTGTGTTTTCTTTTTTTCTTTTTCTCATTTTTTTCTCTCAGGTGTCGACATTGTAGTGAGACTTGTGTTATATGGGTTCGGAACCACGTAGCGCTAAGGGTTTGGGGATGAAGATCTTGAGTTGGAATGTCAATGGCCTAGGTGATAAGATCAAGAGAGGGATGGTGAGTCCGTTTATTAGGCGACACTCTCCAGATGTGGTGCTTCTGCAAGAGACCCATTTAATCGGTGATATATGTTTGGCACTACACAAGGGTGTGTACAAGTTAGTGGCACACGCTGGCTTCACTTCTGGTTCTAGGGGTGTTGGGATCTTGGTTAAGAACTCCTTCCCATTGTCTGTGCAGGGCACTTGGATTGACCAGAAGGGTAGATAAATTGGGTTATCTGGGCAGGTTGGGGGTCTGCTTGTTGTCCTATTGTTGGTGTACGTGCCACCTGGCCTTCAGACCGAGACTTATCGTGATCTGGGGAATGTCTTTCTTTCCCTACCTCATGGTGACTTAGTGATTGGCGGCGATTTCAATTCAGTTTTGGATGGCGAAATGGATCGTATTCCATCTCGAGTGCTTCGACAATCACAAAAATGGTTGCCGGACTTTCTGGCAGCGCTGGGTCTGATAGATAGTTGGCATGTGCTTAACCCAACGGCCACGCACCATACTCATGTCTCGGCGGCTCATGGTAGCCTGTCTAGGATAGACTATGTTTTGCTTCCGTCGGCGATGGCGCCTAAGATTCGGGAGGCACGTTACTTCGGGAGAGGTATATCTGATCATTCCCCGATATGGGTGTTCCTTGACCTAAAGTTGCCAGCGGTTGGAAGGGTGGCTCCCCTGAGTGCGTGGCAGTTAAAAGACCCCGCTATTAAGAAAGGAGTCTTTCAGATGTCGGATTGTTATTTTCGGGAGAATTTAGGCTCGGTGGGTACCGCTCAAACCCTTTGGGAAGCATATAAGACTGTGGCAAGGGGAGAAGTGTTGTCTTTGGTGGCCGGGAAGAAAAAGAGGGCACAAGCGGAGATGATTCGGAAGGAGGCTGAGATTGCACGCTTAGAAGAGAAGGTGACTGCAGCGCATCCGCCGGCTGATCTTCATCAGTTGCACCTACGTGAGGAGGAGTATAGAGTGCTTGCCAAGGATAGGGCAGTCGTGAGTCATGCTGCGGTCCAGAGCCGTATTTATGAGCACGGAGATAAGGCCGGAAAGTTGATTGCTTGGCTCGAGCGTGGGGAGCGGGCCTCCGTATTGGTACCAGAGTTAGAGGGGTCGGAGTCGGGGATGCTTACAGATCCACAGGAAGTGGCAGATGAGTTCGCTCATTACTACCAAAAGGTTTACATGGAGGGGAGTGCGTTTATGGTGGCCGAGAATAGAGAGATGATTAGAGACATCGTTATGCCCTGTTTGTCTGAGGACGACAAAGATTTCGTTGATTCTGCGCTGACAGATGACGAGGTAGCCCAGGTGATTAGGCAGATCAAATCTGGTAAGGCGACTGGTCCGAATGGGATCCCTATCGAACTGTATGAGTTGAACGCAAATAAGCTGGCACCCTATGTGCGCGCCATGTTTATGGAAAGCAGGGAGTGCAGTGAGCTCCCCTATGATCAGCGCATCGCTAATGTAGTGGTTCTTCATAAAACGGGAAAACCCAAGAAGCAGTGCCCCTCTTATAGGCCTATATCACTTCTCAATGCGGAGCCCAAAATATTGGCCAAACCTCTAGCTACCAGGTTGGTCAAGGTGATATCGTCTTTAGTTCATCCGGATCAGTCTGGCTTTATGCCTCGTCGGAACACGGCTCTGAATCTGCGTCGGCTGCACGGGGTCCTCGGAGGGGCCTCGAAATAGCATGAACGACGGTGTTGGTCTCCTTGGATGCTTCGATGGCATTCGATCGGGTGGAGTGGCGGTATTTATTTGCGGTGTTGGAAAATAATTACAAGTCTCGCGCATTTCAATTAGGGAGTTGAACCAGGCAGGGATGTCCGCTGTCCCCACTGCTCTTTGCACTCGCGATGGAACCGTTGGCGGCGTGGGTACGATGGGACAGGTCGATCCGGGGCTTGCGGTGGACTTCTAACTGGGAAGATAAGATTTCGTTACATGCCGATGATGTGTTGCTTTACCTTACGAGGCCTAAGGAGTCCTTTGGGGTTTTCTTAGATGTGTTGGCTATTTTCAGCAGGCATTCTGGATTGGTCATTAACTGGGCCAAGTCAGTGATTTTTGTGTTGGCTGGGGACCCTCCGGTGGTCCCGCGGTAGTGTCCTGTGCGGATTGAGACAACTGGGTTTCGGTATCTGGGTATCTATATCACACTCGATCCGAAGTTGCGATATGAGAATAACCTGGCTGCTCCGTTGAGTAGGTGTAGGGTAGATGTGGGATAGATGTGGAACGCTGGAGGTGCCTTCCTCTCTGTATGCTCGGGAGGGCCATTTTGTTTAAAATGATGGCGCTTCCTTGGTTTTTGTAAGCATTGCAGAACTCGATGGACCCTGTGCCGGTAACTTATTTTAGGGAGATAGAGGCCCTCCAGAGGTAGCTCCTTTGGGGTGGCAGTGCTCGTATAGTTTTCAGCAAGTTGACCCTCCCTTGGTATGACGGTGGGATTGGGCTTCCAGATATTCGTAAGTACTACTGGGCTTATCAGTTGGCCGCAGTTAACCATGTGGTCTATGGGATCCTAGGGAACCCGGGATACCCCATGGACCGGGGTCAAGCCCCCGGAGGGATCATTGATAGAGCTTTGTATTCTAGACCTGGTAGATTTCCCCTGACTGGCCCAACTGCCCATGTGATACAGGTGTGGCATGCGGCTAATAAATGTCTTGGGTGGGAGGGAAGACTTACGTTGGCCACCCCTCTGTTCAACTCTGAGAAGTTGGGTAGTATGTGGAAAACCAAGGGCTTCGATAAGTGGGACCTCATTGGCATTAATAGGATTAGAGATGTCTGGGGGAAGGGCACGGTCCATACGTTTGAGGCTCTGGTGGAACAATGTGACTTGCATCAGAATGAACATTTCCGCTATTTGCAGGTGAGGCACGCTTTGACTACACAGGTCCCAAGGGGTGCGGTTCTTCCGGAGGCGTCCCCTCTGGAGGATCGGGTATTAGACGGACATATCCCGGAGAAGACGATATTGTTGGTTTATCGTAAACTGGTAAATCACTCCGGGGACCCACTTTTGAAGCTCAGAGCTCAGTGGTGTGCGGATGGGCTGGAGTTGGATGACGAGGACTGGACTGAGGCTGTGGCCTCTCCAAAAGTAGTTGCTATCCAGATGCGGCTCCGATTAGTGCAGTTAAAGATCTTGCATAGATCTTATATTACGGGGCCGTGCCTGGTAAGAATGGGGCGGGCTGAGAGTGGGGCCTGTAGGCGAGAATGTGGATAAGAGGGTACCCTGATGCATACTGTGTGGCATTGTGCTATGGTACAGACATACTGGGCCGGACTACATGCTGAGCTGGGGAAGGTGTTGGGAATGGAGGTGAAGCCAGAGGCTCGTATATGTCTGCTAAATGTTTGGGAACCGTCTGATTTAAGTGTGTATCAAAAACAGTGGGTTACGTTGCCTTACATGGTGGCTAAGCGTAATATCGCCCAACTTTGGGGAGCTAGCCAACCGCCCGAGTCACTAAATGGGCGGAAGACCTAGATTGGTGTATGTTCAGGGAGAAGTCAGCCTATGTGGCCCGGGGATGCCCGCGAAAGTGGGGTAAGATTTGGGAGGCGTGGAATGGATACCGGGGTGAAATCTGTGATCCACCTGAGTCAGGCCTCGATGAAGAAACACAGGAATCCGATGAACCCTAACTGTTGAATGTGGGACATTTTATTCTGCTTGGTATTGTGACCTGTGCATTTGAATTGCCGACTTTCACCTGAGAGTTATTTTATGTAATTTTATTTTGTGGTTTAATAAAAAGATTTAAAAAATAAAAAAAACTCTTCTTGCCAAGGAAACCTCTTACATCATTGTTACTCTTAGGTGATGATTAATTCTAAATTATTCAATTCATTCTGACTTGTGTTTAATCCCTTCCCCACTCACTTCATGGCCTAAATAAGTTAATTTCATGTGTGCAAACTTACACTTGGAATATTCTGCTGTAAGACCTTTCTTTTTCAAATTACTAAGCACTTGCAAGAGCCTGGTGTCATGTTCCTCTCTTATTTTTCCCATGGATAAAAAGTCATCCTGAAAAGCTGACATGCTCCAAGCCTTTAAGTAGCTTATACCTCAACCTCTTGAACATGGCTCCTGCTGGACCTAATCAAAAATGAACTGCAACAAATTTAAAGCATCCAAACGATGTAAAAAAGACAGTCAACCTCCTGTTTTTGGGATGCAAAAGAACCTGGTGCTATGCAGTAGTTAGACCAATTGATAAAAACCATTTACCATCCTTTGTGTGTCAACATTTATTGATTCCAGGGAACTGAAACTGATCCGCTAGAATGTTTTTATTTAAATCCCTAAGTTCGATGCATAACTGTTGGACAGGCCCCACGAAGGGCTCGCTCCCTCCCCGCATGACAGGGCCCAGACACCGGCTCTCCGGGGGCTACCCGCAGAAGCAACCCGCAACCCGTCCCCTCCGGGACGCCTGCTCCCGGATATCTCTCAATCAATCAATCAGTACATTTATAGAGCGCACTACTCACCCGTAGGGTCTCTGTGTCACGGGCCCGGGCCCCCGGCAGCCCCATTGCCCGGCCCAGCCGCCATCTTGGACACTGCACCACGCGGCCGCGTGGCCTCAGCTCGACCCCAACCCTGGGCCCGGCCAGGCCCCGCCATCCCGGCACCACCATCCATCCAGGAGGTGAACGGACCACTTGGCAGGCTAATGGGAGAAAGACGTGTCGATGGCTCTCCCCCGCCAGGTGCCGATCGCCCCCAGCCTCCTCGGGTGCTGGCTCCACCCCCCTGCTGGGTGTCTGGACTCCCTCATCCCGGACCTCCCGACCTCCCAGTGCGAGGGTCCGGACATCAAAGGGCGCCAGACCTATAACCGAGGAGCCCCAGAGCAGGAAGGCAGTTGTATCCTGGAGTCGAGAGACACCGAGAAGAACTCATCCTTGACGGACTGCTGGCGCTGCCGCAGCCCTGCCTTGTGAACTATCGTCCTGCCTGCTGGCGCTGCCGCGGCCTTCTGCAACCTTCATCCTCGTGGGACCTGCTGGCGCTGCCGCGGCCCGTTGTAACTTCCATCTTCGTTGGGACCTGCTGGCGCTGCCGCGGCCCGTTGCCACCTACGATCTCTTCGGGACCTGCTGGCGCTGCCGCGGTCCGACCCGTCCGACCGCCGAGCTCGAGGATTGTGAGCTACCGCCGTTTCACCTCAGTACCCGTAGGTACCAAGACTGTCCCGCTACCCCCTTTGCCTACTAGAGACTAGAATTGAGAGGATCATCGTGTCCTGATCTCCTTGTATCGTACTACCTTACTTCAAGAACTGCCTATAAAAGGTGTTACTCTGATCTTCGTGTGGTGTCCATCTGTGGGGGGGGGGGAGTTACTTGTCTGTACGATCGCTGGAGACGGCCCTCACCGGAGGCCTCTCCCCTTGTGCTCGGCCGACCCTCCAGGTCCCCGTCTAACATTGGTGGCCAGCGGCGCGATCCGAACCAACGCGTAACCGTACAGAGAGTAACTCACCCTACGACTAATCCGCAATGACGACCAGAGAGAGCGGATCTGCAGAGAAATTCCAGATGGAAAAACTGGAAGAGTACAACCACCGAGAGCTAAAACAATTTTGCATAGAACTAGGCATTGCCACCACCGGTCTGAGCACGAAAGAGGACTTCAAACACGCCCTAGAATCCTGGGCAGAGACAAATATCGCCGGACCCCGGGACCCCGAAGCCCCGGAGACAAACACCACTCTGACGGAAGAAAGGAGAACGGATCTCTCCCGGGAAGAGATCCGAGAACGAGAGAAAAATAGACTACACGAGTTAGAGTTGGCACGGCTCAAATTAGACGGAGAATTGAAACTGGCAGAACAAAAGATGAACTTAGAACACTTACGGCTCCAAGAAGAGCGAGAGGAAAAGCAGAGACAGAGAGAACTCGAAGAAAAAAGACTGGCATACGAACACGAGTGCAAGCTAGCGGAGATAGAAATGCGCAAACAGAACAAAGACCTAGGGGTGCCCGAGCAACCGCGCCCCCCAGGTACTACCGAACAGAAGGTCCACATCCCCAAGGATGTGGTCCGTGAATACTATCGGAACGACGACATACAGCAGTGGTTCAAGGCCTACGAGATCGCCATGACTGCCCACCGGATCGCTCGAAGTGACTGGGGAGCCGGTCTATGGGGGAGATTCGTCAATGAAGGCCGGGATGCCCTGCTGCAGCTTCCGGACCATCAAATGACGTCCTATGACCACATGAAGGCCGCCCTCCTCAGTCGATATGGGCTGACGCCCGAGATGTACCGCCAGAGGTTCCGCAACTGCACCCGGATCCCGGGTACAACCTGGATAGAATATGTGAACTATTTCAGCCGAGCCTTCGAGGGATGGATCAAGGGTAGCAACGTAACAACCTACGAACAGCTCTTCAACCTCATTGTGTGGGAGCACCTCTCCAACAACTGCTTCGTCGAGCTCAGGCAGCACCTCCTCGACAGTAAATTGACTGACCCACGGCAGCTCGCCGCCGAGGCTGACCGATGGGAGAGCACCCGAGTGACCCGGAGTGGGCCAAACGAGCAGAACAGAACCAACCAAGGTCATCATCGTCCCCGAGGAGGAGGAGGAGGACAGGGCCGGGGCAGAGACGCCGTCCCGGCCGCTCCCGCCAACAACACCCCGCCCCCGGCCGGCCGGGGCAACCCCCCGATGCGCCCGGGGTTCCGAGCCAACGTTACATGTCATCGATGCCAGCGAGTCGGCCACTATGCCAGTGACCCGACCTGCCCAAAGAACCAGACCCCCGGACCCCGCCAGGTGGCTGCCGCCGCCCTAGGAGAAGAGCAAGTCTCCGAAGAGCCTGAAGAGTATGAGCAGGAGCAGCCCGAGTGGGAACCTGCCGCCATGACCCTGGCCTGCCTAGGGGGAAGAGACCTGATCCCGCGGGCTCCCCTACCAGCCAACACCAGGAAATACAGCCAGTGGGTGAACATAAATGGGCGTAAGGCCGAAGCCCTGCGTGACACAGGGGCCAGTGTGACGGCCGTCCGTTGTCACCTGGTGACCCCTGAACAAATTCTGCCAAACGTTCTTTGCCCCGTCCGATCGGCCGACAATTCGGAGAGCCTGTGTCGGATGGCCTGCGTCCCCTTCGAATGGGGAGGAGTCTCCGGTATGTTAAAAGTGACTGTCTGCGACGATGCCCCCGTGGACTGCCTCCCGGGGAACGATCTCGAGAGTTCCCCGTGGGCAGCCGTTGAAAGAAGAGAGCACCTGGGGATGTTAGGCCTCCCGGGCTGGGCGTGCGTAACAACCCGGTCCATGGCCGCCGACACCATCCCTAGATCTGAAGAACCCGAATGGCCAGCACCTCCTCCCCCGATTGCTCCAGAGGGAGACTCCATCCCTACCGACACCCCGGAACAAACCCACGAAGAGCCCGCTCAGCCCCAAGACCTTCCGGACCTGGCTCAGTGGCGTCAGGAAGGGGGGCCCACCCAAGAACAATTCCGGCAAGAGCAAAAGACATGTCCCTCCCTCGAGGGACTGCGACAGCAAGCGCTCACCCAGGGCGCAGGAGACACCGCAGGGGCCCACTGGATCTATTGGGACAATGACCTACTGTACAGCGAACAAAGAATAGCGGAGCTGGGGGCCAGTTGAGTGCTGGTGGTGCCCCTCCGTTTCAGAGACTTCCTTCTGAACTTGGCCCATGATGTCCCCCTGGCTGGACACTTGGGGCAAGACAAAACATACAACCGCCTGGTGACTCACTTTTACTGGCTGAAAATGAGAAATGACGTCTCCACCCACTGCCGGTCCTGCCCGACCTGCCAGGCCAGCGGGAAGAGCGGCCGCAAACTCAAGGCACCTCTGCAACCATTCCCCGTTGTGACCAACCCGTTCGAAAGGGTGGGAATAGACATTGTGGGGCCCCTGGACCCCCGAACAGCACAAGGGCATCGATTCATCCTGGTCCTGGTGGACCACGCCACCCGCTATCCTGAGGCGGTTCCCCTTCGAACTGTAACAGCACCAGTGGTAGGTCGAGCCTTAATGGGGGTCTTCTCTCGAGTGGGCTTCCCCAGGGAAGTCGTCAGCGACAGGGGCACAAACTTTATTTCAAAATATATGAAATCCCTATGGCAACAGTGCGGAGTCACCTACCAATTCACAACCCCCTATCACCCGCAAGGAAACGGACTGGTCGAGCGATTCAACCGCACTCTCAAGGGGATGATCATGGGGCTGGAAGAACCCCTACGCCGCCAGTGGGACGTGCTACTACCGTGCCTCCTCTTCGCCTACCGAGAAGTCCCCCAGAAGTCCCTCGGCTTCAGCCCTTTCGAACTCCTGTACGGACACCCTGTTCGTGGGCCTCTCAGCCTAGTTAAAGAAGACTGGGAAATGGCCCCCCTGAAGACCCCTCCAGACGTCTACAAGTACCTCCTGACCCTCCATAATCAGACCCGGCGATTCAGAGAGCTCGCCAAAGCCAATCTTGAAGCCAGTCAGGAGGACATGAAGAAGTGGTACGATCAACATGCCTCCTCCATCGAATTCGAGCCTGGCCAGCAGGTATGGGTGATGTCCCCCATCGAACCATGTGCCTTACAGGACAAATGGACGGGGCCCTTCCAGGTGATCGAGCGTAAGAGCCCCGTCACCTACCTCATCGACATGGAATCCCCCCGGAACCCCCTCCGGGTCCTCCACGCCAACAGACTCAAACCCCACTTCGTGCGCTCGGAGCTCAGCCTGCTGATGGCTACAGACAGTGGGGCGGAAGAGGACTCCGAGCCCCTCCCTGACCTACTGGGGGCCGGGGAAAAAGATGGTTCAGTGGACGGGGTCCAACTCTCCGAGGCTCTGACCCCGGAGCAGCGCCAAGACTGTCGGGCCCTCCTGCTGCAATTTGCAAACCTATTCTCCCTCACACCCGGGGTCACCCCCTGGTGTCTGCACGACGTGGACACTGGCGACAGTCCTCCTATCCGACACCGGCCGTACCGAGTACCAGATCGGGTACGCACCTGCATCCAAGAAGAAGTCTCCAAGATGCTCGCACTCGGAGTCATCGAACCCTCGGACAGCCCCTGGGCCAGCCCGGTTGTACTGGTCCCCAAAGCTGCGGCCCCGGGCACCACACCCGAGCTCCGGTTCTGCGTCGACTATCGGGGTCTGAACGCTGTCACCCGAACCGACGCTCACCCCATCCCCCGAGCCGACGAACTAGTTGACCGCATGGGGGCGGCCCGCTACCTAAGCATCTTCGACCTGACGGCGGGCTACTGGCAGATCGGCCTCACCCCCAGGGCACAAGAACGATCCGCTTTCTCCACCCCGGATGGACACTACCATTTCAGAGTGATGCCATTCGGCATGAAAAACGCTCCAGCCACGTTTCAACGACTTGTGAACCAGGTATTGGCGGGCCTCGAAGAGTTCAGCGCCGCATACCTGGACGACATCGCGGTGTATAGCCGCCACTGGTCAGACCACCTCCGCCACCTCCGAGGGGTCCTGCAGGCCCTCCAACGGGCCGGCCTCACAATCAAGGCCAGCAAGTGCCAAATCGGCCAGGGGTCCGTGACCTACCTCGGACACCAAGTGGAGAGCGGTCTGGTGGCCTCCCTCCAGCTCAAGATCGCTGCCATCCAGTCCTGGCGCCCCCCCGTAACCCAAACGGAGGTCCAAGCCTTCTTGGGGCTCACCGGATACTATCGGCAGTTCGTAAAGGACTATGGCAGCATTGTGGGGCCCCTCACGGAACTCACATCCAAGACCAACCCAAAAACAGTCAACTGGACTCCTGACTGTCAAGCGGCCTTCGAGAGGCTGAAGGCCGCCATGTGCACAGCTCCTGTGCTCCAGGCCCCCGACTACAGCCGTGAGTTCATCGTCCAGACTGATGCCTCAGACCATGGCATCGGGGCCGTCCTCTCCCAACTGAACCCCGAGGGAGTCGACCAACCAGTGGCCTTCATCAGCAGACGCCTCCTGCCCCGAGAACAGCGCTGGAGCACCATTGAGCGAGAGGCCTTCGCAGTAGTATGGGACCTCAAGAAGCTCCGGCCTTACCTCTTCGGAACCCACTTCCGGGTGCAAACAGATCATCGGCCCCTGCAATGGCTAATGCAAATGCGGGGGGAGAACCCCAAACTATTGCGATGGTCCATCTCCCTGCAGGGGATGGACTTCACTGTGGAGCATCGCCCTGGCCAAGACCACGCCAACGCGGATGGCCTGTCCCGCTTTTTCCGCCTCGACGAGGAGAGTCCCCAAGAGGATGGGTGACTCTCCCCACCTTCAGCTGGGGGGGACGCATGTTGGACAGGCCCCACGAAGGGCTCGCTCCCTCCACGCATGACAGGGCCCAGACACCGGCTCTCCAGGGGCTACCCGCAGAAGCAACCCGCAACCCGTCCCCTCCGGGACGCCTGCTCCCGGATATCTCTGTGTCACGGGCCCGGGCCCCCGGCAGCCCCATTGCCCGGCCCAGCCGCCATCTTGGACACTGCACCACGCGGCCGCGTGGCCTCAGCTCGACCCCAACCCTGGGCCCGGCCAGGCCCCGCCATCCCGGCACCACCATCCATCCAGGAGGTGAACGGACCACTTGGCAGGCTAATGGGAGAAAGAAGTGTCGATGGCTCTCCCCCGCCAGGTGCCGATCGCCCCCAGCCTCCCCGGGTGCTGGCTCCACCCCCCTGCTGGGTGTCTGGACTCCCTCATCCCGGACCTCCCGACCTCCCGGTGCGAGGGTCCGGCCGGACATCAAAGGGCGCCAGACCTATAACCAAGGAGCCCCAGAGCAGGAAGGCAGTTGTATCCTGGAGTCGAGAGACACCGAGAAGAACTCATCCTTGACGGACTGCTGGCGCTGCCGCAGCCCTGCCTTGTGAACTATCGTCCTGCCTGCTGGCGCTGCCGCGGCCTTCTGCAACCTTCATCCTCGTGGGACCTGCTGGCGCTGCCGCGGCCCGTTGTAACTTCCATCTTCGTTGGGACCTGCTGGCGCTGCCGCGGCCCGTTGCCACCTACGATCTCTTCGGGACCTGCTGGCGCTGCCGCGGTCCGACCCGTCCGACCGCCGAGCTCGAGGATTGTGAGCTACCGCCGTTTCACCTCAGTACCCGTAGGTACCAAGACTGTCCCGCTACCCCCTTTCCCTACTAGAGACTAGAATTAAGAGGATCATCGTGTCCTGATCTCCTTGTATCGTACTACCTTACTTCAAGAACTGCCTATAAAAGGTGTTACTCTGATCTTCGTGTGGTGTCCATCTGTGGGGGGGGGGGGAGTTACTTGTCTGTACGATCGCTGGAGACGGCCCTCACCGGAGGCCTCTCCCCTTGTGCTCGGCCGACCCTCCAGGTCCCCGTCTAACAATAACCTAATTTTATTATTGCCACATTGCGTGACTTCCAAAGCTGCTGCCCAATCCGATGAGCCAATTTCAATTTGTCAAGCTCCTTAGAAATCTCATCACCAATCGTAATTGGAATATTACTAGCTTTATGTACCAACATAATAGCACTTTCTTTTAATAATATTTTGTGTTTTAAATCTTTCCAATTAACCAGTCTTACCTATTTATTTGTCTGATTGTTGCACAAGAACTTGTTCTGGACTGGTAGGATTTAGTATCATACCAAGATATGTGTGTAAATGTAAATGTATGAAACTTATATAGCGCAGGACTTACCCTGGGGCATCTCCGCGCTTGCTTAGGGAACCCGTCCTGGTATTCCCCTGTGAGAAACCCCGGCAGGGTATCCACAAGGTGAAAGCCAGGCATCCCGCCGCGAGGGGCCGATGTGGAGATTAAGCAAGCTATTGCCCAGAGTCGCAGAGTGTGACCCCGTGAGTCGAGTAGGCACCGGAGCGAGAATTGTCGAGACCGTGGAATTTATGAGCCCGAGACCCGCCGAGGCGGGGAATCGAACCCTGGTCCACGGTCGATCTCAGATTCCGGGTCTGCCGCCTCTAACCATTGAGCCACACTTCTCCCTGACCTACTGGGGGCCGGGGAAAAAGATGGTTCAGTGGACGGGGTCCAACTCTCCGAGGCTCTGACCCCGGAGCAGCGCCAAGACTGTCGGGCCCTCCTGCTGCAATTTGCAAACCTATTCTCCCTCACACCCGGGGTCACCCCCTGGTGTCTGCACGACGTGGACACTGGCGACAGTCCTCCTATCCGACACCGGCCGTACCGAGTACCAGATCGGGTACGCACCTGCATCCAAGAAGAAGTCTCCAAGATGCTCGCACTCGGAGTCATCGAACCCTCGGACAGCCCCTGGGCCAGCCCGGTTGTACTGGTCCCCAAAGCTGCGGCCCCGGGCACCACACCCGAGCTCCGGTTCTGCGTCGACTATCGGGGTCTGAACGCTGTCACCCGAACCGACGCTCACCCCATCCCCCGAGCCGACGAACTAGTTGACCGCATGGGGGCGGCCCGCTACCTAAGCATCTTCGACCTGACGGCGGGCTACTGGCAGATCGGCCTCACCCCCAGGGCACAAGAACGATCCGCTTTCTCCACCCCGGATGGACACTACCATTTCAGAGTGATGCCATTCGGCATGAAAAACGCTCCAGCCACGTTTCAACGACTTGTGAACCAGGTATTGGCGGGCCTCGAAGAGTTCAGCGCCGCATACCTGGACGACATCGCGGTGTATAGCCGCCACTGGTCAGACCACCTCCGCCACCTCCGAGGGGTCCTGCAGGCCCTCCAACGGGCCGGCCTCGCAATCAAGGCCAGCAAGTGCCAAATCGGCCAGGGGTCCGTGACCTACCTCGGACACCAAGTGGAGAGCGGTCTGGTGGCCTCCCTCCAGCTCAAGATCGCTGCCATCCAGTCCTGGCGCCCCCCCGTAACCCAAACGGAGGTCCAAGCCTTCTTGGGGCTCACCGGATACTATCGGCGGTTCGTAAAGGACTATGGCAGCATTGTGGGGCCCCTCACGGAACTCACATCCAAGACCAACCCAAAAACAGTCAACTGGACTCCTGACTGTCAAGCGGCCTTCGAGAGGCTGAAGGCCGCCATGTGCACAGCTCCTGTGCTCCAGGCCCCCGACTACAGCCGTGAGTTCATCGTCCAGACTGATGCCTCAGACCATGGCATCGGGGCCGTCCTCTCCCAACTGAACCCCGAGGGAGTCGACCAACCAGTGGCCTTCATCAGCAGACGCCTCCTGCCCCGAGAACAGCGCTGGAGCACCATTGAGCGAGAGGCCTTCGCAGTAGTATGGGACCTCAAGAAGCTCCGGCCTTACCTCTTCGGAACCCACTTCCGGGTGCAAACAGATCATCGGCCCCTGCAATGGCTAATGCAAATGCGGGGGGAGAACCCCAAACTATTGCGATGGTCCATCTCCCTGCAGGGGATGGACTTCACTGTGGAGCATCGCCCTGGCCAAGACCACGCCAACGCGGATGGCCTGTCCCGCTTTTTCCGCCTCGACGAGGAGAGTCCCCAAGAGGATGGGTGACTCTCCCCACCTTCAGCTGGGGGGGACGCATGTTGGACAGGCCCCACGAAGGGCTCGCTCCCTCCACGCATGACAGGGCCCAGACACCGGCTCTCCAGGGGCTACCCGCAGAAGCAACCCGCAACCCGTCCCCTCCGGGACGCCTGCTCCCGGATATCTCTGTGTCACGGGCCCGGGCCCCCGGCAGCCCCATTGCCCGGCCCAGCCGCCATCTTGGACACTGCACCACGCGGCCGCGTGGCCTCAGCTCGACCCCAACCCTGGGCCCGGCCAGGCCCCGCCATCCCGGCACCACCATCGAATCGATATAATTGATCCCTACACCCCAATAAAGATGGACATTTCCTGGAGACATAAAGTTTGCAAACAGCTTCTCTATACTTGAACTTAAATACCCTATGCTACTTTTAAGAACAAAGCATTCTTGTATTTCTTAAATGAACTTGGTAGCATTCTTATCAGCAGCAGCAGAGCCACAGTCTTGAATGACAGGGGCGAGGAACACCTTCACATAGGTTACTACAGGGTAGGCACACTTTAAGCTGCCATCTGATTGGCTACTCTGGTGTCCAAACTACCCCTGAAAGTCACAAAAAAAGGGAAGCAAACTGGTGCAAAGAGTAGATTTGTTATTTACTTTCCAGCACAAAAAGTTTTTGCACTGAAAGTGTGGAAATCACAGAAATTACGGTTAGCATAAGCTGAAGCCATTTTGTTTGTGGCATCCATTTTAGTTAGCCATGTGCTTCTCTTGTCTTCACTGGTGCCTGCTCTTGTATTTCGCTTGAGTCATCAACTCTTTCAGCACTGAGCCAGAGCCTTGCTCAGAAAGGCCTGTAGCTTCTATTCCAACTAATGTAAGGGTTTTTGTTACTCCTCCCACTCTGTTGACTAAGTAGTTTCCAGTTGTCCATATATGTGAATAGCTGTTCTTGTGTATACTGGTACCGCCTTTTTTTGAGTCTTCATGCTTACTCAGCTATAAACTGGCCAAAAAAGGCCCATGGTTTCTGTACTCCTTGAACTAACTCCTACAGTGGCATAAGGGTACTGTATTGAGGTAGTCTCCCTCATGAGAGGTTAATAAATCTGTTTTCTTTGATATTACAGCTTCCGTGCCAATCTCTATTTTGTTAGTCTAAGGACTTAAGGACAAAGAAGGGAGAACCTCTGCACCAGTGGCCCCCTGAAAAGGTTCACTCCCACAAATTGGCACTCGTCACGTGGGGCTCATCGGAGACGCAGTCGCCCTAAAGAGTGGTCTCGACTGAGGTTTGGAATCTCGCTGAGGATGTACACTGCACGATGAGACCCTTGTCTTTGCAGACCAGAGTGCTTTTCCGATTTTCCTGATTTGACCCTCCTGGTGGTGGCCGGTCCCCGACTGAGATCCCTTTGGTGTTTGTCTCACAGTGATCATTAGAGCTTGGCAGTTGGAAGCTGGAGACTTTTGTTTGGTAAGGTCGCGATGCAACACTCTTGTTTTGGATTAGCTTGGCCAAGATTCTGGTTTGTTTGTTTGCTGCAGCAAATAAAGGCAGGGAATGAGGAGATTTTTTCTCTACTTTTGGATAGTTCTCAGGATAAATACGCTTTGACTATAATATTATATCGCATTGTAATATTTTTGGCATGCCTGAACCTAGCATATTTCCTAGAATGTGTTGCCGTCTTGGGGGTGCCAATATGGATTTAGAAAGTACTCAGCTGGCTCCCCTAGAGGGGATACCTAATAGGTTTATGTACATCAAATATGGTATCTATAATGTATAGTACTCTGTGGAACAAATACACCAAAAAGGATCCTGATCTACGCACTTAGTATAATTCGTAAATGGTGATATGGAGCGCTTTTGAGTGTTCCGCCAGCTCCATTGGTAATTCGGTGTATTTTGGAAAAGGTCTGGGGCTAGAGCCTGTCGTTTGTAAATATGATTTACAATTGGTATTTACAAATGGTTTGGTTTGAGTACAGTCTGTGGGCTGCCTCTTTTTTTTGTCCTCAGTGTTGATGTGTGTGATGATTGTTTGAGTATCTACGTGGTTTGTGGACTGACACCGATGGTGATGCTTGTGAAGTTCTTGTTTGACTGAGTAGCGACTGTGCTTTTTGTGTAAGAATGGCTTGCCTTAGCAAGCAGTGTTGTGTGTTCTGAGTGTGTGGCCCCCTTCTTTAAAATGTCTGGAATGAGCTCAATTTCATTTGTTGTCGTCATTGTGTTCTGCAGATGCCATTGGAAGAATTACACTTTAAAATTCAAAGGGTGAATTATATAACATATGCTAAATTGCTGAATGCTACTATTAAAAGTAAAGCAGTAACAAAGTATAGATGTCTGAACCTACAATTATTATATCGCCCCAGTGGTAAAACACAAAATTAGAATTAACACTCAATAGGAAAAAAATAGGCCTCACGGAAAGAGAAAAAAAAGAATTTGTGTGCTTTACACAACTAGGACTCTACACAAAATGTTACAGCATTATCCTTAGATACATTATATTAAATATTGAAAGGCATTTACATTATCTGAGTAATTGGTTGCTGCTAAAATAAAAGCGTCCTTTTTGTACCACATTGCAAAACGATAGATTTTGACTGGCTTGGAATGCCTGGGTTTTAAATAGAATGAACCACGTTCATTCCCAGCACCAGAAAGAGAGCTTTTAACAGCTGTTCAATGAATGGTAATGAACGGTTTATTAACATTTTAGGGTTTCTGTGAGGAAGATAGAATACAGCAAGGGTTTTTTTTTCTCCTGAAAAAACGTAGAAGCTTCCGCCTGCTGGTTGTGAAACACAGCTGAGTAAAGAACACATGGCTCATAAGCTACAGATAAATGCTGTGGCAACTAGGTTTTAAGGTAGCACAAATTGGTATGAAGGCCTGTGCATTAAAGACTACTGATTTTGAAAAGTTAGAAATCATTATTTTGGATAAAAGAGAAAGGATTAAAAGTAAGTACTTTCTTTCTTGTTGCTTTCCTAATAAAGCACATCTGTGGATCTGATGGTAAATAATTACTGCCCTCTAAAAAGTGACACAAACTTTTCATGGTTCAGTAAAGCTTCTGTGCTTAGTGTTATAAATAAATGCGTTTAAAGGTAAAAGGAAAGGAATAAGGCTTGCTTTTCGTATGTGGAAACAAAAGGACTAATGATCATTATTTAAAAACAATGACTACATGAAAAAATTGTTAAGAGTCATTGCAATAAAATAATTTTTGTTTTATCATGATCTTTATAATGTTTAAAAACATCATTGTGTAATAGTATTTAGCACTGTAGGACAATTACCCTTTGCAAAGTATGTATTCAGATTTCAATGTGCACATTAAGATTTCTATTTCCAACTGGTTAAAATATGTTGTTGCACCAAATTAAAAGGGTGAATATGAGTCTATCTAACAACGCAAATATTACTGTCTCTTAGTGACAAACCTAAAATCTAGTATGGCCTGATGGCTACAGTGTCAAATATAAAGGCTAATAAAAGATATGCAAAGAGTAGCTGTACAGACGTGTGAATTACATTGCAGGCCTTTATGCATAAGAATCCTGGGCACACAATGTCATTCAGAAAACTGGAATTTTGAGCAAGTTCTTTAGGTGCTAGAACGCATATTTCACAGGAATAAAAACAAAAATAAGACAGCAAAAGTGTATCCTACCTTTAAATTATCAGCACACAGGCACGGAGCAGGAATGCCTTTCAGCCGTGCTTCTCGGGAGTTACTTTGAATTGTAAATGGCCGCATGGGAATAGCTTTGCTCAGGCAGGGAACAACAGGTTTAAGAGTCAAAGGCCAAGTTCTGTATTTAGAACTGACCAGCACTACTGAACACAAAATGTCCAATCAGGGAGCCACGGTGACAGTATGTGATTTCTACATTACACTATGAAAGCTTGTAATGTTGAAGAGTAGTTTAATAAAGTAATTTATTTGTATTAATTCAAATACATGATTCTAACATTGTAGTGTAAAACACTACAGATAATGTAAATTTTGCTCTAATGATGTCTCAGGCTATAATGTGCCTAGGAATATTAGGGTCAAAATTAACTCTCAATTCATGTTACTAATATTTAGGATATTGTCCTTAGTAATTTAACTACATTTAAGAAATGGAAGAATTTACTTATTTGTTTCAATGAACTTATGGCTTTGATTAAGCCTTCCTGGAACAAGATTGGACATCACAGATCTGTTTGAGGTAACATTAGTTAAAGGAAATATTGCATATTCTGTTAGGGGATATCACTGTTTTCTTGAGAAATAATACAAGTGTAAGAGATATGCAGGGTGAGATGTATCCTATTGAATAAACATTATCAAGGGGTAGCAGCATCTGTAGGCCATGTACAGAGAATAGCTCTGCCATGCATACAGAAATACTGGTTTTCACTCAAAATTGTTGTGCTACAGCCAGATAAAAAGGCTATGAAATAAAGTTTGCATTAATGTGCTATCATGTTAAACTAGTACAATTGCTAGAGGAATTGGTAGTTTGTTACTAATGTTTTCTTGTTAGCTCAATGTGCTATTTACCTCCAACAAGTCTGTCTGTGTCCAGCTGCCAAAAGGGGTGTGTATTGTCGACAGGAGGTCACCTGCTAAGGTTAACTACTGTCAAAGGGGGTAAAGGAGACAAGCTCCTGGGCAAATTAAGGGTAAGCAAAATTAAGTAACACATTGTCCTTTTTCTTGATTTATGTGCTCTCTCTCTCTCTCTTTTTCTCACTCCCTCTTGAGCCTCTTTAAGCTGTCTAGGAACGGCCATGAATATGTTCTTGAACCAATAGTGACAAAGCACCTAACCAGTGCACGTCTAATTGGATATTCAGTAATACTGTTTTAAAATTGTTAGAATTTATAAAATGAATAAATAAATATGACATGTTACTGCCCATCCTGTCTGATAAAATTATGAAAGGATGGGTAGAATAGATTGATGTTCCCTTATTTGACCTTTAAGGGGAACTATATATTGGGGTTTTTTGTTTACAAATCTCTGGTGATAACACCATTATTGTTTATGTTATCATCATGCTCTATACAGTTTTGCAAAGGCATCACTAGTCTCTTATTAGTTAGTCTGTGCAATTGAGCTGACAGCCCTTATTAGAGTTGGTGAATAGGGTTTTTTTTCTCTGAAAATGATGTTACATTGTCCAGGTTGTGAAAAGTAGAATGCACAGGGTTCACAATGTTAGGAAAGACGCCTGTGTAATCCTTAGCAAACATTTTGAAGGAAAATATTGCTTCATAGTAGTTTGTTTGCCACAACAGGTTCTGCTGGAGAAATTCATGTACCCACTATGTTGAGGTTTTGTTAGTTATTTATGTACTAAGGATCCCTGTTAAATTAGCAGTTTTTAGATTTTCCTGCCGAGCTTATAACATGAGAGCATGGTCCCAAGCGTAAAATGTAGGTATTTTTACATAAGATAAATTTTTTTAGACGTGTTTGCAGTCCTGTACAAGTAGTGGAAGGTTCATAAGTAGAAGTGTAGTGAACTATATGACATATGAAAGACAAACTTGTTAAGACAAGAAGCACAAAAGAATGCTTGTTCTAAAAATTCCCTTTTTTGAGGTTCTTCAGATGAATAATATAGGAATACACAAATGTAAGGATTCAGAGTTTGTCTGTATTGTTTTTCTTTTTCCCTCAGAATTTAGTAAATAAACCCCGACTTCCTTGGCTGCTTGGGATTGGGAGAAACAAATCAAATCGTGTAACGTTTTGTTCTTGTCAAGTCATCAAAAGTTCCTTTTATACTCGCTAATATGTCTAGGGTGTTTTTTATATTTTCTGATAGATGAAGTGGTTCTTGGGTGCCCTGCTAATGAATGGGGATCCCTGAGACTAAAGAAGTTTTTTGAAATAGAGTATCCTCTCTGTTGATAGATTATTTGTATGCCTTGTCTAAAGATCTTTTGTTCTGACCACTAATAGATATCTGCTGCCCTACAACCATGCCAGAAGGGTCCGGACATCAGATCCAGCCTGGGGAGTCAGCGCCGATCCAGTTTGGAGCAAAGGTAAAGGGAACCAGCACAGACTTTGCTGGCAACTAGGCCTGCAGTGAAGGTAGAAGTCCGGAAACACAGGACCCATGAAAACGACGTGAAGTGTGTACCCCTGCCACTGTCTTGGATGAAAGACGGGGTCACAAATCAGGACGGAGAATTATTTGCGTTGATCCAGTTTTTGATGCCTAGCTGAGAGAGTCACAGACCGACAAGGATGGCAAGGAGGCTTTGCTTGAGGTGACTACCTCTGAAACAAGGGTTGCTTCAGATACTCCAGCACCAGGCCTCTGAGTCCTGGTCCCCAAGTGAATGCAAGTCTGCACCTCTGTTTGTTGATCAAGAGGTGCCTTGGCATACTAGGTACAATCTGTGGCCCGACAAAAGAGCAGTGTGCCAGCAGACCAACACAGGAGTTAGGGAAGAGCTTGAGTTCAGGGTACAGGTGCTGTGCCTTTGGTGCCTGTTAGATTAAAGTGAATAATACTGGTGCACTGCCTGAGACTCTGGACAGGATTATTGAGGGTGATTGCCCTGAAAGGTGATTGCCCTATCCTGAAAGAAGAAACTTTTCCCTTAAAACTGGGCCGTGTTTTCCTGAGTTGCATGTTGTGCAGCTCCACCGTGGGAGAAGTGAACACTTCATGAACAATAAGAGCCTGCCTGTGAGGCTCAGACGAACACAGGGAGAAGACCTCCCTCTGGCTGGTTGTACAGTGGCTTCTATTCTCCAAGTACTTTGTAGCAATGTACCCCTTTGGTTGTCCCATTTCTGAGGAGGAGCAGCCCTTCGCGGCTCCTCGTCCTAATTCCCATGGCCCCTTTTGGTCCTCCTGGTCCCCTGAAGTGAAAATTGTTTTTGTGATAATCTGTGTATTCTCTTTGATACTAGTATTTGCATTACTGTTTATTCTGCAAGAGAAACGTTTTATGCACACTTTGATAAATACTAGTCTTCCCTCCTCCTGAACATATCATTGGTACCTTAGCCCTCATAAAGAAGAACACTGGAAGGTTTATTAAAAATGTTTTTGTGTAGACATAGCATCCAACATGTGCTGTTGGCTATTTCCACTTGGCCTAAAACAAACACTGAAATTCATCCCAATATAGGAACTTGGATTTTAATTGGCTGGGTAGAACATTGTTTGTTACTTGGGGATGGAAACTGTTGACAATTCTATGTACATTCATTGCGATCCTACAGTCATGCTGTCTGTGCATTCAATGTGGCCCAATGCTTTGTTCCCTATGTATTTCTACTTATATTTCGCCAGTTAAACAAAATATTTAAAACATAAATGCCCACCTAGCAATGGATCAGGAATTTGAATGAATTTATGAAGATAGATGTGCAGGATAACTTCCATGCTTCTATTAATTCATAGCTGATATCTTCAGCTAATGCTAAAACGGATATCTGTGGAAATCGAAGAAATTACCGTTAGCATAAGCTGAAGCCATTTTGTTTGTGGCATCCATTTTAGTTAGCGATGTGCTCGCCACATGTGCTACTCCCGTCTTCACTGTTGCCTGCCCTTGTATTTCGCTTTAGTCATCAACTATAATTAACTCTTTCAGCACTGAGCCAGAGCCTTGCGCATGCTCAGAAAGGCTTGTAGCTGCCAGAATGCATCTGTCTTAGTGTGTAACTGTCAGGCTATTCCAACTGATGTAAGGGTTTTTGTTACTCCTCCCACTCTGTTGACTAAGTAGTTTCCGGTTGTCCGTATGTGTGAATAGCTATTCTTGTGTATACTTGTACCGCCTCTTTTTGAGTCTTCATGCTTAGTCAGCTATAAACTGGCCATAAAATGTCCATGGTTTCTGTACTCCTTGGACTACCTCCTACAGTGGCCTGGGGGTACTGTATTGACGTAGTGTCCCTCGTTAGAGGATAATAGATCTATTTTCTTTGATATTACAGTTTATGTGCCAATCTCTACTTTGTTAGTCTAAGGATTTAAGGACAAAGAAGGGCAATTCCCTGCACCAGTGGCCCCTAAAAATGCTCTAAAGTGCTTTGTGCTACCTTGCATCAAGGTGATGTCCAACTAGTAGTGCATAGGTGTTCCCCTGCTACCACCCATTGCTTTGATGTAAAACATAATCTGCTAACATTTAAAGGCAGGGCCTTGCACCTCTAGGTTAGCGATAACTTGGATAAATGTTTTTTTTTCTTCCAATATTTTCAAACTTTGCCTGTAAGCTGCACTGTACAGTGCATACACACTCTTTGAAAAGTGTTAAAGTGTGTCTTAGTGTAGTGCTTTTGTAATGAAAGGCTACCCTTTCAGTTTAAAACTTAAGCTAAACCTCACATGCACACCTTTGCACAATGATGCAAAGGTGTGTGCTTGGTGCAAAGCAGCCTGTTTGAGCATGACAGCAGCAGTGCATATGTCATTACATATGGCTCTGTACTATGTGTGTGTGTTGGATTTGTAAAGCGCACAGCTGCCCGTAAGCGTCCCGGCGCTGGAGACCGCTGGGGAACCCGTCCTGACTTTCCCTGTGAGATGGTCCCTTCTGGGTATCTCCAAGGTGAAACCAGGCATCCCCGGCGTCTGTGGGGGGCCGTTGTAGAGATGAGGCAAGCTTAATGCCCAGAGTTGCCGAGTGTGATCCCTGTTTAGAGTAGGCACGGAGGCGAGAATTGTCGAGCCCGCTGACCCTGGTCCACGACCCTGCCGCGTCAGGAATTGAACCCTGGTCCTGGGCCGTTCTCTGTTTCTGGGTCTGCCGCCTCTAACCAGTGAGCCACACCACTCCACTCCACCTATTCCCCCTTGTGCAATGCATTTCAGCAGCTTTGGTTGCTGCACTGTTAAGCAGCATTTTTGTTGTAAATATGCCCCTGGGTGGTGTTTTACGAGCTGCTCATATTTGTTCAGTGCATGAGCATGAACAAGGTAGTACATAAGGGGGTGGTGATGGACGGAGCATCTGAACCAATCAAACACTCACACCCAATCAACAGATCTGGGTTTAATTCATCACCGTTCTTTAGCCCACTCTGCCACCCCAGTTCAGACATGGCCATATGCAAATCAGTCTGACCCTGTGCCTCATGGGAACAGTCCAGCCCGAATTGCCAAGCCATGCCTTCCCTGGACCGGATTCAAGCTTCCTAGGACCGGTTTCTGGCATTACAGCCGTCTTCAGCCAGGCTTGCATGAAACCAGTGGCAAAGTGAGCAAGTGACTTACGTCTGAGCATACCCTGCCAACTTATGGCAAACAAAGCAGTGCAAAAGGGGGTGGTGATGGACGGAGCATCTGAACCAATCAAACACTCACAACCAGTCAACAGATCGGGGTTTAATCCATCACCGTTCTTTAGCCCACTCTGCCACCCCAGTTCAGACATGGCCATATGCAAATCAGTCTGACCCTGTGCCTCATGGGAACAGTCCAGCCCGAATTGCCAAGCCATGCCTTCCCTGGACCGGATTCAAGCTTCCTAGGACCGGTTTCTGGCATTACAGCCGTCTTCAGCCAGGCTTGCATGAAACCAGTGGCAAAGTGAGCAAGTGACTTACATCTGAGCATACCCTGCCAACTTATGGCAAACAAAGCAGTACAAAAGGGGGTGGTGATGGACGGAGCATCTGAACCAGTCAAACACTCACACCCAGTCAACAGATCTGGGTTTAATCCATCACCGTTCTTTAGCCCACTCTACCACCCCAGTTCAGACATGGCCATATGCACATCAGTCTGACCCTGTGCCTCATGGGAACAGTCCAGCCCGAACTGCCAATCCATGCCTTCCCTGGACCGGATTCAAGCTTCCTAGGACAGGTTTCTGACATTACAGCCGTCTTCAGCCAGGCTTGCTTGAATCCAGTGGCAAAGTGAGCAAGGGACTCACGTCTGAGCATACCCTGCCAACTTATGGCAAACAAAGCAGTATAAAAGGGGGTGGTGATGGACGGAGCATCTGAACCAATCAAACACTCACACCCAGTCAACAGATCTGGGTTTAATCCATCACTGTTCTTTAGCCCACTCTGCCACCCCAGTTCAGACATGACCATATGCAAATTGTCTGACCCTGTGCCACATGGGAACACTTGCCAAGCCATGCCTTCCCTGGACTGGATTCAAGCTTCCTAGTATTGCTTGTTTCCGGTCCAGGGAAGGCATGGCTTGGCAGTTCGGGCTGGACTGTTCCCATGAGGCACAGGGTCAGACTGATTTGCATATGGCCATGTCTGAACTGGGGTGGCAGAGTGGGCTAAAGAACGGTGATGGATTAAACCCATATCTGTTGACTGGGTGTGAGTGTTTGATTGGTTCAGATGCTCCGTCCATCACCACCCCCTTTTGTACTGCTTTGTTCGCCATAAGTTGGCAGGGTATGCTCAGACGTGAGTCCCTTGCTCACTTTGCCACTGGATTCAAGCAAGCCTGGCTGAAGACGGCTGTAATGCCAGAAACCGGTCCTAGGAAGCTTGTTTCCGGTCCAGGAAAGGCATGGCTTGGCAGTTCGGGCAGTTCGGGTGAGGCACAGGGTCAGACTGATTTGCATATGGCCATGTCTGAACTGGAGTGGCAGAGTGGGCTAAAGAACGGTGATGGATTAAACCTAGATTTGTTGATAGGGTGTGAGTGTTTGATTGGTTCAGATGCTCCGTCCATCACAACTCCCTTTTGTACTGCTGAGCATGAACAAGGGCTACAACTTGCTGCTTGCACCAAGGTCTCATGAAAACTGAAAGATGAACTGCGTTTATTGGTACGGCGGCTGGAAAGGTGATTATTTGCCAACTAAATCTATGGTCTGTCAAGTATGGGTTTATATTGTGCACACTTGCAATAAAAAAAAAATATTGTGTTTGATTTAATAGAATACAATGTTGCTCTGTAAAAATCTGGGCCACTACAGGATTTATAATAACAAAGGTTTTGCCTCTTAGTTCACTAAGGTTTTTTGTTGTTGTAAAATGTTCACTTAACAAACTAGTTTTCAGTGCAGTCCTACAATATGATGTATTAATGTCAAAGCTTCCCTATGCTTGAAGGGACGTTATCATATTTTACCTAATGTTTGTAGTCTGATTTACATAGAAAACATTTTCAGTGCTCTGCTCGTGCACAGGCTCTAAGATCACTCTCTCTCTGTTAATTTGTTGGCCCACCCACTTCTAGGCACAGTTATAATGTTCATACCTGTTAGATACAACCCCTTATCCCACTGGATTTTTTCTCCCCAAAAAATTATAACTTGGGAGTAATGAAGAACCGGGTTTTTAGAACCCAGCGGCGCCAGGGGAAATGCCCAATGTCTCCGAGTTCTCCTGTCTTGGCATACAGAGACACGGGATACTTCTTGGTGACGTCAAAGATCAAATTTATTGATTGCAACCAGAAACAGAGGTCCACGAAGTACAATGGCGTATATTCGTAGGAGACTGCTCAACTTTACAAATCGAGTCATCCCTTTTTATACTAAATATTGTGCTTCAGGAAAACATTCCTTATTTACAGTTGACCAATCCCATGTGTACACGACAAAAGCATTGTATGATGACAAGCCCATATTTCAGTTGTCCAGCCCACCATCAATTACACGGGAAGGCCCAACATTCTTGCTCGAACAGGCCGGACAAAACCCATCATAAAAGACCTCAACCCAAACCATAAATAGGCCATAAAAGAAGGAAAAGAAACAGATGAGAAACAAGATAGAAGGGTGTGTGCATGTACCATAAACTCAGCAATGTCCTGCTCTTTGATCTCTATCTTGACCAGCTGCCGAACAAGGAACTGGCTCAACAAGTTTAGCTTCGGGCAATGGAGTGAGCTTGCTCAGGTCACACAGAAGTCAGCTAAAGGTGTACGTGTCCCAAGGACTCGTTCGGCCGTAGTCATCGGCCTATGTGAGGGCAACCACAAAATGGCTGCCGTACACAAAATGGAACCCAAAGGTTCAGAACGGAATCCCTAATTTCATGGTGAACCCATCACTCGAACATGACGAAAACACTCGTACATACCATACTCGTCATTTTCGGTCCGTTGTTACCAAAATCGTCACGATACGACGACCTTTATGAAACGTGTTCAGAATCACGGAACCTCAGACCTCCTTTTGCCCTTACATAGGCAATCACCTAAACTCACGTTAGTCTGAATCCAGGTCTATACTCATCAGATCATCAAGATGTTGCTGTAGCATCATCCTATTACTTAGCACGTCTCTTGATACAGGTCTCCTTGCACACGAGGTAGCACAAAGGCCACATATAGCAGGAGCACACTGTACACAAAGACAGAACAGGAAAAGAATGGCTAAGACTATCCCAATGATCATCAGAATCTTCCATCCCCAAGTGGATAACAATCCCCAAAATACATCCCATTAATGACCAATCTCCCTCGTCCACGTGTATAGACTCGGAGATCTTGTGCAGTTCGGAAATGGCTTGGTACACTGTTGGGGCATTGTCTGGAATGAAAACGCAGCAGCTCGATTTAATCAATTTACATACCCCTCCTCTATCTGCAAGTATGACATCTAACGCAACTCTGTTCTGGAGAGTCATAAGGCGATCCGACTGGAGCTCAGCAGTCAGGTTACTAAGGGCACCGGCAGTTTCAACTATGGTGGACTCAACCACTCTCATCAATTGCTGTATGTTCCTGCTGTTAACCATAGGTCCCCAAATCACCTAATTCTTGTCCTGCAGTATCTTCCTTACTGAAGACACCTCTAACAACTCTCATCTTGTGGTAATCTGCCGCAGCTGTATAAGTAGTAGGCAACAGGAACGAGACAAAACATGTGCCCGAGAAATCAGGGGGCAACCATGTATACGCTCTATCGTAACAGACGAAATAGGTACCCGTAGCTGCTAGAAACGATGGGGAAGTCTGGGACGCAAAAGCATACGTCTCAGTGCAGATACTCTTCCCTAACTGAGCTCTCGGATTCTTGCCATTACCTTGCAGACAAAGATGACCCCGATGGGGTACAATCCAAATCGAAGAGGATATTTTCGCTTGCTGGTTCTCACTCATACTAGCTCCATATCCAGTCACGTTCCATCCAATATACGCTAGAGTCTCGTCTTTCGGAATTGTCTCATAGGAACTAGCTCCTCTAATCATGTCGACTATTCCCTTAACTAGAGCACTATTTTTTGGATTGTCTTTCACAGAACGTAGGGGGTAGACTTCACGAGCATAGATGAATATAGTTCTGTATGCCCACACGGAACCATTATAGCTGAATGGCAGGACCAGGTAAGGAATACCTTTATCAGTAGTATGAGGCATAAGACCACACACCCAACAGTTAGTCGTGTTCACTACTAGTTGGTGTTGGTGCAAAAGCTGAACAAAGGAATTATTAACAAATTCCATTCTTCTAATGGACTCATGTTCAGGCAGAGGATAAAAAGAATACGAAGAAACAGTAGAAGAAGGTATGGGTTGTGTAGTGGGTGCAAACGTCACTTGAAAAGAGAATATAATATATCCCATCAAAAACATCATCAAGCTAAGTAACATAAAAAGACACAATATTAAGAAACATTTTCTACTCATAATTTTACACATTTTGCTCTTAAAACTCATTTCTTCAACAGGTCTCTCCATCTCGAAAAACTCCATCCTCTAACCGTGCTGCTCGCGGCGGTTGGGTGTTCCGTGCTAAGGAATGCGTCTGTCAGTCCAGGGAACGCCCTAGGACCAACCAGAACCGTCGACCTTATGTCTTTGGCTTGCACTCCCAAGTCTTTACACCGCGACCCTACAGCTGAACCCGGATGGCGGTTCGAAAAACAAAAATCAGTCAAAACAGTTTCTCAGATGGGAGAGCTGAACTTTCACTTTATTAGTCCCACAACTCTTGGTCGCAAATTATAACGGCCTTTTCCAGGCAATGTCTGATCACGGAATAAAAGTTCAAGCTCGGTAGTGTCCAGTCGAACTGACGGTGGCAAAGCTTCTTGCAAAATATCGTCACTTTCACGCTCAGAACTCGTCCCAATTAAACGTTAAAAGGCAGAAAACGAGGCACGGTGTCAGTTTCTGAATCAGGAATGCCCTCCTGGACCCACCGGTCGTACGGCAGAGGCAAAGGAGCCCGCTTACAATGTATGCCGTGGATCCAGTTTTTCTTTCCTTGCACTCGCACTGCAGATCCCGTAGACAATAGCACCAAGTAGGGACCGGTCCAGCGAGGCTGATCGTTCTTTGTCCGCTGAAAGTTCTTCACTAGGACCTAAGAGCCAGGATCAATGGCATGTCCTGAATCTTCAGAAACCTGAGGCAATGCATCGTGTACCTGTTGGTGTAAGACACGCAATTTAGCCGTCAAATCATACAGATAGTCAAGCAATACAGGATACTCTATTTCACTGAATTTGGTCGGTCTCGGCACTCCCCATATGTTTGCCGGTCAACCAAAAACTATCTCATAAGGACTAAGTCCCACTCCAGAATGTACAGTCATCCTTGTTGACAAAACTGCTAATGGCAAAGCATCAGGCCATTTAAGACCAGAGCTCCCTTGTATCTTGGCCAATTTCAACTTGAGGGTGCCATTATAGCACTCAACTAAACCAGCTGATTGGGGGTGATTTGCAGCATGGAATTTCTGACGAATTCCTAAACCATCACATACTCTCTTCATCACTTGACCCACAAATTCACTCCCATTGTCACTCCAGACCATTCTCGGCAAACCATACCTAGGGAAAAACTCCTTAACAAGGGCTTTAGCTGTGGACAAGGCAGAATTATCTTTCAAGGGGATATGCTTCTACCCATCTTGAAAAGGCACAAACAACCACGAGTACATATTTCAGGTTGTTGCATCTCTCCATGCGGATACGTCGGAGGCGCAAAATGACCAGCTGGAGTTGGAGTTCCCTTACCAGGATTGTACATCAGACAAACCATACAATTTTTGACCACTTTCTCTGCACACTTAGGAATTCCAGCATTTTGCCATACTGGAGCCAACAACTTACAAATCCCTTTCGAACTGATATGAGCCATTCCATGCGCCATTGTAACCACTGCAAGCACGTACGCATCGGGTAACAACCATCGCTAATGCTCTGACAACTCAACCCAACAACCATTCGAATCCAATTTACCCGTACTCTCTCTCCATACGCTCAACTCTTTCTCTGTAGCTTCAGCTTGAATTGACTTCACACTTTCTATCGTATCTTCACACATACTTCTATCCGGAACCCATCTCGCCGGACCCGCAACATACATTCGACTCATCACACCTCTTGCCACATCTTTCGCAACTTCATCCGCAAACGCATTACCACGGCCAACATCATCGGTAACCTTATGTGCACTGCATTTCACGATCGCAACTTGCAACGGCAAGGTAAGTGACTCAAGAAGCTCATTCACCAACTGACCATGCTGTATCTTCGTTCCGTGAGACGTGAGGAACCCACGTTCCTTCCACATGCGAGCAAAACTATGAGCCACACCAAACGCATACTGGCTGTCGGTATATACAGTCACTCGTTTCCCTTTCGACAACACACACGCTCTTGTTAATGCAATCAACTCTGCTGCTTGAGCTGAATTATGTGGGATAGGTGCAGCTTCAACAATTGTATGCAAAGTCGTAACAGCATATGCCGCAGTCGTATCACTATTCGAAAGCTTGAAGCACGAACCATCCACCCATAGAGTACCATCACATTTCGCAAGAGGAGTGTCCCTAAGGTCTATTCTCCCTTTCGTTTCTTCCTCTGTCCTATGAAAACAATCATGCTGTTCAGAAACATCTGTCTCTACTGAAGTCGGCAACAACGTAGCTGGATTCAACGTATTGCATCTCTTTCTGTGCACATGACTCGCTAAGAGTGTCAACTCATAACCTGACAATCGAGAACTAGTTAAGTGCTGTGTCTTGGTTCTGTTTAACAAGGTATCCACCGCATGTGGAACCATCACAATCAACGTATTATCCATTACCAAACCAGCAGACTGTCAAATAGAGACAGCCGCTGCCGCTGTAGCTCTCAAACAACTCGGCAACGCTCTAGCTACCGGATCCAAAATTGACGAGAAATACGCACATGGACGTTGCTTATCGCCGAACTGCTGTGTCAAGACTGACAATGCACATCCCTCTCTCTCGTGTACATAGAGTGTAAAAGGCTTACTGTAGTCGGGGGTACCCAACACAGGAGCCGAACACAACGCATCGCGCAATTCAGAAAAACTCTTCTGGCATTCGTCAGTCCAAGGAATAGGATTTGGAGTATCCTTAACAGTAAGAGCTATCAAAGGTTTCGCAAGAAGCGAAACATTTGGAATCCACTGTCTACAATACGACATAATACCCAGGAAAGCACGCACTTCTCTCTGCGTAGTTGGCACACTCATTCTCGCAATCGCTTGGATTTGTTCTGGGGTCAATCTTCTTCCCTCCTTCGATAAGAGATGACCTAAGTAGGTCACTTCTTGTCGACAATACTGCAACTTCGAAAGAGACACTTTATGATACAAGTCAGACAAATGACGCAACAACGACAAAGCAGCTCCTTTACAAATCTCCTCAGTATCGGTAGCTACTAACAAATCGTCGACATACTGAACAAGAGCAGCACCATCAGGTAAGACAATCGTATCAAGCTGTGTTTTCAAAGCCTGACTATAGATTGACGGACTTTCACAATAGCCTTGAGGAGCGCGCTTGAACCGGAAACTTCGACCTCCTAAAGAGAAGCCGAAAATATCTCTACTCTCTTCGGCAATCGGGATGCTGAAGAAAGCATTCTTCAAATCAATCACCGAAAACCAAGTGGCTGAAGCTGGAATCATGGTCAATAAGGCAGTAATATCTGGAACAACTGGAAATTGCGGAACTACAATCTTATTCACCTCTCGTAGATCGATCACGAACCTATATACAGGCGGTTGTGAAGAATCAGTACGTTTCAGAACAGGCAAAACCGGATTGTTGCACACGTTACCTCTCATTTCTTCAATCACCCCTTTCTCAATCAGATCATAAATGATTGCTAGCAACGCTCTTTCACCATCACTAGAGATCCTATTTTGGGGAATACGTGGCATTCGAACATTCGCTTTCAGCGTCACAACATATGGAGGTATCTCCAAAAGACCCACATCATTAGGACCAGTAGCCCAAAGAGTGTCAGGAAGAGAAGACAATTCGGCCGGGAGTCGGTCTTTCGACAAATACATCGTAGAGATCACTCTCTTACCTAATGTAAGTTGTACTCCCGAAGGAGAACATTGTAGTGTCGCATACAATCTTTTCAACAGATCCAATCCCATCGAATTCTCACCACAACCTGTCGTCAAAATAAGGGGTGCTTCGAATTCACAAGGTCCAACAGAAAGAGACAAAGAACTAGAAATCGGGTTTCTAACTGGGGCGCCAGAAAAACCTACTGAAACATTCGTCAAGCCAGACAAAGGTGCGCCAGGGAGTTTAGAGTGCATAATAGAACTCTTCGCAGCGCCAGTATCCAACAGAAAAGGCTCTGACACGCCTGATGTAATTACTTCAACATAAGGTCCACTCTGATCTACTGGAACTGAAACAACTCCCTCTCTTTGTCTATGGCTGTCCTAGCAATCATTACTATCCATATTCTCACCTTCGACATAGTAGTCGTCAGCATAGTACTGAGTTGTCCTACCAGACGCACCATTTTGCTGATCAAAACAATTCATTGAATTTTGTGAAGGAAAGGCACGCGCATTTTGGGGGAACACATCACGTCCCCTACCTCTAGAGCTTGCTGAACACCTCGACCTCTCACACCAGAAACACCATTCGCGCGCTGTAACAGAACCGGACAACTATTTTAGAAATGACCCTCTTCCCTACAATATGCACACTGATTAGGGCCTACAGGAAAACGCAGTTGCGAAGACTCAAACCTTTGCGAGTTTCTCTGAAACTGCTGATGTTGCTGATAATCACGTTGGCTACTACGAGGCAGATACGCTTGCTCCAAAAGAACCTTCGTCTTCAACTCTTTTGTCTTCTTGTCTGCTCTATCCTTCTCATACTTATCCCTATTTTCGTAGTATTGTGCAGTAGCCAATATCTGTGCTGATGAGGAAACAGCCCAAGAACTCTCTGAGTCCTTCAACTTAGTACACAACTCGGGAAGTAAGTTATGCACAAACTTATCAAAGAACAACCGTTGACCACCTTCCGTACTCATGTCTTGACCACTATGGTCAATGAACGTCTCTTCAAACCTAGTGAAGAAATCAGACACACTTTCATCTTTCTTCTGCTTACATGCAGACAATTTGTCCCAGTTTACTCGCATAGCAGGCATTAAAGTCTTCATATGAGTAACAATCCTACCAGGAAGTTCTGCAACTAAAGGCTCAGGTTTAGCACCACCAACTTGTCGACCATCCGCAGCACCAATATTAACCCAGGTATCACCTAACTCCTGCGCATGATCCGTATGACGAATCAATCCCCATAAAGGCTGAGGAACCACATTTCCAAACAACATGTCTATATCAGCTAGATTCATAACACATGAGTCTGCAGTCTGTGATAATTCCTTATAGTACCCTGCAGGATTTTTACGGGGGTCAGGCAAAGTCTGTTTAAGAGCCAAAACTTCAGCTCGCTTCCACGGAACATGTACCCAAACACGCTGAAAATGAGCCGGTGCAGCTACAATACCAGCATTAACATTGGCCTGAACGGCCTCTTTCCACAACGGAGGAACCTCTCTCATCGGATATTGTCGCACTTTCCTCCTAACAGAAGGATCAGGCTCAAACAACAACTGAGAAGGAGACTCGTCCTAAACGACAACAATGTCGCAACTGCTCTTTCAACGTCGAGATTCACAATCGTTCCCTTCGCAAACTCGGACTGTACACGGAACAACTCAGATGGAGTCTGTCCCAAATCACCATCTTCCCATTCTTCACGAAGGAAAGTACACATCTTGTCGAAAACATACCTCTGCTTCGGTGCTTCCCATTGACGGAAAACATCCATAACAGACTCTAAATCATATCTCAAAGTATTAGTAACCCATTTACGTGCCAAATGATCCAATACTTCCCGCTCTTCGGGACCAGGCATTTGGCTATGCAACTGTTTACGCGCTGAAACAGGGGTCATACTCAGTGACCCAAAGAGAGGAGATAAGAGACTAGTAACAGTATCAGTCATTCTCTGTCGAACAGAAGGAGAAGTCGACAAAAGAACAGGAGGAAAAACAGGATGAGACAAAGTATGCATAAAGGTAGTATCAGAAGGAGTATCGGAAGAAGTAGACAATACAGGAGACAAAGTCATAGGAATTTGAGACGGAGCAGGTAGCAAAGTCGGCAGCCCTTGAGGAGGCTGCGTCAAAGGAATAGGAGCCAACTGTAGAGCAGCTGGCGGCTGTGCAATAACCGGAGGCAAAACAACCGGAGGTTGCGCAACTAAAGGTTGCGGAGGTGCTGTAGAATTCCGCACATAAGGGGGTGGCGAACTCAACAAATGTGACATCAAAGGATCCTGCTCAAGTTCCTTTGTCGCATCTTGTTGATGAGGTGACAAAGCTGGATAACACTTATCAATCGCCATTTTACGTTGCCTGTGCAACTGCTCACTCGCTTGCTCTTCTTCGTTATCTTTAAACTGTATAGCAGCCTGCATTATCGAGATACCCTTCTCTCTTTTATTTCTCTTCGCTAATTTAATTTCTTTCTGTTTGGCTTCCTTTCGCCATAGGCGGAAAGAGTCAAACATCGCCGGCCGGGCTTTCTTCTTAAAGAGTTTAACTTCTAAATTATCTAAAATTTCCGTGTCATAACTACCATATTGGGGCCACTTTAGGACACCATCCTTCCTAGTGTAGCGAATCCACACTTCATTATACGTTATGGGGCCTACGCCATGTTTTAAATAGAGCTCATAGGTTGGAGCTCCAATCGGAGGAACCGGACACGAATCCTCCTATCAGGAATCCCTATTACAACCACAACAAAATAGCTTTCCAAGTCTGCTAAGACCAGGCATCTTCGCTCACTAGTCTAGCTTCAAACTTCAAGGGAATATCGAATACGATAGTCTCGTGAATACATGAGTCCCTCGGCTTTGGAGCTTGCAAGTCCCAAATCAAAGAACCCAAGGGATACCCAAAAACTAAGGACTGGGAGACGCTCCACTCATACTTAACTGAAGTATCGATCACGTCACCAGAATGCCCGTCTATCGTCTCGCTTTACAAATCGTCTAAGGGCTCCAAGACAGGGAGACAGTCAGGGCAGCAGTCCTTCGTAGCCGTCGGAAAGCGGGGAACCTCGCAGCAAAGACTTTCGGACCACGACGACATACAGGGGTCGATGAAGTGGCAGGCCTTCCTCCAGAATTTTCACACGAAGCTCCTCACGATCTTCAGGCTTGGACCGGTACCGCTGAAGTCGCCCCATGTTGGGCGCCAAATGAAGAACCGGGTTTTTAGAACCCAGCGGCACCAGGGGAAACGCCCGATGTCTCCGAGTTCTCCTGTCTTGGCATACAGAGACACGGGATACTTCTTGGTGACGTCAAAGATCAAATTTATTGGTTGCAACCAGAAACAGAGGTCCACGAAGTACAATGGCGTATATTCGTAGGACACTGCTCAAATTTACAAAGCGAGTCATCCCTTTTTATACCAAATATTGTGCTTTAGGCAAACATTCCTTATTTACAGTTGACCAATCCCATGTGTACACGACAAAAGCATTGTATGATGACAAGCCCATATTTCAGTTGTCCAGCCCACCATCAATTACACGAGAAGGCCCAACATTCTTGCTCGAACAGGCCGGACAAAACCCATCATAAAAGACCTCAACCCTAACCATAAATAGACCATAAAAGAAGGAACAGAAACAGATGAGAAACAAGATAGAAGGGTGTGTGCATGTACCATAAACTCAGCAATGTCCTGCTCTTTGATCTCTATCTTGACCAGCTGCCGAACAAGGAACTGGCTCAACAAGTTTAGCTTCGGGCAATGGAGTCAGCTTGCTCAGGTCACACAGAAGTCAGCTAAAGGTGTACGTGTCCCAAGGACTTGTTCGGCCGTAGTCATCGGCCTATGTGAGGGCAACCACAAAATGGCTGCCGTACACAAAATGGAACCCAAAGGTTCAGAACAGAATCCCTAATTTCATGGTGAACCCATCACTCGAACATGACGAAAACACTCGTACATACCATACTCGTCTTTTTCGGTCCGCTGTTACCAAAATTGTCACGATACGACGACCTTTATGAAACGTGTTCAGAATCTTGGAACCTCAGACCCTCCTTTTGCCCTTACATAGGCAATCACCTAAACTCACGTTAGTCTGAATCCAGGTCTATACTCATCAGATCATCAAGATGTTGCTGTAGCATCATCCTATTACTTAGCACGTCTCTTGATACAGGTCTCCTTGCACACAAGGTAGCACAAAGGCCACATATAGCAGGAGCACACTGTACACAAAGACAGAACAGGAAAAGAATGGCTAAGACTATCCCAATGATCATCAGAATCTTCCATCCCCAAGTGGATAACAATCCCCAAAACCATCCCATTAATGACCAATCTCCCTCGCCCACGTGTATAGACTCGGAGATCTTGTGCAGTTTGGAAATGGCTTGGTACACTGTTGGGGCATTGTCTGGAATGAAAACGCAGCAGCTCGATTGAATCAATTTACATACTCCTCCTCTATCTGCAAGTATGACATCTAACGCAACTCTGTTCTGGAGAGTCATAAGGCGATCCGACTGGAGCTCAGCAGTCAGGTTACTAAGGGCACCGGCAGTTTCAACTATGGTGGACTCAACCACTCTCGTCAATTGCCGTATGTTTCTGCTGTTAACCATAGGTCCCCAAAACGGTAGAAAACCCTTCAAAAAATCACCTAATTCTTGTCCTGCAGTATCTTCCTTACTGAAGACACCTCTAACAACTCTCATCTTGTGGTAATCTGCCGCAGCTGTATAAGTAGGAGGCAACAGGAACGAGACTAAACATGTGCCCGAGAAATCAGGGGGCAACCACGTGTATGCTCTATCGTAACAGACGAAATAGGTACCCTTAGCTGCTAGAAACGATGGGGAAGTCTGGGACGCAAAAGCATACGTCTCAGTGCAGATACTCTTCCCTAACTGAGCTCTCGGATTCTTGCCATTACCTTGCAGACAAAGATGACCCCGATGGGGTACAATCCAAATCGGAGAGGATCTTTTCGCTTGCTGGTTCTCACTCAGACTAGCTCCATATCCAGTCACGTTCCATCCAATATACGCTAGAGTCTCGTCTTTCGGAATTGTCTCATAGGAACTAGTTCCTCTAATCATGTCGACTATTCCCTTAACTAGAGCACTATTTTTTGGATTGTCTTTCACAGAACGTAGGGGGTAGACTTCACGAGCATAGATGAACATCGTTCTGTATGCCCACACGGAACCATTATAGCTGAATGGGAGGACCAGGTAAGGAATACCTTTATCAGTAGTATGAGGCATAAGACCACACACCCAACAGTTAGTCGTGTTCACTACTAGTTGGTGTTGGTGCAAAAGCTGAACAAAGGAATTATTAACGAATTCCAATCTTCTAATGGACTCATGTTCAGGCAGAGGATAAAAAGAATGCGAAGAAACAGTAGAAGAAGGTATGTGTTGTGTAGTGGGTGCAAACGTCACTTGAAAAGAGAATATAATATATCCCATTAAAAACATCATCAAGCTAAGTAACATAAAAAGACACAATATTAAGAAACATTTTCTACTCATAATTTTACACATTTTGCTCTTAAAACTCATTTCTTCAACAGGTCTCTCCATCTCGAAAAACTCCATCCTCTAACCGTGCTGCTCGCGGCGGTTGGGTCTTCCGTGCTAAGGAATGTGTCTGTCAGTCCAGGGAACGCCCTAGGACCAACCAGAACCGTCGACCTTATGTCTTCGGCTTGCACTCCCAAGTCTTTACACCGCGACCCTACAGCTGAACCCGGATGGCGGTTCGAAAAACAAAAATCAGTCAAAACAGTTTCTCAGATGGGAGAGCTGAACTTTCAAAAATAGCAAAGAAAGAATTTTCACTTTGTTAGTCCCACAACTCTTGGTCGTAAATTATAACGGCCTTTTCCAGGCAATGTCTGATCACGGAATAAAAGTTCAGGCTCGGTAGTGTCCAGTCGAACTGACGGTGGCACAGCTTCTTGCAGAAGATCGTCACTTTCACGCTCAGAACTCGTCCCAATTAAACGTGCATCGCTAAAAGGCAGAAAACGAGGCACGGTGTCAGTTTCTGAATCAGGAATGCCCTCCTGGACCCACCGGTCGTACGGCAGAGGCAAAGGAGCCCTCTTACAATGTACACCGTGGATCCAGTTTTTCTTTCCTTGCACTCGCACTGCAGATCGCGTAGACAATAGCACCAAGTAGGGACCGGTCCAGCGGGGCTGATCGTTCTTTGTCCGCTGAAAGTTCTTCACTAAGACCCAGGAGCCAGGATCGATGGCATGTCCTGAATCTTCAGAAACCTGAGGCAATGTATCGTGAACCTGTTGGTGTAAGACACGCAATTTAGCCGTCAAATCATACAGATAATCAAGCAGTACAGGATGTTTGATCTCGCTGAATTTCGACGGCCTTGGCGCTCCACATATGTTTGCCGGGCGACCAAAAACAATCTCATATGGACTAAGTCCCACTCGAGAATGTACAGTCATCCTAGTTGGCAAAAGTGCTAATGGCAAAGCATCAGGCCATTTAAGACCAGAGCTCGTCTGTATCTTGGCCAATTTCAACTTAAGGGTGCCATTATAGCACTCAACTAAACCAGCTGATTGGGGGTGATTTGCAGCATCGAATTTCTGTCGAATTCCTAAACCATCACATACTTTCTTCATCACTTGACCCACAAATTCACTCCCATTGTCACTCCAGACCATTCTCGGCAAACCATACCTAGGGAAAAACTCCTTAACAATGGCTTTAGCTGTGGACAAGGCAGTATTATCTTTCAGGGGATATGCTTCTACCCATCTTGAAAAGGCACAAACAACCACGAGTACATATTTCAGGTTGTTGCATCTCTCCATGTGTATAAAATCTAATTGCAAGACCTCAAACGGATACATCGGAGGCACAAAATGACCAGCTGGAGTTGGAGATCCCTTACCAGGATTGTACATCAGACAAACCATACAATGTTTGACCACATTCTCTGCACACTTAGGAATTCCAGCATTTTGCCATACTGGAGCCAACAACTTACAAATCCCTTTTGTATTGATATGAGCCATTCCATGCGCCATTGTAACCACTGCAAGCAGGTACGCATCGGGTAACAACCATCGCTGATGCTCTGACAACTCAACTCAACAACCATTCGAATCCAATTTACCCGTACTCTCTCTCCATACGCTCAACTCTTTCTCTGTAGCTTCAGCTTGAATCGACTTCACACTTTCTATCGCATCTTCACACATACTTCTATCCGCAACCCATCTCGCTGGACCCGCAACATACATTCAACTCATCACATCTCTTGCCACATCTTTCGCAACTTCATCCGCAAACGCATTACCACGACCAACATCATCGGTCACCTTCTTATGTTCACTGCATTTCACGATCCCAACTTGCAACGGCAAGGTTAGTGACTCAAGAAGCTCATTTACCAACTGACCATGCTGTATCTTCGTTCCGTGAGACGTGAGGAACCCACGTTCCTTCCACAAGCGACCAAGGCTATGAGCCACACCAAACTCATACTGGCTGTCGGTATATACAGTCACTCGTTTCCCTTTCGACAACACACACGCTCTTGTTAATGCAATCAACTCTGCTGCTTGAGCTGAATTATGTGGGATCCGTGCAGCTTCAACAATCGTATGCAAAGTCGTAACAGCATATGCCGCAGTCGTATCACCATTCGGAAGCTTGAAGCACGAACCATCCACCCATAGAGTACCATCACATTTCGCAAGAGGAGTGTCCCTAAGGTCTATTCTCCCTTTCGTTTCCTCCTCTGTCCTAAGAAAACAATCATGCTGTTCAGAAACATCTGTCTCTACTGAAGTCGGCAACAACGTAGCTGGATTCAACGTATTGCATCTCTTTATGTGCACATGACTCGCTAAGAGTGTCAACTCATAACCTGACAATCGAGCACTAGTTAAGTGCTGTGTCTTGGTTCTGTTTAACAAGGTATCCACCGCATGTGGAACCATCACAATCAACGTATTATCCATCACCAAACCAGCAGACTGTCGAATAGAGACAGCCGCTACTGCTGTAGCTCTCAAACAACTCGGCAACGCTCTAGCTGCCGGATCCAAAGTTGACGAGAAATACGCACATGGACGTTGCTTATCGCCGAACTGCTGTGTCAAGACTGACAATGCACATCCCTCTCTCTCGTGGACATAGAGTGTAAAAGGCTTACTGTAGTCGGGGGTACCCAACACAGGAGCCGAACACAACGCATCGCGCAATTCAGAAAAACTCTTCTGGCATTCGTCAGTCCAAGGAATAGGATTCGGAGTATCCTTAACAGTAAGAGCTATCAAACGTTTCGCAAGAAGCGAAAAATTTGGAATCCACTGTCTACAATACGACGTAATACCCAGGAAAGCAAGCACTTCTCTCTGCGTAGTTGGCACACTCATTCTCGCAATCGCTTGGATTCGTTCTGGGGTCAATCTTCTTCCCTCCTTCGATAAGAGATGACATAAGTAGGTCACTGCTTGTCGACAATACTGCAACTTCGAAAGAGACACTTTATGATGAAAGTCAGACAAATGACGCAACAACGACAAAGTAGCTCCTTTACAAATCTCCTCAGTATCGGTAGCTACTAACAAATCGTCGACATACTGAACAAGAGCAGCACCATCAGGTAAGACAATCGTATCAAGCTGTGTTTTCAAAGCCTGACTATAGATTGACGGACTCTCACAATAGCCTTGAGGAGCGCGCTTGAACCGGAAACTTCGACCTCCTAAAGAGAAGCCGAAAATATCTCTACTCTCTTCGGCAATCGGGATGCTGAAGAAAGCATTCTTCAAATCAATCACCGAAAACCAAGTGGCTGAAGCTGGAATCATGGTCAATAAGGCAGTAATATCTGGAACAACTGGAAATTGCGGAACTACAATCTTATTCACCTCTCGAAGATCGATCACGAACCTATATACAGGCGGTTGTGAAGAATCAAAACGTTTCAGAACAGGCAAAACCGGATTGTTGCACACGTTACCTCTCATTTCTTCAATCACCCCTTTCTCAATCAGATCATAAATGATTGCTAGCAACGCTCTTTCACCATCACTAGAGATCCTATATTGGGGAATACGTGGCATTCGAACATTCGCTTTCAGCGTCACAACATATGGAGGTATCTCCAAAAGACCCACATCATTAGGACCAGTAGCCCAAAGAGTGTCAGGAAGAGAAGACAATTCGGCCGGGAGTCGGTCTTTCGACAAATACATAGTAAAGATCACTCTCTTACCTAATGTAAGTTGTACTCCCGAAGGAGAACATTGTAGTGTCGCATACAATCTTTTCAACAGATCCAATCCCATCAAATTCTCACCACAACCTGTCGTCAAAATAAGGGGTGCTTCGAATTCACAAGGTCCAACAGAAAGAGACAAAGGACTAGAAATCGGGTTTCTAACTGGGGTGCCAGAAAAACCTACTGAAACATTCGTCAAGCCAGACAAAGGTGCGCCACAGAGTTTAGAGTGCATAATAGAACTCTTCGCAGCACCAGTATCCAACAGAAAAGGCTCTGACACGCCTGATGTAATTACTTCAACATAAGGTCCACTCTGATCTACTGGAACTGAAACAACTCCCTCTCTTTGTCTATGGCTGTCCTAGCAATCATTACCATCCATATTCTCACCTTCGACATAGTAGTCGTCAGCATAGTACTGAGTCGTCCTACCAGACGCCCCATTTTTCTGATCAAAACAATTCATTGAATTTTGTGGAGGAAAGGGACGCGCATTCTGGGGAAACACACCAGGTCCCCTACCTCTAGGAACTTGCTGAACACCTCGACCTCTCACTCCAGAAACACCATTTGTGCGCTGCAACAAAACCGGACAACTGTTCTTGAAATGACCCTCTTCTTTGTAATATGTACACTGATTAGGGCCTACAGGAAAACGCGGTTGCGATGACTCGAACCTTTGCGAGTTTCTCTGAAACTGCTGATGTAGCTGATAATCACGTTGGCTACTACGAGGCGGATACGCTTGCTGCAAAATAACCTTCGTCTTCAACTCTTTTGTCTTCTTGTCTGCTCTATCCTTCTCATCCTTATCCCTATTTTCATAGTACTGTGCAGTAGCCAATATCTGTGCTGATGAGGAAACAGCCCAAGAACTCTCTGAATCCTTCAACTTAGTACACAACTCGGGATGCAATTTATGCACAAACTTATCAACGAACAACCGTTGACCATCTTCCGTACTCATTTCTTGACCACTATGGTCAATGAACGTCTCTTCAAACCTAGTGAAGAAATCAGACACACTTTCATCTTTCTTCTGCTGACACACAGACAATTTGTCCCAGTTTACTCGCATAGCAGGCATTAAAGTCTTCATGTAAGTAATGATCCTACCAGGAAGTTCTGCAACTAAAGGCTCAGGTCTGGCACCACCAACTTGTCGACCATCCGCAGCACCAATATTATTCCATGTATCACCTAACTCTTGCGCATGATCCGTATGACGGATCAATCCCCATAAGGGCTGGGGAACTACATTTCCAAACAACATATCTATATCGGCTAAATTCATAACACATGAATCTGCAGTCTGTGATAATTCCTTATAGTACCCTGCAGGATTTTTACGGGGGTCAGGCAAAGTCTGTTTAAGAGCCAAAACTTCAGCTCGCTTCCACGGAACATGTACCCAAACACGCTGAAAATTAGCCGGTGCAGCTACAATACCAGCATTAACATCGGCCTGAACGGCCTCTTTCCACACCGGAGGAACCTCTCTCATCGGATATTGTCGCACTTTCCTCCTAACAGAAGGATCAGGCTCAAACAACGACGGAGAAGGAGACTCGCTCCTAAACGACAACAATGTCGCAACTGCTCTTTCAACGTCGAGATTCACAATCGTTCCCTTTGCAAACTCGGACTGTACACGGAACAACTCAGACGGAGTCTGTCCCAAATCACCATCTTCCCATTCTTCACGAAGGAAAGTACACATCTTGTCGAAAACATACCTCTGCTTCAGTGCTTCCCATTGATGGAAAACATCCATAACAGACTCTAAATCATATCTCAAAGTATTAGTAACCCATTTACGTGCCAAATGATCCAATGCTTCCCGCTCTTCGGGACCAGGCATTTGGCTGCGCAACTGTTTACGCGCTGAAACAGGGGTCATACTCAGTGACCCAAAGAGAGGAGATAAGAGACTAGTAACAGTATCAGTCATTCTGTGTTGAACAGAAGGAGAAGTCGACAAAAGAACAGGAGGAAAAACAGGATGAGACAAAGTATGCATAGAGGTAGTATCAGAAGGAGTATCGGAAGAAGTAGACAATACAGGAGACAAAGTCGTAGGAATTTGAGACGGAGAAGGTAGCAAAGTCGGCGGCCCTTAAGGAGGCTGCGTCAAACGAATAGGAGCCAACTGTAGAGGAGCTGGCGGCGGTGCAATAACCGGAGGCAAAACAACCGGAGGTTGCGCAACTAAAGGTTGCGGAGGTGCTGTAGCACTCCGCACATAAGGGGGTGGCAAACTCAACAAATGTGACATCAAAGGATCTTGCTCAAGTTCCTTTGTCGCATCTTGCTGATGAGGTGACAAAGCTGGATAACACTTATCAATCGCCATTTTACGTTGCCTGTGCAACTGCTCACTCGCTTGCTCTTCTTCATTATCTTTAAACTGTATAGCAGCCTGCATTATCGAGATACCCTTCTCTCTTTTATTTCTCTTCGCTAATTTAATTTCTTTCTGTTTGGCTTCCTTTCGCCATAGGCGGAAAGAGTCAAACATCGCCGGCCGGGCTTTCTTCTTAAAGAGTTTAACTTCTAAATTATCTAAAATTTCCGTGTCATAACTACCATATTGGGGCCACTTTAGGACACCATCCTTCCTAGTGTAGCGAATCCACACTTCATTATACGTGATGGGGCCCACGCCATGTTTTAAATAGAGCTCATAGGTTGGAGTTCCAACCGGAGCAACCGGACACGAATCCTCCAATCGGGAATCCCTATTACAACCACAACAAAATAACTTTTCCAAGTCTCCTAAGACCAGGCATCTTCACTCACTAGTCTAGCTTCAAACTTCAAGGGAATATCGAATACGATAGTCTCGTGAATACACGAGTCCCTCGGCTTTGGAGCTTGCAAGTCCCAAATCAAATATCCCAAGGGATACCCAAAAACTAAGGACTGGGAGACACTCCACTCATACTTAACTGGAGTATCGATCACGTCGTATAATCAAAGGAGAAAGGATCACTTGTCCTGATCAACCTTAGGTCTGCAGGATGGTGGGGGGGTTTCTGTCCCAATATTAAGACCCTCAGGCACGTGATGGGTATGGTGGTGTCTTTTAGCGGTATATCTTGATTCTCCGCTTATGATTCACGTGTGTGCATAATCATTAGGTTATGCAGCCTCCACCAGGAGGTTATTACCCAAGGTTGGTGCAGTAGTGAGCCAGAGATAAAAAGACCGAAAAGCCAGGAAGACAAAAATTTTATTAGGTCTGGTTTTGGGTCTGGTAAACTCAATTGTAGTGCATCTGGTTAACTGGTTAATGAGTTATAGTTGCACTTTGAGTATCAAAAAGTTAAAAAATTGGTCGACATGTTTCTGCCTCAATTGCCTTTGTTCTAGGACTTACGGGCATTCATCAGGACCGTGAAATAACGTGCAATGAATTATTAAATATAGTGTTAAAAAGTGAAAAGGAAAAAGGTTATTGACCTGTTCCTATGTCTTGGAGGTCTTATGGTACCTGTAATGAGTAAACACATGATTTCAGCACACACACACGGGGGGGGGGATGGGGAAGAGACACACACCCACAGCAGAATACTGTTGTAAATATCAACTAATAAACAACTAAAAAATGGCAATACTTTTGTAGACCGTTTTCATTCATTAAAGTGTCAACTCTCTCTTATCCTTTCCATACTCAAGCACCGACCTATAGCATGCTTGCAATGGGACAGAGTGTGTTTTTTATATAGTATCGTGCATTCGTATTCATTTCAGACTATAGTGATGCTAAGGTAGTGATTGTGTCTGCTAATCATTTACCAAGGCGAATGTGATATTGATTCGACCTCTAGTCGTGGCATGCAAGGCATACTGAGCGCTTTGGTGAGCTGAAACGCAGGTGTCTATAGCGGCGTCATGACACATACATAGGCCGGTTAGTTACCGATATTGCTAGCGTTTACCTCGCATTATTTTTGCACACTTCCTTCAGCCGGTAGAGATTTTGGAGCGGGCTAAAGGGGAGGTAAAGTGAGGAATTATTAGGGCGGCTGTCTTATACTTGCGGTTTTGTGGACGTGATCAAATCTGTCTCCTCGCTACCTATTGCGCCTCGTCCTCAGCTCGCTGTTGTGCGCGCTGCTCTGCTCGTACCGAACCGGAAGTGGTTTGTGTTATTTCCGGGTTACTTTTGAAGATCTGTCTGGGAGGCGGTGCTTACGCCCTCATCACTTTCCTATTGGGCTAATAGTATTGTCTAGGACATCGTAAACATTCATGGCTATGCGTTTTCAATTTTGGGGATTCTCTTTATTACGACGCTCGTTTTGATCTATGCAAAACGGACTGGTGATGATAGGGTCTTCCTATTCAGGATGCAGTATAAGTCTTGTCATATCTAGACATTTGTAGAAGTCTTAATGAATACATGTGATTCTGCATTTTATTTGGTGCAGATATTAACTGATAGACTCATATTGGTGTATTTTATTTTCATATCTCTATGAGGTGGGTTTCTCATTCACTAGTGTGAATAGTTCTACTGTGTGTTATGTCCAATGTATCTTTCGGGGATTAAAATTCGAAACTGGACGGTATTTTTCTTTGTAGGAGGTATACCAGTGTCATCTTGCTTTTACTGTGTATATTTTGGGGGCACTGTTACTTTCGGGGGCATTGAATATTTGTTTATAGACAACCCCAGTTATTAGTTTCCATCTGTGATGGGGCCTTATATCTATAGTTTGGAACTGGGTATGCCTTGTGTGGAAAAGTAAATTTTGCCATGTTCTGTGTCCCTACGCCTCATCCATCATATGTTATGTGTGCATGACCAATATGCATATGTTATTCCCCATGTCCGATTAATGACGCAATTACAGTTGTGTCCACCTCTAGTATGCTAGTTTCCAGTCCTCGTGAATACTACGAATATCAGGCCTAGGTAAAGTTATGTTGCCACGTTTCTTAGTGTGCACGTTATTCCATTATAAAGTCCCCGTTTCCAGGCCTCAAAAGGGCCCGGACATCAGATTCAGCTCCTGTCTCCTAAAAGCCTCGCTAAGGAGCGATACAGCCCCCACCTGTATCCTCGACCTTTCACTTACTTCCTGCCTCGCAGTGCCCGGTGCAGCTTGGCTCTGCCTCTGAGTCTGCCAAAAGTATCTTATAGTTCCAGTTATCAGTTCAGTCCTCCTCTTCTGCATTCCTAAGCTACTGAACTGCATCAATAGTTTCCGTCATTGTCTAGCCTTCTCGGCTCCATGTTAGAGAAATACTGCATTTACTGGTCATTTAATATTCTTCATCACGCACTACATGTAGAATAATGCATGCTCCAGTCTTAGAATCAAGTTAGCTTTTCCCCTCATGACTTCTAGTTTATATCAACATGTTCCCTAAACATCAGATACCAGATAGGGTTTAGGTACATGTCGCTCCGACCCTCCAGACTTTAGTCTCTGCTCCTAGCACAGAGTTCGTAGCCCCCAGCTTCTCCTAGTGATACGTCATTGCCAGTTTACGCGCACCATTAGGTTAGAGGTCCCGGCTCCTTAGGTAGCCCCCTCCAAAGTTTCCGCCCATTCATGACATATTCTGTTACGTTTGCATCACATGTCTATGTATACTCCCAGTTACACCTCTTTTTACTGTTATCTTTCGCGACTGCTACGCGTCACGCCTTCTGCTCCACCCACTGTTACGCCTACTGCAATGTAATGCTATGTGTTTGCGCTATGTATATAAGTCAATGTATTGTTATTAAAAGTTAGCGCGCTCATCCCAGACCCAGCCCCAGCAGCTGCTGGGCCTCTTTTCCCCTGCTGGGCCCCAGTTGTCCTGCTGGGCCCTGTCACCTCTGTTCTATGCAGGTTGTCCTGATCCTGTCCTTATGCTGTAATAAACCTGCAGAAACTCCTACTACCTCGAATCTTGACTCTTATTTTATTGAGCTATCTGTTATTCATTCATTCATTCAAAAATAGATCCGGTATTATTTATTTATATACCACATAATGGCGCCCGAATAGGGACTTGCCCTTTCCCCACGCGTCGGTGAAGCCACGCCGACCCCCTGACCCTCTGCAGTCGTGACGGAACCATACCGTGCACTGGCAGATATTTCTGCTCCAAGTATCCCTCAGGCCCACGGAGGAGACGGAGGAGGCGGTCCAGCATCCGAACGAGACGGTGGAGGAACGCGGCGAGTCCCGACCAGAGCCCAAGCCGAGAGTCCAAGGTCCGAGGTATCCGGAGGCCCACCTGTAACTGAAGTCCGAAGTTCGTCGTCCGTCGTCCAGTCCAGTCCGAGGCTTTCCGTTCCGTGCTGCCCGGTGAGTACCATTGCTGGGGTAGTATCTAGACAGGACCAATCTAAATTGACTCCTGGTCCGTGGGTTGGTGGTGCCCAGACTCACAAACGAAGTGTTCACCTAGGTGGATACGGGTCTTGATGCGTCCCTTTATGGGACCGGTATGTTCCGTACTGTTATAGCAGTGCATCCAGTAATTCTAGTCTGTTCCGTTCTCGAGAAATTCTTGTATTTCTGTTCTCAGTATTTCAGGTAATATTCTGTTCGAACTGTTATTTATAATGTTCTTTATGTATTTTACTGTTGTGGTATGAGTGCGACGTGATTTTGTGTTTTCATTGTGTATTGTATTGTGTCCAGATTACAGTTCAGTCATGCCGCTCTTTTCCAAATTACGTCAGTTAAAAACTAGAAAGGGTTTATTAGAAGAAGCAGTTCCTGTCCCGCCCAGGGACAGTCCAGGTCACTTTATGTATCAGAAACATGGCATAAGCGCCATAATGTATCTAGATTTATGGGTAGAGTATACCAAACAGTTAGAAGAAAAGTATAGATGGCCCGTATCGGGTACATGGGATCCCGAATGTATCATGCGAGTAGAAGAAGCATTATGGAAAAAGAAAGCCAGACAGTCACAGAAAGATGCCATCGAGTTATGGCGTAAGGAAGCTCATAGAAGAACTGAAAAGGAAGTCAGAAAGTCAGAGTTAAGTAGAGAATCCCAGGAACGAGCCCAAGAAAGAGAATTAATCGAGATAGGTGAACAAGTCAAAGCCGAACAGTCAGACAGACAGAGGCATGCCCTCATTAAGGGTATGTATCCTCTTCTTGCCGAAGGCTTGCCAAAAGCGACCCCAGAGGCATCCAGTAATTTCCCGCCACCATTAGTTCCGACCAAGCTACGTCACAAACCGACCGCAGCTGATATTTTTATTTCGTCCTATCTGGACGACACAGTCCCAGAATATGCAAATCCTGTTCGCGCTCCGCCAGTCCCTGTAAACCAGGTAATTCCTGCTCCTTCAGACACCGGGGTGCCCTTAACAGCTCCCCCGGCCCAGTCCGCCATACAAATCCAGTCCACGTTACAATTACCGACCCTGCCAGGACGAAGAATGTCAGTCGACGATTCTAGTTTAGGGGCCGCAGGAGGAGGTCCTCCTCAAACCCCGCCGCCACACAAACGTTCAACATTACTCGAATTACATGCTCAAGCGTTACAGCGCACGCCCAAACATCAGTCTGTTACAGAAATCAGGCAAACCCTTACCGAATGTGTCTATGATCCAGTTCCAGGCGAATATAATATGGTTTTATATTCCTTACGTGTAAGGAGAGTGACCGAGTATCTAGTCACCTTACCGAATATGAAAGAAGATCTAGACAGAATATATCGTTTCATCCGCACAGGGGATGATCCAGAAAGTATTAGCGAGACCATGTCTCAAAGGAAAGCCGAGATCCAGCTCATGATATTAAAGTTTCTGATTAATTGTCTAATAAGAGAACAAGATTACCCGTCTAAAGATCCGGCCGAAATGAGAATCCTGACAAGGTGGAGTGATAATATAGCCGAGGGTAAGCACAAGACCGTCAGTGCCATGGAAAGTATGTACAAGAAAATTCGTAAAGAAATAATAAAGTTACACGAACAGCGTAAAGCAGCACAAGTAAGCGAGAAAGAAAGTATCTCTGATCCTGAAGAGGAAGACGAGAATTCCGCCAGAATAGCGTATGTAGGAAAATCCAGATTTCCAGATCGCCATTTACGCCTAGAACACAAGTCTATTTTCCATCATCAAGCACCAGAACAAGGTTCTCTAGAACAAGTATTTCAAGCTACCGATCACATTTTGAAATCACGAGTCGGTTACAGTGAGTTAAGTACCATGCATGAACAAGAACTAGCCCGATCAGCAGTCCGATGGATTACTGATTCTACCACTTTTCCAGACGAAATAGTGGCACAAATGTTTCTGAAATTGCCCCCAGCCGAGCAACGACTGGTGGGTATGTATATGATCCAACACCTTATTACTCTGTATGAGGGTCAACATTCTGATCCAGGCCCGTTACACGATGTCCTGAACGAGTTACTCCAGTATAGATGGAGAGGTCTAGGTACCGATTTAATTAGTGTCATTCTAGAACAGCGCCACAAATATAGAACGTTTTTGAACCCGCATTTTGTTCATGTCTCACCCCCAGAAAGTAAATCATTCTACATAGACAGACAGAATCCGTTACGAGAAGTCCACCCAGTCCAAGGGGCGGGTGGCGTAATGCAACGAGTGTTTGTATACACTCCAATATCAAAGATGGAACTTCTTGAAATGAAGAAATTAATTCCCTGTCATGACAAAGATCCAGCAGGGTTCCATAGAGAATTAAAAGACATGCTCCGTATGGGAGAATATACTTACCCAGATATCATTAAAATGTTAAAGGTCCTGTTACCCGCAGGGGTGTATGAAAAGTTAAAGGAAAAGGAATGGGAGGTGGGAGAGAAAAAGATCGATTGGACAGCTCTAGAAGCTGAAGACAAGGCACGAGTACCAGGTACCGGTCTTGGAGATAAATGTAAAGAATTACCAGAATTACTGATTCAAGTTTTACCCAGATTATTGACAACTAGGAAGGAAGACTGGGATGCAATCTCAGCCTGTAAACAGAAACAAGATGAAGATATTAGTGATTTTTATTCTAGATTTGAAAAATGTTTCAGTATCAACAGTGGTCTCAAGACAAGTAGTGAGTCATACCCTCACCTTTTCGTTACTAAATTAGTCGAGAATTCAAGTCCACAAATTAAAAATCGAGTTTTGAAAGTCGAAAGCACCTGGCAAGCAAATACTCCGTCCCAGATGCTCCAGATGCTCCAGTACCACCAGAATAGAATCAGAGAAGAGCAAGAACACGAGAGAAAACGTATGAAAGACACGAAAATGAAAGTGCTAGTTGCACAATCTGTTCCTCAAGACAGTCAGAAGAGGGGTCCGAATCAAGCCAGTCATCCTGCAGCTCCCGTTAAAGGGAATTGCAATTATTGTAAACAGCCAGGTCATTTTATAAACGAGTGTGCAGTTCTGAAACACAACATAGCTACTGGTAAGACTAAAGAAAGACCACGTCCGCCTAGACAAGAGCAAGTTTCACAGATTCCTCAGTCACAGAAGGCACAACAGACAGTTCCAGCACCGCAGCCTATTGCTGCAACACAGCATGTCACATCGCAGATGTACCAGTATGCTCAGTCCGAGTATCCAGAGTATCAGCCATATTCATGAAACAGCCTAGAGAGGGAGGTAGGCTTGCCTCTCATCGAGATACCTGTAGATCAAGAAGGTCCCTATGTTCACAGTCAAGTATTAGGGAAAGACAGAAAGTTTTTGATCGATACAGGGGCAAGTAGGACCACAATTAGTCATGCCGAAGTTCCAGGGGCTCCGCTCTCAGGCTCAAGAAATGTTTCCCTTGGATTTTCAGGAAAGCCAATAGTTAATGAGATATCAAAGCCAGTCACTCTAGAAGTAGGTCCATTGTCCCGTACTACTGATCTGTTACTTACTAAGTCATGTCCAGAAAACCTATTAGGCATCAAGACACTGAAAGAATTAGGTGCAGTTATTTGCTGCTCCCCAGAGGGAATACGATTGTTCCTACGTGATTTTAAGGGTCACTATGTATTACGAGATTTTGATTCGAGATTGTCTAATGTTCCACAGCATTTATGGGCGCAAGGTCCAACTGATGTAGGTTACATGCAAATCACACCCCATCGTGTGACTCTCAAACCAGGTGTAGTGTTACCCCGAATCAGACAGTACAGATTGCCACCTGAGGCTGTAGCAGCCTTATCCAAAATTATTGACGAGCTCATGGCTCAAGGAGTAGTTGTAGAAACTGACTCCAATGTATGCAATTCTCCGATCATTCCAGTCATGAAACGTACTGATCCGAATGCACCCCCAGTATATCGATTAGTGATTGATTTACGAGAACTTAACAAATGTATTATTCCTCAGTACCCAGTTGTTCCAGATATTTCTTCCCTGTTAACAGCCATTGATTCCGAAGCCACGTTTTTCACTGTCATAGACCTCAAGAATGCATTTTTTAGTGTTCCGATTCATCCAGACAGCCAGTTTCTTTTCGGATTTTGTTTAAATGGAAGGAGCTATATGTTCACACGCGCTCCTCAAGGTTTCACAGAAAGTCCTAGTATTTACAGTCAAGCACTTAAGAGACAACTAGACAATATTCACATGCCAACTGACACTGCCCTGCTCCAGTATGTCGATGATCTACTGATCACAGCCCGTTCTGAACGTGACTGCGAACGAGCGTCACTTACAGTTTTGTATTTCCTTGCCGAGATGGGGCACAAGGTGTCACCTTCGAAGCTTCAATTCTGTGTCCAGCAAGTGGTATACTTAGGACACTTGCTGTCCAAGAGGGGTAGGCAGTTGACACCAGACCGTATCCAGTTAATAGCGAGTCTTCCCCAGCCCAGAACCCAGAAGGAGGTACGTGCCTTTATCGGCCTTACTTCTTATTGTAGACAATGGATTCCCCAGTATGCATTTCTAGCCAAGCCACTGATACAGTTAACGACACAGGAGGCAGCCGTATCGACTGTCCTCCCTTGGACATCTGACCATACACTTAGTTTCAACGAGTTAAAGAAAGCCCTATGTCAAGCTCCAGTTCTAGCTACACCGAACTACAGTAAGCCTTTTACACTTTTCGTTACTGAACGCGAAGGTACAGCATTATCTGTTCTCACACAAGATCAAGCAGGACAATACAAGCCCTGTGCTTATTTTTCGAGCACATTAGATCCAGTCGCCCAGGCGTTGCCTGCGTGCCTCAAGTCAGTTGCAGCCACAGCACTAGCTATCAGACAAAGTGATTCCATAGTTTTAGGACATTCCCTGACCGTACAAGTTCCACATTCAGTAGAAGTTCTTTTAAACCGAACACAAACTCAGCACTTGACAATTGCACGTTTAACAGGTTATGAATTGACACTGTTCCAGCCACACATAGAAATCAGACGCTGCAACGTCCTGAATCCTGCTACACTGTTACCATCAGTTAGTTCAAATCCAGACACACATGACTGTGTGGAAGTAGTTAACATTACGACAAAGCCAAGACAAGACCTGACAGATATTCCGTTACCAGATCCCGACCTGACACTTTATGTGGACGGTTCATGTATGAGAACTAGTACAGGAGAACTAGTCGCCGCGTATGCAGTGACTACTGACACCGAAGTTATCGAAACACACCGTATTGACATCCTGTCCGCTCAAGCAGCAGAGCTAGTCGCTCTGACACAAGCCTGTATACATGCCAAGAACCTGAAAGTTAATGTTTACACAGATTCACGTTACGCATTCGGAGTTGTACACGACTTCGGAGTGCTCTGGCAGGAGAGAGGTTTCATGACTTCTCATGGAACCAAGATTCAGCATGGTCTCCTTATTCAAGCTCTGTTAGATGCCATACATTTACCGACATCCATTGCTATCATGAAGTGCAAAGCACATACGAAAGTTACTGACATTATTTCCCAAGGTAATGATCTAGCAGACCGCACAGCCAAGCTTACAGCACAGACTCCAGACGTTCCAGTTAACATGACACATACTCCAGATCTGACTACATGCATGACAGTTAAGGACCCTACACAAGATGTCATAGATATCCAGTTACATGCTACTCCCGAGGAAATCAAGAAATGGTCTGAACAAGGAGGGGTCCAGATAGATCAAGGATGGTTAACGAAGGGTAGAGCCACATGGTTTCTCCCCGACTCTATGGTTCAAGTCATTATCAATACCGCACATAGTCCAGCACATTTAGGAGAAAAAGCTATGTTAGACAGTATCCAGAACATTTGGTTCAACAAGCATTTACGAGCTGCAGCCAAGCAGAAAGTCCGTACCTGCATGATATGTTGTCAGTTTAATCCAGGTAAAAGTGTCCCGGTGGAACAAGGTGGTTTCCAGCCCCCTGACCACCCTTTTGAGGTCCTCCAGATGGATTATATTCAGATGGAGCGATGTCGAGGTTTCAAGTATGTCCTTGTAGTTGTATGCGCTTTGTCCAGGTGGACAGAAGCATATCCAGTCCCAGATTACACAGCCGCGACCACTGCCAAGCAGTTGGTTCGTGAATTTTTCCCTAGATACGGACTCCCTAGAGTCGTGTATTCTGATAACGGTCAGCCATTCTCCTCAGAGTTAATGAAGCACGTTTCCCTGTTGTTAGGGTACCAGTGGAAGTTCCATTGTGTACGCCATCCTGAAGCAGCCGGTCTGGTCGAGAGACATAATCAGACTCTGAAAATCCGCATTGCCAAAGTCTGTAAAGAAAAAGGTGTGGACTGGCTAGTAGCTCTGCCAGTCGCTTTATTTTATATGCGCATGGTTGCACATTCTAGATCAGGTCTGTCCCCGTATGAGGTCGTATTCGGCCGCCCCCCTAACATGTGGGATACTCCTAGACCCCGAAGTATTACCGATGTTTCATGTAATATGCTGACAGATTACCTAGCTTCCTTGATGTCTGCCCTCAACTCATGTCGTTCACAGGTTGCCGCCGCATTTCCAGACAATACCGAGGTGGCACCGCACGAGATTGTTCCAGGCTCCTTGGTGATGATCAGAAATTTTGACAGATCAAGTCCGCTGGAACCACGTTGGAAGGAGCCACGTCAGGTCCTCTTGACCACCCGTACTGCCGTCAAGTTGGAAGGCAGAAAAGGATGGATCCACCTTTCTCATGTTAAACTTTTTAAAGGACTAAAATCCGTTTCTAAAAACATTTCCAAGGATTCCCAAGATTCTAAAGACTGCCAAAACATTGTTTTAAAGGACTGTCCCGCACAAGACATTATTACAACCCCTCCCTTGTTAGAGAAAACTCCGCAGCAGGAGTATAAGTTAAAGCTCAGGTCTAGTAAAATAAGTCAGTCAGTTTGATTGTATAAGTCCTCCCCTAGGTGAAACGGTTAGACTGTTTCTGACATGTATAAAATAGACCCCCATAGTGAGAGAGTCAGTCTAAACGCAAACCGATGTATTGTTTTTCTGAGTTTCGTATTATTCATCAGCATTTTGATTTCCTGCACCAGCTATGCGTTCTATCTGTATTTTCCAGTTCCTCATGTAAATATGTCTGCTAATGCTACAGTAGAGCACACGTTTAGTGATCTGCCTTCTCACGAATATTCATACCGCCTCGCTATGCGCAACAACTCATTTATCCGTATGTTACATTACTCACACCAGACCAGCAATGCCACTAATTGTTGGGTGTGTGGTCGACTCCCCCCTTTCCAGACACCGAAGGGAGTTCTGCCACTCTTTCCTTATCCATTCTCACATAATGGTTCGTGTGGAGCATGGTCCACGTTAACGTCATCCTCAACAGATATGTCTTTTCTTAACAGTACATGTTTCTCAGACAAGCAAGGTTTCCCCCACAGAACAGGTTTAGATCTAGAAAATGAAGTATATAATTTAGGTAATTATTCGTCGAATTTCATGGTCCTGAATGTTCAGTCTGATACTACTCCAGACTTACCTGCTATTTCAGTACTACCTGTCAAAGGCGAATTATGTGTCCGCAATTATGGTTCTGTACACGTAGGATATAGTGAATGTACTACTATTGTCAAGTATAGTGACAGTGGGAAATCTGTTTTCAAAGCTTCACGTCATTCTTATTTTATTTGTGGTCAAACCGCATATGTCCGTCTGCCCCTCGATTGGGAGGGAACCTGTTACATTGCTTTCCTACTGCCACCTGTTTTCCTAGCCCCATCTGATTATCACAGAAACACACATCTAGTACACATTAGACATAGAAGGGAGTCCCCAATTGTCGATTATACTGAAACTACTCTAGAACAGTATACAGATTTCAATAAAGGTTTCTTCTTCTTTGTAGGACCTGTCCAGAATAGTAAACTGATTCGTAGGTTAACAAGAACCCTTGAAGCTGTAGTAAATGAGACTGCCTCTGCTCTAGGTAACCTAACCGAAGAACAATCTGCTATGAGATTTGTCGTTTTGCAAAATCGTCTCGTCCTTGACGTCATACTGGCCGATAGGGGCGGGGCCTGTAGAGTCATCGGATCTAGTTGCTGCATTTTCATTCCAAATAACGTGCCGTCTGTTTATTCAGCTATAACCAGACTCCATAAAATTGCCCATCTGTTACACCAAGATCCAGGCACCTGGACATGGTCCGGTTGGTTCTGGAATATAATTTCCGCCTGGGGATGGAAAGTCCTGTCCTTTCTAGGTATTGCAGTAGCGATCATATTTAGCTGCTGCCTCTGTATACAATGTGGCCCTGCGATTTGCAGCATGTGCGCTACCTCTTGTATTCCTAGTCCCAAGCCCCGTTCTAAATCCCGTTCCAAGACAATTCGAGACGAGCAAATGGTACTGTATGAAATGATAGATGGTATCATGAAAATTGATGTTTCCTGATGGAAACGTAGTGACAAGGAGGGAATGTGGAAAAGTAAATTTTGCCATGTTCTGTGTCCCTACGCCTCATCCATCATATGTTATGTGTGCATGACCAATATGCATATGTTATTCCCCATGTCCGATTAATGACGCAATTACAGTTGTGTCCACCTCTAGTATGCTAGTTTCCAGTCCTCGTGAATACTACGAATATCAGGCCTAGGTAAAGTTATGTTGCCACGTTTCTTAGTGTGCACGTTATTCCATTATAAAGTCCCCGTTTCCAGGCCTCAAAAGGGCCCGGACATCAGATTCAGCTCCTGTCTCCTAAAAGCCTCGCTAAGGAGCGATACAGCCCCCACCTGTATCCTCGACCTTTCACTTACTTCCTGCCTCGCAGTGCCCGGTGCAGCTTGGCTCTGCCTCTGAGTCTGCCAAAAGTATGTTATAGTTCCAGTTATCAGTTCAGTCCTCCTCTTCTGCATTCCTAAGCTACTGAACTGCATCAATAGTTTCCGTCATTGTCTAGCCTTCTCGGCTCCATGTTAGAGAAATACTGCATTTACTGGTCATTTAATATTCTTCATCACGCACTACATGTAGAATAATGCATGCTCCAGTCTTAGAATCAAGTTAGCTTTTCCCCTCATGACTTCTAGTTTATATCAACATGTTCCCTAAACATCAGATACCAGATAGGGTTTAGGTACATGTCGCTCCGACCCTCCCGACTTTAGTCTCTGCTCCTAGCACAGAGTTCGTAGCCCCCAGCTTCTCCTAGTGATACGTCATTGCCAGTTTACGCGCACCATTAGGTTAGAGGTCCCGGCTCCTTAGGTAGCCCCCTCCAAAGTTTCCGCCCATTCATGACATATTCTGTTACGTTTGCATCACATGTCTATGTATACTCCCAGTTACACCTCTTTTTACTGTTATCTTTCGCGACTGCTACGCGTCACGCCTTCTGCTCCACCCACTGTTACGCCTACTGCAATGTAATGCTATGTGTTTGCGCTATGTATATAAGTCAATGTATTGTTATTAAAAGTTAGCGCGCTCATCCCAGACCCAGCCCCAGCAGCTGCTGGGCCTCTTTTCCCCTGCTGGGCCCCAGTTGTCCTGCTGGGCCCTGTCACCTCTGTTCTATGCAGGTTGTCCTGATCCTGTCCTTATGCTGTAATAAACCTGCAGAAACTCCTACTACCTCGAATCTTGACTCTTATTTTATTGAGCTATCTGTTATTCATTCATTCATTCAAAAATAGATCCGGTATTATTTATTTATATACCACACTTGTCTGCTCACAGGATGCTCCTAGGGTATTCATTTTCTTGCCAACGTGAGCCAGGGTATATTATCATTCAACCCTTCGGTATCCGTCTTGAGTCTGTGTACCCATCTTTGCTCTTTTTCAAAGAGAATTTTTTCGGCATTATGGTCTTTGTATGGTAACGTTTCCAGGATTACCCATTGTAAGTCCGATATTGTGTGGCCCTTCTCTAGGTAATGGGTAGCCATCTTCGTGGTACTCTTTTTGCATTTTACATTGCTCTTATGTTCGCATAGTCTTTGTTTCGCTTTTCTGCATGTCATTCCAATGTAATTCATTTTACATGGACATGTAATCATATAAACCACGTGGGTGGTGTTACAGTTTGTGTGGCTGTTCAGAGTCCATTTGAAATTCGGTAAGAGTTGCAGTTCTTTGGTTGGTTTTGTGAGGTTGCAGACAGAGCATGAGCCACATGGGTAGTGACCTGTCACTTGTGGATTGCCCCATGGATTTAGATTCTCTCTTGGTTTTTTCGGAGCTGGCCTAGTATGGACCAGGATATCCTTTAGGTTTCTGCTCCTCTTGTTTGCGAATCTTGGTTTCTGCCAGGTAAGGTTACCTGATGTGAGTATCCGCCAATGTTTATTGACCATCTTCTTTAGATTGTTTGTCATCGGGCTATACGTGGTGACACACGTGAGTATTTCTTCAGGAGGTCTTCTTGGTGTATTCTCAAGGAGTGCTTCTCTGTTCTGATTTCTAGCACGTTTTTGCAATTGTCGATGATCTTTTTCGGATAATTTCGACTTTCTAGTTTCTTACAGAGGTCATTTGCTTGTGCTTTGTATTCTGTGGTGTTGCTGCAATTACGCCGCAGCCTGAGGAACTGGCTGTAAGGTAAGTTCTCTCGTAGTGGTCGTGGATGAAAACTGTTAAAAGATAAAAGGCTGTTTTTTGCAGTCGTCTTGAAGAAGGTGCGTGTTTGGAGAGTATTAGCCGCAGCATAGATGGTTATGTCTAGGAAGTCAATACTCTTGTTATCTGCACAGTAAGTGAACTGTAGACACTCATCCTTTTGATTCAGCCAGGTGTGGAATTCTGACAGATTTTGGTAATTTCCTTTCCAGATCAAAAAGATATCATCAATGTATCGTTTCCAGAACAGTATACAATGATGATAAGGGTTATTGGTTTCATTGAGGATATGTGTCTCCTCAAAGGTGCTCACGTATAGTCCTGCCACGCTCGGGGCAAATGTACTGCCCATCGAGGTCCCGTGGCATTGTAGGTACAGCGTGTCTCTGTATTGGAAAACATTTTCCATAAGGGCCAGCCGGCAACATTCCAGAACGAAATGTCTGGGAGTTTTGTATGACCATGTGGTGTTAAATAGTGTGTCTTCTAGAGTTGCCATGGTCTTCTCCTGGGGTAGGCTGGTATACAGACTTTCGACATCAAAACCCACCAGAAGCATGGTGTCTGGTGAGTATTCAATGTTTTTTAATTGGTTCAGGAGGTCCCTTGTGTCCCTCAGGTATGTTGGGGTTCTTTGAACAAGTGGTCGCAGATATTGGTCAGCGAACTGGGAAAGAGGTTCAAGAATTGAACCAATTCCAGATACAATGGGGCGTCCTGGTGGTGGTATCCGTCCTTTGTGTGTCTTGGGAAGAGAGTAGAAGTACGGGGTTCTTGTTGTTGTAGTTCTCAGGTAATCCCCTTCTTTTTTGGAGATCCAGTTATTGGTCTCCCCTTCTTCTATCATCATTGCTATTGTCGTTTGTAGTCTTGGTGTCGGGTCTGTTGATAAGATTTTGTAGAATTTGTCATTGGACAAAAGGTCCATACATTGTTGGTTGTATCCCGCACTTGTTAGGAGAACCACCCCTCCGCCTTTGTCGGCTGGCTTGATGACTATGTTGTTGTCACTTGTCAGTGCATTCAATGCTAGTTGTTCAGATCTCGTGATATTTTGGAATGGCTTCTGTGTATCTCGAGCCAGGTCGTCAATCCCCTTGAAAATTGCCTGTTCGAAAGTCTGTATCTCGATTGGAACCTGAGAGTTTAATGGGCAGAAAGATGATTTCTTTTTTAGGGTTGTATCTCCTTCTCGGTTTTCGGGTCCATCTCCTTTGAGCGTTTCAGCTCACCAAAGCGCTTAGTATGCCTTGCATGCCACGACTAGAGGTCGAATCAATATCACATTCGCCTTGGTAAATGATTAGCAGACACAATCACTACCTTAGCATCACTATAGTCTGAAATGAATACGAATGCACGATACTATATAAAAAACACACTCTGTCCCATTGCAAGCATGCTATAGGTCGGTGCTTGAGTATGGAAAGGATAAGAGAGAGTTGACACTTTAATGAATGAAAACGGTCTACAAAAGTATTGCCATTTTTTAGTTGTTTATTAGTTGATATTTACAACAGTATTCTGCTGTGGGTGTGTGTCTCTTCCCCATCCCCCACCCCGTGTGTGTGTGCTGAAATCATGTGTTTACTTATTACAGGTACCATAAGACCTCCAAGACATAGGAACAGGTCAATAACCTTTTTCCTTTTCACTTTTTAACACTATATTTAATAATTCATTGCACGTTATATCACGGTCCTGATGAATGCCCGTAAGTCCTAGAACAAAGGCAATTGAGGCAGAAACATGTCGACCAATTTTTTAACTTTTTGATACTCAAAGTGCAACTATAACTCATTAACCAGTTAACCAGATGCACTACAATTGAGTTTACCAGACCCAAAACCAGACCTAATAAAATTTTTGTCTTCCTGGCTTTTCGGTCTTTTTATCTCTGGCTCACTACTGCACCAACCTTGGGTAATAACCTCCTGGTGGAGGCTGCATAGCCTAATAGACCTAATGATTATGCACACACGTGAATCATAAGCGGAGAATCAAGATATACCGCTAAAAGACACCACCATACCCATCACGTGCCTGAGGGTCTTAATATTGGGACAGAAACCCCCCCACCATCCTGCAGACCTAAGGTTGATCAGGACAAGTGATCCTTTCTCCTTTGATTATACTATATCCTTTGGAAAATGAATGGATCAATATTCCATCTCCCCTACTTCTGATTAGAAGAGTATCGATCACGTCACCAGAAGACCCGTCTATCGTCTCGCTTTACAAATCGTCTAAGGGCTCCAAGACAGGGCGACAGTCAGGGCAGCAGTCCTTCGTAGCCGTCAGTAAGCGGGGAACCTTGCAGCAAAGACTTTCGGACCACGACGACATACAGGGGTCGGTGATGTGGCAGGCATTCCTCCAGAATTTTCACACGAAGCTCCTCACGATCTTCAGGCTTGGACCGGTACCGCTGAAGTCGCCGCATGTTGGGCGCCAAATGAAGAACCGGGTTTTTAGAACCCAGCGGCGCCAGGGGAAACGCCCGATGTCTCCGAGTCCTCCTGTCTTGGCATACAGAGACACGGGATACTTCTTGGTGACGTCAAAGATCAAATTTATTGGTTGCAACCAGAAACAGAGGTCCACGAAGTACAATGGCGTATATTCGTAGGAGACTGCTCAACTTTACAAAGCGAGTCATCCCTTTTTATACCAAATATTGTGCTTCAGGCAAACATTCCTTATTTACAGTTGACCAATCCCCTGTGTACAAGACAAAAGCATTGTATGATGACAAGCCCATATTTCAGTTGTCCAGCCCACCATCAATTACACGGGAAGGCCCAACATTCTTGCTCGAACAGGCCGGACAAAACCCATCATAAAAGACCTCAACCCAAACCATAAATAGGCCATAAAAGAAGGAACAGAAACAGATGAGAAACAAGATAGAAGGGTGTGTGCATGTACCATAAACTCAGCAATGTCCTGCTCTTTGATCTCTATCTTGACCAGCTGCCGAACGAGGAACTGGCTCAACAAGTTTAGCTTCGGGCAATGGAGTCAGCTTGCTCAGGTCACACAGAAGTCAGCTAAAGGTGTACGTGTCCCAAGGACTCGTTCGGCCGTAGTCATCGGCCTATGTGAGGGCAACCACAAAATGGCTGCCTGCACAAAATGGAACCCAAAGGTTCAGAACGGAATCCCTAATTTCATGGTGAACCCATCACTCGAACATGACGAAAACACTCGTACATACCATACTCGTCATTTTCAGTCCGCTGTTACCAAAATCGTCACGATACGACGACCTTCATGAAACGTGTTCAGAATCACGGAACCTCAGTGAGGTTCCGTGAATTCTGACCCTGGGTCATAATGGTCGTGGTTTTGTTACGATTTTGGTAACAGCGAACCGTAAACAGTGAGCTCAGCAAGCATGAGTGCTTCCGTCATGTTACATTGTTGGATTCACTGTGTATTTGACGATTTCGTTCTGAAACCCTTGGGTTCCATTTGTGCATGGCAGCCATTTTGTGGTTGCCCTCACATAGGCCTATGACTGTGGCTGAACAAGTCTCTGGGACACCTACACCTTAGCTTGAGTTTGTGCTGACTCCTGTTTGACCTGAGTGAACTGACCCTGTTGCCTGAAGCTGACCTTGCCAAACCAGTTCTTGCCCTTTAGCTGGTCAAGATAGAGATCAAAGAGCAGGACATTGCTGAGTTTATGGTACATGCACACACCTTTCTATCTTGCTTCTCATCTGTTCCTGTTCCTTCTTTTATAGCCTATTTACGATTTGGGTTGAGGTCTTTTATTATGGGTTTTTGTCCGGCTTGTTCAAAAGAAGAATGTTTATTATGGGTTTGTTTGATAATTAATTTTAGGCTGGACAAACTGAAAAATGGGCTTGTCATCATGCAATGCTTTTGTCGTGGAAACATGTGAGTGGTCAAACTGTAAAAAAGGAATGTTTGCCTGAAGCATAATTTTTGGCATAAAAAGGGACGACCTGCTTTGTAAAGTTGAGCAGTCTCCTGAGAACATACACCGTGTTGTACTTTTAGGATCTCTGGGCCAGATGTAGGAGCCCTAATACCGGTCGGAAACGGCCGATTTTGGCCGTTTCCGACCGGTATTAGGGTTTTCAGATGTAGGGCATGCATTTACAGAATCGGTATTTTACCGAATCTGTATTTACCGATTCGGTAAAATAAATACAGACTCGGTAAAATACCGATTCTGTAAATGAAGATGTAGCTGGCACATGTCAGAGTGCCACAGGCCTTCAGAATTCGGTATTTTACCACCCAATCCTATTGGGTGGTAAAATACCGAATTCAGGTGTGCATGCACCTCTGTGCATGCACACCTGTGCCATGTGACACACAGACATGCCCTTAGGGCATGTCTGTGTGCCACATGGCACACATGCCTGTATTGGGGGTGCTAGAGGGTGTCCAAGTGACACCCCCTGCACCCTTGCTGAAATCGATATTTACCGAATCTGTAAATACCGATTCGGTAATGCCCATTGATTCCTATGGGCGTCAATGCCCATAGGAATCAATGGGCATTACCGATTCGGTATTTACAGAATCGGTAAATACCAAATCTTAATGATTCGGTATTAACCGAATCTGAAATACCTACATCTCCCCTCCTCTTTTTTACCACTTCTTAAATACCGATTCGGTATGAATCGGTATTTAAGAAGTGGTAAAAAAGATTTACCTACATCGGGCCCCATGTTACTGGCTGCAGCTAATAAATTTGATCTTTGACGCCACCAAGAAGTATCCAGTGTCTCTGTATTCTAAGACAGGTGGACCCGAAGACTTTGGGCGTGCCCCTGGCGCCGCTGGGTTTAAATCCTGGTTCTTTAGTTGGCGCTTCCAATGTGGGGAGACTTCAGAGGTACCGGTCCAAGCCTGAAGATCGTGAGGAGCTTCGTGTCAAAATTCTGGAGGAAGGCCTGCCACATCATCGACCCCTGTATGTCGTCGTGGTCCGAAAGTCTTTGCTGCGAGGTTCCCCGCTTTCCGACGACTACGAAGGACTGCTGCCCTGACTGTCGCCCTGTCTTGGAGCCCTTTGATGATTTGTAGAGCGAGACGATAGACGGGTTTCTGGCGACCTAATCGATACTTCAGTTAAGTATGAGTGGAGCGTCTCCCAGTCCTTAGTTTTTGGGTATCCCTTGGGATCTTTGATTTGGGACTTGCAAGCTCCAAAGCCGAGGGACTCGTGTATTCACGTGGCTATCGTGTTCGATATTCCCTTGAAGTTTGAAGCTAGACTAGTGTGCGAAGATACCTGCTCTTAGCAGACTTGGTAAGATATTTTGTTGTGGTTGTAAGAGGGATTCCCGATTGGAGGACTCGTGTCCGGTGCCTCCGATTGGAACTCCGACCTATGAGCTCTATTTGAAACATGGCGTGGGTCCCATCATGTATAATGAAGTGTGGATTCGCTACACTAGAAAGGACGGTGTCCTAAAATGGCCCCACTATGGTAGTTATGACACGGAGATTTTAGATAATTTAGAAGTTAAACTCTTCAAGAAGAAAGCCCGGCCGGCGATGTTTGACTCTTTCCGCCTCTGGCGAAAGGAAACCAAACAGAAAGAAATTAAATTAGCGAAGAGAAATAAAAGAGAGAAGGGTATTTCCATAATGCAAGCTGCTATACAGTTTAAAGATAACGAAGAAGAACAAGCGAGTGAGCAGTTGCATAGACAACGTAAAATGGCGATTGATAAATGTTATCCAGCTTTGCCACCTCTTCAGCAAGGTGTGACGAAGGAACTTGAGAAAGATCCTTTGATGTCGCATTTGTTGAATTCACCACCCCCTTATGTGCAGAGTGCTACAGCACCTCCGCAACCATTAGTTGCGCAACCTCTGGTTGCTTTGCCTCCTGTTATTGCACAGCCGCCAGCTCCTCTTCAGTTGGCTCCTATTCCTCTGGTGCAGGCTTCTCAAGGGCCACCGACTTTGCTACCTGCTCCGTCTCAAATTCTTACGACTTTGTCTCCTGTTCTTGCTACTTCTTCTGCTACTGCTCCTATATTGGTTTCCTCTCAGTCTGCTTTGTCTCCTGTCCTTCTGTCAACTTCTCCTTCTGTTCGACAGAGGATGACTGATACTGTTACTGGTCTCCTTTCTCCTCTCTTTGGGTCACTAGGTATGACCCCTGTTTCAGAGCGTAAACAATTACGTAGCCAATTGCCTGGTCCCGATGAGCGGACAGTGCTGGATCATTTAGCACGTAAATGGGTTACTAATACTTTGAGATATGATTTAGAATCTGTTATGGATGTCTTCCGTCAATGGGAAGCACCGAAGCAGAGGTATGTTTTTGATGAAATGTGTACTTTCCTTTGTGAAGAATGAGAAGTTGTTTCGTGTACAGTCCGAGTTTGCGAAGGGAAATATAGTGGGTCTCAAGGTTGAGAGAGCCGTTGCGACATTGTTGGCGTTTAGGAGTAAGTCTCCTTCTCATTCATTGTTTGAGCCTGATCCTTCTACTAGGAGAAGAGTGTGACAATACCCAATGAGAGAGGTTCCTCCGGTGTGGAAAGAGGCCATTCAGGCCAATGCCCAGGCTGGTATTGTAGCTGCGCCGGCTCATTTTCAGCGTGTTTGGGTACATGTTCCATGGAAGCGAGCTGAAGTTTTGGCTCTTAAACAGACTTTGCCTGATCCTCATAAAAATCCTGCAGGGTACTATAAGGAATTATCACAGACTGCAGATTCATGTGTTATGAATTTAGCCGATATAGATATGTTGCTTGGAAATGTAGTTCCACAGCCCTTATGGGGATTGATCCGTCATACGGATCATGCGCAAGAGTTAGGTGATACATGGAATAATATTGGTGCTGCGGATGGTCGACAAGTTGGTGGTGCCAAACCTGAGCCTTTAGTTGCAGAACTTCCTGGTAGGATCATTACTTACATGAAGACTTTAATGCCTGCTATGCGAGTAAACTGGGACAATTTGTCTGCGTGTAAGCAGAAGAAAGATGAAAGTGTGTCTGATTACTTCACTAGGTTGGAAGAAACGTTTATTGACCATAGTGGTCAAGACATGAGTACGGAAGGTGGTCAACGGTTGTTCGTAGATAAGTTTGTACATAATTTGCTTCCCGAGTTGTGTACTAAGTTGAAGGATTCAGAGAGTTCATGGGCTGTTTCTTCCTCGGCACAGATATTGGCTACTGCACAGTACAACGAAAATAGGGATAAGGATGAGAAGGATAGAGCAGACAGAAAGACTAAAGATCTGAAGACGAAGGTTCTTTTGCAGCAAGCGTATCCGCCTCGTAGTAATCAGCGTGATTATCAGCAACCTCAGCAGTTTCAGAGAAACTCGCAATGGTTTGAGTCTTCTCAACTGTGTTTTCCTGTAGGCCCTAATCAGTGTGCATATTACAAAGAAGAGGGTCATTTCAAGAACAGTTGTCCGGTTTTGTTGCAGCGCACAAATGGTGTGTCTGGAGTGAGAGGTCGAGGTGTTCAGCAAGCTCCTAGAGGTAGGGGACGTGGTGTGTTTCCCCAGAATGCGCGTCCCTTTCCTCCACAGACTTCTATGAATTGTTTTGATCAGCAGAATGGGGCGTCTGGTAGGACGACTCAGTACTATGCTGACGACTACTATGTCGAAGGTGAGAATATCAACGGTAATGATTGCTAGGACAGCCACAGACAAAGAGAGGGAGTGATTTCAGTTCCAGTAGATCAGAGTGGACCTTATGTTGAAGTGATTACATCAGGTGTGTCAGAGCCTTTTCTGTTGGATACTGGTGCTGCGAAGAGTTCTATCATGCACTCTAAACTCCCTGGCGCACCTTTGTCTGGCTTAACTAATGTTTCAGTAGGTTTTTCTGGCGCCCCAGTTAGTAATGTGATTTCTAGTCCTTTGTCTCTTTCTGTTGGACCTTGTGAATTTGAAGCACCCCTAATTCTGACGACGGGTTGTGGTGAGAACTTGTTGGAATTGGATTTGTTGAAAAGATGGTATGCGACGCTACATTGTTCTCCTTCAGGAGTACAGCTTACATTGGGTAAGAGAGTGATCTCTCCGATGTATTTATCTAAGGATCGACTTCCAGCAGAATTGTTTTCCCTTCCTGATTCTCTTTGGGCTACTGGTCCTAATGATGTGGGTCTCCTGGAGATTTCACCGTATGTTGTGACGCTGAAAGCGAAGGCTAAATTGCCTCCTATTCCCCAATACAGGATTTCTAGTGATGGTGAAAGGGTGTTTCTAGCGATCATTTATGATCTGATTGAGAAGGGTGTGATTGAAGAAACAAGAGGTAACGTGTGCAATAGTCCGGTTTTGCCTGTTTTGAAACGTACTGATTCTTCTCAGCCGCCTGTGTACAGGTTTGTGATCGATCTTCGCGAGGTGAATAAGATTGTAGTTCCGCAATTTCCAGTTGTGCCAGATATCACTGCTTTACTGACTTTGATTCCGGCATCTGCTACTTGGTTTTCGGTGATTGACTTGAAGAATGCTTTCTTCAGCATCCCGATTGCCGAGGAGAGTAGAGATATTTTTGGCTTCTCTTTAGGAGGCCGAAGTTTCCGGTTTAAGCGCGCTCCTCAAGGCTATTGTGAGAGCCCATCCATCTATAGTCAGGCTTTGAAAAGACAGCGTGATACGGTTGTCTTACCTGGTGGCGCTGCTCTTATTCAGTATGTCGACGATTTGTAAGTTGCTGCTGACAATGAAGAGATTTGTAAAGAAGCTACTTTGTTGTTGTTGCGTCATTTGTCTGACTTTCATCATAAGGTGTCTCTTTCGAAGTTACAGTATTCTCTACAAGAAGTGACCTACTTAGGTCATCTCTTATCGAAGGAGGGAAGAAGATTGACCCCAGAAAGAATTCAAGCGATTGCGAAAATGAGTGTACCAACCACACAGAGAGAAGTGCGTGCTTTCTTGGGTATTACGTCATACTGTAGACAATAGATTCCGAATTTTTCACTTCATGGGAAACCTTTGATAGCTCTTACTGTTAAGGATACTCCGAATCCTATTCCTTGGACTGACGAATGTCAGAAGAGTTTTTCAGAATTGCGCGATGCGTTGTGTTCGGCTCCTGTGTTGGGTACTCCCGACTACAGTAAGCCTTTTACACTCTATGTCCACGAGAGAGAGGGATGTGCATTGTCAGTTTTGACACAGCAGTTTGACGATAAGCAACGTCCATGTGCGTACTTTTCATCGACTTTGGATCCTGTAGCTAGAGCATTGCAGAGTTGTTTGAGAGCTACAGCGGCAGCGGCTGTTTCTATTCGACAGTCTGCTGGCTTGGTGATGGATAATACGTTGATTGTAATGGTTCCACATGCAGTGGATACATTGTTGAACAGGACAAAGATACAGCACTTAACTAGTGCTCGATTGTCAGGTTATGAGTTGACACTCTTAGCGAGTCATGTGCATATAAAGAGATGCAACACGTTGAATCCAGCTACGTTGTTGCCAATTTCAGTGGAGACAGATGTTTCTGAACAGCATGATTGCTTTCTTAGGACAGAGGAAGAAACGAAAGGGAGAATAGATCTTAGGGATACTCCTCTTGTGAAGTGTGATGGTACCTTATGGGTAGATGGTTCTTGCTTCAAGCTTCCAAATGGTGATACGACTGCGGCACATGCTGTTACGACTTTGCATACGATTGTTGAAGCTGCACGTATCCCACATAACTCAGCTCAAGCAGCAGAGTTGATTGCATTGACAAGAGCGTGTGTGTTGTCGAAAGGGAAACGAGTGACTGTGTACACTGATAGCCAGTATGCGTTTGGTGTGGCTCATAGTTTTGGACGTTTGTGGAGAGAGCGTGGGTTCCTGACTTCGCACGGAGCTAAGATTCAGCATGGTCAGTTGGTAAGTGAACTCCTTGAGTCACTTACTTTGCCGTTGCAAGTTGCGATTGTGAAATGCAGTGCACATAAGAAAGTTACTGATGACGTTGGTCGTGGTAATGCGTTTGCAGATGAAGTTGCGAAAGAAATGGCAAGAGATGTGCTGAGTCGAATGTATGTTGCGGGTCCGGCGAGATGGGTTCCGGATAGAGGAATGTGTGAAGATACGATAGAGAGTGTGAAGTCAATTCAAGCTGAAGCTACAGAGAAAGAATTGAGCGTTTGGAGAGAGAGTACAGGTAAATTGGATTCGAATGGTTGTTGGGTTGAGTTGTCAGAGCATCAGCGATGGTTGTTACCCGATGCGTACGTGCTTGCAGTGGTTACGATGGCACATGGAATGACTCATATCAGTGTGAAAGGGATTTGTAAGTTGTTGGTTCCAGTATGGCAAAATGCTGGAATTCCTAAGTGTTCAGAGAATGTGGTCAAAAATTGTATGGTTTGTCTGATGTACAATCCTGGCAAGGGAACTCCAACTCCAGCTGGTCATTTTGCGCCTCCGACGTATCCGTTCGAGGTTTTGCAGCTAGATTTCATCCATATGGAGAGGTGCAACAATTTGAAGTATGTACTCGTGGTTGTTTGTGCCTTTTCGAGATGGGTAGAAGCATATCCCCTGAAAGATAATACTGCCTTGTCCACAGCTAAAGCTCTTGTTAAGGAGTTTTTCCCTAGGTACGGTTTGCCGAGAATGGTGTGGAGTGACAATGGGAGTGAATTTGTGGGTCAAGTGATGGAGAAAGTGGTTTGGGAATTCGACAGAAGTTTCACGCTGCAAATCACCCCCAATCAGCTGGTCTAGTGGAGTGCTATAATGGCACCCTCAAGCTGAAATTGGTCAAGAAACAGGCAAGCTCTGGGCTCCAATGCCTGATGCTTTGCCATTAGCACTTTTGTCAACAAGGATGATTGTACATTCTCGAGTGGGACTTAGTCCTTATGAGATTGTTTTTGGTCGCCCGGCAAACAGATGGGGAGTGCTGAGACCGACCAAATTCAGTGAAATAGAGTATCCTGTACTGCTTGATTATCTGTACGAATTGACGGCTAAATTGCGTTTCTTACACCAACAGGTTCATGATACATTGCCTCAGGCTTCTGAAGATTTAGGACACGCCATCGAACCTGGGTCCTGGGTTCTGGTTAAGAATTTTCAGCGGACAAAGAACGATCAGCCCCGCTGGACCGGACCCTACTTGGTGTTGCTATTGAAGCGATCTGCAGTGCGAGTGTGCGGTAAAAAGAACTGGATCCACGGCGTACATTGTAAGAGAGCCCCTTTGCCTCTGCCGTACGACCAGTGGGTCCAGGATGGTATTCCAGACTCTGAAAGTGAAACCGTGCCTCGTTTTCTGCCTTTTAGCGATGCATGTTTAATTGGGTCAAGTTCTGAGCGTGAAAACGACAATCTTCTGCAAGAAGCTGTGCCTCCGTCAGTTCGTCTGGACACTTCTGAACCTGAACTTTTGTTCCGTGACCAGACATTGCCTGACAAAGGCCGTTATAATTTGCGACCAAGAGTTGTGGGACTAATAAAGTAAAATTCTTTCCTTTTGCTATTTCTGAAACTGAATTCTCTCCTCGGGAAAACTGTTTTGACAGATTTTTGTTTTTCGAACCGCCATCTAGGTTCAGCTGTAAGGTTGCGGTGTAAAGACTTGGGAGTGCAAGCCGAAGACACAAGGTCGAGGTTCCGGTTGGCCCTAGGGCGTTCCCTGGACTGACAGACGCATTCCTTAGCACGGAAGAACCAACCGCCGCGAACAGCACGGTTAGAGGATGGAGTTTTTCAAGATGGAGAGATCTGTTGAAAGAATGAGCTTTAAGAGCCAAATGTGTAAAATTACGAGCAGAAAATGTTTCTTAATATTGTGTCTTTTTATGCTACTTAGTTTAATGATGTTTTTGATGGGATATATAATATTCTCTTTTCAAGTGACGTTTGCCCCCACTATATGACCCATACCTTCTTCTACTGTTTCCTCGCATTCTTTTCACCCTCTGCCTGAACATGAGTCCATTAGGAGATTGGAATTCGTTAATAACTCCTTTGTTCAGCTTTTGCACCAACACCAGCTAGTAGTGAACACGACAAATTGTTGGGTGTGTGGCCTTATGCCCCATACTACCGATAAAGGTATCCCTTACCTGGTCCTGCCATTCAGCTACAATGGTTCTGTGTGGGCATACAAACCGATGTTCATCTATGCTCGTGAAGTCTACCCCCTACGTTCTGTGAAAGATAATCCAAAGAATAGTGCTCTAGTTAAGGGAATAGTAGATATGATTAGAGGAACAGATTCCTATGAGACTATCCCGAGAGATGAGACGCTAGCGTATATTGGATGGAACGTTACTGGATATGGAGTTAGTCTGAGTGAGATCCAGCGAGCGAAAAGATCCTCTCCGATTTGGATTGTACCCCATCAGGGTCATTACTGTCTGCAAGGTAATGGCAAGAATCAGAGAGCTCAGTTAGGGAAGAGTATTTGCACTAAGACGTATGTTTTTGCGTCCCAGACTTCCCCATCGTTTCTAGCAGCTAAGGGTACCTATTTCGTCTGTTACGATAGAGCGTATACATGGTTGCCCCCTGATTTCTCGGGCACATGTTTTGTCTCGTTCCTGTTGCCTCCTACGTATACAGCTGCAGCAGATTACCACAAGATGAGAGTTGTTGGAGGTGTCTTCAGTAAGGAAGATACTGCAGGACAAGAATTGGGAGATTTTCTGAAGGGTTTTCTGCCGTTTTGGGGACCTATGGTTAACAGCAGGAACATACGGCAATTGACGAGAGTGGTTGAGTCCACCATAGTTGAAACTGCCGGTGCCCTTAGTAACTTGACTGCTGAGCTCCAGTCGGATCGCCTTATGACACTTCAGAACAGGGTTGCGTTGGATGTCATACTTGCAGATAGAGGAGGGGTATGTAAATTGATTCAATCGAGCTGCTGCGTTTTTATTCCAGACAACGCTCCGACAGTGTACCAAGCCATTTCCAAGCTACATAAGATCTCCGAGTCTGTGCATGTGGACGAAGGAGATTGGTCGTTGATGGGATGGTTTTGGGGATTGTTATCCACTTGGGGATGGAAGATTCTGATGGTCAGTGGGGTGGTATTAGTTATCCTTTTCCTGTTCTGTCTTTGCGTACAGTGTGCTCCTGCTATATGTGGCCTTTGTGCTACTTCGTGTTCGAGGAGACCTGTCCAGAGAGAGTTACTAAGTACTAGGATGATGCTACAGCAACATCTTGATGATCTGATGAATATAGACCTGGATTCAGATTGACGTGAGTTTAGGTTATTGCCTATGTAAGGGCAAAAGATGGGGCTGAGGTTCCGTGAATTCTGACCCTGGGTCATAATGGTCGTGGTTTTGTTATGATTTTGGTAACAGCGAACCGTAAACAGTGAGCTCAGCAAGCATGAGTGTTTCCGTCATGTTACATTGATGGATTCTCTGTGTATTTGACGATTTCGTTCTGAAACCCTTGGGTTCCATTTTGTGCATGGCAGCCATTTTGTGGTTGCCCTCACATAGGCCTATGACTGCGGCTGAACAAGTCTCTGGGACACGTACACCTTAGCTTGAGTTTGTGCTGACTCCTGTTTGACCTGAGTGAACTGACCCTGTTGCCTGAAGCTGACCTTGCCAAACCAGTTCTTGCCCTTTAGCTGGTCAAGATAGAAATCAAAGAGCAGGACATTGCTGAGTTTATGGTACATGCACACACCTTTCTATCTTGCTTCTCATCTGTTCTTGTTCCTTATTTTATGGCCTATTTACGATTTGGGTTGAGGCCTTTTATTATGGGTTTTTGTCCGGCTTGTTCAAAAGAAGAATGTTTATTATGGGTTTGTTTGATAATTAATTTTGGGCTGAACAAACTGAAAAATGGGCTTGTCATCATGCAATGCTTTTTTCGTGGAAACATGTGAGTGGTCAAATTGTAAATAAGGAATGTTTGCCTGAAGCACAATTTTTGGCATAAAAAGGGACGACCTGCTTTGTAAAGTTGAGCAGTCTCCTGAGAACATACACCGTGTTGTACTTCTAGGATCTCTGTTACTGGCTGCAGCTAATAAATTTGATCTTTGATGCCACCAAGAAGTATCCCGTGTCTCTGTATTCTAAGACAGGTGGACCCGAAGACTTTGGGCGTGCCCCTGGCGCCGCTGGGTTTAAATCCCGGTACTTTAGGAGGAAGGAATGAAAGATTTTCAAGCTATCACACCAAGAATTTTCAATTCTTTTAAGGACACGGAGGCGAGGATTATGCTTCTCTTTCTTTAATGCTAAATTCACAGAAGCCAATCAAAACAATTAAAACTTTCCATTGCATCTCCCATGAGCCCCAACAGCCCAATGTCCCATCCAATCACAGGGGTCATGCCTCCCTATATATGTTGATATCACCATAGTTCTTCCTCTTTATTTGGGATCAACATAAAATCTCAAAGCCTGGGCCTCATTTATGAGGCCGTGCGTCACTTTTACGCTGCAGGTGCGTCACTTTTTGTGACGCACCAGCAGCGTAAAAAATTTGCCTTGTTGCGGCATATTTACAAAGTGACGCATCTAGGTAGATGCGTCACTTTGTAAACCCCTGCGATACATTATACCTACGCAAGGTATAATGTATGCAGGTGAGGCGTTCTGACGCAAGACAGGGTCATAGAAGTGATGCAGTGAAATCTATAAGATTTCACTGCGCCACATCTCGGACACAAATGCGTCAATTTCTTACGCCTGCCTCACAGCAGGCGCAAGCCTGACGCAGGCCCTTTAACATGGGGTTTGCCCCATGTGAAAGGACACATTGCTGGAGTTGCATTACTTTTGTGACAAACTCCAGCAATGCGTCATTTTTTTGCCGTACAGATACGTCAGAAATACTGACGTATCTGTAACTCCTTGCGCCATGATGCGTCATACTGTAAATATGACGCATCATTGGTCTCGCAAAGAGGGCGCAGTGAAAAGTGACGCATCGCTGTTTTCACGCAGCGGTGCATCACTTTTCATAAATGAGGCTGCTGGAATCCAACCCGAAATTTCGATTGGACCAACATGCCCAATCCACAGGATTAACTGAACACAGCAAGTGAAGACGAACTTCTGTCGCATCTATACAGCTGGTTAACCACCAGCAACTTGATATCCAGCTTCAAGCTTATTTAACATCCGTTCCTGCAACGAAAACACCAAAGGTAATAGCCAATCCTATAAAGATATTCCAATTAATCACAGATGAGGAAGTAATAAGAAAACAGCAGCAGCATTTTTGCCTAAAGTGCTTTTGTCGCATTGGCAGGTTAGCATTTTCTTTAAAAAGATCTCTACCGACTCTGTGTGAATCTTTAAATATTGTGTGCAAACCTTCATTAAGAGGGTGAAGGCCACCCACCGAACATTCTTCGATTGGCTTTTTTTGTGGTAAGGACAAAAAAAGCAGTACCCAAAATAAACCACTTGAGGGCAGAAGTACACAACCAATAATCACAGGAGAGCCAGAGTATTAAAAATGTTCACAGCAGCTGTAGGCGCGTTTTTTTCTCTCTCTGAGGTGATGTTGCTGACTTTTTCCCTGTGTTCTCTGGCACATTAGAATGCGGATTAGATGGAGGTTATGCCACGGAGAAGGTATTTTGCAACAACGAGGAAAGTAGGCTACTATATAGCTGAATACGTGCATTATATTTGGTGCATTTTAGCTCAAAATAACCAGTGAAGCCTTTTTAACTCGGATTTCTTCCCTCCCCCTAGTTTGAGTCCAAACTCGCTGGATCACACAAATCATCCGGCGAGATTCTAGAATTCAAGTTTGGAGGCAAATCCGGTGTGTTTACGGAAGCTCCCTCCTCTGTGTCCTCTTGCACATCAGAGGGGCCAGTGTGCGTGACTCTCACTCTGCATGCGTGGTGAGCTGCGGAGCAGATTCGACTGATGAAAAGCATATCAATTGATTTCAGATGTCATAAACCCTGGGATCTAGGTATTAGTTACTGCAACAATTTTAAAAGTAGGAATTACTAGGGATTGTCACCACAGAAGCAAAAACAATAAGGGCTTCAGGCCTCATTTAAAAAGTCCCTTGTGCCTGGGCTGAGCCCCTTTTTGTTTGAAACATCGGCGGCGCAATCAGGACGCCACACGGCTTCTTCTCTACAAACTGATGCATTGGGCCCACTGCGTCAGTTTGTAGATCCCTGTGTCACATTATACCCGCGCCAGGTACAATGTATGCAGAGTAGGCGTTCCCACGCAAAAAGCCACGTAGAAGTGGCGCAGTGAAATTTACAAGATTTCACTGCGTCGCTCTGTGACTTGACTGCATCAAAATCATTTCGCCTGCTCAGACCAGGTGCAAGGACTGACGCAGGCCTTTACAATGGCACTCACCTACGTGTTCTGACGTATTGCTGAAGTTGTGTACGTTTTTCGACCAACTCCAGCAATGTGTCACTTTTGCGCCAACAGATGTGGCAGAATATCTGACGCATCTGTTAATCCTTGTGCCATGGAGACTTGTATTATAAATACTGAGCATCCGCGGTGTCACAAGGACATTTGACGCAGATGCAAGGAAAGTGACGTATCAATGCCGATGTGTCTGTTTCTTGTGAATGAGGACATTCTACTTGGTGCAGGTATAATGTGACGCAGTGCTCTACAAACTCACGCATTGGACCCAATGCATCAGTTTGTGGATAAGGTGCAGTGTGGCTCAATGATTGCACCGCTGCTGTGTCCATTTTTTTTTACCAGGGGGAAGGGGCTTTGAAGTGGAACTGAAGGCTCTTCTGTGAAGTGTTTTTCTAATGACAGCAGTGACAGCAGCAGTTCACATGCAGAAACTAACTGCCCCGTTGTTACCAGTTCATTTTTGTCGGCATAGGGAGGTTTATAGATTTCCCCCCAAATCACTGGACATTCTGCTGATGCCGAGATTAGAACCTGGGGGCATATTATCAAGGGGGTTTATCTCCGCTTTTTTGGCTTTAAAAGCCAAGAAAGCGGAGATAAAATGATTTCCCTATTACCTAGCTGTCGCTAACACCAGTTAGCGACAGCTAGTAGGAGATAGCGACCATCTTGGGCCCCACTTTGCATGTCAGTGATATTTATCACTAATGACATGCAAAGTGGGCGTGCCAAGATGTTAGCGACTGGAAACAGTCGCTAACATCGCTATCTCCTATTACCAACTTTTGGAGATATTCGCGCTAAGCGCGAATATCTCCAAAAGCTAACACCTGCCCCTGATCAGTTCTTAGCCATGTTATCCAATGGGAGGTGGATAACATGGCTAAGAGCATTAGCTCGATAATGCATGAATATCGCGGACTTTTCAGCGATATTCATGCATTGCGGCCATTTTTTATCGCATTTGCGATAAACCTTGGTAATACTAAGGTTTATCTGCGGTAAAAATCGCCGCAGCTTAGCGGTAAAATTTTCTCTCTAACCAAGCAATAGCGATAATTATCGCTATTGCTTGGTAATATGCCCCTTGGTGCCCCAGTTCCAACGTCTGATGCTCTGGCAATAGCGCTACATCCTCTCCCCATGTATGGACGCTGAAATACATTCAACCGCAATGTTTCAAAAGTCACTTTTATCAAGTTATTTTCTCTTCAGTGTATATAGTATGCTCTCTAGTCAGACACCCCACAGCATATGCACAACCCACAGAGCTTCCTTTGAAGCATGGGTAGATATCACTCTCGGTCGGGCCAGTCAACGTTGGCCTTGTCCATCCAGTGCTTAATTTGTAAACTGATAAGTGCCGGGCCCAAAGTTTTTCTCAGAAGCCGTCAGTCGACACGAGTCAGGGCCGGGTGCAGAATGCCAAGACTGGGTAGTCTCGACTCCACCTGTTTCTTTGAGCCTCCAGGAGACACTCACTGCTCTTTATCTCAGTCTTACAGCTTCTTTTTCATACCGTCCTCCCTGTTTTTCTGTTTTATCTTCTTCCTTCTGCTTTTGAAATGTTCTCTCTCTTGGTGTGGATCAAAGTTTGTGGCGAAAAAATATGTGCTGTTTCCCAAAAATGAGTGTCAGTGGGCCCCACCTGCAACCAGTGGCTCAAATTAAGCACTGTCCTCCCCATGACTAAAGAATCATTAAGAGACAAGGCCCACTAGCACAGCCAACCCCAAAACACCTGCATAGTTGATGTCACTGCCTCTCCTTGCTCCAGCCAATCAGCAGGGACCTTGCCCTTCCCACTACTAAGCAATGGTACCTATATCCCCCTTTTTATTATGGTCTGGCTTTACCAGGGCAGGCTTTTTGTTGCCCCCCCATCCCTCCCCCCCAATGACCACCTCCTCCATGGATTCCCTCACCACCACCCTTTAACAAGAAACCTCAAGACTCCAAACCCACTCTCTCTCATCCATATATTTTGTTTTATAGCGCCACGCATACCAGTGTAAGATGTCAGAGCACTTTACATCACATACACATCACACAGACACAGTGAATCATAAGTGTGTAAATCAGTGTATAGGGAATGTTACATGAGGCAGAGGACTCCAAGGTGTAGGGGTCACACGCCATTCCTGCTGGTAGACAGTATAGCTTAAGTGCTGAGTCTGGAGAAGGACAAACTCAGAATTTTAAATGTAACCCCATGGTTGGGGGTTGGCTTTACTAATAAAAATGTATTTCTATCCAAGTGAACCCTTTTTGCAACATTAGGATAATGAAAAACTAGGGGGAGGGGGAATCATAATGCTGTAATCTATACCTTGCAGTTTGCATGCAGCTCTTTGATGATGGTTAATAGCTCACTGCTCTGTATTAGAATTTAAACTTATAAACTGCAAGTAACAAAAAGGGCTCTCTGACAGGAGCAGTAACACACAGAACTATTTACATTGTAGGCACTTTGTGATCTGCATGGTATCTTGACAATTTTTTGGTTGCCAATTGGTGGAGACAAGTAATACGGCAGCAGGTGCTTTTTAAACCATATTGTACTTGAAAACACGGTGCTCCCCCAAAGTCAGCTCCCAGTACGGTTGTACCGATTGCACCGCCCTAGAGCCGGCCCTGGGCTTGACAGTGCGGCTGTCGCCAATCAGGTGAGAACCTCCAGGAGCTTTGGCTCCGCTCACATGTGGAGTCAGGAGTACATGTTTTGATTGGGCAGAAGTTGTAAACTTCCACAAAAACAGTGCTTGCAGTCAACACAGCTGTGATCATTTTATTTATCCAGCTGCCTGAGTTTGAACTTCAAGGTGCACACATGCGCCATTGTAATGCTATTGAAGTGTCTTAGATAACTAGATCATTTATGGTGTTTGATATATATAACATATATTGTCGCTGACAGGCTGTAAGTGCTGTGACATGTTGCCTTCGGCCGATGATTGTAGCACGGTGGCCATCGATCAGTGTGATCTGCATTACCAATGCAAACCCCAGGACTTATGACATGAGGCAAGATGGCGTTGGTGTGAGCGGTCGCAAGTGCATTGCTCCGTGAGTCCCGGCCAGTGTCCCAAACTATACCCTGCCCCGACGGGAGTGGAAGATGGAATAATCGGCAGCCAACAACCAAGTGAGCAACGGTGAGACGTGAGACATGAGACATGCGATTATGTGCACGGAGAGAAAAGCTACATTTGCCGTAACCGTCCTCTATCACCACTCAGGCTGTTTAAGGCTGTTTAGGGCCATCCAAGGCTACCATAAATCAGGACAATCGTAGCATGTCATTGCATGGTGGTTAAAGGACTGTAAAAGGATTGTACGCAAGCTTCAGTGCCGGCTCGGTGCTGGTGTTACGTGCAAGCGCCAACTGAATGTCGACAAGTAGTAATATGTGCGTGTGCTTGGATCCTCTGTCACAAACATCATATATGTATCTATAATCTGTAGCTAACAAGTAGCAGCAACAGCTATTGCTCAACCTGACTCCGCTACAGATCGACTGCATTCTCCCCCTGTATTGCCTGGTCTCGCCCGTGTAGCTAGTGACATAGCAGTGACACAGCACCTACTGTCTGATCGTTGTCTTAGTGTCTCGGTGTGGGTCTGGCCACGAGAAGGCCACGAGAAGGAGAAGGAAAGGATCGAGGTTCGAGGCTCATGGTTCGGGACTCGTGGCGCTCTGGCGCTCTGACTGCCTCACCGGTTCATCAGCTTACGGCCTCTCGACTCGTTACAGGGCGGGGGATTCACAATTCACGCTTCACATCCGCATCTACGAACTTGTGACCCGTAACCTGCAACACTGTAACACTGCCGCTCCCTGCTTGCCGCTCAGAGCTCAGAGCTCTGCCGATCCACCAACCTGTCGCTCAGCCGCTCGGTCGGCCTTCCTTCGAACTCCGCAACTCCGTTACTGACGGCCAGCCCACGCTACTCTGTTGTCAAGGGCGACACAGAGGAGAGGCGGCGAGGCCATCGGGAACCTGAAATGAAGGCTCGGGGCTTGAGAGTGTGCAGTGTGAAGCTGGGAGCACTAACGAGGAATCTGTTGGGGGGTGTTACAGTAAAATTCTATGTAAACTTCTATGCCCCAATCATATGTGGAAGCGGCAAAAGAGTGACTAAAAGATACAGGGTCAAACTACGGGTATGTGATTACCAGGAATACCAGGAGCCAGTGGGGGGAAGGGGACCCGAAAGGCTCAAGCGGTAATAAAAGCGGTAAAACAACACGCAACAATAAGACAAGGACAAGGAATGGCGGGATTTACGAGACCGGGGGGGAGCAGTCAAATGATAAAAATCTATTACAGCCCCCACAAGATGTACCAGAAATACAAGGCACACAAGAGATATTGCGCATACAAGAGATATTGACACAAGATATATTGAGCACTCAGAGCACACATAGCATACAGATCTCCAGAGTGCGCAGAGAAGCAAGGGCACACAGAGACGACCTGAGACAAGGGGGTCTAAAGCTAAAGAAAATAAAGATCAAGACAAAGAAAGGGAAAAGGAAAAGGACAAAAAAGAAAAAGAAATAGACAAAGACAAAGATAAAGGCAAAAACAAAGATAACAATGAAGAGAACGAGAAAAGCATAAATAAGGGTATGGATAGAGATAAAAATAAATATAAGAATAAAGATAAAAGCATTGAAAAAGACATGGAGAAGGAGAAAGTTAAAGGGAAGGAGAAGGAGAAGGGGAAGGATATAGAAGGCAACGACAATTTGGAACTGATGGCTAAAAAGGCGAAGAGACTACAAACAATCAAAAATCTGAAGGCAGCTGCCAAAACCACCGGGCAATCATTAGAATCCCAACCTAGGATCTCTAAAATCTTCAACCCACTGCCCAAGGAAGGGCTGAGTAGCTCCACAAAAGCCGAAAATCAACGGGCTATTCCGGGTGATCAAGGGACCCAAATTGGTGAAGCCAGCGGAACCAGTAGGGCCGACCCTACAGCGCCTGCAGTACACTCAAATGTGGCGACAAAGACAGCTCCTGATACAGGAAACCTGATCTGAGACCCCATTCAGGGAAAAGAAATGGCGAGCACAATAACAGCCACAGCCGAGAAAAGGGAGCATATGCTGAAGTATCCAACTGGAATGCCAATAGCCGATCACTCTTCGCCCACAATACAAACCTCCTCCCTCGGAAAAATGTTACAATCTGAAACCCAAGTACTCTCCGATGAATCAGACTCGGATATATATGAAACAGGCATCTCTACGTCTAGCGAGGCAAGTGACACAAGTGAAGCCCAAAGTATAGATCCATCAACCCCAGACTCCCCAGATCTAAACACAAGGAAAATGGGCAAATCTGGACAAGACAACACCCCAAGAAAAAAAGGGGAAAAAAGAGAACAAGGCACCAAAGACAAAATACATTTATATATGAATAAACTACAGATCAAGGGAGCAATACAGAACAACCCAAATATACACGAAAAAGCTCAACTCCAAAACCAACAACAGAATCAGATCATAATCAGTGCATCTTGGATGAGACCAAAGGGAGCGGCCATAAGCAACACGAAAATACAAGTTGTACTGGAAAGCATGCAGAGCCCTCTCTGAGTGAAGTGCTAAGCTCTATTAAGAATTTTTATGAAGATGTCAAAAAGGACAATCAGAGGAACCATGCGGCTATCCAAAAACTGCAAGGAGCTATCAAAAAAGTAGGTCACACCTGTTCAGAAATCTCAGATAGAATGGCTTCAATAGAATCACGTACTGAAAACCTGGAGCAAAGCGTTGCCAATCTTCAAACTCAAGAAAAAGAGCAGGAGGGAATTTTAAAAGATCTAATGTTAAAGGTCGAAGACCAAGAATATAGAGCCAGACGAAATAATCTGTGTTTTCTCGGAATTCCCGTAGACACAGAGGGAAACGACCCGAGGGGCTTCATGATGAGCCTCCTTAAATCAGCCTTCACAGAATTACAATCTTGGGAAATGGACAGGGAGGTACAGCGCGCTCACCGCTTCCCCCTAACCCTGCCTAAATGATCTCACAAGCCACCACAATACCCAAGGGCCATGCTGATACACTTCGGGAATTTTCTCTTGCGTGAAGCTATGTACGATCTCGCTTGGCCTACAAGCAAGAGGGAACACAAAGGTTTCATGTTCTTTGCTCGACCAGACTATGCCCATGCCACGGTGGAATGAAGGTGGAGGATGAGGCAACTATTTACCCCCTTCGAGCAAATTGGCGCAACAGTCTTTCTACAAAACCCAGCTCGACTAAAAATAATCATGAATGGAACAACACGAAGCTATACAAGCAAAACTCAGGCACAGGCATATTTAAATGAAATCACAGAATCAGGAAAACGTAAAACAGAAAAACATCAAAAACAATTAAAAAAAACACACACAAAAAAACACTATTACGATGGCAAAACATTACCTGCGACTAGATCAGAAGCACAAAACAAGAAAAAGATGGGGCTCAATACTGAAGAAAAGAGGGGGATGGAAGTAAAGACTGGTAATCAAAATATGACGTAATATATGGTTATGTGCGAATGTATAGAGAAACTTTCATTTATACAGGGTACGGGACGCGGGGCGGGCCGAGGCGCACTGACTATACTGACGCCCACACCTGGATTCCCCTGGATCCAGGACGCCTCAATGGGTTGGAAGGGGTGGGCCTAGTGCAGGAGGAGGGTGGGAGGGGTGGAGGGAAGAGGGGGAAAGAGGGGTGGGGGAGTCAGGCAGGTACCTAAGGCAGATATGAATTTAGAACTATTCAAGCAGAGATATTCATGCATCTTGAAGTGTCACAGACAGAGAAAAAATGGGGGTGGAGGTAGAGTTAAGAGCTGTGGATCATATCCAAAATGAGTTTTACTCTCCCATTCATTTTTCCTGTCCCCACTCGTGTATTGATTCTATTTACATGCCGCAAACTAAATAACGTACTGGTGCATTAACACACAACACGAAAAAGGGACTCCATAACAGGCTGGGAAACACGGCAAACTAGATCTTCCATCTTCCCCTCATGCCACAACTTCTTTCCATTCGCGAGCCTAAAAATCACCTTAACTTGATGCAGTCAACCCGCAAAAGAACCGGATGCAACAGGTATGTCCTCCTTAATCCCCAATGAGACTTTTTTGTTGCACACGCAAGATCAGGGAGCAAGTAATATTGACTCTCTTTCCTTGCCTTTTTCCTCCCTGTTTCCCCAGTCTTGGGAGCAGCTGATTTTGAAAGCAACTTCGGGAGCAGTCACTTTTAAACAGCCCTGAAACCTAGCAATGCAAGCCACAACAAAGTAAATCATTGTCCAGGCAAAACGTACATGACAGCACAACTTTTGTGAAAAATGCTGTGTGTTTTTGTCCCATGACCCTCAGCAATCATTAAACAAGAAACAAATCTCCACATCAACCATAACTCGACCACATAGCAGCTGCCGCGGGTTTACAAAGTGGGAGGGTTGAGAGGAGTGCGGCCGGCCGAGAGCACACAAAGCATTTCGCTTGCAGGAGCGAGCCATGGGCACCATGTGTTTGCAAGGTAATTACAAATATATGGTGTCAAGCTCGCTCCCGCAAGGGAATCACCAAACGTGCACGCGTTGCCATTGAAGGCAAAGCAACGTGTGCACGTTTTTTGGACAAAAACCGAAGCGATTGCTAAAGGTCTTTTTCCTATTCAGTGCATGCGCGCTGCGTAGGTGAGACCTAAAAAGAGTGAAGAGAAAAAACAATTCATGGAGGCTTAACATTTTCTGAGCAATTGCAAAGTTCCTGTCACTTTACAACCTTATTCAAATAAGAAGTTAACGCTAACCAAAATAAGTCTCTGTTTACATGCTGTTTACATGAGGAAGCAAATGTAACATCTAATCTATGATAATGACAAACATTATTCCACCTAGCTTTATTTGCAATTTTAGTAGAGCATTTCCAATTTAATGTAATTTGGTGAAAAGCTAAAGCTAACATGAGGGCAAATAAACCATGTTTACAGGAAGTTAATCCCAAAGTATCAGATAAACTACAGAGAAAAAGAAATACATTGGACATGGGACATTATAAATTAATAATGAGCAAAATACAAGACCAAGCTGTTTTTCGAAAGGAGGCTATAGGGGGACAAATAACAAAAAAAGCAACAAATCTGCATAAGGATGACCACAAGACCAACACAACAAATTATTCTGCGTGACAAAGTGGCACTAGATACTGGTGTGTAATATAATCTATGATATAAAAACCAGGGTTTGAGTAGTAGATGCAGATCTAGAGATTTTTAATGATCTAGTTCAAATCTTGTCCGAGAAACCAATGCTCCAATCCTGTCCCAAATCAGCCTCCCAAGCAAGTTCCAATTTATTTTTAATGCATTCAGGATTTGGAGCTGACAGATAATTATAAATCAAAGCAGGTTTTGGGAAGAGAGTAATAGCTTAAGAAGGGAATCCTCCAAAGGGATATCAACAGATGCCAGGAGTGAATAGAACACATCCAGAATTAGCTCCATAAGAATCAAGTACTTATACCATGCCTCAAAAGGGATTTGAAACTCCTTCTCCTCAAGAAATACTTTACCGTCCAAGTCAATGAACCTCGACAGCTCCAATAACCTAGCGGACTCCCTGCTCATTTGGCCATCATGGATAGGTGGGCGTTGGACTGTTTCAACGTCTTGAACTTAACTCCTACCCTTCACTGTATACCTAATTACAATTTGTTGCTTATATCCCCATGCACCCCTTTGTCCAGCTATGTAATGTATGCCTAAATATAATGTTTGGCTTATATCTCTATGCATCCCTATGTCATGCTATGAAATGCATCTATGTACATGAAAGGCTCTGGTACCCCCCAGGTCTAGCTAGGGATATATAAAACGTAAAAAATAAAAAATAAAAACCAAAAGGAACAAGGACAATGAAAAGTAGCCTGAAATTGGGCGAAAGAACAATGAGTCATACCATCAAACAAATCCTGAACCCAAATTATGCCTTCAAGTCTCCATGCCTTCCAATAAATTGATCTATTATTAAGAGTGATAAATTGATTGTACCATAAGGGAGATTGGAGAAAATCATCTCTAGAAAGAACTCTGGGGTAACCGTGGAGACGCATCAAAAAGCAGGTATGCTTAAATAGCGGGAGAGGTAGCAATAGTCTTTGAGGAAAAAGCAAGAACTTCTTTCACGGTAAAAGGTGTAAATGAAGAGTGCTCAATAAAACGCCATAAGAGTAAAAAGGGGGAGAAATCCTAAAGGAACCATTTCGAATCCTGCCGAAGAGAAAAAGCTTTATGGTAAAGTCGAAAGTCAGGAAAGTGCACACCTACATTGGATTTAGATTTCCTAAGATGTGTTAAGGAGAGTCTAGGTTTTTTATTGTTCCAAAGAAATTTAAAAAGTAGAGTATCTATATTTTTAAAATAAATGGCCGGAATAAGAAGTGGAATCATAGACAAAATATATAACCAAACAGGAATAATCATCATTTTAATAGAGTCAAGACGTCCTCACCATGAGAGAAATAACGGATTCAACTCTATTGAATCCTTTCTTCATATTGATTGTAATTGTATCTAAAAGAGAGCTAGTAAACCATATGCTTAGATATTTAATTCTAGAACTGTTCCAAAGGAAACCAGTAGAATCAAAAGATTGCTTTACACAAAATGTGTTACTAGGGAGAATCTCTGTTTTATCTGAATTGATTTTGTATCCTGAAACTAAAGAGAAGGAAGAAATTTCCTGCAGTATAAGTGGGACAGAAACATCTGGATTGGAAATATAGAGTAGAATATAATTAATATAAGTGGACAACTTTAGATGTCAATCGCCATATTGAAATCCAGAAATAGATTTGTTACTTCGGATACGAGACAAAATGGGTTCAAGTGCTAGAATACATAAAAAAGGTGATAAAGGGCAACCCTGACGAACTCCCTGTTGTAATGGAAAATACTGAGAAGTATGTCCATTAATGAAAACTGAAGTACAAGAGGTTGCATAAAGTAGAGAAACAAGAGAAATAAAAGAATGTCCAAAACCATATGTAATAATATACAAGAAGCATTGTCAATAGAGGATTCATTATATTCAAGCTTAGCATGAACAAGCTCCTTTAGAGTAGCATCAGATGAAGTATTATGAAATTAGTGTTCTAGTTGTTTGCTAAGAACTTTGTGCTTGTTAAGGAAATGTTTCTTTTTTTTGGAAACATATTCAATAATAAATTCACATGCAGCAACTTTCAAAGTGTCCCACAATAATTGACGAGAGGTATCCTGTGTTGTATTTGATATATTTAATTCATTTGCAAAGTAAGTGAACGAAGAAGAAAAAACATGATCCTGCAAAAGAGTATTATTAAATCGCCATCTATTCAATCTCGGAAGTGGAGGGAGCAAATCAAAATCAGCAGTAACCGGGGCATCATCAGGTATAACAATAGGTTCGAGTGAAGTAGAAATAAGGTTTGGAGACAAAGACTTAGAATGAAAAATATACTCCAATTGAGTAAAGAAACCATAAGGGAGAGGCGAAAAAAAGGAAAATTCAGTTACAGGCGGCAAGCATCCACAAGGTGAGTTTGTGAGATTGTGGTATGGAACTGTTTATGGGATTTATGAGAAACAAAGCGAACATTAGATTTCCAATCTAGAAATGGATCAAAAATCTGGTTGCAATCACCATCTTAAATAAAAAACTTTATCATTGTAACGAATGCATTTTTTTGTAAAATTAGGCCAGAATGAGTAGTCTGGTTGAGTCGGGCCATAAAAATTAATGATAGTTAGAGAAATATCATCAATAAATAACTTAACCAACAACTATCTACCCTCAGAATCTATTACTTTAGATAAAACAGAACAATTCGACTTTTTATGGCATGCAATAAATACCCCATTTTTCTTGGTGGACGTAGGAGAGACTAAGACTGAGCCGACCCAATTACGTTTAAGTTTGATAGCTTTCATCTCTGTAAGATGTGTTTCTTGCAAAATAACCAAATCTGGATTATAGGAAGAGAGACAATTCTCTGCCTCTTAATAGGATTAATAAAACCTTTGACATTCCAAGATATCAATTTGAATGAAAAACATAGAAAACTACACGTTCATCAGAAATGAAAACTAATAAAAGAATTGAAGAAATGAAGAAAAGAAGAAGGTATAGAAGAGAATATATACTAGAATATACAAAATAAGAAGAAAAATGGGGAAAATAAACAAGCATTTACAATGCAATGGTCTCGGCATTATTAAAGGTAGAGCTATTGGCATTGCTCTTTTCTTTTTTTTTAAATTATAAATAAATGGCATTGCCAATAGCTTAATCGTTAAATAAATAGCATTGTCATTTACAATGCCAATAGCTTAATCGCTCGCAAATGCATGACCTATTGCATTTACACCCACACAGAGCCACACATACAAAGCCACACACACACACACAGAGCCCCACACACACACAGAGCCCCACACACACACAGAGCCCCACACACAGAGTCATTCACATAGAGCCACCTACACAGAGCCATCCTCACACTATAATTGTATTGTCTCCGTCAACAACCAACCATCACATCCACTAGTGACCTCTGCAACCATGTTGCTACCTATCAGCTAAACCAGGGTCTAAATTACATGTACAAAACTGAATACCAATTTAAAAAACATCCTCAAATTAGCCTGCAAAGTATCTAGGTTAGCGCTTCATTTAAAAGAATCACACATGGTCGTGTCCTTTTACATAAGGCGTCTTCTTCACAGAGGAGGCAGACAGGCAACAAATTTCAAACATCAAAATAATAACTTTCAAAGCTGCATGAAAACAAAAATAAAACCCTGAACTAAATATAACAGGACCATAAATTTGAACAACGGTCATTTCTGTAACTCATACTACCAATGGAAGAACCTCTTGGTGTTAGAGATATAATGTGGAACACACACTCCAATTTCTAAATATATATTTGGCTTGTCCCCAATTCCTACAGGGCATGTACCATCTCGCTATCAGATGGGTTCCAGTTTCTTGATAAGCAGTTCGTGTTTGGAAAACAGAAAACCAGAATGAAGGAACAGATGTGGCCACGCCAAAATCAGGATGGACAGACGAGAGCATCTGAAAATGCTCACAGGAGGTATAGGGGGTATAGGCAAGGTGAGACATATCTGTGTCATTGTAACTAGAGATAGGGCAAGTTCAGACGTCCTCCCAAAGTGTTTTGAGGACTAAGTGAACACATATCTATCTGTTTGCCAACAACCATGTACTAGATTTTGTTATTAGAGATTGGTAAGACTATCTCTGTCTAACTCAAAGTATTTCACTTATGGGTTTGGGGTGCATACCATCACTTTCAATTTCGGACATAAGAACTGAGAAGAGGGTAGTATAAGTATAGCTACCTCAGCTGTGCAGGCAGGGAAAATGGGATTGGAAGCTCACCTATTTTCAGGAGAAATGGGTTCAACGACGGGTGATATTTGTGCATACATAGCTGTGCCACCGGATAAGTTTTGTAAGGGCAATGGCCAATTGGCAGCTCTACCTACTTGATAGAAGTGAGATTAGTTCGCATATCACAAATTTTACTGGGTTTATTTTTAACCCTGTCCTTTTAAGCATGTTTGACCAACCACAATTTTACTTCAGGGGTCGGACTTTATCACATCTGGTAAGCACCAGCTCCAATAAAATTCCCCACAATTACTTGTAATGCGACCCCCCCCACCCCATGCAAACAGGTGTTTGAGCATGATAAACTGACCGGGCCACTCACATAAGGCCCGTGTGCAGTTGTGTTGAGTGGAAGTGATTGGTACATTTGTAGCTAATACAACCCAAATACAGTGAGAATAACAGACTTACAGGCCTTCATCCTGGGATTCTTAGAAAATGACTTTGGCTCATCTACACTTAATCTACAACTTTACACATTTCCAGAGGTACAGGAGCACAGGAACCAAAAGTATCATCACAAGAGTCCCATACACTTACAGAATAAGGCCTAATTCCTGCATTCCTGAATAGGAAAATCCGGTTATCTACAACTATTAACATAAAAGGGTCTGAGGAAAAGTGATCATAGGAATTCTGGCAAAGGGCAGAAAGTTATTCCTCAGTAAAATTAGTGACTGGATACACGAAGAAGCCCTTTTCAACACTTTGTTGACTCTTGACGCCCCTGGGTATTAACACTTATGTCAACAGGGATGGACAACTCCAAATCTGAAACAGTATCAGTGACTTACCTTCCCTGCTGCTCTACACCATTTGGAGTCGTCGAGGGAGCAATTTTAGGCAAGAGACAGACAGCTAAAGTAAAGCAATTTTCAACTTTAAAATGGGGTATTTTGGCATGAATAAAATATTACAATCCATCACATTCACAGAGCAACACCTGCTACAACTGGCGAGTAGAAGAGGCAGGAAGCAGAAAGAGCAGTAAGAGAAGCCAGAGTGTGTGCAGAGGAGGCAAAAGCATATATTTGACAGTGACATTAAAGATCTGTCCATCTTCACAGCTAACAGTGCTGACATTTCCTAAGTGAATAAGAGCACCATGTTGCTAAGCTGCCATTCTTTCCAATCTACTCTCAATAATGGGTCTCGTGACTCGAGCCCAACCAATAATTTCTAAGAACTTGGCTCCATGGAGGCCGCTCACTTATTGGCGGTAGGTCTTTCGCCAACAGAGCGCCAGTGAAGTACACTTTCACGTAACCATTCATACTTGTTAGATAATCTCCCGCAAACACACCACTTAGCAAACGCTGGGTCACTCATGACAGACTTCTAGCAGGTCACCTTTGCCTGTATTGGACTGCTTGCATTTTTTGCTTTACCAGCCCTCCTCCGAGAAATGCTCATTTCAGGGGACCCTCAGCTTGAAACAGAAACTAATCGACCGTCTCTATGTGGCCATAATCTACCTGCTGCTGGAGCCCGGCTGCTGCTGCCATCTTCTCACTCGGGCCCACCACTGCTGCTAGGAAGGTGAAACCGGCACCTCGCCTGCACGAACAGGGCTTGAGAAAGAGACAACGGACCAAAGTGCACGCATTACCGGCGCCTCGCCTGCACGAACGGGGCTTGAGAAAGAGACAACGGACCAAAGTGCACGCATTGTCTTCCTAGACAGACACGTACGTGGCGGCCATATTGAAACATTATTATTCGTAATCGTTTTCTTCTAAGCTCTGTAGAAATTATAAATCATGTAAACATTTAGCCAATTTTAAAATTATGCAAACGTGTTTACAAAGTATATCGACACCATTTAAAAGACGTTAAGTGACACGCTAACAATTGTAAATGTACTTATATAGCGCATTCGACCCCTAATGAGGCATTGTAGCCTTGCCAATATGCGCCTTAGTGAGGGTTTGCCTTAAGAGTGTGGGCAGCCCCCCAGGCACAGGGCGAGGAGCAGCAACAGCCAGGGGGCTCCGGGGGCCATGGCGCTGGGACGGAGGGAAGCCGGCGTGTGTGTGTGTGAGAAGCCAAGCGGAGCTCAGAGAAGAGACCTCGGGCCGTCCGTGTGCAGCAACCTAATAGCCCCCCTCCACATCATAGTGACTGAACCGAAGACTACTGGTGATAGAAACATTGCTTAAAGGAAATCTAGCATTCACCTCTCTCAGGTTTGGCAGCAGGTAAGAGAATAAAACCTTACCTTGTGGAGAATTCCCTGGATATATACACACACACCAAAAACAACAGAACTTGGAATCCATGCAAAGCAATGGCTCACCTTCACTGCGGGGGAAAAAAATGGCGGCCGTAAGATTCCGAAAATATCGGATTCGGGGGGGTGTTTTGGCGTTCTGAGTGACAGGTGACGTCACAATTGAAAGAACGCAAAAAAACACGCCCCCGAATCCGAAAGAGACAGGGCTTTATTGGAGTGACGCCTGTCTCCTCCAATGGCTGGCCTCCGTTTAGGAAGCCAGCCAATGGAGGAGAGAGGAGGAGAGAGGCGGGTTCAAGCCCCCATACTCTAAATCATTAAATCTCCTCCCGGAGACTGCGCAAGCGCAGCCTTCGGTCCTCGATCTAAAAAGGGGCAAAAGACACAGTAAGAAGGGACAGTGCATGTCAAACTGATGACTGTCATATATACCAGTCAAGGGAAATAGAAGAAAATAGATATGGAGTGGCGACAAACAGATGAAGATGGCACACAAACAGGGGAGGATGTATCACATCGGGACGCCAAGCATGACGAATAAGGAAATGGACAACAAGGAATCTAAATAATTTGCAAAAGGATTAAAGAAGAAGGATACAATCAAACAAGTAAAAGAGCAAGCATCAAAGTACAATCTGTAAAGGAAACATATATGAGTAAGTTAGATACAACTACAGTTGCACAAAAATCAAGTTACAGAGGAAGGTCCAGGAATCTCCATTGATGTTGCAGAATGAGAGTGAATTATTTTCCTTAGGTCCACAGGATCCTCAAATGTAGAGGTGTTATTCTGAAAGGTTACCTTAAAAAAGCATGGATGAATTAGTCCATATCATGCACCCAAGGCCAGTAGTGCAGGTCTTAGTTCAAGGAAGTCTTTTTGCCACTTAGCAGTTGCTGTGAAAACATCTTGGTAAATGAATACATTTGCACCAGACCAAACAAGATGCTTTTTAATTTCAAATTTGTTTTTATTGGTTTTAAAGGCAAAAAAGGTAGGCAAATCAAGACAGTAGATACATAGCAGGCATAAACAGCGAGCGAGACAGACAGGCACGTCTTCTCTATGAGGCGTCGAAGAAGCAGGTAAAACATGCCAACACTGAGGTGTGCTGCCAATGTCGCAATAGGAATGCCATGTAGGAAAGGTAATTGAACAAAACAAGAAGAAGAAGAACCAAGCCCCCCACCCCTTACCCAGCAACTCCCCCCCTCCCCGACCAGTATGCCGTTTGTAACTTCTGGTGTGGTACGCTCAGAGTGGTGTGTTTCAGGGTGTTCAAGTTCATGGGGGCTCTCGTGGCGGGCCCGTGAGCCGTAGAATGCGGAGATATTTTGGGCACGTTATTTCATGAAATTCTCTAGACAAGAGGGACAGAAGCGGTTGCCAGATCTTCTGATAGGAATCGGCTGTGTGTGTGAGCGTAGCTTGAATACGTTCCATGCCTAAAGTGAACCATAATTTATGTAGCCAGCCGGTGTGGGTGGGTATGGTGTTGGATCCCCAGAGTGATAGGATATGTTGTGATGCAGCCTGATTGGCAATGCCCATCTGTTTGCCGCGAGGAGATCTCAAAGGGAATGTAAGTGCGTTGGGCAACCCTAGGATTGTGTATGCCGGGAAGCGCAGGATTTCAGTGTCAAAGGTGGAGTCGATGTCGTCCAGCACTGCCTTCCGATATGTCCGCAGTGCGGGGCAGCCCCACAGGAGATGGGTCAAAGTGCCCCTTTCACCGCAGCCCCTCCAACACAGCTCGCTGTGGAGTGGATTGCCTTGATGGAGCCTAGCCGGGGTAAGGTGCCAGTAAATGGCCAATTTCACCGCCGCCTCCCTGGTGCTAGTATTGCAAGTCATGTGTGCAGCCCTGTAGTATATAAACCCCCATTCCTTAGGTGATAATGCCCTGCCAAGTTCTGCCTCCCAACGTTTCTGTCCCGCTGTCTTACCTGGGCCGGCCACGGGGGATAGCATTTTATAAAGATCTCTGAGTCTTTCGTTACCAGCCATTTTTCGAAAGGCGTCATTTGCCGACTAACTAGGGGGGCGCAGTCCGGGCCCATAAGCCAGTGGCGGAGCTGAAAATATTGGAACATGTGGGGCCTGGCGACGCCGTATCCCTGCGCCACATCGGTGAGGGGGAGAAAACCGTTTAAATCAAAGAGGTGACCGGCCGAGCGGCAGCCTGTGTCACGCCACTGTAGGAAGGCTCGAGAAACAGTGCCCGGCGGGAATTCCGGATAGTTGAAGAGTGGAGTGAGCGGGGAGGGGAAAGTCGTTAGGCCTCTCTTGAGTGCCACCATGTCCCAAGTTTTCATAGTTGTGCGCGTGATGGGGGAGCGGAGGAGATATTGCGGTCTATGCTGGCGGGCCAGGAATGGGATCTTCCACAGAGACGTCTGGGCCATCGCTCTATCCTGAAAGAGCCACCTCTTTTCGGACTCAGGCCTGTACCACTCCACCAGGTAGCGGAGCTGTGAGGCTTAAAAATATTGCAGGAGGTTAGGGATCCCGAGGCCCCCCTCGTCAACACCTCTGTACGCTAACTGTTTATGCAGCTGCGCGCGCTTTTTGGCCCAAATGAACTGGTGGAAAGCATTCTGCAGGTCAGCAAGCGCGCCAGGGTGTGGCGATACCGGGAGAGTCTGGAAGACGTACAGGATCTTAGGTAATGCCGACATTTTAACCGCCGCTATGCGGCCTAACAAGGAGAGAGGTTGTTTCGACCATCGCCCAAGGTCGGCTCGAATCTGGGAAGCGAGCGTTTGATAGTTAAGGGCGACCGTCGAGTCTGTGGAGGAGGTGAGAGTGATTCCCAAATATGGGAGCTGCGGAGAAGATTGTAAGTCGCAGCCGAAGTTCGGCGACGGGGTGTGAAGAAGGGCGTTGCTGCCCAAGGGCAAGATCAAAGATTTCCCCCGGTTGATTTTGAAGCCAGATACTTCTCCAAAGTTCTCCAGTTCCTCCAGAAAGACTGGGATAGAGTGGGATGGGCGGTCAAGCGCAGCAATTATATCGTCGGCGTAAAGCCCCACCACGTGAGGTTCACGGCCGAAGGTAACGCCTCTGATGCGAGGGTTGTCACGTATTTTCTGCGCCAGGGGCTCCACGTACAGGGCGAACAAGAGGGGCGAGAGAGGGCACCCCTGGCGTGTGCCTCGTTGTATCTCGAAGGGGTCGGACCGAAGGCTGCCCAACCGGATTCAGGCCATAGGGTGGTGGTAGCAGCTTGCGATCCAGGCCTGGAATCGGTCGTCCAGCCGAAAATGCTGTAGGACTTTCTGCAAATAGGTCCAGTCAACTCGGTCGAACGCCTTCTCTGCGTCGATGGCCAATAGCACTGAGTCCGAGTTCTGGAAGTGGGTCTTGTCCACGAGGTGTAATAGCCGTTTAGTATTATCACTGCATTGGCGGTTCGGGACAAAGCCCGACTGATCCGGTTCGAGGATCCCCGGTTGCAAGGGCCCAGGCGGGCCCCCAATACCCCCGTGAACAGTTTCAAGTCTAAATTAAGTAGGGAGATGGGGCGAAATGCGGAGCAGTGCGTCGGGGGTTTGCCCGGTTTGGGCAACACCACTATTTCTGCCGCAAGCATATCTGGGGGTATGGAGCTCGGACCCTCGAATGAATTAAATAACCTCGTGAGCACCGGAGCTAGCACTTGGCCGAAGAGTTTATAGAAGCCTGACGAAAATCCATCAGGCCCAGGTGATTTGAGCGAGCGTAAGCGTGAGATGGCGGCCAGGACCTCGTCCAGGCGAATAGGGGCGTCTAAGGTCTCTGTGTTCGTCTGGGACAGTGGCATGATGTTCGCCGAACTCAAGTACACGTCGATGGCGGCAGGTGATACCTTATCCTCGCCGTACAGGGAGGCGTAGAAGGAGCGAAAGGCATCAGCGACCCGTGACTCATCGGTAAGGGATTCACCGGAGTCATCCAGGAGGGTGGTGATTTTCGAGCGTTGAGTCTTGGCCTTCAGGGTGCTAGCTAGAAGGCGCCCGGTGCGGTTGCCTCCTACATAGTAGGTATGGCGGAGTCGGAGGGCGGCAAATTCCACTCTGTCAGTATCAAGGCTAGCCAGTTGAGCCCAAACAGCCTTCAGTTGACGCCAAATTCTCGGAGCGCAGGTGCGGCTATGAACCCTCTCTAGTTCAGCCACTTGTGCTGTGAGGTCTTCTCGTTTTTCTTCGCGGATCTTAGCGTCAGCAGCCGCGATGGCGATCAGTTCCGCTCTAACCATGGCTTTCAAGGCTCCCCAGAGAGACGACACCGAGGGTGCGGGGTTATCATTAATAGCAAGATAGTCCAAGATGCATTGACGGACTTGTTTAATAACGGCCGGCCGCTGCAAAAAGGGTTCGTTGAGCCTCCATGAACCACGGGCACGTGGCGTCCTGGGCATACTGAGTGTAAGCTCTACCGCACCATGGTCAGAGAGGGCCGCGGGGACAATAGAAACGTCCGTGATGTGAGGGACCAATTCCGAGGAGCCCAGGAAGTGGTCTAAGCGCGCGTATGTGTGGTGTACATGGGAGTAGAAGGTGAAGCGCGCTGTGCTGGGATGCACCGTCCTCCAGAGATCCACCAGATCCCTCTCCTGTAGCCACGACCCGCCCGCCGCAGACAGCGCCCCCGTGTCCCCATAGCGGTGCCCGGATCTATCCTTATTCGTGTCCATGACTAAATTGAGGTACCCCCGATGAGCAGCTGAGAGTTAGGTGACTGTAGTGTTTCAGAGAGGGCAATTTTTAGGAATGGTTCCTGGCCTGTGTTTGGAGCGTAGATAGAGCCAATTGTCAGCGCCCTATGTCCTATATGGAAAGTGTAAGCCAAGAGGCGTCCCTTAATTTCTCCCGTTTTAGTCCCCACCCTGCCCCGGAAACGCCGGGAGACGAGGATGGCCACACCAGCTTTTTTAGATGGAAGTGAGGAAAAGAATTGTTGAGGAAAGACCCGGGAGCGCATTCTGTGCCAGTCTTTAGGTAGGAGGTGGGTTTCCTGCAATAGGCAGATGTCAGCCTCCGAGTGTTCTAGATATGAAATGACAGCTCTCCTTTTTATTGGGTTATTGAGGCCTTTTATGTTAAGGGACAGTACCTTAAGCGTATCAGTCAACATGGCATAGTACGAAAGCGGCAAAGCTTAGCTGCGTATCCCGCTGTGTCACATAGTGGGCAATAGGTAACACCCAAAGTCCGTCGATGTCCCTTGGCATACTGGTCCCCGCCCTCGTGCCCCTCCCCGCCCCACCCACAACTGTACCCCCCTTCCTGGTCTCTGTCCACTGGTCCCCACCCACGAAGCCTCCCACAACCCCAAAAACCTCCCCAAACTTCCAAAAGGCAAACTGTAGGTATATGTGAGGAACAGTCCGTGTCAGCGATAGTGAGAACAACACCCCAAACCCCCCTCCCCTTCCCACTCTAACCCCAACTTGAGGACCCCAAACAGAAGTTATAGTCCCAGGCCTATCCAGAGTCAGTTCAGGCCTGTAGGTTTAGAAGGTAAAGGAGACTGTGGCAGTGGCGACCCATGAGGCCCCCCGCCCCTCCCCCTCCCCCCACCATGAGAACATGCGGTGAGAGTGGACCCCCAGCAGGAGCAAATTCAGGGATTCATAGCGGTGTCTTTGACCACTGCTTCGATGGCCGCAGAGTGTTCTTTGGCAATCGTGCTCGGGTCCGGTCGAAGGCGGGTCTTAGGCGGACAGCGTCTCCGCACCTGTTGCCATCCGTCTCTAGAAGGCTGCGTCCCGGTATGTTGGGAGGATCCCGGAGAAGGGGGCTCCTCCGATGCGTCGTCAGGCAGTTCGAGGCCCAGTAAGGTGCAGGTGTCCTGAAGTGAACGGAGCTGGTGCAAGGTTCCCTCCCATTTGAAGATTAAGCGAAACGGATGGCCCCAGGAGTACGGCACCCCCTTCTCTCTCAGGAATGTGGTGACCACTCTAAAGTCTTTGCGCTTCTGCAGTGTTATGGCTGATAGGTCCTGGTAAAGTTCAACAGGGCAGTCTCGGAAGCGAAGGGGTTGCGCTCTACGTGCTTCCCGGAGGATCCTTTCCTTCAGGGGAAAATCCGGGAGGAACGCCAGGATGTCCGGAGGGGGCGCCGGGGCCTGGTGGGGCAATCCCACTCGGTGCACCCGATCTATGCGGATGGGGAACTCAGTGGGCTCCCCGAGGATCTCACGGAAAAGGTCCTGGAGGTACATCGTGACGCTGTTCCCTTCTGCTTTCGATGGTACTCCCCGAACCCGTATGTTGTTCCGTCGGGAACGGTTTTCGAGGTCCTCTGTGTGAGCCTGAAGGTCCACCTGTTGCTCCCGAAGGCGGAGGACTTCCTGTTGAAGGTGCTATATCTCGTCACCGCGTGCGTGGGTGGAATCTTCTACCGCTGCCACCCTTTCCCCCAGTCCATCTAGGTCTCGGCGCAGTTCCCTCTGGTCACTCATCATCTCCTGTTTTAAAGTTTGGAAGTCATCACGCAGCATGTTGAACAGGCTTTCTAAAAACGATTTTGTGATGGGGGCTTCCTCAGAGGGTTTGTTCGGGGTAGCCGCAGATGCCGACGGCGACGCAGGTGAGTGAGATTTCTCGCTCTTTGTGGACGTCTTCATCAGGAGCTCATTGATCGGTCGAGCCCCTCTGCGGGTAGCGTTAGACATAGTGCTGCGATCGTCCAGGCAGGGCGGGCCAGTCCGCACTCCTGCCCGCCACCAAGAGGAACCAGCAGCCGGTCCCCTCTTTGTCCTCTTTGTCCCGTCGCGACAAGTGCGGCTGACGATGCTCCGGGAGATAACCAGGGGAGCACCGGTGAGGGTCAGAGCGTGGTGCCGTCGGGGGGGCTAGCCATAGGAGTTTGTGAGGCGTCTTCGCGGCACCCTCGAGGCCTCCCAGCCGGTTTATTCCACTCTAGCAGTCCCCAGGGGCCTGGAGGGGGGTCAATGGCGAGTAGGCGTCTGTCCTCCTCCCGCCGGGGGCACGATCACCAGGCCCCCGAGGTCCCCCCCTCCTCACCTCCGAATGTGTGATCGGTGCGTCGCAGTGTGGCCGTGCCGCCCAGCTGTCCTGTAGGCCTCCCGCAGTAGGCCTCGCTCGGCCGGATCAGGGCTCCGGCGCTCCGCTACTGCACGCCGGGCCCGCTCCAGATCTCCCAGGTGATGGCGCGTAGGCGGGCGCACCCCCGTCGGGCCCCCAGAGAACGTCTTGGTCGTGGCAACGCCACACAGGCTCAAGCCGGGGCCTCAGGGTAGTGTTCTGGCGTGGGGCGACACTGTGCAGTAGGCGCCCAAGCAGAGGGAGGGTCCGCGCCGCTCCAAGCGCCCGCAGCATGAGCAAGGCCCCACCTTTGGAGCCCACGCAGGAGGCCGCGTTTGTTGGTAGACGTGGGAAGTAGCGTAGGCCAAAAACGGGCCCAGGTTAGCGCGCGCCCGGGCCGCAGTCCGCCCTGGGCGCAGCTTCAGGGTCCTGGTGCTTCCTGTGGGCTCGGGGGCGGCGGTGGCTCAGCACCGATCGTAGTGTTGGAGGGTTCCACTCACAGGGGCAGTGCAGCGGGTGGCCGCCTCAATGTTCCCTGTCGGCCCTTCGCCGGCTGCAGGCCCAGACCAGGGGCTGAATTTAGGAAGTGCCCGGGCCGCGGGTTGCTCCGGCCGCTGGGCGATGTCGCGTCGCTGGCGGCTAGTCAATGTTCCGGGGGTCTCCGGTGGTGGAGGAGGAGGGACCCGGGTCCCAGATCAGCGCGCGCCCGGGCCGCAGTCCGCCCTGGGCGCAGCTTCAGGGTCCCGGGGCTGGATTCAGGAAGCGCCCGGGCCGCGGGTTGCTCCGGCCGCGGGGCGATGTTGCGTCGTAGGCGGCTAATCAGTGTCCCGGGGGGTCACCGGTGGTGGAGGAGGGACCCGGGTTCCATCCGCAGTTCAGTCAGGCAGGACGGCCGGCTTCAGCCCAGAAGCGGGACCGAGCTCCGTCCAGCCTCGATCTCGGTGCCCTCCGGCTCCGGTCGGCGGCGGCAGCAAACAATCGCCGATTCTTCGCGGATGGGCGGCTTTCCAGGGTCGTAGATCCGCGCTGCTTTGGGTGCAGTGCCAGGGGGGTCAAAGCAGTGAATTTGGGGCTATTGTGGGGTGTTACAGGGGGTGAGGGCGAGGAGCTCCGCAGTTAGACCTCCGTCCCGGTCGCCATCTTGGCCACGCCCCCAACAAGATGCTTTTTAATCATGGATGTATTTAACACTTGCAGAATGTCGGTGAATTGCAAAAAGAGAAGAATCACTTCTTGAGGTTTAGATGGAGACTTATTGGAGACAGGCGACGACCTAACCTATCGGCTCACTGGATATTTAGTTTGGATGATGCAGGAAGATCCAGAAGCTTTGGATAACAGGATGTAAAAAAAGCAGCCGGAGCATTTTCCTAAAGAACCTCCGGAAGGCCATAAGGACAGACGTTATTGTATCCATTCCTGTTTTCTAGATGTTCAGCTGATTATTTTGGCAGTACTATATCTTTCTCCGAAGTCGCAATTTTTACAGATGTATTCTGGATGCCAATAACGAGCTGCTCTACCAAGAAAAGACGAGATTCCATAAACGACCACCTACTGTCTAAAACCTGTAAGCCAGTGTTTGTCTCCTCAACAAATGGTCGTAAAGCACGTATGGAACCAAACAACTGTCACAAACAACCTCAGCATATTTGTATTCATCAATGTTTTCTGGCACTTTCTGTACCCATAGTGTTACAGAATTCCATAAAGGCACATTTTTTTAGGTGTGCAGTTCTTCTTGGATAGTAGGTATCCAACATATTTTTTTGTATTCTCTGGATCAAACTCTGCTAGGTACTGAATTTCTGGGAAAGAGTTAAATTCCCCTAGACTTGGAGTATAAACTAGAAGAACTCAATATCCACAGCACTCAAATAACCTATCTCCCTCTGTGAAAGCATTTTCAAAGAGAAACTACACATTTTCTTACATGGTGATTTTTCTGCAGAAATCTCCTCCCATATTTTCTTCATCTCTGTTTTCTGTGACTTTGGGATGTATGAAGTGACCTACCGAGCAACAGGAATGGAGTTGCCTCCAACAAAATGTATGTCCATATTTGCATTCCATAATTTTTGAATTACAGGATTTTTATCATTATTATATTTGGAGGCCTCTGATCTTCTCAGAATATAGGTATTTGTGGGTGATATTCTTGTGAGAGTATGTCTCACTGCATATAAAAAGCCATTCACTCTTCCTTTGGAGATAACAGACCTTGGAAATCCAAAACAACGCCTTGTATAAAACATACCTTGACATCTGTATCTTTGGCTGCGATATTCCCCACATATATGTGTTTAAAACCTTATAACTTGCTGTTTTAGGGTTTTGTTATTACTCTCATCTGGGATGGTGAAGGTAACATACTGTTCTATGAAAGACAGTACACAGTCATCACTATCAGTTCCAAATGTAGGCGTTTCCCTCATCCAGAAGAGCAGCGTTTATGAGGAGCACCTCTGGCCTGATATTATTTTCATCCAAAACAATCTGCAACTTCTCCTAGAGGACAAATTGTTTTATTGCATATGAAGTTCAGCATTGCTTGAAACTTGCAATTAAAATATCTACATACATCAGCAGGATCCAAAGAGCAAAGTTCTCCTGCTGTTTTCAATTAATATCCTTAAGGTTAGAGACTGTTTCTCATAGAAATTGTAGTAAATCACCCCATGCATACTCAGCGCAACTCAGTGTCACAAGCCAAAATGTGCACCGAAATTTCAGAGCATACATTTAAGTTCTCCATGACAATGATACCAGTATTTATCCATTCCATGAACACATGCGATCCAATTGATTAAGTTGTACTCCAGATTTTCATCCTAACCTAGAATTTTATCAACAAACTCCCTTGCAAAAGCATTTTACAGATTAACTCCTGTCTTTAAAATATGGTTCGTAGCATAAAACAATCCTGACACATCACTCTCAAATAACAAATGGAATATATAGGGAATATACTGCCCAAACCGAGGGTCTTTTGAATATAGTCTTTTTGACCTGTATTCAGCTTCTGGTATTTGAACAGGTCGATCATCGTACTGGCTGCCTACTTTTGTGGAAATAGCAGTGGAAAGCAGCAGGCCTCTAAACTTTTATCCCACACACTCTTTGGAGCTCCTCTAGCTTGTGTCATTTGAAATAGATCAATGGCAACCCCAACAACTTCTTTTGAATGAAGTGGATGGATGCTCTAGTGCTCAAATATTTCTTCTGACTTTTCCATATCAACCTTTTCTATTTGCCCACTTGATTGTAGGGGTTCATCATCAATATGTTATGTTATGTTAAATAAATTTAACGCAACGGCTACTCGAAGGTGTCCTGGCACTTAGCTCAACAGTCGAGATATCAGAATAACGTGGAAGACCCAGTTAAAACTAATTGCTGAATAGCCAGGTTTTCAGTGCCTTCCTAAATGACAACAGGTCGGGAGAGGCGCGAATAAAGAAAGGAAGTTCATTCCATGCCCAAGAGGTGCAGGTAACGAAGCTCCTGATGTCCCAATTAGCTCTTTTTAATCTAGGCACTATCACTGTCTTAGCTCCTGAGGAGCGAAGAGTTCTGTTGGGGGTGTACCAAGTAAAACACTGCCTAAGATGGTCTTGTTCCCCGTCATGCATAGTCTTGAAGGCAGTACAAATTGATTTTAATCTGACCCATTGCCCCTATTGGCATCCAGTGGAGCTTTCTAATTTCTCTTTTAACAGATGTAAAGTTAGGAGCCTAACTGCAGCATTTAGCAGTCATTGTAGTTTGTTCATATGTTGCTGTTGAATATTCAGGTATAAACCGTTGCAGCAATCAAGTTTTGATTGAATAATTGATGTTATCACTATTCATTGGCTTTCCTAGGGTAGTAGATGCAGTGTTTTTCTTATCGTCCTAAGCGCCTGGAAAGTTGAGGAAGTGACCACTTTCACCTGATCCCTAAAGGTGAGCCTATTGTCAATTACTACTCCTAGGTTTTTATCTTTCCTGACGGGCGTCGGAAGGATATCTAATTACTCCAGCCACCATCTAGGAGATCAGAAATGAGTGAAAAAATGATCACCTCGGTTTTGCTCGAGTTCAGTTTTAAACAGTTTTCGTTCATCCAGGTCTTTACTGACCTTATGCAGTTATGGAATTTCTAACCTCTCTCTATTTACTGGTTGGGTAGCAGAGACACCACTATTTGTGTATCAAAAAACAGAAAGACCTGGTTAACAAGGCACCTCTTTTTAGTCTATGCACTTTCAAACGGGGATGATGGTTCGCAAACTGTGAATACCATATATTCCTCTCTTTTCCTTTATGAGGTAATCACCAACCGTTTTTTTGCCTTTACTTAAAGCTAAAACTGTTTTTACACATGGCAGTCACCACATCTTTTAATATTTCAGTCACCATATAAGGGAAATTGTTAACAGTGTAGAAAAAAGAATCCAAAAGGATGCAAAAAAAGTGTGAAGAGACAAGATGACCCCTCATGTGCGCACAACCAACGGGCTCAGTGGGTGGTACTCACCAGTTGTGCCCACTTTTCTCATCATTGGTAGTCATCTTGTCTCAGAAAATACATGTGGTGTCCAAATCAAAAGAAAATTAACTGAGTGCTGTGAAGTGAAACGATCACATACCACATACCAACTTTATTATTCAAGTGTGCACCTTTTCAAATTAAAAGCGGTTGCTTGTCATGCATACCGTTTACAGCGCCAACATGTTTCTTTGCCACATCAATTTTTAGGCAAATGCTTCAGGGCAAACAACTTCACCAAGGCACCAGTATTGGACACACAATACACTGTTTTTGGAGATCTCAAAAAGCCACTGTTCCACCTACCAGCTTGAACTGTTGAGGTCACACAAGAGACTCCATCTGTGAGTCCTCTAGGTGGATTGAACATTCAACTATAATGTCAATCGCCCGGGGCCTCACGGAGGTCATCTAATCATCCGGATCACTATTTGTGTGTCATCCGCATAAGAAGTTAAGTGAAAGCCGAATGTTCTAATCAATGGGGCCAAAGATGAAAAATACACATTGAAAAGAGTGAAGATCTCTGTGAGATCCCACAGAGGAGAAAGAAAGGTTTGGCGATAAGTATTTCTAAGGCCACTGTTGATTTCTGGCTGTCAGGAAGGAGTGCAGTAGCTTCCAGGCCAGACCCTAAATGATGCAAGCCGACAATAGGTCCATTAAGAGATCATGGTGGACTGTGTTGAAGGCTGCTGAGAGATCCAACATTATCAATACTGCATTTCCTCCCACATCCAATGCCTCCCTGATTTCTTTGGTGGGCTTAAGCACTGATTCTGTGCTGTGGCCTCCCCTAAAGTCATATTGTTTTGAGTCTTAAATATAATTTTCCTGAATAAAACTGGTGAATTGCGAATTCATGTCCCTTTCTATCAATTTTTCCAGGAAGAGGAGCTGAGAAATAGGCCGCAAATCGTTAAAATCTTCAGGGTTGAGATTTTGTTTTTTCAACAATGGTAGAATGACGCTTCCTCCATGCTTCAGGGAAGTACCCAGAGTTGAACATGGCATTGAATATTGAAATAAGAATCTCTGCTACATGTTCAGGAGCCAGTTTAATCACTGAGACCTGACAAGGATCACAGGAAGAGCCTTATCGAATGAATAGAAGTAAATCCAGGATTTGTTTCTGAGAAAGTAGGGTGAATTCTGTAAAAGCAGCCGGATACTTCACGGAACTCATGACGATATGTTCATCCCGGTATATAGTGCCTCTCTTTCGACCAGCATGGAAAGTAGAGAAGATTTGCTAATTTTTTTGTAGAAGAAACATAGCACTTGGCTGCTTGCAATTTTTGGTGGACATGGAGAGGCTTATATGGATACCGTTCTAAAAAGTTCTTTAGTAGAATGTTTGGCCATTGTGATCTGATTGGCAAAAATGTTTTTTTTCTTTTTAATTAACACATTTTTTATGAGGTAAGACTTTGTTTATATTTCTCTTTTTTCTGAGCAAATGTAGCTCTTTCTCCAATTACGTTCTTGGCGCTTACAGATGAGTTTTTATAATCCAGAGTTCATCTGAGTACCAAGGTGCCGTTGGCTGTGAGCATTTTGGTTTTGCTATTATTTCAGGAGCCTCAGTCCTGCAAGCTGTCTCGACCCAGTCTGTGTACCAAGTTGTGGCCTCCTCTAAGTCGATGAGCAGAGGCGCAATGGTGGAGGATAGATAATCTCCAATAAGGGGCCCATGATTTTATTCCAGGCCCGCAACGTGAATGCGCTTTTAGGGGTATCGTAGTCGTGCTGCCGATCTGGAAAAGATAGTTCAAACAGGATTGCTGAGTGGTCAGTCCATGTGAGGGGCAGTGCACCTGTATAGGCTAAATGCAGATGATTAGAAAAGATGTCATCCAACATGTAGCCTGCATCATGGGTGGGGCCTTGTACTAGTTGTGTGAGTCCTGTGCTGCTCATGACATCTAGCAGGCCAGCTGTATCTATATCTCTAGAGGATTCCAGATGAAAATTATAATCACCAAATATTGTGAAGTAAAAAGAGTAGAGCCCATTCTCTTGTAGGGCGCCTATGTTTGTCAGGAACACATTTTTGGGGCCTGGTGGTCTGTAGAGTAATATTCCTTTAAAGGAATGATGGTGAGAGAGTAGAAAATAGAAGGACATGGCTTCGCAAGAAGTAGTAGAGACTGTTTCAAATAAGGCAGTCATAGAACTGTAAGAAATTACCGCTAGGCCCCCCCACCCCTCCTCCTCATGGGCCTAGTCAGAGTGTGACAGATAAACTCAGATGGAGTGGCTTTAACAAAATCAGGTCCAGAAGGCTCAACAATCCAAGGTTCAGTAACAAAAAACTATTTAATTGTATGGCTTTCAAATAATTTAGCACATTCCATACTGTGTTTTACTAAGGATCTATCGTTTAAGAGGATGCAATGCAAAAGTTTATGATTTTGGCTTACTGTCACTAACAAATTTGACAGGAGTATGGAGCCTAATTACTAAATATTCAGTACAACTTACATCTTCAATACTATCCATATTTGTGTGAAAAACATTATTTTTCTTTCAAGTATAATATGGCTTTTTTTAAACTTTATTCACATCTACTAACTCTTGCCAGATTTCTTTTTTACTTTTCATGGGCACTCCATTTAATAGAATAATCAGTGGTTCATCTATGTCTCCCTCAACACCCGCAGTGTCAACATTTTTTTAAAATCTACAGTTAAATAGATAACTCTCCTTTAAGTCCTTTTTGTAGTTCTGTTGGTGGTGGTTTCCCTGTTTTAGGTTCCATTCGAATTATTGCTTGAAATGGATGGACCATCTGTATTAGAATTGATTCATACACATTGAATTGCTCAAGTTCTTGTGGGATCGAGACCAACTCTAATGTATTAAGAATTGCTCTAGCTGGCATTTTATTGTCCTCTAATTTATCATTGTAATACTTACATATTGGTTGCTTTGTGGCTAAATCAAACCATTCTTCTACAAATATATATGTACAAACTTTCTGCCACTCATCTCTTTTATCTTGCTCAATTTTTGAAAATACAACTACATTACGAATTTGGTTCTTGTAGTGAGTGCGGCAACAGCAAATACAAACATACTGAGGTTTTTCAGAACACAGTGCATTGAACTTCCTTATCTCTATTCCACATTTTTCAGTTCTAATCTCTGTGTCCTGTTGCTCTGCACCTCTACTCACTACTTTCTCATTTTCCCTATACTGAACAAGAAAAGAAGGCAGCCAGGGAGTTCAATGAAGCACCACCAGAAGTAGTCACTCAATCAAACAGAGAGCTATGTCCACTTCAATGGCCAGCTGCACATTGACCACATATTAAATACATTTTTCACGCAAAATAGAGAGGCAACAGAAACATTTGTGGATGGTCACACTCATATAAGACATGAAACATACATATATCACATATCATTAAACACATATATAGATCTGTTGATATATGTGATATATGTTTGTTTTTCATGTTTGGAGCTCTGATGAATCCTTTGTATTTTGAAACCTGTTGTACGAGCTACAAATACACAATTAAAAGAAAGAACTACACCAATAATCAAGGCCGACGAGCCATTTGTCTTATATTGAGTGTGACCATTTACAAATGTTTCTGTTGCCTCTCTATTTTGTGTGGAAAGTAATTTCCCCTACACTCTTCTTCAGTAAATTCCTTCAAACCCTTTCTCAACCTCTGCCACAGTGCCATGTAATAGAGCTCTACTCATATCTCCTAAACATAAGGCTGGAGGTTTTACGCAATAAAGTCTCCTTACTAATTTTTGCCTTTTTGAATGATGCACAACAAACATTCTAAAGTGATGAAAAGTACTTTTACCCATCTTTTTTTAAAGACATGCCAGGAAATGGCCTTGTACATTAGTGTACTTCCCAACTTTGCATGGGTCTAATCCTTGCAGGATTAACATTTTCTGTTTCAGACTTCTCCATGTCAATTAACTTTAAAAAATATTCAATTTATCAATTGATTCCTGACAGACAGAAATAATAATACTACACTTCCACTTGCACAGGAGCCTGTTTGTGCCTTCCTTTTACTTTTAAGCTATCACTAGTTCTACATTTCTAGGAACTATCTGTACATTTTCTATTGGAGTTCCATCTTTTACTTCGTAGCAACAACCAATTGTGTCAACTGTATGCACTAATGTGTTCTCTTGCAAGTAGCTCTCTGTATTAAAATATGATTCTGTGCTAGGTTTGCGCATCAATTCACCTTAAAAATTTTTAGAAAAAAATACTTTTGTTTATAAGCCTTTTCCTTAATGTTCTTTGCCTTATGCATACTTCTGTTTTACCCAGTGTCTTCATTCTGTTCAATATTAAGATAAAAAGGTTTCTCTTCAGAGCAAATGCTTTGTTCACTATACTTTCAATTGGGGCATATTCTCAAGAACGTGTGATAACCATCGCAAAAGTTACTTAACGCAACTTCCAACATCGCAGTCTATCGCGGAAAAATTACGCCGTGTTAACCAAGCATTATCAACACGGCGGTACTATGCGATAGTCTCCAGATAACGCGGCAACTGATCGCGTTAAAATCAACACCACACCGCAAAAATGCAAAACAAGGACGCAAAAAAAGCTGTGATGAGGCCAATCGCGATGACAAAATCAGCGAAAACCAGAAACAGGCCTGCAATCCACATGCGTCAGGTGGGAAATATCACCATAAAAGTAGTAAAAAACTGACAAACAAATGCCAAACAACAGTGAAGGACAATGGATGTTGCGGGAGCAACTATGAAAGAGAACCAGAACCCCACAAGCCCCCTGGAGGACCAGCCTGGGACCTCGGGGTCAGGGAAGGCCAAGGAGAAGAAGAGCAGGAAGAAGCAGTTCAGTCCGCAGGAAAACAGGATCCTGATACCAGAGGTGGTCGAACACCATCAACAACTGTTCGTCACCTCCACTGTGTCATTGGCAACCAAAGTGGCAGTCCATCGTGGACAAGGTGAATGCAGTGGGAGTGCTGAAGAGAACAATGGAAGAGGTCAAAAGGCACTGGAATGACGTCAAGCGCAAAACCAAGCTGAAACTCGCCACCAACCGGAAGGCAGCAATACAGAATGAAGGTGGGAGCCCACCCCGCTGGAGGAGCTGGATGAGATGGAGGAAATGGTGTCCCCAGTCATCAGTGGGGAGACGGTGACTGGAGTTGGGGGACCAGACACTGGTCAACAAGAACGGACACAACAGCAACAGGGACTGGGGAAAGGGGAGATGGACACAATGGCACACGTGCACAAATTGAGATGAGCACATCTGCAGACAAACCATGCCCTAGACCACAACTCCCACCAGGAGACTAATGTACCCAAGTATGCAACATCTCAGCATTGTAAAAGCACAGAAGGCAAAGGCACATTGCAGAAAAGGAATAATGGGCAGCAGAACAGAGCAGCAGGGGCCACACCCCTGAAATACAGCACACACACATATCATGCAGAGCACAGCAACACTAACAACAATGTGTCACAAAGCGCAACACGTCCACAACAGAACACAGGGCAAAACTGGTGCCAACTGTGTGTAGACACTGGCCAATCACAAGTGGCATTGCAGGGAAATATGAGATGACAATGTACAAGTACAAGCACACACACGTCTGTTGTCGAAATGTCCACTGTCCCCCATCAAATAGGCAGCTCCTCCCAAACAGCCACGATGTACACAGTCATGCAGTCGGTATGTAAACATGTACAATGCGAAAAACACACATGTGAACACATTGTTAAACTGCATTTCCCCTTCACATTGCAGAGGGACAATCAACACCTCCTGAAGAGCAGCCCAAACCTCTCTTCTCTGATGACGAAGAGGACCACCACAGCTTCAACTCCAACGCCCTCCAACAGCTCGTGGAGAGCCTCTGCAGCCAACTGCAAACAGCAGGACAGCCCAGCTGCTATGAGGAGACCCCACTCCCTTCATAGACCACGCAGTAGGCAGCACATACCACCACGGCTGCCTCCCAGGACCTCCACGAAGAACACATGGCCTTCCAATGCCGTGTGTTGGGATGCCAGGAGCAGCTGGCTGAATAGGTGCAGGTGGGCTTCGACCACATGTCAGATAAACTAGATGCCATACGTGGGTGTCCCATCAGGGACCACTCACAGTCCATAACGGGTCTGAGGTTGGCGAGGCTGTCGATCAGGGTGGTGGAGTTGGTGTCGTTGTTGTTCTCGAGGTGGAAGTTCAGGTCACCGAGGAGGATGTGGTCCATGGAGACGAGGGTGAGTGCTGGCGAAGTCGGTGATGGAGTCGCTGAACTGAGGCCAGGGCTGGGGGGATTGTAGATCAGAGTTCCTCTGAAGGTGGTGTTGGGATCATGTTGATCTGGAAGTGCAGGTGTTTGGCGGTGCTGAAGGTGTCGTCGGAGTTGGTCGAGACCTTGAGAGTGGACTTGTGGATGATGGCGATTCCACCTCCTACTCTGTTGGTTCAGTCTCTGCGGGTGATCTTGAAGCCGTACGGGATGGCAATGGCGATGTCGGGTGCTGAGGAGTCATTCACGCAGGTCTCTGTCAGGAAGGCGACGTCTGGGAAGGATGTGTCCAGCAAATCCTAGAGTTTGACAGTGTGTTTGCGTGCAGAGCGGGTGTTCAGTAGTATGCATTTGAAGTGGTTGCGTCCTGTCATGGTGGGCGGGTTGGCAGCTTGGAGGCTGGTGAAGCTGCAGCTCCGGCAGGAGAAAGGTCCTTTGGTGCGCTTCGGGTGGCCAGGAAGCAGGTGTGCAGCTGTCCAGCATTGGATGCGTGTTGGGCGCTGGCATCGTAGCGGCGTCGGGAGTAGTGGCATTCGCGTGGGGCCAGGAGATCTGATGCTGAGCGTGGTCCAGGCACGGATGGGTGCTGACAGGCTTTCCTTAGGCGCGCTTTCAGAGCGCCAGTGGCACGGCCGCCATATATGGGGAGGTGGGAGGGAGGAGCAGCTGGGAGGTAGGAGCGGGTGGCAAATGGGCGAGTAGAGGTGCGGGGACGCAGGGGACGCAGCGCCAGGAAAAACGAAGGATGGAGCAGGTGGGGGATACCGAACTCAAAACAAGGGCACAATAATAGGGAAAAAATATAAAAAAGGAAGTAAAAAGGTGAAATGCAGCAAAACAGTGCAAGGGCAGGAATTATCTGGCAGATGCAGGACATCGCATAACAACTGCTCCATGCTGCTGAAACCAAATTTTCAGCAAGAAGAAAACATGCAACAGACCTTCCTCAGGCATTGCACTGAAAATCTTAAATTTTCTTATGAAGGAAATCTGTCGGATTCACTCTACCGCCTCCTTCAAATGAGAATTGAAATCATTCCTGATGTCTAAATGGTTAGACTAAAAGTTGTCTCCATACTATATATCGATCAAACTTGCCTGTTGAACTCTTATTCTGTTGATCTTAACCTCCTCCGTCTGAGCTCCTAAAGAGATCACACTCCTAGATTTGACACTTGTCTATGTTTATATTTCTATTGTAAATGCTCTTGATTATTATCTTTTACTGATGTATCCACTCCCCCCTTGTGAAGCGCTCTGATACCCTCACAAGTCTTGTTTGCGCTATGAAAAAGTTATAAATCAACTAAATATATGAGTGGGTGTGTCAGTGTGTATATGGGTGTAAGTGTGGGTGTGAGGGTGTCTGTATGGGTGTAAGTATAGGTGTGAGAGTCTCTATATGGGTTTGTGAATGGGTGTAAAAGTATCTTTAGAGTTTGTGAATGGGAGTGGCAGTTTCTGCATGGGTATATACGTGAGTGTCACAGTATGTCATACATGTAAGTATGGCTGTAAGAGTCTCTGTATAGGTTTGTGTATGGGTTTAACATTGTTTCTAGGGTACGCTAATTGGGTGTCACCATGCCTGTATGGGCGAGTCAGAGGGAAAATGTCTGTATGACTGTAAGTATGAGTGCAACAGTGTCTGTATGGGTATGTGAGTGGGTGTGACGGTCTCTGTATGGGTGTAAGTGTGGATATGAGAGTCTCTGTATGGATTGGTAAATGGGCGTAACAGTGTCTTTTGATTATGAGAATGGGTGCCACAGTGTCTCTATAGTATGTGAAGGGAAGTCACAGTGTCTGTAGAGTAGGTGAATTGGTATTATAAGTGGGTTTCACAGTATGTCTATATATGTAAGTATGGCGGTAACAGTCTCTCTATAGGTTTGTGAATGGGTGTAACAGTGTTTAGAGGGGTATGTGTGTGAGTATCTGTTTGCATGTGATACTGGGTGTGAGAGGGTATCACTGTCTGTCTGTCTGGCTGTAGAAATGGGTGTGAAAGTGTTTCTCTGGCTGTGGGAGTGACTGTGGGATTATTTAGCTGCCTGTTTGAGTGGGTGTGTGATTACATTTTTGTTTTTACACTTGATTAGATCCATGGATCTGCAGACAAATTTACATCTGGGGCCATGCTGAGCCTCCAGGTGGATCCGCAGATTTCAAAGATCTACCCCTTCATGAACATTACAGCCAAACTTTCACCCCCGGGAACCATTTCCTGATAAAAGAAAATGGGGGCCTCAACTTCCTGTCAGGTTCCGGCCAGCCAATCAGATTGTTTCTTTCGCACGTGGTTCCCTGGATCGATCCACAGTGGATCCACGGATGACCCACATCTGTATATATCTATATTTTTTCACTTTTAATATCCCTAAAACTACTGAAGGGATCTACACCAAATCACAAAAAGCATGATCTGAATTGAATTGTATTGAATATATTTATATAGTGCACTTTCACTTCCTTAGGAACATCTTGGCTTTATGTGCATAACCAAATCTACATTCCTCCCAAATTTGGTGTAAATCTGTTCAGCGGTTCAGTCTGTTGGCGTGTTCAAAGGTCCTATGGGAATTAACATGGGGAAAAAGCATTTTGGGAACCCTTTTTCTCGGCTCCCACTTGACACATCATCCCAAAACTTTCAGCGCAGCAGCTGAACTGACTAAAGTATAAGTTTTGAAAATTTGGGGAAGATTTGTCAAGCAGCGCCACTAGGTCCTAACTATAACTACCTACTGATTAGGTAATATGCACATTCAATTATGCTATTTTATCCTATGTTTATGTTGATTTGTAGAGCGAACTAATCAACAGTGAGGATATCCAGGGGCTTGTATAGGACTGAAGGGCGAGAGGTCCCCACATGATTATTCGAAAAGCCAAGTCTTCAGTGTCTTGCAGAACTCAAGATGTGAGGGTGAGGCTCTGATGTACTGCTGAGGTAGTTTGTTCCAAGTTTTGAGTGCATTGTGGGATACTGTGCACACTTCTGCTGTGCTTTTATTAATGAGGATGCGTTAGCGAGTGATAGTGAGGCTGAGCGTAGGTATCTGAAGAATATTTGGCTGTTCAGGTATTCTGCTTCAGTGTTGTGAATGCCTTTGTATGTTTGTGTGAGGAGTTTGAATTGGCTCTAGTTCTGGATGGGTAACCAGTGGAGCTCTCTGAGGTAAGGTGAGTTGCGGGTTTTGAGTGAAAGATTGAGTATGAGTCTTGCTGCGGCATTCTGGATGGTCTGGAATATGTGGGCTAGCTGCTTGGAGATTCAGGTGTAGAGTGCATTTCCGTAGTCAAGTCTGTTAGCTATAAGTGCCTTTTTGACAGTTCGTTTGGTGGTTTGTGGCAGCCATTTGACACGGGAGCCCATCATGGCAAAATCCACCTTGTACTCTACACTTTTCATTGGTGGGGACTGCAGCTCTCATCAGGCATCATGGCAGGAGCCGCCCATGCTCTTCCGTCTTGGCAGGAGGTTCTGAAAAGCTGCTTGGGGCTCCCACGGCGCAGGACACGCATGGGCAGGCCCAGTCTGTGCCCGTCGGATTGTGGTAGAGGTTGGGCCTGCCTGTGGAGATTCCTGGAGTTGATCTAATAAGCCATCGCAGGACCCAAGGTTAGTACCACTACACCCTGACCTCATACATATTGCTGTCAAGACCATGCAGCTGTTTTGTATTCCCCTGTGGCTTGTGCAAGCTTGTTGAACTTTGGTCCCTCACAACTTTTTCCTGTTTGTACTGGGTTGCCACTTAAATCTGTAGCTAGCCATAGGGCAGAATGTGGCCAATAGACGTTAGGGAGTTTTGATTTATCGTAACATGTTATTCTTGAATGCAAAAATGGGGAAGCAAACCTGTGCTGGGAAAAAACAAATGCTACCCTCGCAATCCACAACAACTTTTCAACCAACCTCGATCGACATAGGGCTATAGGTGTGGTGGCCACTGAAATTGCACTAACTGAAAGGTGTGTATCGTTAACCTCGGATCTAGACTTATCAACCATGATGGATCATGCACATCACCAGTTTCGGCCACTGACTCTCTTAAGCTTCAACCAAGAACTTGTGCAATGGTATGTGAAACAACAATGAGAAATGTGTTCCCTCAATTGCCACAATTTTTCAATACAGGTATACATCCCATTCTTGGTGTAACATAGGTGACAGATACACGACAAACTATTTTATTTTCTTCAAAAAATATATGAAGCTTTTTATTTTCTATTAAGCATTGCTTTCAAGTTTTTATATTTTTTTAATAATATTTCAATTCATAAGAAACATTTTATCACATAGATCACATTTCATAAATAGTATCATAATTCATGCAATAAAAAGAATATATAAAATGACAATAACCATATACACAAAAAAAACAATGTATACAAATTCATGTACCCCTGTTATCACAGAATCAATCACAACATACTTACACATTCATACCCTCACTACATTCAAACCCTCAGCATCTGAAAAAGGAAACTGAATTCTAATTGGCAGGGAGCCCCCCGCCAACTCGTAGGTCTCAAAGCTCAATGTGAGACCCCGCACTTGGTCGACGCGCGTTTCGGCGGCACAAGGCCACCTTCCTCGGGACCTCTTCCAGGCAGTCAAGCCCACATGTACAGGATGTACTATCGCCCATAGGAAAATAACGGTGCAAGCCCTGATTGGATCGAGGCTGGACTACGTGAACGTACTCTACCTCGGCCTGCCTGAATATCTTTTGTCACGGTTACAGGTAGTGCAGAACATGGTGGCACGGGCCATTTTTGGCCTCGGTCACCGTTCTCATGCCACTGGCCTTCTGGAGTCCCTTCACTGGCTTCCAATCAGGAAACGCATTAAGTTCAAGGCCCTTACCATGGCGTTTAAAGCCCTTCATGGCATTGGGGCTCTTTATTTGCAGAAGAGAGTTGTCTTCCACCATCCAACCAGAGCCTTACGATCGGCTGCCATGTCACTGGCGAGGATCCCAGTAATCAGGCGCGCACGGACTGGGGGCCGATCCTTTCAACATCTAGCGTCACGGGCCTGGAATGACCTGCCTCTAGCTCTGAGAAAGAGCTCGAATTTGGCATATTTCAGGAAAGATCCTAAAACGTGGCTGTTCTGCCTCTAATTTCCCCTTCGATGGATGAGTTATGCTGTGTCTGGTCTGTTAGCGCCGGGACACTGCTAGAGTAGCTGAGCGCTTAATAAAACCTCCGATAACATAACATAACATAACAATTAAAATCCATTTATTCCTCCTAATCCAGGGATGACGATGTCACAAACATGAACCATATATAGTGATAATTCGAAAAGGTTTACACTGCAAATACCCCAGTTCAATATGAGGGGAGCTTCATAGGCGTCCAGTCATGTAAAAAGAGGGGAGCATATCGTAGATCCAGTGATGCCGTGTTTGGTGTAATGTTCAACTTTTAATTAAATCTATTTCTCCTGCTCTCCCAAGCACAATTTCTTACTCTTGTTCTATTCCGTTTTAAATTAGTACAACGGTCGATCTCTTCCCATGTCCACGGATAACTGCAATGTCGCACGGGGTATAAGCCGACACGATCTCCTACTGGGTGGTGTAATTCCAAACAGCTTTCAATACTGATTTACATCCGGAGGCCGCTCATCCGGGCCCTGCCAAAAAATGGAAATCCCAACCTTCAGTGAGAGTGAGGACTAAACGCAATAAGTGTGTTACAGAGCATTCAGCTAATGGTGATTTTGGGGCGGGAGGGTCAGCTGGTTGTTCACCCATAGTCATAGAGCAGCCAGCTTGGGTGACTAACCTGGTGGTGGATCTCGAGGTCCGAGTAAGGTCTATTGTTAAGGATGAACTCAACATTCTGATGGCAAGGATTGACAAGCTTATATCCTTGGTTGAGACCTGGGCAAGCAAGAAAGAAGCATTCCTAAGGGTGGGGGGGCGAGTCTGCAAATCACCAGGTATTGCAAGCTGCTCCTCCCAACACTAGGCTGGAACCCATACTCACAAATAATCTGACCCTCATTATATCCCCAAACCAGACCAATCAGGAGGTTGTAAATAACAATATGAATAATTCAGTGAAGCCGAAAGCAAATGATAGCACAGATGGGGTTGAGGCTAGAAATAAATGCAGGGCCAACCCAGTAATGCCAGCAGTAAATGATAACTTGCCCCGACAGGGCTGACGAGGGGTCTGTTTTACGAGCAGAAGCCAGCGAGAGAGGTCAGCCTTGCCATGTATCAATCTTCACCCGACCTCAATCCCATATGTCATTATTTTAACTGGAATGCCAGAGCTGAATAATGGCCAAAGAGAACCACACTTTGAACTGAAGAATAAATGTATATTTTGGCTGGCCAAGCAGTGACAATTTTCTTACAAAGATGCAGGTGAAATCCTTCTGACATGCAGGGTTGGATGGGTGGGTTGGAGGCCGAAAGATGTGCCAGGGGATTGCATTGTCATCAATTTCAGAAACCCATTGGTTGTACAAGCTCTTTTAGACCAGAACCACCACAGACAGGAGGGGGGCAGAAGGTTTCTTCCTCTGGGTCATTTCTACCCCTTAGGGTTTGACCCATAATACAGAAAGCGGGGAGGCCAGAAGGTGGGGATGTTGAATCAGAACAATCAACACACTATTTTGGGCCAGGATTAACCCAACCCGTTATTTCTCAATCTACCATTATCAAATAGATTTGTGACCTTAGAGTGAGTAGATTGACTCGATCCTGCCCTTGGGTAGCCTCACTCAAAGAAGCGAGTTCTCGCAGCAGAATGGGTATCTTAGGCAGGAAGGGGAACAAGCGAAGGTGTGTGCAGAGGAGGAGTTAAAAGTGATGGCTGGTACAGGGCTTGCCAACCCTTGCCTGATCCAACTCATGAGTCCATGCAGGCACTTAATTGCCAACTGGGGTTGAATTTATAATCCCATGCCCCACAGTTGACCAATGTGCTATCAGCAATGGTTTGAGGCCAATGGGGGTGGAGACCATAAGCCCTCTTTAACAAGAACATGGCATACAAGCAACTGGTGGCCAGTCTCAAAACTTAGATAACTGTGCCAGCCCATCTAGGCTGCGGGTATTGTCTGGGACCATTGCCAGCCTCACTACTAAAAAGGACAACCAGCAGTGGGGGGCTTTTATAGAGCAACATGAAATCTGCGTGTTCCAGGAAACATGGGCTGAGGTGGACACGCATAGACTAGGCTATGCATAATTTAGCTTAGCAGTCACCTTCGGGGGTAGGGAAGGAAGGGAAGGAAGATCTTTCCTTCAAATGTCAGAATTGCCTTGATAAATGTATATTTCCGACCCGGTGGCTATAATCAAAAGTCAACGACTCTTGATCAGTTGATCGCCTTTCTGCCTACCATTCCTGATCATTTCTTTGGGATTCTCGGGAGTGATTTGATTTGCCAGTTCGAGCCCCTGAACGGCCTGAATGCAGGTAACCTGAGTGATGAGGATTTATACTGGGACATTCCAGAGCCCAATATTTTGCCAACTAGGGTGTGGTTCCCATTGGTGCTTCAGATGAACACCCTCACATTAACTCATTCATTAAGGGCATGTAATGGTCGCACAAAATCTGACTCACCTGGGAATCACACCTTTAATAGAATAGGCCATGCCTATATCTTCGATTATATTCTGGTAGATAAAAAATCCTGGCATAGAGTGACAGATTTTAAGATTTTGCTCCGTCATGATAGTGACCAAATACTCCTATTTTAGAGGTGATCTCCCCTTGTGACAAGAGTGCATCCCAATCAAAACCTCCACCTGACTCCAGATTAACATTGACTAATTCCAGGAGGAGAGTTTGATTTGGGGTAATCTGTCAATCTCAAGTAAAGCTATCCTCTCTATATCAAACCATCATTCCATTCCTTATGGCGGCGAATCAATCTATTTTGACCGACGACATCTTTATTTCCCTCTCTAAAATCTTTGATAACCATCAAGTCTTAGGGGCATATTACCAAGGGTGGCGATAGGCAATTATCGCCGGTTTAGCGGCCGTTTGCGGCCGCTAAGCGGCGATAATTCTTTCACTCTATTAGCAAGCTGTCGCTAACTGATGTTAGCGACAGCTTTTAGGCGATAGCGAGCGGTTTGGGGCCCGCTTTGCATGTCAGCGATATTTATCGCTAATGACATGCAAAGTGGGCGTACCCAACCTGTTAGCGACTGAAAGCAGTCGCTAACGTCGCTATCGCCTATTAGCAAGACAGGCATAGCGATGGAAATATTCCCGCTATCGCCAAAAACTAACGCCTGCTCAGACCAGTTCTTAGCCATGTTATCCAATGGGAGGTGGATAACATGGCTAAGAGCATTTCGTCGCTAATGCGTGAATATCACTGTATTCTCACCGATATTCAAGCATTTCGCCACTATCGCTGGATATTTTAGCACAATGGAGAAAAACGTTGCTAATAGCATGTTTTCTCCGCTAACATATCCAGCGATAGGCAGCGATAAAAAAAATCATCGCTAAGCCTATTTAGCGATAATTATCACTACTTGTTGGTAATATGCCCCTTAACATCTACTTTGGCTAATATTTTTCATCCCAATTAAAGAACAAGGGAAATTATTAGATCACCACACCCCTGGTATAGCGATAGCTGCTATATGGCCAAGTCAGCTCTCATTTATGCTAAACTTAAGGTTAGGCTGCTAATAAGAGAAAAAGGGCAACCTACAAAAGCATCATTGGCAAGGAAAAAAGATGATGGGAATGTGATAAGTGGGACACCCTGAGAAGCGCCTTAAGCACCCATGACATGAGGACCTTCTTTAATGTGGTAATTTCAGGCTGCTCAGAAGGTAAACTGGCTATAGAATCCAATATAGGGGTGAATGCATGGAAGGCCCATTTTTAATCTTATATCCAAGGGTAGAGGATAAGGATGGGATTTCCGGAAATGAGTTTTGCCCTACACAGTCAATCTGCTCTGATGCTCCCATGATTTCCCTTCAGCAGATAACTGATGTCTTGAGCAGGGTAGCACCATCTAAGGCTCCAGGGTTAGATAAGGTCCCAGGGGACCTCTTCCGTAGAGAGCCTTCTATTTGGGCCCCTACCTATGAACCTTCTTTAATGCTATTTTGCCTGTAATGTCGATCTCCACCACCTCACCTAGGCGGGGGCAGAAATTATACCAATTTATAAAAAGGAATTACCACTCATTTCTGCTAACTTTCGACCTATTAGCCTTATTGATGTTAGCCCAAAAATATTTACCCACGTATTCTTAGGGCGACTCCAGAGCTGGATGGAGGAGTTCAATGTCCTTAGTCCTCTCCAAGCTGGGGTAAGAGCGAAGATGTCCACAATAGACCAAATGTTTATGTTACAACTTTTACATGGAAAACATTGTGCATAGATGGTGGCAGTCTCTATCTGATATTTGTGGACTTAAAATCGCATTTGACCTGGTGCCGAGGGACAAACTGTGGGCTATGTTATTGGACTTGTGGGCCCCAGCCTATCTTTGCAATCAGCTAAAACAACTGCATGAAGGCAATTTTGCCCAAATCAGGTATGGCAATCACGGTGAACATACCGCCCCCCCATACCTGTAGACAGAGGCGTACGCCAAGGCTGCGTCCTGGCCCGGACCCTTTTCTGTCTTTTCATTAATGGCCTAGTTGAGGCTTTGATTGCAGGGAAGGATATTGATGCCCCCCAAGCTGGCGAACTGTAAAGTACCTGCCATGATGTTCGCCAATGACACCCTTTTGCTCTCAAAGTCACCCATGGGAATCCAGAGCGCCCTAGACAACTTTTATGTTTTTTGTAAAAATAGGGGGCTGGAGATTAATTTGCAGAAAACTAAATACATGGTATTCAATGTAGGTAATAGCATGCAGCCAAATCCAAATCTTCGTTTGGATGGGAAACCCCTTGAGAGGGTGTCCGTTTTTTAATATCTTGGAATCATGATCACAGAAAAAATGGACTAGTGTGCCCAAATTTAAAAAGCAAGCTTGACAAGCAGTCTCCCGGCAAGGAGACTGCTTGCCGGAGATCGCCACAGAAGACCAATGGCAAGTAACAATGGCTATGCTATATAAAATAGTAAAGCCTGAAAATTTAAGGAGGAATCATTTTTTTTACGTTGCATAGGGCGTACAGGTCTCCGAGAAGACTCTCCAAATTTGGTTCAGGCTGTGTGGTAGTGTGTCCCAAGTGCAAAAGCCTGAATGAAGGTAAGCCCTGAGTCAGTTATATCTGGAAGACTTGACCTGCAAGGTGAGGGCACTGATGATAGTGCTAAGCTTATTTTTTATTCTATACTTTTGGCTCGAAGAGAGATATGTAAACTGTGGATTTCTCCGGTCTCGCCAATAGAAACGGATTGGTTACGAGCTATGAGATTTACTGCAAAATTAGATATTTCGGATCGGATGAAGAAGAGATACACATTTTGGACTCCTTTTTTGACTTATTTTGGAGGAGGGCAGGGTGTTTTGGTTTTGAAAAACTATAAATCCAATGATTAAGTCTTCTTGGTTACTGGGAAGATCTGGGGTTAGGGCTGACGCGCTGTGAAAGAAGGCTCCTTGTCCCTTTCCCTTGATGGGCTCGGTCTGGAGGGGAGTTTCTATTCTAAAAAGCGTTATTTTGTCCCTTCCCCAATAGCCAGTAAATGAGGTGGAAAAGCCCAGGTTGGTCTCGTTGAGTTTTGGGTGGCCAAAAATGCAAATGAGGAAAAAAAAAAAAGACAGCAAGCTTGAAACTTGCCCAAACAACGGGGGGGACTGGCAAAGTTATACAGGAGTTGTACTCATACTCATAAGTCTATTGTCCCGGTGGTGGAAATGTACTAAACTCAAGCAAGGGGCGCTACCCTGTACGGAGCTGAAATTTGGGGTCACCATCCATCTGGCTCTATAACACAAATTGAGAATTCCTTTGCCAGACAATTAGTAGGCCCTCCCTCAAGCTCCCCGCTTATACCGCTTCGCATGGACCTTGGAATTAGACCAATTGCAGACGAAGACACTCTGAGACCTCTTCAAATTCAAATTCAAAATTTCTTTATTTCGATTCATTTAAAATCATAAAAGATACATAAAAAGTAACTTTCCAATAATCCAATACAATTGATAAAAATACAAATATTATGCATTGCAATAAGGGTTCATAAAGGAAAATATGAAGGATGCCACCTGACTATAGCAGTGAAAACCATACAATATACAATAAATATTTAAAATACAGACACTAATATTCATAAAAGCATTTGATCATAATCCAATGGCCTTTTTCCGTTATTTACATTTCCACATGGAAGACCTTTAGGACTTCATGGTGCTACTTATTTCATCAATACAGGTTTAAAATCTCAGGGCCATATGTATCAAGGTACACATTTGCGATTCTGAAATAGCGATTTTTAAGAAATCGCTAATTCAGAATTGCAAATTGGTATGTATGTACAAATTCACATTTTTATGCGAATTCTTAGTATTCCTTAATTGCGATTAGCAAATTGCGAATCGCAATTAAGGAATACTTTCCCATTCATTTCTATGGGCCAGGAGACCCATAGGAATGAATGGGAAGGTATTCTCTATTTTGCGATTCGCAATTTGAAAATCGCAAATTGAGAATAATTTCAAGGGTGCAGGGGTGTCCAAAGGACACCCTGTTGCACCCCTGAAATAAGCATGGGTGCACATGTGGTGCAGATACATGCCCTAAGGGCATGTATGTGCATCACATGGCACTTTAAAAAATGCAAAAAAGGGCATTTTTCAAGGAATTCGCAAATTACCCCCAACTTGAAGTTGGTGGTAATTTGCGATTCCTTAGGGACAATTTGCAATTTTTTTATGCTTCATACATTGCATTTAAGGAATCGCAAAATTTGCGATTCCTTAAAGTAATTGCAAAATAAGGAATCGCAAATTTTACGATTCCTTATTTTGCACCAGATTTTCCTTTATACATACCATTTTGAAAATTTGCATTCGCAAATGACGAAATTCTGCAAATTTCGGCGTTTGCGAATGCGAATTTGCTTTATACATATGGCCCACAGTTCCCATTTTCCACAATTCAATCAAAGTGTGCATATATCAGCTTCAAGAAGCTATGTGCAAAATCGTAAAGTGCTGTGTACAAGGTAAAAAAGTGCGTATACGATATTATTCAGATTGTGCCTTTGTTTACCATAGTTTCATCTATCAAAGCTTTAGCCCAGGTTTGGTTCTTATAAGACTTACATTAATAGGTACCTGCTTACACTAAAGACAATAATTTGCACTGTATCAGTTTTCAGAATTCTCTCTGCCTCTTTGCAGAACCTGGTATTCAGATTTTTGCAAATGGGTATAAACCATTTCCTCCTAGGTTTATCAAACAATGGGCAAAAGAAGAGTACATGCAAATCATTTTCTTTGGCTTCACTTTGGCATAATACGCACAATTCAATATTTCCGCTTCCAAGATTACTACTCCATCTAGATTTATTAGCATTTGTTTGTAGCACACCATATCTAAACTTTATATATAAAAATTTAGCTAATTGTGGGTGCACCTCATCCATAAATGGTTCAAAATTTGGTACCTCTTTAAAAAGAAGGAACTTAGGGCCATATGTATGAAGCAAATTCGCATTCGCAAACGCCAAATTTGCAAAATGGTATGTATAAAGGAAAATATAGTGCAAAATAAGGAATCGCAAAATTTGCGATTCCTTATTTTGCAATTGCATTTAAGGAATCGCAAATTTTGCGATTCCTTAAATGCAATGTATGAAGCAAAAAAAATTGCAAATTGTCCCTAAGGGATCGCAAATTACCACCAACTTCAAGTTGGTGGTAATTTGCGAATTCTTTGAAAAAATGCCCATTTATGCATTTTTCAAAGTGCCATGTGACGCACATACATGCCCTTAGGGCATGTATGTGCACCACATGTGCACCCATGCTTATTTCAGGGGTGCAAAAGGGTGTCCTTTGGACACCCCTGCGCCCCTGAAATTATTCTCAATTTGCGATTTTCAATTTGCGAATCGCAAAATAGAGAATACCTTCCCATTCATTCTTATGGGCCTCCTGGCCCATAGATATGAATATGAAAGTACTCCTTAATTGCGATTCGCAATTTGCTAATCGCAATTAAGGAATACTAAGAATTCGCAAAAAAATGCGAATTTTCTACATACATACCAATTTGCGATTCTGAAATAGCGATTTCTTAAAAATTGCTATTTCAGAATCGCAAATGTGTACCTTGATGCATATGGCCCCTAGTTGGTAATGTCCCTGTAGTAGATCTATGTAACACGCTATTTTGGATATAAGCCCAAAAAGTTGATTTTAGCAGTTTCTTAGAGAGTGATACCAGTGGGTCGGATCTTGCCAAAAATGAGGTAGGCCCAGCTTCGTAAACCAAAAAGAAACATGCTTGAGCCATGGAATGTCCTGTTGCAAGGATCCTGCTCATACACAGAACTGTGCACAGAGACCTAGGACATCAGTGAATTGTGGTGTACCAGAAACTCACCTCAGTACCTAGAAAAACCCCAACCAGCTAGCATCAGTGTCACATTAGCTCTTCGTCCTATAGCAAAGTAACCAATGATTAGACAACCTAGAAACATGCGACTTAGGACCATCTCAGGAATGATGGGAAGTGAGAACACTCTTTCGTTATACTCTCATACCAGTCCACAACAGGAGTAAATAAGAGACACAGTAAGGTTTAAATATTTATTTTAACAACATAATCTCAGGTGCAGTATCTTAGCCAACATAAGCAGACATATGATTAGAAATAATATGGTCAGCATTGTTACATTTCCATAAAATACAAAAGGAGAAATCATATTACAATGATTGTGGTAAATAAATAATTAATTACCGGTACTATTTTTGAATACAGTGAATAAAACAGATAGCTCAATAAATAAGAGACAGGATTCGAGGTATCTTGAGTCTACAGGCTTTAATCAGGCATAAGGGAAGGGACAGGAACGGGATAGCCTGCACGGAAATAGAATGGATGGCAGCTGCCAGGGAATGGGAATGGCATGGAATGGCATGGGCGGCTTTCAGTAACAGTACACAGTATATATATACTAAAACAATTACATTACATTCAATACAGTAGGCGTAGCAGTAGGCGTAACTCGTAGCAGTCGCGAAAGATAAGGACAAAATGGGTGTAACAAGAAGGCGTGCACAGGGCGTATACATAGACATGTGATATAAACGTCACAGAAGTGTCATAAATGGGGCGGAAACATGGAGGGGGCTACCTGAGCAGCTGGGACCTTTAACCTAGTGGTGCGCGCAAACGGGCAATGACGTGTTACCAGGGAGAACTGGGGCTATGACTTCTGCACTAGAAGAGGAGACTAAAGTCTGCGGTGTCAGGACGACATGTACCTATAGCATATCTGGTATCTGGTGTTTGGAGTACATGTTGATAGAATCCAAGAGTTATCAGGGCAAAGGCTACTTGACAATAAGACTGGTGCGTGCATAATTCTACATGTATTACGTGTGCTAAGAATATTCTATGAATATTAATACAGTAACTCTCTTACATGGAGACAGAAAGGCTAGACCATGGCTGAAACTATTGATGCGATTCAGTAGCTTAGGAATGCAGAGAAGGAGGGCTGGACTGATAACTAGAAGCATAACATACTCTTGGCAGACAGGCAGGCAGAGCCAGGCCGGGCCGGGCACTGTGCGGCAGGAAGTAAGTGAAGGGTCAGGGATGCAGGTGGGGGCTGTATCGCTCCTCGGAGAGGGTTCAGGAGACTGGAGCTGAATCTGGTGTCCGGGCCCTTTTGAGGCCTAGGAACGGGGACAATTCAATGAATTAACGTGCACACTGTGAAATGTGGCAACATAGGCCTAATACTCGTTGCTTTCACGAGAACTGGAAACTGGCATACTAGAGTTGGACACAACTATGATTGCGTCTTTAATCGATCATAGGGGATACATGCATATCGATCATGCACATATAGCATAGGATGGGGAACACGTAGGCACATATAACATGGCAAAATTTACTTTTCCACATTCCCTCCTTGTGCCCTACGTTTCCATCAGGACCATCAATATTCATGATACCATCTATCTGTTCATATAGCATCATTTGCTCGTCTCGAATTGTCTTGGAACGGGACTTAGGACTAGGAATACAAGAGGTAGCACACATGCCGCAAATCGCAGGGCCACATTGTAAACAGAGGCAGCAACTGAATACGATCATTACTGCTATACCTAGGAATGACAATACTTTCCATCCCCAGGCAGATATGATACTCCAGAGCCAACCGGACCATGTCCAGGTGCCTGGATTCTGGTGTAACTGATGGGCAATTTTATGAAGTCTGGTTATAGCTGAATAAACAGACGGCGCGTTATTAGGAATGAAAATGCAGCAACTAGATCCGATGACTCTACAAGCTCCTCCTCTATCGGCCAGTATGACGTCAAGGACAAGGCGATTTTGGAGCACAACAAAACGCATAGCAGATTGCTCTTCGGTTAAGTTACCTAGAGCGGAAGTAGTCTCATTCACTACTGCTTCAAGGGTTCTGGTTAACCTACGTATTAACTTACTATTCTGGACAGGTCCTATAAAGAAAAAGAAACCTTTATTGAAGTCTTGATATTGTTCTAGAGCAGTTTCAGTTTGATCGACAATTGGGGACTCGGTCTCCCTTCTATGTCTAACGTGTACTAGATGTGTGTTTCTGTGATAATCAGATGGGGCTAGAAAAACTGGTGGCAGTAGGAAGGCAATGTAACATGTTCCATCCCAATCAAGGGGCAGACGAACATATGCGGTCTGACCACAAACAAAATAAGAATGACGTGAGGCTTTAAAAATATATTTCCCACTGTCACTATACTCGACCATAGTAGTACAATCACTATGTCCTACATGTGCGGAACCATTCTTTCTGACACATAATTCGCCTTTGACTGGTAGTACTGAAATAGCAGGCAAATCTGGAGTAGTATCGGACTGAACATTCAGAACCATAAAATTCGAGGAATAATTACCTAAATCATATACTTCATTTTCTAGATCTAACCCTGTTCTATGGGAAAGACCTTGTTTGTCTGGGAAACATGTTCGATTCAGAAGGGACATATCAGTTGAGGATGACGTTAACGTGGACCATGCTCCACACGAACCATTATGTGAAAAACGATAAGTAAAGAGTGGCAGAACTCCCTTCGGTGTCTGGAAAGGGGGGAGTCGACCACATACCCAACAATTAGTGGCATTGCTGGTCTGGTGTGAATAGTGCAACATTCGGATAAATGTGTTGTTACGCATAGCAAGACGATAAGATAACTCGTGAAGAGGCAGATCACTAAATGTGTGCTCTACTGTAGCATTAGAAAACATATGTACATGTGGAATTGGTAAACATAAATGTAAAGCATAACTTATGCATGTAACCATAAGACTCAAAAATAACAAAAAGAATAGACCGATAATACATCTTTTAGAGTTTTGACTAACTCTCTCACTGTGTGGGTCTGTCTCATACATGTCAGGAACCTGTCTAACCGTTTCAC